>NC_136062.1:201496933-202696933 GCF_964261635.1 Lissotriton helveticus | reverse complement strand
ATTTTAAATTATATAGTGTATTATTGTGTTAATTGTGTTATGCTTTTTATTTGTAAATATCATTGTATGTATTCATTGTTATTATTTTGAGAATGCAGGGCATCATTATGATGCTGATGGTCGGACCGCCGCCCGCCACCCCTGCAGTCTGGGAACTGACTGACATGCAGGTGGCAATGCAACCGCCCAATTATGATGTGCCGCCGGGAGCAAAGGTTTTCTATAACACTGCGGTTTGTGCTGCGGCCCTGAAAAAAGGCCTGCAGCACAAGTCGAAGTGTTCTAGAGCACTTTGTAAATATTCATGCACCTTGTGCCAGGCACTATATGGTGCCTTGCCTACCGTGCATTAATTTGCATTGGGGCACTGCATGTGTCCCCAGGGACACTGAACAATAGCCTACAAGGGACGGGGCCCTGCTTGTGGCCCCCAGAGTCCCTGTCCATCTGTCTTTTCATGGCAGAGAGACCACCATTAAAAGGCAATTGGATAGGGTCATCCTAATTCCTACGGCGGTGCCTGCGCAGGCACCGCCTCCATTGCAGGGTTAGGATCCTGACTGCTGCCTCAACGGGATCTTGGGTCCTGTCATAGGCAGTGGTCCTCCCCCGGTCCTCTGCTGATAGACCAGCTGCATTGTAATGCATCGGTAGGACCAATGCCCAGTATGTCGGGCGAACCGACACATGCGGCCTGTCGGTGGCGGTCTGCCTGACATCATAAGGGCTAGAGTTAGGTGTTTTAATTAAAATAATATTTTAATAATGTATAATATGTATTAAAGATTGTAATAAAGATATCTTTGTTTATTCAAAATATATATAGATATTTTAAATGTAAATCTTTTTTCATATTTAATATAGTTTTAACATTATTTTATTTTCTTGAAGTGAATTAGTCTGTTTCTAATGTTGTATGGTGTGCAGTTGGAGTAGTAAATGTTACCCTTCCACAAACCAATACTTTCCCTACTGCTACACTGGCTGGAGTGGGAATAGTACATTGTAAACCCTCCCACCCCCTGTAATCTAAAACTTGATTCCATTGCACTGACTGGACAGACCCCCCAGGGATTTCAAGATTTCGGGAAATTTGTAAAAATCCCGCAATTTTTAAAGAAGTGCCTGCCAATATGTTTTTTTAACTGACATTCAACCCCTTTTTACTGGTTCTGTGCTGCCACTAAGCCAGTAAAGGGAGGGTGAGCAACAAGCCAGCAGGCAGCGGAGCTGTTAAATTCCTCTGTCGCCTGCCTTTGAAATACACCTAGCCCCTCCTGAGCAATTAGGCTGCCGCCTGCCTCACATGTTTTTGTGCCCCCTCCAAGCCATTGAAAGGCTCTCCGGCCCCCCAACCTCCACTGCACTCTTCCAAAATAGTAGGTAACATATTGTAATCTACTCTCTTTGGCATCAGACACCCTCCAGTTACAGGAGCTGCGCTGCTGCAGAATCTGCAACATTACAGACTGTAATACAGCACAGTCTTCAGCAGTAGCAGAGCACAAGCCTTCGGTGTTTTTGTGGCGGGCACATTTGTTGCCCACAGCAAGAATACTGCAAATTTTGAGGTTTTGGGCCACAAATATTGCTATTTTTGGCAGCAAAATTTGCCACCTAAAGCCTCAAAATCCTGGAGGGGTCAGACTGGAGTGGGAATAGTACATTTTACATCTCCACAATCCAACACTTTCCCTTCTGTTACACTGCTTGTAGTGGAGATGCTAAATTTTACCCCTCTGCAATGCAACACTTTCCTTACTGTTGAAATGACTGGGGTGGAATTTGTAAATTGCACCCCTCTGCAAGCTAAAACTTACCCTACTGTAGCAGTGACTAGAGTGGGAATTTTACTCCTACGCAATCCAACACATTCTCTACTGTTGCATTTATTGGAGTGGGAATAATGAACTTTACCCTTGCTTTTCATTATTGCTTTATAAATTAAAGAGGGAAAAGTATATGACATATTTTTGGAATTTTATAGTTTAGTTTCCACAGTTTAAATGTATATTATTCAGTTTTTGTGTATTTAAAATAATAATAATTATAATTATTGATGTTTTTAATTTGTAATGCATTTTTAGTAAATTGTATCTTTTTATGTTGCCTTCTTTTTCATTTGTAATTAAATGGGTATGTTTTTTAATTGTTTTGTTGTTGGGTGTTTTTTACATTTAAAATAAATTAATAAATTACAATATTAATTGAAATTATTAGTGTAATCATATATTTAATTATATAGATATATTTTTTTATGTATGTGTGTTTTTATTTTGTAAATAAGTATCATTGTTATATTTATTTTTAAATTACTTATTAATGGGAATGTGATGGCTGCTTGAGAACTCGGCTCCGCCACTATCGTCCCCCAAAACCCAACATCCTTCATCTATCCTGCCCCTGAAGCTCTGTGACCGCGAGTGGGGAGTAAGCGGTTCCATTTACTGGAACTCCAGCTTCCCGATACCACCGGGAACCGGAGATACGGACCCCGCCCATTTGGGCCTGTCCGCGAAGCTCGAGCCGGGGACTGGAGTGATTGTATCGCGGCCACAGTGTGGGACGAGCTCGGCAGACCGGACCGGAAGTCGCCGGTCAGAGCAGAACCACAGCGCTTCACATAATCTAGCATCCTGTGGCGGTGCATGGACGGTGTCCAGAGTGGAGGAAGGCATCCCCCAGTCCTCCCCTTGAGTTTACTCTCCGACTGGGCAGGTTGTAGGAGAGACCTCAGTGACACCGAATCACCTGTGATCACCGTGGCAACCTAGCGGGACCGGAGCTTTGAAAACCCGTCTGTGGAGTGGGGGTGAGTGACTTTTGTTCCCCCCCTCCCTCGAGTGAAGCGGTGGCAAAGTGCGGCTGAGGCCGGGATTGGGGTCCTCCTTTCACGAGCGTCCTGCCTGCTTTAAGTTGGCCATGTGTACCGCATTAACACAAGTAACAGTACCTGAATTCGACCGGGACCCTTCGGGCCTGTCTACAGACGCAGGGGGAGTCCCGGGCATCACACGTGCGGGGGTAGCGGCTTCGGGTCCGAGTGGGGACCCTGATCTTTCTGCCGGTGGGAGCCAGCCCAGTACGGGGGTTACCCCACCACCCTCCCTCTGTATCATTGTGACGCATGAGCCATACTTCAGGAGCAAATGTGGTGTCAACGGCTGTTGGGACTCAGCGCTCTCTTAGAAGGCCCGGGGGGTCCAGAATACCCCCATCATGCGCAGTGACTAACCGTTGGCAAGCCGCTTGTACCCCCATGCTCTGTCAGACTGTCCGCTCCCATTGAATTGACCATCCCGCTGAGGGCCCTCCTGTATTCGCTGGTTCTTCGGTCACTAGTAGCAAGGGCTCTTGTCCAGGCACCACCAGAGTACCCTGTGACCCGGCGGACAAATGGCGAGCAAATCAGAAACTGATAAGAGCCAGCCCAGGATGTCCAAGGGAATGAGGCAGGTCCAAACTAACCAATTGGACCGTTATACCCTGCCCAAAGGCTCACAGCGGATTAGCGCCACACCCTTAAAGTGGGGGGAGATTCCACGAGCCTCAATTCGGAACTGACCCTGCATGATGTCATGGCTGCCATAGACGGGGTCAAATCATCCTTAGAGCACAAAAAATTGAATCTCTGCAACATAAACTGGACACTGTATCCATAGAGGTGAATCTTATTCGAGTGGATCTTACCAAGGTGAATGAAAAAGTTAAATTCCTAGACATTAAGATGGCCAGTCTGACGGACGATGTGTCACAGCTTCAGCAGGAAGCACGTGACCTCAAATCTTTCTGGCCGACGGCCGAACGTAAGCTAGACGACTACGAAGGGAGATCGAGATGCATTAACATTCGCATCCTGGGAGTGCCTGAAAAATTGGAAGGACCAGCGCCTGACCTGTTCGTGGAAGAACTTATCTAATCATATCTCAAGCCCAAGGGTCTGGGGAAATTCTTCACCATAGAACGCGCGCACAGGGTCCAGGGCGGGCGACCCGCAACCGGGGCGCCCCCCGCGCACGTTGATTGTACGGGTCCTAAACTTCAGAGACAGAGACGCTATCCTGCAATCTGACCCAGTGGGGCCCCCCTGCGCTATGAGAATGCCACCCTCTCTTTCTTTCCTGACTGCACGCAGTTGGTGCAGAGACAACGCAGGAACTTCCTCGCCGTCAAGAAGAAACTCAGGGACAAAGGATTTAAATACACCATGATGTTCCCGGTACGTCTGCGGGTGGAGGTTGAGGGGAGAGAGTGGTTCTTCAACAATCCTGAAGTGGCCTCTGACTGGCTGGACAGCCGTCCCACCAGTGGCCATGGGGGACCTGACCGAGGCGACAATCAGGCATCACAGGAAAATGAATGAAAACCGGCGAATATACTTGCGAACTGCATGAACGTTGTCAGGCCCAGGGTTGGACATAACTTTCGCCATACTATCGCAATTCCACAATGCATTCTTGATGGAATTGCGATGGCGGTTAAGCTGTGCTACCCTTGTGAATGGAAGGATCTAAAGCTCTCAGGGTGTGAATGTGCCCGTTTTAAAATCACTTTTAACCACCATTTTACCTTCTCGGGCCTTTTAATATATATCGTCCTCCGGGCTGCGATGCTGCCTTTAGCGCCGCTCTCCCGGATTTTATTAGCACGGAGGCACTAGGATGTGCGAATTTTAATGTCCTTGGCGACCTCAACCTGCATTTTGACTGTTCTTCTTTGCCCGCTATCCGGACCTTTTTGGCTGATTTAGAAGCCTTACAGCTCTTACAGCTGGTGACTTTCCCTACTCATCGAGATGGGCATACACTCGACCCGCTCTTTACTAATTTAGAGGGTATTAAAATATGTTGCCCTACCCAGCTGATCTGGACTGACCACATGCTGGTGAAAATGACTGTCCCTATGTCTAAACCCCTTTTTATATCCCAGAATAAAACTACCCTTACACGACACTGGAACAAATTAAAATTAGAGGATTTTTATCTTCTATTGGAGAAAGCACCCCTGGGCCCTTTCACTAATGTTGACGGTGGCTATGACTCTTTCTGCGAGTGGATCTCCCGCGCCCTCGACTCTTTGATTCCTCTGGTCTGGTCTAAACGTCGGTCTAAAGACCATAGTCCTTGGTATGATAGCACTTTAGCTTCCCTTAAGAGAGCTTGTAGGCAGGCTGAAAGGCGATGGTGAAAATCTTTTGATCCCGCGCTTAAAGCCTGCTACTTTGTCAAAACGAAACTATATCATAGAGTGGTATGCAGAGCTCGTGCAGCTTATTATGCTCAAGAGTTTCTGAACAGCCCCAATCCCTCTAAACTGATATTCAAGGTATTAAAAGATCTTATGGCCAAAAGGGGTACTGCAGCAGAAATATGCTCGGACCTCCATTGTGAAAGTTTGGCATCTTTTTTCATCGAAAAAGTGCAAGCGATTTATCGCACTTTCCCGACCGACCCGCTGAATCTAGAACCAGTCAGCTGTTCTATGGATGGAAGTGTGGGCCTAGACACTCTGCCTCCCCTGTCTATGGAGGCATTTGATTTGCTGAGCCATAAAATTAAGTCGGGTTCCCCTGCGGACCCACTTAAACCTGTTCAGCTTAGGAATATGCTGCCGCTGTGTCGTACCCCAGTGCTATCTCTTATCAACCTGTCTCTGTCCTCAGGTATTGTGCCCATTAGGTGGAAACAGGCTGTAGTCACACCCATATTAAAGAAGGCTAACCTGGATCCTCTTAAACCTGAGAACTACCGCCCCATTTCTCTGTTGCCTTGGGCCACTAAAGTTGCTGAGGCCCATGTGAATGGTATCCTGGCAGACCATCTCGCCAGAGCTAACATCTTAGACCCCACCCAAAATGGGTTTCGCGCAGGCCACAGGACGGAGACTGCCCTACTTTCCATGGTCGAACACCTGCGCTCCGTGCTGGACACTGGTCGGACTGCGTCACTCCTGCTATTAGCTCTGAGTGCCGCGTTCGACACGGTTTCGCACGGGATTTTACTTCAGCGACTCGAGGAAGTGGGAGACAGGGGGTCTGCTCTGTGCTGGTTTCGGTCTTTCCTCACGGATAGATCGTTCCAGGTTGCTATTCCACCCGGCAAATCTAAATCATACCCGTTGACACTGGGGGTCCCACAGGGGTCATCACTGAGTCCCACTTTATTTAATCTGTACGTAAGACCGCTGGCTGCGGTCGTCAAGTGCTGGGGCCTGACAATGGTCTCGTATGCGAATGACACGCAGCTGGCGGTCACGTTGAGTGGGGACTCTGATGTGGAGGCCCTCAGGTTTCGCGACGGTGTACGGGCTGTGGCTAATTGGATGAATTTGAACTGTCTCCAATTGAATACTAAGAAGACAGAGGTCATGGTGGTGGGAAAGCAGGTGGGGCTGTGGAATGACAATTGGTGGCCTTCGGAACTGGGGCTGACCCCTTCTCCTGTAATGGAGATAAAAAACCTTGGGGTCTGGCTTGACCCGGCATACCAAGAGGGTGGCAGCTTCTTGCTATGGCATAATCAGAGGTCTTAGGCCAATACTTAATTTTTTTGATGCTCCCACCAGACAGCTGGTGGTTCAGGCATCAGTGCTATCCCGGCTGGATTATGCCAGTTCGCTTTTGGCGGGGATCAATCAGGCCGAACTCTGTCGACTGCAGCGAGTGCAAAATGCTGCAGCCAGAGTGGTGGTAAGTTTGCCCAGGCGATGCCCGGTTTCTAAAACACTGCACTCGCTTCATTGGCTTCCTGTAAGCCAGAGGATTAAATTTAAGGGGCTCTGCTTGGCATTTAAAATCCTCAAAGGTACGTCTCCACAAATTCTGGCGAACCTCCTAACTCCTTATGTCTCTTCGCGATCCTTGAGATCCTTGGGCCAGAACCTGACGGTGGTTCCACGCTTCAGATTGAGTAGAACTGGCGGCCGCTCCTTTCGAGTGCTGGCCGCGAAGTGGTGGAACTCCCTTCCTACTGAGATCCGGGCAATAGATGATCTACTTCAGTTTAGGCGGGCAATTAAAACTTTTCTGTTTGTTTAACTCCCGATTGCTTCTTTTCTTTTATTGATGTTGTGTTGTGTTTACCTTCTCAGAGCGCCAGGACGCCCCTTCGCTGGGGCAGCTGTGCGCTGTACAAAAATAAATAACATAACATAACATAACATCTTATGGGGACAATTTGTTTGTGCAGAAGTGGGTTGGGGGATGGAGGGATGGGGCGCTGGCCTTCCTCCTCTTTACTACCTTTAGTTATCTATTAGTATTAGTGTGTAGGGCGACAGGGACTATGTCAGTTTGTGATGGGCGGACCCAGCGAGCAGGGGTGCAGGGAGGGGGGGAGTTGGGAGGGGTGTGTAATGTACCTTCATTTTGAATTGTTTACCGAATTGACTTCTTCGACATCATCAAAGAAAAAAGCAGTGCAAGAGCGACTTCTAAAGAGGAATAATGGCGAGCAGTAAACAAGAGTCAGGGGTTAGAGTACTCAGTTGGAACATATATGGACTGGGAGATAAGATTAAGTGGAGTATGGTCAGCCAATTTATTAGGAGACACTCCCTGGAGGTAATCCTATTACAGGAAACACACCTAATCGGTAACAAATGTATGGCCTTGCATAGGGTAGGGTATAAGCTGGTGGCACACGCGGGCTTCATATCTGGGTCACGAGGGGTGGGCATTCTAATCAAGAACTCATTCCCTTTCACAATACAGGCCACCTGGTCAGACATAGGAGATAGATAGGAAAGTTGATAGCATGGCTGGACAGGAGAGAGTGGGCGTCGCGACTGGTGCCCGAGAGACAGGGAGGCGATTCCAGTCCTATTACAGACCCGCAGGCCATTGGAGACACGTTCGCAGACTACTACCGCACTGTGTTTAAAACGACCGGTAGGTTCTCGGAAGATGAAAATAGTGAATTGCTTAGAGATATCAGGTTACCCACACTCTCAGACGACAATAGAGACTATCTGGAATCCCCGCTGACTGATGATGAAGTGAGAAACTACTAGGGGCTGGCTCTAATCAGTAGGGCTGAGCCGGAAAATGAACTAACAGAACAGGGGTGCCAGTACTGATAAGAATAATTTTAATCAACCAATGTGCATCCAAAACAAGAAAAGGAATTCAAGAAAGGGTATTTGCTACTCAATAGCTTTTTATTAGAAACATTTTCTGATATATTTCAAGGTTCAATACATAGTACAAAATGTGATTTTTTTCAATAAACAAATGGGACATAAAAATATTCAACATACATTCAATCATTCATTCAAAAAGACAGGCATATCACAAACGACCAAATAAGATTCATACACTCAAAAAAAGAAAGAAATTTTGTGATTGAATACCCAGATGGGGTATTCAATCAGTTCAACCCGGAGCTCTCTTTTTTGTACATTACCTTTCAGTATTAATTTATAATGAATTCGAACTAGCTTGTTTGATATATAGGAATGTACTTATAAAATAGTCCATTTCACTGCCATTGGAAATCATATGTAGACTGTGGCCGTTTTTCCGTTTGTTTTGTTATTGGATATGTTCACAAAATTTCTTTCTTTTTTTTGAGTGTATGAATCTTATTTGGTCGTTTGTGATATGCCTGTCTTTTTGAATGAATGATTGAATGTATGTTGAATATTTTTATGTCCTATTTGTTTATTGAAAAAATCACATTTTGTACTATGTATTGAACCTTGAAATATATCAGAAAATGTTTCTAATAAAAAGCTATTGAGTAGCAAATACCCTTTCTTGAATTCCTTTTCTTGTTTTGGATGCACATTGGTTGATTAAAATTATTCTTATCAGTACTGGCACCCCTGTTCTGTTAGTTCGACTGATGATGAAGTGGCACAGGCAATTAGGGGAGTAAACTCTGGAAAGGCAACAGGGCCCAATGGTATCCCCATTGAACTATATAAATTGTGACCTAACAAGCTTGCCCCATACATCCGCTCTATGTTGACGGAAAGTAGAGATAAGGGAATGCTCCCATATGAACAACGTGTGGCCAACATTGTAGTCATATATAAAGAGGGCAAACCCAGGACCAGCTGTGCATCCTATAGGCCAATATCGCTTCTAAATGTTGAGCCCAAAGTCCTTGCGAAATTGTTGGCAATGCATTTGATCAAAGTCATCAATACCCTGGTCCACCCTGACAAGTCGGGATTTATGCCTCATCATAACACGACCCTTATCCTTCGCCGACTGCATGGAGTGCTAAATAGAACACCCACCATAATGGAACCTGCAGCCCTAGTATCATTAGATGCTACCATGGCGCTTTACATGGTTGAGTGGCCCTATTTATTTGTGTTCTTAGACAAATTGGGGTTTGGCCCGGAGTTTACGGGTGGGTTTGTCTCTCATACTCCGGCCCGATGGCACCAATGGTTGTCAATAATCGCAAGTCCCCAGATTTCCAGCTGAGCTGGGGTACTCACCAAGGCTGCCCCTTTCCCCGCTCCTCTTTGCGTTAGCACTGGAACCACTGACTGCCTGGATAAGGCAAGACAAATCCATCCGCGGACTGCGGTGGTCCCCGGATTGGGAGGACAAAATATCCTTATACGCGGATGACATTCTCCCCTACTTGACTACTCCAAGAGCGTCATTGATTTGCATCCTCGATGTTCTGGCGATATTCGGGAAATATGCCGGAATTACCGTAAACTGGTCCAAGTCAGTAGTCTACATCCTTCAGGGGGACCCGCCTATATTATCGCGCCACTGTCGGATTCAGATTGCACCTGAAGGCTTCCGGTACCTTGGCATCTATGTGACGCTGGACTCGAAGCTCCGCTTTGCCCGTAATCTGGATCTGCCCATGCAGAACTTAAACACAATGTCGCACATTGGAGATCCCTTCCTCTTTCCATTTTAGGCAGGGCGGTCCTTTTTTCAAATGATTGCCCTGCCTCGTTTTTTGTTTTCTCTCCAAAACACAATGGATCCTAGCCCAGCATCCTACTTTAAAGACATAGAGAGTCTCCAGAGGACACTTCTCTGGGATGGCAGGCACCGCAAAGCATTCTCCAAGTTAACTGTTAACTGGTATGACAGAGGCATTAGTCTTCCAGTCCTAAAGAAATACTATTGGGCATCCCAATTTGTGGCCATCAATCAAGGAATATGTGGCCACCCAGATGATCCGGGATATGCTATGGATAGATGGCTACTTCCAGGGGGAGACTATAATAGAGCATTATACACCAGCCCCTGTAGTTTTCCACTAACTGGAACCACAGCGCATGCCATCCAGGAATGGCATGCGGTCAATAAACACCTGAAATGGGACAATAAACTGATTCTGTCCACTCCACTGTGGAGCTCTGAGAAACTGGCGAGCCTCTGGAAATCCAAGGGATTTGATAAATGGGACCTTATTGGGATCTCTCGAATCAAGGACGTCTGGGGGAGGGAACGATTCTCCCATTTATTTCACTTAAAGAGCAGTACAGCTTGACAGACACTGAATATTAGCATTACCTCCAACTCCGACATGCATTAATCACTCAGATACCAAGAAACACGACACTCTCAGAGACCTCCCCCTGGAGGATAGAGTGATAGATGGACATCTCTCTGAAAAGGCCATTTCCCTCATCTATAGGAAACTGATTAACAACATGGTAGACCCACTGCAGGCCATAAAGGGAAAATGGAATAGTGATGGCTTAGAGCTCGATGACGAGGCAATCTCCTCCCTGTGGGTAGTTGCAATTCCGGACAGGCTGAGATTAGTACAGCTTAAAATATTGCATAGGATTTATGTAACAGGGCCTTGCCTGGTTCGGATGGGAAAGGCAGAAAACGGACAGTGTAGGCGAGGCTGTGGGGAGGTTGGGAGATTCATCCACACACTGTGGAACTGTCAGCAGATACAATTGTATTGGAGAGACATCCACCGCACATTGCAGGCAGTACTGGAGGTTGCCATTCAGCCAGAGGCTCGGAGATGTATACTAAATGTCTGGGAGCCTACAGATCTCAATACATACACTACACAATGGACAACATTAGCATACTTGATGGCAAAAAGGAACATCGCACAGCAGTGGGGCGCAAGTCAGCCGCCCCAATTGAGGAGGTGGAAAGAGGACCTAGACTGGTGCATGTATAGGGAGAAGTCAGTCTACGTGGCCAGAGGGTGCCCTGGGAAATGTAGTAGGGTGTGGGGAGCATGAAATCAATACAGAGGTGACATCTGTCACCCTCCTTGTCGTCAGATTAACACTGAAACTCTTGAAACCCCTTGATTTAATCAATATAATAACTGTAACCTGACCTGAAGTGTTTACGATGCTGCTGAGGAATGATGAAGTAGCCTGCTTGTAAACAATTGAAGTGTTTTTGTCGAAACTGTTTAATAAAAATAAATATTAAAAAAAATACTTATTAATATATTGAATTTTTATATATATTTTTTTATTATATTTTGTACGATATTAGTGACGATATTTTCAAACCTATATTTTTGTAATTTACATTATAAAGATACGATGATAATTATCTTGCCATCTATATTTCTGTAGGGCGATATTTTCAGTTTCGAATAAACAAATATGTAAGCAGACACAATGATAGGTTGATGAAAAGCTCTCTCCATTTGGTGGAGGGAAATTGGCTGAGAACTAGTGGTGTGGGGGAGTCTTCTATACGGTCTTATCCCCTCAGAAATGAGAAGTCAATCTAAAGACAAGGGAAGAGAGCTGCTGGGACGTCTCTGAAGCAGCTCCTCCTGACTGGAGACTGCTGCTGGAATGCCATTATGCTGCTGGAGGTAAATCACACGAAAATGACGGATTGGGACGTCGGAACACTTGAAGCTTGACCGACGACTGATTTTAGTGCTCAAACCAGCCTCCAACAATAATTATAAGCAGAAAAGCGAAAATCGGAACCGGAGTTCCAAAATGGCGGCGCCCGCGAATGGTAAATGGAACAATGGAAATCCTCGATGGACTTGAATAATCCCCGCATAAGCTCCCCGAGGGCTTTACTGAGATCGGATTTGCCGCGGGAGTGAGTGACTGGCTTCTAACAGTCTGCACGGATACCAGCGAATAAACCTGGATGTGCGTTTCACGAAGCGCCGATAACATGTAAATGGAGGCTCCGGTGGACCGCAAACTGTCTGAGCGAGCAAACTGCCTCTAAGGTCCTGAAACACCCCCCCCCCCCCCCATAAGCTCCCTGAGGGCTTTACAGGGTTCGGAATTGCCGCAGGAGTGAGCAACTGGCTTCAAGTAGTCTGCTCAGGCTACAGCGAATTAATCTGGATGTGCGTTCCACGGAGCGCTGACAGCCTGTAAAATGGAAGCTCCGGTGAACCGCAAACTGTCTGAGCGAGCGAACTGCCTCTAAGGTCTTGAAATATCCCTGCATAAACTCCCTGAGAGCTTTACAGTGTTCGGGACTGCCGCGGGAGTGAGAGACTGGCTTCTAACAGTCTGCACGGGCATCAGCGAATTAATCTGGATGTGCGTTCCACGGAGCGCCGACTGCTTGTAAAATGGAAGCTCCGGTGAACCGCAGACTGTGAGTCGTAATCGGAGCAATGGAAAGCCTCCAAGGTCTCTGAAAAAGCCCCGCATAAGCTCCTCAAAGGCTCTCTAGAGATCGGAACTGCTGCGGGAGTGAGCGACTGGCCTCCAGCAATCTACACGAGAACAGTGAGTAATTCTAGACGGGCGTTCCACGGAGCGCTGTTTAGCATTCACCATGGCGGCTCCGGTGAACCACATATTGTATGATGGCGAGAACTGCACTCAATAATCAACATAGACACCTCTCCTCGCCCCTGATCCAAGCGCACAATGCCTATGGACAATAATCATGGTCAACACGAGCTCTTTGATACGTAATGCGACGCGCTCTGGCAGCCTCACCATATGTGCACACATTGACGCGCTACACTACATGCTACCAATTACACATGCACTGAAGGTGGGATGGCGAATTTGTGAACCTGACGATAAGCAACCGAACTTTCTCACATTGGCTGATTCCCTAACGTACGCTAAACGGGAAAGCCTACATAATATTAAATATGATCACACCCTACAACTTGAGCAAAAAGCTTGCCTGCCGGGATTGCAACAGGGCAGATCGCTCTTAACGCCAACAACTACGACTGAATAATTCCAGCATTCACCTGCTTGCTTGTGCAGGGTAGCAAATAGGGCTGCAGCCTGCAGGGGTGGTTAGATCCGACGCCAGAACGCCCATTCACCACGCTATGTTAAAGTCACTGTCCAAGACTATAGGCCTCTACCACCGCAGCGTGCGCGGACGACGCACAAGGGGCAGACCCCACGACCTGACAAAGGCTCCACTCAGCAGAACTCCTACCCAGGGCACAGCACAAACACTTTCCGGGGTGAGGAGAGCGAGCTCAAAGCCTCGCCTAAACCCTGAAGAAATCGGAACTCTCCTGAGGATCCCACACTGGGCTAGGGGCCCGCAACGTTTTATTTCCCCTTTGCGCTCCAGCTGCTCCTGCAACAGTGAGTACACTGATCGGTCCATCCCTAGTATGCCTGGCCTCCCAGATCCCACATCGGGCTAGGGGCCGCAACTTTTTATTTCCCCTTTGCGCTCCAGCCGCTCCTGCAACAGTGAGTACACTGATCGGTCCACCCCTAGTATGCCTGGCCTCCCAGATACCCGCCCCCCTATCTGCAACGCACTCTGCCCTCCAACAAAGCTGGCGCCCTAGCTCCATACCTTCTAGCCCCCAACTAAGCAAGGAGGTGCAGCCTGACTCACGCTCCGGAAAGCAGGGACTGTCCGCCCGATCACACGTTATCGTGATCGTCGCTCCCCCGCCTTCCCGTGACCCCAAGACACCTCCAGAGCGAATCATACAGGTTCCTTCAGCCACCAACATTGACCTCCCCGCTATCCTTTAGCTGATGCTGGACTGTCTGCAATTTGGCTATCTTCAAGAACTCTCCGGCTCGTGGACACCAGTTACAACGACATAATGCCCTACAAGACTCCGGAACTCAGGCTTTGATTAGCTGCGTCAGCCAAGCGTATCACAGTCTTAAACGCTCAAACTCTGCCCTCCAACAAAGCTGGTGCCCCAGCTCCATACCTTCTAGCCCCTTACTAAGCAAGGAAGTGCAGCCTGACTCACGCTATCGGTTAGCAGGGACTGTCCGCCCGATCACATGTTAACGCGATCGCCGCTCCCCTGCCTTCCCGTGACCCCAGGACACCTCCAGAGCGAAACATACAGGTACCGAGTCACCCTCAACTGCCAACATTGACCTCCCCGCAATCCCGTAGCTGTTGCTGGATTGTCTGCAATCTGGCTGTCTTCAAGGCCTCTCCGGCTTGTGACACCAGTTATAACGTCACAATGCCCTACAAGACTCCGGGACACAGGCTTTGTTGAGCCGCGTCCCCAAGCGCAACACCGTAAATAAACTAGGTCCACTCTTGCTTACACTACCTCCAGGATGGCTCGAGACCGGCCTTCCCCTTCTCCTCAAGTACTATCTACCCACCTGAAACCCCATAGCCGAAACTCTTTCAGCATCATTTCCCCCCTCCTCTCTACAAAACTGAGACGCTCTTTCAAACAGAAACTTATCCGTCAACACAAGGAAACCCTAATCACAGACATCTACCACTCGTCTGTCAATGGTCCGATCAAGATGGACCTTATATTCCACTCTGAGAGACCTGAATACTGGATCTCCTTGATCAGAACGCAACTATTTATCGCCAAAACCACATCCACTTCCCATAGTTGCAAATTTACCACTAAACTCCCTTTCAGATCGGCCGGTAGAGGCTACACTACCTTCACCATCTACTCCAATGGCACGGTCCTTATTCAGGCGAATAATGAGAAGCTTGAAGCCTTCGACTCCCTTTTCCCCACACTAAGATCAACCTCCCCAACCTTACCTCACCACGCCACAACCACCTCCTCGACCACCCACACTGCTAACAGAGAAGACTATGATCCTTTCCTCCGCGATATCTCCCCTGCCTACTACGCCCCTCCCCGCACCGCCATTTCACAACGGACATTTTCTGTCAACCAGCCACGACAGAAAATCCCAACCCCTTCTTCAATTCCTCCTCTCTACCGCCACTCCTCCCCCAGCTACCGCCTCCCTCATCCCCATACCGAAAATACTAGCTCGCCTGCAGGAACCCCCACCACATGAGCCTCATCCCACCCCACAGTCTTTCTAAGCCTTCCCCTGTCCCTTCCCATCCCCTTCCTCCGTCTTCAGGGACCTCCCTCCCTTTGAGTCTCACCCCAGCTCACCGTCAATCAAAGCCTTCCCCTGTCCCTTCACCTCCCCTTCCTCTGTCCTTAGGATCCTCCCTCCCCTCGAGTCTCATCCCAGCTCACAGCCATTCACAGTCTTCCCCTGCCCCTTCACCTCCCCCTCCCCCGTCTTCAGGAACCTCCCTCCCCTCGAGTCTCATCCCAGCCCACAGTCACTCAAAGCCCTCCCTGGTCCCTTCCTCTCCCCTTCCCCCGTCCTCAGGAACCTCCCTCCCCTCGAGTCCCATCCTGGCTCACAGTCACCCAAAGCGTTTCCCTGTCCCTTCACCTCCCCCTCGCCCGTCTACAGGAACCTCCCTCCCCTCGAGTCTGATCCCAGCCCACAGTCACTCAAAGCCCTCCCTGGTCCCTTCCCCTCCCCTTCCCCCGTCCCCTCCCCTGATCCCTCATGCCCTCATCCTGAACCACAACACACTTGCCGATACCCTAGATACCCCCAACCCCTCCCTCAACTCCGTGTCACAACGCCTCTCGGCTCTCGTGAACCAGATTGCCACAATCTCCCAGGGCCTATTGGAGATCCTCTCCAACCTAGGTATAGCCCGCAGACCCTCCAAATGCCCTCCGCCGACGGCCAACTCCGTCAACGCTAATAGCTCTCCTAGGCCCTCAGAAATGCCTAGTACCCAGCGTCACAATTCCCCCCACAAGATCTTGGAACCCTGTCCACAGCAGACTGCTAAAACCGGAGTCCCCTCCCCTAGGTCCAAGACCCATACTCTCTCTCATAATCCTCCTAAGCCCTTATCAGACACAAAACTCTTGACCTCAAGGCCTTTAAGGACAGTAGCACCCATATCAGCCAGTGAAGCAACCCTGCTAGCCACCGCATACAACATCCCCGCCTCTGATTCTCCCAAATCTAAAATCCAAGTAATCACAGGTCACCGGAAAGACCCACCCAGCACCAAACCTCAGAGACACTCGGTCCTCACCGCCATACCAAGGGAGACTATAGATAATTCGGACAGTAATCAGGAGCAATTCTCCAACTGCTTACTAATCAACTGTGGATCGGCCTCAATGCACGCAACTGAACTAGCTGAAGCCATCCTCACCCACGATATTGACATTGCATTCCTCACAGAGACCTGGCTAAATAAGATTTCCCCTCCCTGCCTTGACTTGCTGGTACCACCCGGCTTCTCCCTCATTACCAAAGACAGGTTAAAGCAGCGGGGAGGAGGGGTAGCTATCATCCACAAGGACAGCCTGGACATTTCGGAAACCACCTCTTTTGATTACGACTCATTTGAATGCTTATCCACCATCATCAAGACCAAAGATAAGGATTCTCTACTATGTCACCTGCTCTACCACCCCCCCCAGGTAAAAACAACTCTTTTGGAGAACAACTTTCCGACCTGATTGCACAAGACGCACTCGGCGACTCCAACAACCTAATTCTTGGCGATCTGAATCTTCGCTGGAACGAGACCCACAATCCCCTAATCCAATAGCTATCCAGCCTCCTCCATGATAACAACCTTAAACAACACTGCACCGAGGAGACTCATTACAAAGGAGCCACATTGGATGCTATCATCTCAAAAAAGAATTCAATCACGGTCAATCACATCCTCCCCGTCGACTGGTCAGACCACCACTTGATCCTCTTTCATATTAATCACCCCATTACCTCACACAAACCTCCCCTGGACCCCCCCCAAATGGACTAGAAACCTCTCACAAATACCCCTGGATATCCTGGATGGTCAGTTAAGCTCTCTTCTTCCGGCCAACAAAGCGCACCTTTCCACTAATGAGCTCACCGACTGCTACAATTCCGAGCTAGTGTCCATACTCGACAAACTAGCGCCACTAAAGCTCAAAAGAAGTAGAGCTATCCCTTCCAGAACTTGGTTCAACGCTGACCTCAACGCAAAAAGGAGAACCCTAAGAGCCAAGGAGAGAAAATGGAGAAATAACCCAACGGCCATCCTCCGTGATCAACTGAAAGCAACCCGCAGGAAATACAACAACCACATCAAAAACAAAAAATCCAGCTTCTTCCGCGAGGCACTGGACAAAGCCAAAAACAGACCGAAGGAGATTTACAGCATCATCAGACAACAAACCTCCAAACCACTGTCCTCTTCTGTACAGGCGTCCAAAGAACTATGCGACAATTTCGCCCACTTCTTCGACGACAAGATCACAAGAATCGAACTTTCACTCGACTTCAACAATTCACACCCCAAGAAGACCAGCTCGGCCGCCCCTCAGGCCATCTCTCCCGGCGCATTGAGCACCCCCTGGCTTAGCTTTCGCCCCGTTCCAGATGCAGAGATAATCTCACTGATCGCGTCCTCCAAACCATCATCACATATCTCTGACCCCATTCCTCCCTCACTAATCAAGAAAATGAAGCACACTTTTGCACCTATATGGGGCAAAATCATTAACAGCTCCCTAAAAAGTGGAGTGGTCCCTGACTGCCTAAAAATGGGGCAAGTTAACCCCTGCTGAAAAAACCAGGCCTTGACTCAACAGACCTGAACAATTTCAGACCAATATCTAACCTCCCTTTACTCTCCAAAATACTGGAACGCTGCATACTTCTGCAACTGACTCAACATCTGGACAACATCAATCTCCTAGACCCCCTCCAATCTGGCTTCAGACAAGGATGCAGCACAGAAACAGCGATGCTGAACATCATCGATGATATCCACGGATCTCTTGATTCAGACAAATGCTGCCTCCTCATTCTCCTTGACCTCTCCGCAGCATTCGATACGGTGGACCACAAACTCCTCACCAAGACTCTTCAAGAGAGAGCTGGCTTCGGCGAAGTAGTTCTCAAATGGTTTTCCTCATTCATTCACAATCGAACACAAATCATAAAAATCAAGAACTTCACCTCCGAAACCCAGCAGGTCAATAAGGGCGTCCCCCAAGGATCGGTGCTCTCGCCTCAGCTTTTCAATATCTATATGGAACCACTCTCCAAATTACTCAGGAAAGCCAACATCCGCTTCCACCTCTACGCGGACGATACACGAATCTATCTGGAAACGTCTTCTCTCACTGACATTCACAGACTAAACAATGTCCTGAAAGATGTTCAACAATGGCTGACAAACAATCACCTGAAACTGAATCCAGGCAAAACTGAGACACTCCCCATCTCGAACAAGGATGACAACCCTCAAATCACCGAATGGCTAAAAGCAATTGATGCCCTCAAAGGAAATCTTACTCTAGCCGACTCTGTCAAATCTCTTGGCATCATCATAGACCCCAAAATAAACATGACAAAACACATCAAGAACGCTGGTACTGGCAAGACTGGACTATGGGAACGCAATCCTAAATCTCCCTAAATCGAGATTGGCTCCGATCAAAACAACATTACATGCGGCAGCCAGAATGATCACCGACATCAAAAAATCAGATCACATCTCCCCAGCACTCAAGGAACTCAAATGGCTCCCAGTGGAAATGCGAAGCAACTTCAGAATGGCCTGCCTAACCCACAAAGCCCTCCATACCGGCAAACCCGAATACGTGGCAAAAAAACTCAAAAAAGCAGGCCAAGCCAGGAATCTGAGAAGCTCCAACTCCTTCCTGCTCATCCTACCTAAAACTAGAAAGAAAAAACAGCGGACTGCTCGTTCACTGGAAACGCCCCCAAAATCTGGAATTCCATCCCCCAGCACATCAGAACTATTCCATCTTTTGTGGAATTCAAAAGGCAACTCAAATCCTTGTTCCTTATCCGCTCCCTCGGTTGTGGATAAGCAACCCCTGTACTATTGTGACTACAACTAATCTTGTAACCAAAGAAGTTCGGCAGCACAACCATGTTCTGCTTACTACGTTACTCCTTGTATGCTAATACCTTTCATATGTCATGTTTATGCAGATCTCTGTCTTTCTCTGTAAAGCGCTCTGTTACCTCCGGGTCTTGTGAGGTTCCGTGAATTCTGAACCTGGGTCATAAAGGTCGTGGTTCTGTTACGATTTTGGTAACAGCGAACCGTAAACAGTGAGCTCAGCAAGTATGAGTGTTTTCATTATGTTACACCAATGGATTCACTGTGTATTTGAAGATTTCGTTCTGAATCCCTGGGTTCCATTTTGTGCATGGCAGCCATTTTGTAGTTGCCCTCACATAGGCTGATGACTTTAGCTGACTCTTAGATGACCTGAGTGAACTGACCCTGTTGCCTGAAGCTGACCTTGCCAAACCAGTTTTTGCCCTTTAGCTGATCAAGATAGAGATCAAAGAGCAGGACATTGCTGAGTTTATGGTACATGCACACACCCTTCTATCTTGCTTCTCATCTGTTTCTGTTCCTTCTTTTATGGTCTGTTTATGATATGGGTTGTGGTCCTTTTATTATGGGTTTGTCCGGATTGTGTAAGAAGGAATGTTGGGTTTTTTGCATGCTTGCAAAAGCTAGGACTGCCCCTTACTTTTGTGCTGAGTCATGTAACCCTAAAACATATAAAAGGCCTCTGTCCTCTGTATTCCTCAGACTACCTCATTCAGTTGCTACGGCTTCTGTGTGACGTGGCCTCACTTATTAAATTTAATAAAGATGTCTTTTCATATTTTCAGGTTCAGTGCCAAGTTATTTTTTATTAGTAAGTATTCCCTGAGAATGAAGATTTTCGTTTCTTCACTTGACAGAGCTAAAAACTTTCTAAATAAAAATAAAAATAAAATAAAAGTTAAAATAAATACTGACTCTGAATACAATGGCGGGTGGGCTGCCACCGACTATGTTTTGACTATTAATGTTTTTTCATATAACTATGGTGGGTACTTTAGTTAATTGATTCTAACCTTTTTTCAATTTATTGTTATATCTATAAGTTGTGCTTTGAGTATTTTTTGTTTAAAATTACTCCCTGAACCACTGTGCCACAATATTGTTTATTGCCCCCACATTCTGGGGAGTAGGGCTGCCCCTGTTTGTTGTAATGCACTGTGGCTTGTCACATTTCTCACCATGGGCTTGCTCCTTGTCTCCTTTCAGATCAACATGTATCAGTTTTATTATTGTTATGATATTCATTATTAGTGTTCTCTTATTTGTTTGTTTATTTACCTATAGGTTTTGTATTAATGTCTCTGTGTGGTTACTTCAAAGCTCTCACGATCATAGATACAAAAATGGGCTCATGGGAAAAGAGATGTTAGAGTCTAATAGGAGGGTAGGACCTTGTCTTATATCTTGTTGTAACCGCCTTTGTATCTGCAGTTACTTGTAAGCAAATTTGAAGAGACCCGTTTTGAGTAGTTCTCTGAAGTGCATGTAGTGTAGTTTTGCTTCAAAGTTAAGGTTCAAAGCACTTCAAATTTTAGGATCTTGGACCACTAAGAATCTACTTCTATGTTTCAACTGTTAGAAAGTACATTGGTTTGTGAGGTTATAGGTTGGCATGTAGCATGGTTTTGTTGTTTATATGCAACTTTGTGTACAATGCAGGACCCTGAAATTGATCCTTGCTTCCATCTTGTTTGCTTAATTTAAGGCACAGCATGGTGGCCTAGTTTTGTACTCGACAACAATGGGAGAGGTAGGGAAAGACGGAGACACTCTCTCAATCCCCAGTTAAATACAAATAAACAAGAAAAGAGAGGTCAGATCAATCTCTGGAAACCACAAGAGATGGAGTCAAAACAAGGTTCACACACCCACTTTGGGTGGTAAAGAAAGCCCTCACACACCGACCTAGTCAGTGTCATGCTTCATCATCGGGCCCCACCAAAGAGGCCGAGTGCCTCTTTGGTGTGCTGCGACGCCAGAAAGACTGCGGAGCTGGTTTGTGTCGGGAGGGCGTGCTAAAAATAGGGTGAAGATTTAATAGTGCCTTAGAAGGGTATCAAAAAATAATAAATTTTAATAAGTGATCCCTAAGGCACAGAACAAGGAGTATTTATGTGTCTGAATTTAGCTGCCCAGGTATAAGGGTTGGTTAAATTCAGAAAATACTAATATTAATCTCAGTCAACATGTTTCTGCCATATGGGTGGTTTTATTTACCAAGGCATTCGTCAGGACTAAACCCCGGCGGTATGGGCTCTCTAATCACCCACCCTAACCTGGGGACGTGAAAGTGAAAATTAAAAAGGTGAAAAAGTGCTTAAAAAAGGGGAAGAGCGTGATGCTCATTCCAAAAATACTCCAAAATGTTTAGAGTGTTACAGCACCTGTAACGTGAAAGACATAGACAAACAGAAGACATACATATTGTTAATATAAGCCTTACTGTATAATCATAGTGCTCCATAATATGTGGCATATATAGTGTTCCCAAGGTAACACTGATTTTAAACACCATCCGAATAGCCCCTAGAGTATAATAGCGGATAACTCTGGGAAGTGAAGTGCTAAAGGTGTCTATTTACAAGGAATATTATAAAAGGGGGTTAAAAACACAATATGTGTACTCCTTATGAAGGGATCAATGGACCTAAAAGGTCAGTGCCCCTCAAGATGGTATTTCAAGTTGATATCTCACTTTAAAATAGGGCGCTACTAGCACCCTGGGTCTCGGGAGGGGGGTTGGAGCGAACCTGGCACATCCTAGAAGGAAAAGAGGTATAATTGAAAACAAGTGCACGAGTGAACACTTAGCTTATTTTGCAGGATTTCGGCGATCTCGACAGGAGTATCAACTCACGCCCTCAGCGCTCACAACCCGCCGTCAACCTACCTGTGGCCTCAAGACCGGACCCCGAGGATGGTAAGACGGGGCCGGTAGCACTGTGTTTAAAGGTTTCGATTGCCGTGTATGCCGCTCTTCCGGGTGGGCGTGTCCGGCCAAATCGAGGCTGGGAACACGCCCGCCCTCCCCGGGAGGCGCGGTCAAGATTCAAAGGGAGGCTTGGCTGCCGTCTCCTATCGGGTCCAAGTGTAAGCAAATAGCGCGATGTTCAGTAATAATATGGGCAATGATACTATGGATGCGCATCTCGGAAATCAAGTTAATTGTGTACAGCGAGGGTGCCTAGATCCATTTAAAGTATCAATTGCAAAAGCACATATTTGTAAATGTCAGTATGAATTAAACTTGATGGCTCATTCAGACTTATTAGAAAGGGTACTGCAATTGTAGCGGACATTGTAGTGAAAGAGCGAACAGGTGAAACAGAGATCAAAGAAAGCACTATTTCTGGTAAGTTAGCCACTGTGGGGAATATACAGAGTCATATGGGGTAATGGGCATATCACAGGGTAAATGCCAATAGAATCATTAATCATTAGTAGGTTTCTCAGATGGTTGTGATATCCGTATGAGACACAGGAGATTAGTCTCATGGTAGTACTGTGTTCCATGGGATGTCATCGTTCAGCCCAATTACATTCGTGCCCAAGCGATAGACCCAGCGTTTCTCCTTTTCAAAGAGTCTACTGGTTACGTTAGTTGTGCCACTCACAACTTCAATTACCGTCCACCTCATGTCATTGGGAGTGTGATTACTGTCCAAAAAATGACGACTCAATTTGGTAGTCACTTTTTTGCATCTGACATTGCTCCGATGTTCGCAGATGCGTTGTTTTATCTTGCGCGTGGTCATGCCAACGTAGCGTAGCTGGCAGGGGCAAGTGATCAAGTAAACAACGTTCATAGTGTTGCAATTTGTATGTTCTCTTTGTGTCCATACTTTTCCTGCTTCAAGCGACAGAGTTTTGGTAACTTCAGTTAGGTGGCAGACACTACAGTCAGAGCAAGGGTAATGACCTATGACTCTAGGCATACCCCAAGCAGCGGTGACTGTGGGTGTAGACTGGGGTGGCTTTTCCCTGGGGCGAGTGTGCACCAAGGCATCTCTCAGGCTCCGTCCTTTCTTGAAAGAAAAGAGGGGTTTCTCCCAGATTTCTTTGTAGGAAGTCAATATGTTCCAATGCTTGTTGATTGATTTCTTCATCAAATTAGAGAGACTACTGTATGTGGTAACACACGTGAGTGGTATAGAATCAGAGTTGGTGATCTTTTCTTCTAAAAGAGCCTCTCTAGGTTGGTTCCTTGCTCTTTTGAAACCTTTAGTTAGGATTGGTGCTGGGTAGCCTCTGTCTTTCAGTTTTTCCGTGAGACTTGAGGACTGTTCTTTGAAATCCGAAAGTGAACTACAGTTTCGTCTCAGTCTGAGGTATTGCCCATAGGGAAGGTTCTCCTTAAGTGGGCGAGGATGGAAACTACTGAACTCCAGAAGGTTGTTTTTGGCAGTGGGCTTATGGTGGGTCTTGGTTGTAAGGCCAGCTCCATTCACAGAGAGTACAACGTCAAGGAAGACTATCTCCGATCTGCTTTTGGTATTTGTAAACCGCAAATTGTGGTCTAGAGTATTAATCCATAGTAGGAAGGATTCCAGGTCGTGTCACTCCCTGTCCATAGGAGTAGAATGTCATCTATGTAGCGCTTCCATAGGAGCATTGATGACGAAAAAGCTAGGGTAGGTGGTAGGATGTATTTTGCCTCAAAATCAGCTACATACAACCCAGCCACGCTAGGAGCGAAAATACTGCCCATGGATGTCCCTGAACACTGAAGAAATAGCCTGTCTTTAAAAGAAAAAAAGTTTTCTTTCAGGGCTATGGTGGAACACTCAATGATGAAGGCTTTGGGTGTCTGGTAATCCCATTCGATCGAGTCTAAGGATTCTGTCAGGACCCTGATCGTGTCGTCCTGTGGGATACTTGTGTAGAGTCTTTCTACGTCCAAAGTCACTAGGGTGACTGAGTTTTCAGGGAAGGTCACATCCGATAATAGTCATAAAAGACTTTTCGTGTCTTTGAGGTAGGTAGGAGTGGATTGAACCAAAGGTTTGAGGAAATAGTCACAAAATTGTGACAAGGGCTCCAGGAGAGATCCAATGCCTGAGACGATAGGACGCCCAGGGGGTGGCAATCTGTTTTTGTGCATCTTTGGTAAAGTATAAAAATATGGTATAACACTGTTAGTGTTCTTCAAAAATGCTGCTTCGTTTTTGGACAGGTGTCCTTGGTCCTCAGCCTGTTGGACAAGGGTCGTGATTTTACTGGTGAGAGCTGCAGTAGGGTCTGTTGTCAGTGGGCTATAATTGCGTGTATCCCCAAGTAGTTGGTTACAGGTTCTCTCATAGTCAATAGTGTCTTGGATGACAATGCCTCCACCTTTGTCGGCCGGCTTTATAGTTATCGTACTGTCGCTTTGCAGTTGTTGTAATGCTTGATATTCAGCGGTGCTGAAGTTACCAAATACTGTAGGGTTTTGGCAAGACTCCAGATCTTTGAATACAGCCTGCTCAAAGGCTATGATAGCCGCAGGTACAGTGTGTGGGGGAGGGGTGAAGGTTGAGCTTGGTCTCAGTCCTGTATCACCATTCCTCATTGCCTCATTTGGATCGTTCTTCCCTTCGAAAAATGCTTTCAATTTTAGTTTCCGAAAAAAGCCAGCGAGTTCACAGTGTAGCTTGAACTTATCAGGTCTTGCTTTAGGAACAAATCCTAAACCTTTCTCAAGTACCTGAGTTTCAGTAGGTGTTAATTCTTTTGCAGATAGGTTGGTCACTAGACTCACATCCCGCTCGTTCCTGGTTGTTGGTTGCTGCGAGTGTGATTCGCTACAGGGTCTTCCTCTTCCCAGGATACTCTGTTGTTGCCTCTCCTTCTTCCTCTGCCCCTCCTGCCGCTCTCTAAAAAAGGCTGTCTGTATTGGTTTTGGAAATTGGCTGGAGGCATGAAACCTGGATTCCAGCCCAAAAAAGGAAATTGTGGCTGTTGGAAGGCATAGGGGTGATGGCCCATCATCATTTGTGGTGGTTGCCATTGTTGGTGTTGGCCCTGGTTCCCTTGCCTGCCCCTGTTATTCCTATACCCACGGTTGCCTCTTCCCTTCGTTTGTTTAAATGAGCTATTGCTTGATCCACTACTATTGGACGAATCATCGTCAGAGTGATCAGATTTATTGGCATTCCGAGTCGGTGGGGTGAAAGTAGGAGCAGAATAGGGATAGACCTTTTCAAAATCAAATTTCTTTTGGTCTTTTTGCAGTTGAGTTGCTTTTGACTGCATCAAGTTGTCTTTATACTCATTGAGTTCTTTGTTGAGTTCATCCAACCGTTTTTTGAAACCGGTAATTGTAGCCTTAAAGTTGGATTCGGTTTCCCTTATTTCCACCATTAGTGCCTCAGAAAGTCTGAGCGCTGTTTTTATTATTAGGACTAACCAGTCGCGCGTGCAGTGCCACGCGATCATGGCCCAGTCTTTTCTGAAGGTCGCATCGTTGAGGAAGATGCGAGGGGCATTTGTGACCAGCAACCCTTTTGGTGCTGAGTTAGACACGAGGTATTGTTTCAGGATAGTACCGTGGAGTATGGTACGAATGTGGAATATATGATGTTACCACGAATACAAGTTCCACGCATGGCAATACCACGCGAATTTTAGTTCGCAAGTGGCTTTACCACGCTGGAATTTGCAACGAAGGATTATACCACGCATTTTAACCTTCGTTTAAACACAAATAATAAAGAATATTTTCTTACCTGACACCTTCCCGTCTTTCACGAGCAGCCCGTACTTCCATCCACCATCGAAACAAGCGTCAAAACACGTCTGCCAAAATTAAAAAAGGACTACTATTTTGACGTAACGGCACGTCTTTGGGGGAGGCACTTTCCTTTTACCTCGGTGGTACTGAAGTGCGTTTTTTTTAAATTTAATTAACCCGCTCCTTTGTTTATTTTTGGGGGGGAGACCCCCCCAGGCCCCCCCAGCCCCTCCCCCAGCCGACCCCCGCCAACCCCCCAATCCCACGCTGAACGACTGGAAGGAATTCCACGCCTCCCCCTAGCCAGAACGTATATGCGTGGTAAAGACTGTCGTTGAAGGCATACGCGTGGAAAAGACGTTTGCGAGGTAAGTGCCTCGTAGTAAACGTCACGCGTAGAAAAGCCTTCGTTGAAAATGATGTTTCCCACGAATGTGCTCTCTTTTTTTCTCTGTAAGATTTTCCCATTCGGTGGTGTTGGCTATTGCTTGTGATATTTGTGGATCTGCAAATATTGCAGGATCCGACATCAGTTCCTCAATTTCTGATTCGGAATATGTCAGGCCCATGTTCGCCATGGTGAAGTAATTAAAGTGAGGAAAAAGGAGTATGAATTAAAAACAGGCAAAAGAGAGAATATCTTGCCTGTAGTAAAACAAGGCTCTCACAGCTATGCGCTGCTATGATACTCGACAACAATGGGAGAGGTAGGGAAAGACAGAGACACTCTCTCAATCCCCAGTTAAATACAAATAAACAAGAAAAGAGAGGTCAGATCAATCTCTGGAAACCACAAGAGATGGAGTCAAAACAAGGTTCACACACCCACTTTGGGTGGTAAAGAAAGCCCTCACACACCGACCTAGTCAGTGTCATGCTTCATCATCGGGCCCCACCAAAGAGGCCGAGTGCCTCTTTGGTGTGCTGCGACGCCAGAAAGACTGCGGAGCTGGTTTGTGTGGGGAGGGCGTGCTAAAAATAGGGTGAAGATTTAATAGTGCCTTAGAAGGGTATCAAAAAATAATAAATTTTAATAAGTGATCCCTAAGGCACAGAACAAGGAGTATTTATGTGTCTGAATTTAGCTGCCAAGGTATAAGGGTTGGTTAAATTCAGAAAATACTAATATTAATCTCAGTCAACATGTTTCTGCCATATGGGTGGTTTTATTTACCAAGGCATTCGTCAGGACTAAACCCCGGCGGTATGGGCTCTCTAATCACCCACCCTAACCTGGGGACTCGGCCTCTTTGGTGGGGCCCGATGATGATTTGGCCTAGTTTTGTAGACATAAAAAGCCTGTTAAGTAGGTATTTCGATATTGTGAGGTCCTGTAGTGTAGCAAAATGTTCGGTGTTGGGTTATGTTACTCCATGGAACACTGTTTCTGAATTAGGTCCAGTCACTTGAAATTTCCAATGAGTAAATCAGACTTTACTTGAAAGACTCTACAGATATTCAATGCATCAAAGACAGCTTTCACATCATCCAGGCCTGGATGTCCGGTGCCTATCTGACGCTTAACACAATTAAGATAGAATTCTTGTTATTTGCCAAGAATAATAAACTAGATACGGTACAAACCTGGCTCAAATTCATAAACCTTGACGACTCCGAACCCCAACTTTCACTGCATGCCATGTTACCTGGGTTCACCCTGTTTACCAACCTCACCCTCAAGGAGCACTTTAACAAAAAAGATTGCCTGGTACCAGCTCTCTCTTCTAAAGAAAGTTAAACCATTTCTTCCAGAAAGCAACTGCAGAAATGCTGATAAGCCCTCATGTTCTTATATCTGAATGGTGGTAATGCCCTACTCCTTGGCCTCCCACTCCTTTGGGGCATCGTACGTGCTGCATGACATCCCATCTAGGGCCCGAAGAACTATGATAACATCATCCCAATGTTGATGGAACTCCATAAACTCCCCTTACCAGCCTGCACCCCCTACAAAACCAGCTGCTTCATTCAGACGATCAACACCCTACTTATATTGCAGACTAAGAAATGTAAAATGAAAAAACAAGATAGCAGGCCTTTTACGTCTATACACAGAGGGAAACAGCCACTACAACACAGCCGTTACCATGCATACACTTAACCACGCATGCTTTACAACGCATGCGTGGTTACCATGTATAGCCTTTACCACGCATTCCTTTACTACGAGATATGTAGTAAAGGAATGTGAGTTGAAGGTAGAATTAAAAAAGGGGGTCGGGGCGGGGGGCGGGTAATTGACAGGGGTCTCACCCCCACTAAAAAAAACGAGTGGGTTTAAAAAATAAAGGAAAACTCTTATCTAAAAACGATCTTCTATGCTTCTTGTCATTCGGGCGATGAGCCTCCCTAACAACGTAATTACGTACATGCGTCTATGTACTGCATTTTCAAAAAAATAGGAAAAAGGACCACTTAACACAGAGCTAGAAGAAGGAGAAGTCTGTCCAAAGAAGGCTAAGAAAAACTGTGAGTATGTTTTTTTTATTATACGAATTTTTAATGTTAGGCATAATTAAAAATATATTTACAGTTATAATCTAAATATGCAGCCCTGCAGTCGGTAAGGATGTAGTAGGATTGGGGGCTGGGGAGCAGAGGGTCGCACAGGGGTACAGAGAAAGGGTATTATACAAAAGGAGGGAGCAAGGGAACATGTAAGTAATTGAGGCAGGGATCGGAGAAAGCATTTACCATGAATATACCATTATCATGCATCGTTGTAAAGGTATGCGTGGTAAAGGAGTTTTCGTGGTAAAGCATGTGCGTGGACATGGCATTCGTGTTGTAACGCATGCATGGAAAAGGCAAGCGTTGCAACGGAATGCGTTGTAACGTCATACAACCATGCACAGAGGATCTGGAACAATAACCCCGTACTCATCAGGACCACACCAATGTTGTGCTAGTTTAGGAAAATGTTGAAGATTCACATCTTAATATAGCACACAGACAGGGGCGTGCAAGTGGAACATAAATGACTGTTCTTGTCCAAGACATTTTCTTTAAGCACTGCGATTTTCATGTTTTCTGTTTGGGTTGTAGGTACTACAGCACTATATTAGCTGTGTCTGGTGGCTTAGTGGATTAATGTGTCCACTTTAGGGGCATGTGTATGACCTCATAGTCACAGGTTCAAATGCCGGTGGGTCCACTCAGACTTTCATCCTTCTGAGGTTGAATAATGAGTACCTTGGAGTTAGGTAACAATAAACATGTGTTATTTAGCACCAAGATGCCCTTGGGTGAATGGGGCTCTACAAATACACAAGTTATGGTTATATTTATTATTTTTGAAAGGAAAATAAAGACAATTGATCCAATAAGGAGATTATGTCATTAATGCATTAACCATCCTAAACTCAGGTTAGTCTCCGTATACTTGTTGACTTTATGCTTGTCTATGGTCATGTACAGTGCTCCACTGACATTCAGCTGCCTAACGCTATAGAAATCCCACATACCTATATATATATAAATTGTGCTTCACGTAAAGGAAACAGAACGCTTGGATGGCTGACGATGTCGGGGCATCACTGAATGTTTGAGGAGATCACTGCATCTAAACTCACGAGTCCTTAGCGAACATTTTCCTTTTAAGCACGATGTATGCACTGGAGAAACCTCGGCACCAGAGAGGGGAAAAGTACTTGTGCTGTGTGGAACTTTCCCTGTCCTCTCTCTGTGAGTACATCTGCCGTCCAATGGGGTCACTCACCTGGCTATTTGAACTGCCTGCGAAAGTCTTTGCAGATTTTCTCCCTTCAAACGTGCAACCGGCACTGAGGAAAGCACAATGCTGAAACGCGTCTGCCAGAAGTTTGCCACGAGATGGGGGACAGGACTTCGTTTATGTTCACAGTGCTTGTATGGTGGCAATAAATTACCCGAGTAAAGCTCATGCATGTGTCAGACCCGTTTTTCATTAAGACGGGAGTGGTGGCAATATATACATATATATATATATATATTTTTTTTTTTTGTTTGTTTTCTTCATAAATCATACCTTAGCCCTAGTTTGGTAAAGGTCTCACAATTTGGTAGAGAAAGCCACAAATAGAACACAGTTCCCTGGCGTCCTAATCAGCACCTTAGCCACTATGGCACATAGCTGAGTTAAAGCAAGTGTAGGCATACCATAGGCACCCAGAAAGGGCACTACGGTTAAGGGAATGTGTAACAGTACCCTATACATCAAAAGAGGGTGCTAGGAAGCACATTGTGTCCAATTCACCAAGAAACGTTGTTGGGGTTAAAGTAAGGATATTAATTTCCTAGGCACCAAAAGTTAATGCTAGGGTTCCAGGAATTATAGCCGTGCCCTGGGCACCAAGAGACGGTGCTAAGTTTAAAGGAAGCGTAGTCATACCATACACACCAAGAGAGGGCACTGGTGTTAAAAGAAACATGACTGTGCCTTAGACACCAAGAGCGTGCAATGGAGTTAAAGGTAGTGTAACCGTACCGTGGCACTAGGAGAGGTTACCGAAGCTAAAAGAACCCTGGATGTACCCTGTGCACCAAGGGAGGATGCTAGGATTACAAGAAGTTTGGGATTAAAGGAAGTACAGCCAAAACATTGTCACCAACAAAGGATGCTGGAGTTAAAGGATATAATGTCAAACCATTGGCACCAAGAAAAGGAGTAGCCAGAAAATTAAAAGACCCCTCATTTTGAACCAAATCTCTGATGGCATCAAGCAAGTGAAGGAAGCGAGTCTGACCCTTACTAGAAGAGCTGCTTTGCCTCTATCATCAAAGCAGATATAAATTCATCCTGTCGTCCTTCCACCCACCCACTGATATCTACTATTTCACATTTACATTCTGTCATCCATTCATTCCTTCATCCATCATTCTATCCAATGTTTTACAATAACCAATTTAATGGTACGCCCTACATGAACTCAGTAGGCCTTGCCAGGGTACAAGCGTATATTCTACAGGCGACAATAGATGTCAGCAGAGAGCGCGCTAACTCACTGAGCCATCTTGTCAGGTTAAGGATTAAGCTCTCTTAGGAAATGCCACTGATGCTCTCTGCATTCTTAGTTTTGTAGTTACGTTTCCGTATTTCTAGACCAATCAACATATGTCTAAGTGAATAGTGTTAGCAGACCTCTAACTTAGGTGCTACCAGGGGAAGGGGAGGGAGGAGAGGTAGCTAGGGCACCTTTGTGGGCACTGTTCTATCCTGGATGAAGTTCTGGTGTCCTCCCAGCAGATGGCTCTCATCACAGATCTCTCCCTCTCTACTAATGACGATAAACTAATACCTTCCACATCCCCAAAGTCATAGATTTTTTCACATGAGAAATCAGCTACAGTCCATGTTCACAAGACCTTGTTTTAGTTCCAGGAAGAGGTCGCCGAAGTACCGGAACCATCCGTCTCCTGATGAACAGGTTCAAGCTAATACAAATGGTCCCTTGTTATGATGGAGAACCTCTCGCGCCCCTCGCTTTGCATTCGGTCTGGGTCTGTCCGCTGGCGCGTGAAAGGGTGACTCTTCTCTTGGCTAGGCCCCCACAATCATTACCTCGCTTGTCCTAATAGAGCCAGTACGCGCAGGCTGATTTAGTGACTGCCTTCGCTTCTTTGAAAAATCTCCGCCAGCCTGCTGTTTACAGATTCGTCCCCGCGCAGCGCAGGCCGGGAAACAGGCCAGCCCTGGGCATGTGGAGATATTGGGCCGCTACCAGAAGCAGAACTCTCCAGCGCCTCGGCGGCACGCGATGACAGTCGTCTGGTAGCAAGCACGGCCTTGGCAGGCAGCAGAGTCTGGGCGCCAAGGCGCCCACGACGTATGGGCACGGTGCTCAGCCCCAGAGCTGGAAGGAATCCCGCTACTTGACTGGCTCGTCCAGAAACTGTTTAGCAATGCAGAAAGCATGCAGTTCCCATTGAGAAGGGGAAGACATCTGCACCTTTATCACGCAAGGATTTGCCTAATGAAAATGGTGGTCGGCCATATTGTATAAAGCATATTAACGTTAATTGCATAGCTTTGCTTCCCTTGTGCTACGGAATGGGGGCGCTATCAAGGCTTTGCCGCTTCCCAGTCTGAGACCATTCTACCAAGATGATCTGTTGGGACTTGAAGGTTGTACACAGCAGTCCTGGGGAAGGGTGACGTGATGAAACGTGGGTATAGTTGAGATTGGAGTTGGGTTGGCGTCACCATCTTCCTATGAACCAAAAGGGGTTACATGACATCCTCTGGTACAACAATAGGTAATGGGACATACATTCTACATCTGTTGGAAGCTATACAACAGCCTGGAGAGATATCGGTTGTAAAGTGCATTGCTGGTAAGTCTGGTGATGACATGGTCGCCATGAGCAATCACTATGCAGATGAAGTTGCAAAATAGTGTGCTCTTGAAACCGAAACTTTCGAATCGAATGAGCAACAAGAAGAACAAGAATCGGAAAAAATGTGAAGCTAATGCCCAAATTGTTTGATGCAAATAACATGAATGTTTTTGTTGAATCTAATACAGGCAACTCTAAGTGAACTTAGAGAGCTGCAAGAGGAGGTACCAGAAGATGAAAAGAAAAGGTGAGAATCAGCTGTTTGTAAGGGAGATTATAATGATCTAGGGTATCTCCAGTTCATCAATATGTTCTTCCAGATTCAATGCTGCAGGGTCTGGCCACGTTCGTTTATTGACAGACACATATAGGGACAGATAATGTTGTCAATTACTTTTCAAAATTTTAGCTCAAATTCAGAAATATAGCAGAAGATGTATGTCAAAGGTGTATTACATTAGAGAATTAATCAGGGAAAGCGTACAGCAAACATGAAACAAAAATTTCCTTGCAAGCAGATGTGTGAACAGGTACCCCTAATATCCGTCTCTGTCCCCCTAAATGGTAGGCTATGTCAATGATCCCTGGCTGGGAAGTATGAACATGTGGAGCAATACTATGAAATGAAATGAAGAATTTCTAAAGCGCGACATGGCCCAGAGGTGTCTAGGTGCTAACCTATGGGCTAACGTTTGTGGGAAGGAACCCCCTAGCTGGAGTGTGTGTTTCTACCAGGACCTAGTAACTTGATGTTGGCCCATAGACGTTGACTCTGTGTGCATTGTCCACTTACTGTCCAGCAAGCAACTGCAGGTCAAGGTAGAGCTACTCTTCTCCATCTTCTGCACCTCTGTGCCAGGTGAAGATGCGCTTGTAGCACAAAGATTCTAAAGGAATGTGCCCAAAACAGACGAGGACTAATGTTTGGTCTTCTTAGTCTTGGATCCCTATCAGTGGGGTCCTTCCTGTTGATAGAGCACACCGGGACCAACTAGCTCAACTCACCTTGGGCCCATATAACATTCACACTTTAAACTAGTAGTCCTGTCTAACCATTTACTAATTTTAGTCACCCTATCAGTTGCCCAGAGGTCCGATTTAGGACTTATACCAGTAAACCATGACTTACCAATCCTTGTCATCTTACTATAAGTCCTGTGAATCAGAGAGTTAGAATAAAAAGGTAGTATTTCAACATATTTACTTTCGTATAATAACCACGGACTCGGGGAAAGTTTTAAAACCTTTATTTATGAGAGATTTTCTGAGTCAAATTGAAAAGGGCCACAATCTCTTGACCATCAATTTTACAAGCAAGAATATAACCAATGGGACATAACGTTTGTAAGAAATCACAGTAACACCTTTAAACATCGGTACCTGGGAAGGGTGAGAAAGGGAAATAGCACATGGACATACCACATGGATTATATTTACCTAGAATGATGCAATGACCAATCCTGGTCACAGGCTGGGGCAAAAAGACCCGGGCTAGGCTCCCGACTAATCAGGTGCCCACGGGACAAGACAGGTGTAGATCAGGACAGGTGACCTCAGCTAATTGCAACGCCAGCGTCACACCCCTCTCTCTAGGAAAGCCAAGGGGGTACCCCGATTGGGTAATCGATTCTTCTGACAGAGTGCTCCGCCAGCACCTCTGTTCTCGATCAGTGGTCAGTGACAGGTCAGCTATTCGGACAATTTATCTAAACCTACCTCAGTTATACCATTTCGAGGGCAATGTACCACCCCTAAATGTTGCAAATCTATGTGTTCCCCTTCAGTGATATGTTGTAAAGACGAGGAGAGTTCATCACACCATACTAAGATGATGTAATTTCAATTCGATTCATTTTGAGTGAATTCCCACCCACAATTTACTTTTTCATGACTTTATTCCGCCCGTCAACATTATTTTATTTTTCGCATACATTGTTAACACATTTGGTTAGTCTTCTTACTTTTCCCAGGTCATGGGGTGAGGTTCTCAGGCACATCATGGGCAAGATGCTTCTTGGTCGAGGTTCAATGCCAATGCTTCAGCAATTTCAGAGTCAGTGTGCGCGGCATCATTCAAGATGGAGGATTGGTCCGTGATCAGGCCCAAAGTACGAGCTAGTAGCAAAGTAAAAAAAAAACATATTAGAATATAAAAATAAATGAATGCACTGTAGACCACTTATCTCTACTCGAACCCCATTACTTTATTTTTACTTGTGCATTAATAGTTAAGCAGAACAAACAAGTTTAATACAAGCTGCAGCATAAGCATTAGCATGTGAGATTTTATGCAGCCATTTCTGGCACTAGTGCGCAGAAGCAAAGATTTCCCACCAAGCAGAAAAGACGTCACACCACTTGAGAGTGGCAGACGCATGCGCAGTGAAATTCCCGCGTCGGGGCGGCCATTTTAGGACATTCGAATTATTATTAGTAAAAGCACATTGTCAAGCTTCCCCTAGATACTAGAAATGTCGTGAAATGTAACTATTAGTTAAACAAAACATGTTGGTTACTATATTACAGGTTATTTAGAGAGGGTTGAGCACAAGCAAGTTTCGGTATATGTGAAACCTTGCTCCATCAATCCCCTCTTTCATGATATTTTATATCATCACAAATTAAGGAACCAGATGCCAACTTCAACACTCTACCAATTCAATTTTTTCAATTACTTGGTGAGTTTTCTTTTTACCATTATTCTGATAAACTTTCATTCTCTTATATATGTCCCCCCTTAACTCTTCCATTTGAATCTCGTCAAATTTCCTTTTCTTCATTTTCTCATTAATAGTGTACCTTTTTCTATTTCTGCAGCAGTTACACCAAATCATTATCACCAATATTATTAGTGATATTCCCATTATTGGCATCAGTACTTTACCTACAATACTTCTACCTACATTAGATATCCAAGAACCAATAGAGGAGACACCATCAGTAAGTCTCTTCCATGCACTATCAAATTCCAGTGGTTTCAGTTCTTCTTCTAAATGAGTAATGTTCCTTACATACCTTCCAATTTCAACACTTCTATGTTAGAATAATAATACTGCAACCTTCCAGTTTTATAAAACAAACTAGTTAATATGCTACAGGAAATGCCATAGGTCAGGGGTAAATGATGGTAGAGAACACCTACAGCTAGAGAAATAGGTAATTTCATACAGACATAACAATCACTAATTTGCATAGTCTCTACATAATATGCTAATAGACTAGCAAACACATTAATTTCAGTTTCGCTTCTATTTCTAATGTGATGTAATTCTATCTCATCTGGTGCTGCCAAGTCTACTCATTTGTTGTGCTCTATCTTTCCATGTATACTAGTGTAATTTTGCTTAGCAACCATCAAGTACGGTATTGCTATTGTCAGTCCTAGCCATACTATAAGTACTATCAATACACTACATATGCATATCCCACAGCATGTCTTTATGCAACTTATTTTCGAGTTTCCAGTAACTCTTTTATCAGCCATTTTGGACTAAGGAGGCTTAACCCCTCTTTGAGAATTTTACACAGAATACACCTGTGATTCATCTCAAGTTGGCCTCACTTCTTCAATATCTTGATCAGCAATCAATTCTTCATCGCTGTCATCACTGATTTCCAGATTCGCAAAATCTTCAAGGATAATGTATGTCCATTCAGGGCCTTTGAATTTATTGTTCACCTTTTCAGGTGTGGACTACTCCTTCTTTGATTGCTTGTAGATGGTTCAGTTTGACTAGTTACTTCGTTCACCTGTCCAGGTTCTTCAACTATCGTCACTAGGCCATATTTCAGTCTTTTAACAAAACCAGGCAATTTATCACCTTTTCTGAGTCTTTTGGCTGGCACTGTGCTTTCTGATTCTTCAAGTGTTTCTTTTGTTTTCTTTAAGTTGTGGCACAACTTGATTTTTGTCAACTTTAGGTTTCTTCTCTAACTTACTTACCCCAGGACTTAATACAGTTGACCCTTCTGCCTGTATTGATCTTTCTATCCTAATCTGACATGATTCAGGATATGACTGTCTTGGGCCTGGAAAGTTTTCTTCGTCCTGAATCCTTTTGATTAATCCTGTCTGGTCCTGCACAGGTCTTGCAGATTCTTGATCATCTTCCGCCTGTGCGCTTTGACTAGTACCTATCTGTCCCTCCTCATACGATGGAGTTCTGGTAGGTGTGTCGTTGGTTTGAGTATATTGCTCTTTCCTTTTCTGGTCCTCCTCACGATTACCAATGGCTTGGATTTCTGTAATCTGAGTATGTTCTTCTATACCTATCTCATCCTCACTATCAGTCTGACTATCTACATATGTTTGGCTTCTTGTTCTCACTCTGATTTCAGGTATGTCAACCACTGGGATCCATTCATCCTGACTGGTGCTCGGTTGCTCTTCGTCAACTACTTCAGGATCAACTTCTTGAGACCCTTCAGCTGCACAACCTTCAGCCTCAACTTCGTCAGGTTCTGGTATCCATTTGGTATGGCTGGCATGGATCCAATTTGGGATTCCCTTGCACTTTACAGCTGTGGTGGTAACCAATATCCCTTGCTGTGGCTCTCCCCACCTTGGTGCTAGGCAAGATTCCAAAGTGTGATTCTTTATCACAACCCAATCTCCAGGATTCAAGTCATGTGCTGGAATTGAATGTCTTGCTTCTGCGTCTTCTCCAACCTGGTGAGAGATAGAACGCACTTGGTCAGCCAACTCTTTGCAGTACTCCAACACTAAATCATCAGATATAGTTAACAGCTGATGTCCTGGCACACATGCTTGCCTCATTGCCCTTCCCATGAGTATCTCAGGGGGACTCAAGCCTGTTTTCTTGTCTGGAATGCTTCTGAGTCTCACCAGGACAAGAGGTAAAGCATCAGGTCATTCCAATTGGGTAGGTTCACACATCTTTCCCAATCTTGCTTTAATCGCGCCATTCAATTGTTCTATCACTCCAGAAGCCTCTTGGCGATATGCACAGTGCAGTTTTTGCTCATTTTTGAATGCTTCACAGATTAGACTTCTTATTTCATTATTAAAGTGCCTTCCTCGGTCTGATTCAATCGTTACTGGAAAACCAAACCTTGGGATGAGTTCCCTTAAGAAAAGTTTGGCTACAGTTATGCTATCGTTCCTGCGAGTAGGGTATGCTTCCACCCATTTTGAAAATAAGCAGCCAATAACCAGGACATATTTTAATCCTCGACAAGCAGGTAACTGAATGAAATCAATTTGTAGTCTAATAAAAGGTGCTTTCTGCTTTCCCTAATTTTCCCAAGGCACACTACAGTTTTCTTACCAGTCTTTTATCGTTGACATGTAAGGCATCTCTGGCAAAGACTCTGCTATGTTCCTGAACTTCGCATTGAACCAGTCCCATCTAAACAGTCTCACCATAGCATATCTCCCTATGTGTGTATCCCCATGGTACATTTTAGCCATTGGTGCAAGCATACAATCAGGTAACACTCGTCTCCCATCTAGCGAGCCTATTATGCCATCTTCAGGTCTCACTTGACACCTATTTTCTACCAGTCTACTTTTTCTTTGGGCTCTGCTTCACCTTGTAAATCTCTCACTTCCTCCATGCATACACACCACACAAAAGCATAAGTTGGCAGCTGTTTCCACATGCTTCAATTTTCTTGTTTATTGCCATTTTATATTTGGCACAATGTTGAGCCACTTGGTCAGCATAATGATTACCGGCTGTCACTCTGTCAATTCCAGATTGGTGAGCAGCACATTTAACCACGGCCTATTCTTTCGGTAATTTAATTGCTTCAAGTAACTCCTTTACATATTGTCCATTTTTGATAGGAGTTCCTGAAGAAGTCATGAACTTCCTTTGCCTCCAAAAGCTGGCCAAAGTCGTGCACAACCCCGTAACTATACCGGCTATCAGTGTAAATGGTTACTCTCCAATTTTTCCCAATTTTACATGCTTTTATTGAAGCAATCAATTCGGCTACTTTTGCAGACTTGACTCCTGATAAATAGGATGCTTCAACTATGTTTGACAGTGCATATAGCAAAAGCAGCGCTTAGTCCTCCTTCCTCATGGCGCATACACAAGCCGTCTACAAATAACTCATGGTCTGGGTCTTTTAAAGGTACTTCCTTTATGTCTGCATGAGGTTTAGTACTGAATTCAGTTAAGTCAATACAATCATGTTCAACTTCCTCTCTGACTTCTTCAAAGTAAGAATTGGGCAACAAGGTTGCTGGATTCAAAACAGTGCATCTCACTATTGTCACATTCTCTGATCCAAGGATAATTATTTCATACTTAGTCATCCGACTAGGTGTTAGGTGCCGAGTATGTGTCCTGGTTAACAGGATCACGACTGAATGTGGAACATACACTGTTACAGGATGTCCCATGACAATAGATTCACTTTGCTCAAGACTCATGCAAGTGGAAGCTACTGCTTTCAGACAACCTGGCAGTGCAGATGCCACTGGGTTCAATATTGCAGAAAAATATGTAACAGGTCGTCGCATTAACCCATGGGTCTGGGTTAGGACAGAAAGTGCACAATTGCCTCTTGTGTCACAAAATAGTGCAAATTCTTTTGAATAATCTGGCATTCTTAATGCTGGAGCTTCACATAAACTGCTACGCAGTTTTAAGAAAGCAGTCATACTTTCATCATCCCATTCAACTGGGTCTTTTGCTTTTTTCTTTGTCATTTGAATCAATGGCTTTGCAAGTACTGCAAATCCAACAATCCACTGCCTGCAGTAACCTACAACTCCAAGAAACATTCTGATTTCTTTCTGAGTTTGGGGTAATTTCATGTTTTTAATTATTCTGATTCTTCCAGATGTCACTCTCCTGACCCCTCTTTCTATCTGGTGGCCCAGATACTACACTGAGGTTGTGCAGTATTACAATTTCTCTGGGGACACTTTATGTCCGCCTTTTGCTAAATGGTTCAGCAATGCAATGGAATCAATTACAGAGTCATTTCTTATTCTCGATGCCAATAATAGGTCATCGATATACTGCGCCAGGACAGATTTTCCCGGCAGCACCAATGATTCAAGGCACCTTTTCAAAATCTGATTAAAAGATGGATGGACTTTCTGTGTACCCCTGAGGGACACGATTCCAAACGTAAACATGGTCGTCAAATTTGAACGAAAATAAAAATTTGCAATCTAGATGCAGCGGGAACGAAAAGAAAGCATGGCATAAATCAATCACATGAACTATCCAGCTCCCCATGGTATTTGATACAGAATCAGAGCTGAATTTGCTACTACTGGACAACATGGGACAACAATTTTATTAATTTTACGGAGGTTTTGGACCACCCTGTATTTTCCGTTTGGTTTCTTTATGCCAATTATAGGTGAATTACATGGACTGCTCATTATTTCTTCCAGAATACCTTGTTCAACCAAACGCCATATTTCTTGTGCAACTCCTGCTTTTATTTCGGGACTCATTTTGTACTGTCGAATGTTTGGGTAAACTGCACCTTCTTTCACTGTTAATTTTATGGGATTGACATCTGCCATTAGGCCTACCTCGTTCCCAGTAAAATCCCACACATCAGGATTTACAAAAGTCTTTAGTTCGCCTGGTAAATCTTCTAGGTACAATAGCAAGATAGTCGGTATAGTGAATTAGTGTTAAAGCTTATTTAAACAGTAGACCATGAAGTGAAATACATTGTTTGCCTCAAAACCATTTATTTAATTCATTCAATGAAGTCATCAGTACATGCTCTTATACTTCAGAATATTCATGTACATTTTTATGATTTCTGCATAATTTCATTATATACAGTGTGATTTTCTGCATAGTCTCATTATTTACAATATAATACAGTCCTCTCGGTGCAGAGAAGAAGGAGGAGGTTTGAAAGGAAATGGGAGTGGTTGGATCAGTGAGGGATAGGGTAAATGGTGATGTGATATTGACACAATTCAATTATGTACAATGGAACATTTACTGCCTAGAGTTGTTTAGATCTCCCCATTTTTGTAACAACGTCAACAATTCTTTTATCTGCAATTTATGACCTGACACATTCATGTTTTCCAAATCTTTGTCAGAAAATTCAGCTCTATATGGTTTCTGCAATACTTTACTTTTGATTTGCCAATGTCAATTCCCATTTCCGAAGCTAAATCCATTAATTTTTCATGATATATTTTTGTATTGCAAGTAATACTTCTGCATATAAGCAATAATTCATCTTCATCAAATGAGTTCAGTCTGTCCAATCCCACATTTCCTGCTACCATTTCTTCTAATTACATCCTCAATTTGAATATGTCCAATACCTTTGACTGTGATTTAGGCTTTTTTATACATCTGTCTAATTCTTCTTGCATGCCTCGTTTCTGAGCATGTTTCAATCTGTACCTCTTTTGAACATGGGGTTGTAATTTTCTTGATCGAGTCACTTACTAGTTCTCATATAGGTAAATTCATTAAGGAAATTACCGACTCGCATTCACTTGCTTGATCATCAACTATTAGGCTTTCTTTTCTAGGCTGAACTATGGGTGTAGTTAGAACGGGAGTTTTAGAATTTGCTTGCCTATCTCTATACAAAGGAACTACAGGACCTATTGTTATGGGGTATTGTCAGAGCTTCAGGACTTGTATTTAATTGAGAAATGTTCTGAATTAATTCACTTCGTTGTTTATTTAACGCTTCCTTTTCTCTCTCTTGAAGTACCTTTTCTAATGAAGTTTCAGTTATAACCTGCGGAACTAAAGGTGGTTGTAAAAGCGGAGCACTAGGAGCAACTCTCTGTGTTTCTTCTTGATATGGTGGTGGATTTTTCATTAACAAGTCATCTAATAAATCGTCATCTGAATCACCACTAGTCATACATTTTTTCCCTGTATCTTTGTTTCCTGAAGGTTCTCCTGTGGTAAAAACAGGATATAATCCTTCCACTAGCATGGACTGTCTCCACTTTTTCATTTCTTGTTTTTTTTGGGAATCTGGGATAAAACTTACTCCAATTTCTGTCACTTCGGGACCAATCTCGCTCAAACGCCTCTGTCTCCCACTCTTCTAGAGCTTCATGTTGTGTTAATCTTGGTCTGGGATCTAACTTATTCATACGATTTCTCAAGTTGTACAAAATTCTACCATTAAAGGTACCATATTCCGGAAATGCCAAAATACCGTCTTCCTTAGTGTACTCTAGCCAGTTTTCTAACCAGACACGTGTGATAGCCCCTTTCTACCATCATGTATGATGCGGGGGTATTTGGTGGTGGAATAATATTCCCTTATCTAGTTTTAATAACTATCTTTTTAAATAATTCTTTATTCTCTCAAAGCGACATCTTTCTTTTTTCTCCGTACATGGTATAAGGTATTCCCCTAATTTGTTATTCTCTCCTAATTTGTTATTCTCTCACAAATCCTAAATATTTTCTATCAGGACGGTTTCCTATAACTGCTTGATCTAAATTCCACATATACCGCTATTTAATTTTGTACGAAAGTCAATGAATTCAATTAACTCAGTTTGTTTACTTTGCGGAAATATTTCTCCAATACCAGCGCGTCTCTTATTTCAAATGCCAAATGAGGTTTAGACTTACAAGTAGCATTAACCAATAATTGCGCTGCTTTTCTATGACATGAATCTCACTCTCTGCACTCACCCCTCCTTTATAATTTTCTCACAGCTACACACCCGCTGTTTCTACCAATCCCAGCTCGGCTCTCTATGACGTCAGTGCAGCACCCGTGACTGACTCCCTCCTTTGCAAGGTAATACGACAATTCAATTTCTTTCAAAATTCAATTATACATTTCATTAATTGACAACATGAAACATTCGCTACTGTGCCTGATTGACTAAAAAGGAAAGATAATTTCTTTCGCAACGAGTAAACCTAATTCCATCTACTTTCATACACTGCAAGTAAAACAACCTTCCGTTTACTCTTCACTTAAGCAAAAAGAACCTGTTACTCTTTCAGAATTACCCTAGCTAAGTGATATAAGATCAAAGTTTCACCAGCGAACTTCTTTGCTATCAATCACCATCACATTTATACTCAAGAAAAAATAAACCCTAACATGTGCTTCAAGTTTTACCTAACTTTATGCACCTATTCTTCAAGGCAAGTAAGCTCTCAACAGTATGGCTTCTATTTACCAACTGTTTTCTTTATCCCGGGATATTCCAGACAACATTTAACAACACGAAAACAGTTTTGGTTAGCACATAAAATCAATAAACAATCAATAATCAATAGTCAATATACAACTAACTACCTATTTTTAACTAATCCCTAACTATACTACTACTACCAAGAAAAGTATATTGATAGAGCGCGTAGGGACCAACTAGCTCAATTTACCATACTCACCGTGGGCCCATATAACATTCACACTTTGAACTAGTAGTCCTGCCTAACTATTTACTAATTTTAGTCACCCTATCAGTTGCCCAGAGGTCCGATTTAGGACTAATACCTGTAAACCATGACTTACCAATTCTTGTCACCTTACTATAAGTCCTGTGAGTCAGAGAGTTAGAATAAACAGGGAGTATTTAAACATATTTACTTTCGTATAATAACCACAGACTCTGGGAAAGTTTTATCAATGAGAGATTTTCTGAGTCGAATTGAAAAAGACCACAATCTCGTGACCATAAATTTTACAAGCAAGAATATAACCAATAGGACATAAAGTTTGTAAGAAATCACAGTAACACCTTTAAACATCCGTACCTGGGAAGGATGAGAAAGGGAAATAGCACATGGACACACTACATGGATTATATTTACCTAGAATGATGCAATGACCAATTCTGGTCACGGGCTGGGGCAAAAAGACCAGGGCTAGGGGTGCGTTGGGTCAGTGACAGGTCAGCTATTCAGACAATTCGAACAATTTCTCTATCTAAACCTATCTTAGTTATACCATTTCGAGGGCAATGTACCACCTTTAAATGTTGCAAATCTATGTGTTCCCCTTCAGTGATTGGTGGGAGAGACGAGGAGAGGTCATCACACCATACTAAGATGATGTCATTTCAATTCGATTCATATTGATTGAATTCCCACCCATAATTTACTTTAATCCGCCCATCAACATTATTTTATTTTTCGCATACAATGTTAACACATTTGGTAAGTCTTCTTCCTTTTCGGAGGTCATGGGTTGAGGTTCTCATGCACAATGTGGGCAAGATGCTTCTTGGCCGAGGTTCAATGCCAATGCTTCAGCAATTTCAGAGTCAGGGGTCACGTGCGCGGCATCACTCAAGATGGAGGATGTGTCAGTGATCAGGCCCAAAGTACAAGCTAGTAGCAAAGTCAAAACGAAACATATTAGAATACAAAAATAAATGAATGCACTGCATACCACTTATCTCTACTCTAACCCCATTACTTTATTTTAACTTGTGCATTAATAGTTAAGCAGAACGAACATGCTTAATGCATGCTGCTGACTAACACCACTGGGTTTGGGCTCCCAACCGTAAGGCCAAGCCACTGACCAATATAGAAAACTAAACAATTGCCAGTACTGTTCAAATCAATCCTGCTCTATTAACGGCGGCACATTGGATTGAAACACAACGTGGGTGCCACACTTACAGTTCAGTCTGAATTAATCAATGTATTTATTTTTTAATGAATACATACTTTGGTTACATTTGACCACATTTACATTTTAGACATCTACAAAAGACAAACAAAACAATTTTCACTTTTGATAAAACATTCAACTATACATATTCATAATCATTCAATACTCACAGTCACTCATCATATCAAACATTCCACCAATTCACACTCTCAGACACAACCATCAAACACTATTTACAATTGAATCCTAAATTCAATAATATACACAAGCCATAGACAGTAATTTTGTCAAATAACATCAATTTGCAACTGTGTTAGAAATTTGAACATCTTATGGCTGAACAAATGGTCTACGCGTTTCGAACTCCTACTCAGTATTATTGTATTTAAGATTAAATTGTAAATAGTGTATGCTGGTTGTGTTTGTGTAGGCAGTTCTGAAGCATCTCTTTACTTCCAGGGTGTGACACACATGTATGATCCTCCTCATGGATTTTAGTGGGATGACATCTCAGAAAACATGATAAAATTGAGGGGGTGGAGACTGAATTTTCTTTAGACTAACTTTGATTAAAACATTTTTTTTTAAAGTAGTGGGTTTCATAGGCAGCTGAAATAATCAAACTATGTAACATAACATAACAGCCTATCGTTTTTGAAAGATCTATATGGCATCTTTTCTCACTTCTACCATCCTCCTTTCATTTCCCCAACCTGTTCCTTTCAGGTACACTTTCTCTCATTCGCAGATGCTTTTAGCTGCTTTTTGCTGCTGTTTTCTTACTTCACAAAGCCATTTCAACAGAGACTGTGCTTACTATATGTGATCATCATACACAATCATCCCACTTGTGTATGACTGTCACATATAAATTGAGAAATATGGATGTGTCTTAATAGCTAGAGCTGCTGACTTTGACGCTGGAGAACCAGACTCATGCCCCGGCATTAGCTTAACATCCTTTGATTTTGGGCAAATCGCTTAGGACCTGATTTAGAGTTCGGCGGATGAGACACTCTGTCACAAATTTAACAGATATCCCATCCACCATCCAAGTGCATTATATCTAATAGCACTTGTAATACAGCAGACGGGACATCCGTCACATTTGCGACAGAGTAACCCTTCTGCCAAACTATGAATCAAGCCCTTAATCTCCTGTGCTTATTGTAAAAATGAAACTGACCTTGTAATCTGGTGTGGTGTTGATTACTCCTCCGCTAAGGTGGAGGAGCATCGCCCCACTGCTCTCAGAGCAGGAGCAAGGAAAAATAAAATTATAATAACCCCGTTATTCACATGTACATTTTCACTATGGGCCAGATTAGGGCGAAGCAGTGCTGTTGTTACAGGGGGAGGAGTGGTGGCACACTCTAAGTGTGCATGACTGTCTGTCCGGCATTCTTGGGCCGGCCAACTAGTCATGCACACTTTGCATGTTCCCCACCAGGCTGCATACACAGCCTGGGGAGGAAAATGCCCAGGCTCCTATTCCCCGTCTGAGTGCTGAACCACGGCACTGAGACCAACCAAAACACTGCATTGTTGCATTGTGATTGGCTATGGGGGGGAGTCTGTGTGCTTCCTGCTTCCGCCGAAGCTGAGGAGAAGGCGGCGTGAGAAGGGACCAAAGCTGAAGAAAGGTGGCCGTTAAAGGTTTTTTTTTGTTTATTTATTTTTTGTCTGCCTACCACCCCTGTTCCCTGCCAGCCGCCACTGGTGCCCTTGGGCTGTGCTCACGACATGTAAATCTGCAACATATATACTCTATGCCTGCAAGGGTATTATTTTGACTTATACTGGGTGCTCCCTTGTTTCTGGACAAAGCTAAACCTCTCTGAAGAGCTGTAATGGCAGCGAAACACGTGTCAGGGGTTGCTTTTATTCATTTCAGGTTGGCTTGGATGGTATTTTACCTATCCAAAGCTGTAATATTGTGCCTGGAGTGATAAATTGATTTTGTCATTTTACAGCTCGGCGTGGATAGCACTGTGCTAATCCAATGATTAAAAACTTTGATAGAAAGCAGACATTTGAGGTGAGCAAATCTAGAGTGTCCCTGGTGTTGAGGGTGTTCTATACAGGTGCTGCCTCCCACCTAAACTTGGGAACTACCCAGAGTTCTCTTCTTTTTTGCATAATTTATGCATCACTCTATGCCTGCAAGGGTATTATTTTGACTTATACTGGGTGCTCCCTTGTTTCTGGACAAAGCTAAACCTCTCTGAAGAGCTGTAATGACAGCGAAACACGTGTCAGGGGTTGCTTTTACTCATTTCAGGTTGGCTTGGATGGTATTTTACCTATCCAAAGCTGTAATATTGTGCCTGGAGTGATAAATGGCTTTTGTCATTTTACAGCTCGGCGTGGATAGCAGTGTGCTAATCCTATGCTTAAAGACTTTGCTGTACAAATGGCAAAAGACTTTGTCCATTTCCATCTTGGCGTGGATAGCACTGTGCTAATCCAATGCTTAAAAACTTTGATAGAAAAGCAGACATTTGAGGTGAGCAAATCTAGAGTGTCGCTGGTGTTGAGGGTGTTCTATACAGGAGCTGCCTTCCACCTAAACCTGGGAACTACCCAGAGTTCTCTCCTTCTTTTTCGCATATATATATATATTTGTTTCACATTTCCTCCATGGCCACCGCTTTCACATGGTGGGTGCCGCGACTGAGGAGGACCGTCTTGTTTGACACTTAAGATCCACAAAATTGTCGCACACTCAAAAGCTCCATATTAATCAATTTATTAAGGCTTACACAAAAAAAGAACGACAAATGCGTTTCAGCTTCCTGGTCTTTCTCAATGTCGATTCACTTATCTATTAGTTACATTATATCATTTAAAAAAGCACCATTGATTGGACAGCCAACTTTACATACAAATTAATGATGGACTACAAATAAAACTGCCTCACGGAGCCAGATTAATGTGGCGGCCATTTTGTCATGTTGTTGTTTGACATTCACTTATACATACTGTGCCTTGAAATTCAATCTTGTAGCACTAATTTCAAGCTCCTATAGTTTCATATAATGTACATTAAATCTTTACAATTAATTAATTTTGTAAAGAATTTCATTTATTCACATGATTTCGCCCTGAATGGGCCATATTTGCTATCTCCCATATCTGATGCTGAAAATCACAGTTGCATAATTAATTATATTCATAATGCCCTGAATGGGACACTTAAATATGCATGGTTAGTATAATGCCACATAGCTCTGTTCCTGATGGTATACAGCATTGCCATCTGGCCCCAAATATATACAAAATTAATCAAATAAAATACCAACCATCCAATACGTTTCCTATGTATTGAGAGGAAGAAGAATCTATGACTATATCATTTGAGGATTGTTATATCTTTTTTCAAATAAAAAAGAAGAAAACCTCACTATTATTTTTTTTAAATTATTTTTATTGGCGTTTTCTGTATAAATAACATAATAAACATTACAATGGTAATTTTCAATTCTACAATTATTGGTTTCTGTCTTTTTTCGGCAGGTACTACTAGTAATTATCCTTACTGATGCTTTCTTGCAGAAAACTTTATACATGTCTAATATCCATCTCAGTACATAGCAGGCAGAAGCAGTAGTCCAGCAAATCTTTTGAGTTTTTAATCTAGCTAGTATCTTATATTCAATAACAGAAAGAAGACCTTTACAGTGGCTATCTTAATAGCCTTAATAGCCTGTTCGAGACAATTTCACTGCAGTGTTTGAGTGAGGATGTGCTTTGACTAGTGACAAGCAGTCATTCTTAAACTCTTTCTGAAACTTTTAGACACAGTGGGGCCGATTCCGATTCGGGAAAAAACACTCCGAATAGCCGTACGGAGCGTTTTTCCCGTGCGAATAGTACCCTGCAACCTCCCTGTACGTACGATGAAGTGCGATTACCAGGAGCAGGACTCCGTATGAATCGTACAAAGACCATACCACTCTAATCCCTGCACGATCCTCCCTCGAAACCCGCTCTATCCATACGGTTCGAAGCAGGTTTTCCCAACCCAGCAAGTACGATTCGTGTAAGGTAAGCACCGTACAACGCTTTTTTTACGGGAGCTCAAAACGTCCGGAGAAGCAGAGTACGCCACGAAACAGGTACGGAAAGGCCCCCCCTGGGTACGGTGCGTATACCCCATGATTGCAGGGGTACTGTGCGTACCACCCCGATCATGGGGTGTACGCACCGTACCCCACGATCATGGGGTGTACGTACCGTACCCGATGATCGCAGGGTGTATGGTGCGTATACCCTGCGATCATGGGGTATAGTGCATACACCCCTTGATCGCAGGGGTACGCAACGTACCCCAGCGATCCTGGGGTGTACACACCGTACGGTGTGTATGTGATTGTGTGGTTGTCCGTTCGAATCGCCCTTACCTGACATGGACTGTACGAATCCCGTCCTCACACCCCTGTCCTGATCGTACTCGCCGGGTTGTACGGCATGTTTGCGAATCGTACGGTTCAGTGTGAGGGTCCGTGTCATACGGTTTCAGCCTTGCAATTCGTATACTTCGCGACGATTCGGTCGGATTGACGAGATACGGATCGTACTACGCAATTCAGATGGACGTGTACGATTCGTACAGGGAGGGCTCCGGACGCTTTTTTCCCGAATCGGAATCAGCCCCAGTGTGTCTCTTTGTTTATTTTATTTTATTGTATTATATTTTAAAATTGACTTTGCAATTGATGTTATGCTTTTTTTTTTTTGGTCCTCCCACTGAGGATAATGTACAAGCAGACTTTCCCTAACACTATCTGAAACTTAAACGACACTTAGTGTCTGTATATTTTATAGTTTTTATCTCTATTTTTATTTTATTCTTATTTTTTTTTTTGTATAATTTGTTTTTGCTATTGATGATGTGCATTTGCTTGCCTAACATAACTTGGTGCTTTTAGTTGACCCTCTACTTTGCATGATGTTACTCTCTAGTCTGTGTAAATGTTATAATCTCTAGTGTACCCTCCTCCACCCTAGCTTTGCAGCTCCTCAAGAGTGCGTCCAGCCTACTGCTTAATTGCTATCTAATTCTCAACATTCTTACCATTCAATCATGCGCCCATCTAACCCCACCCGGAAATCAAATTTCATGCGCTACGGACCCAACTCCTGGTACATTAATTACCCCAACAAAATGACCAGTAATGCAAAAAAGAACTTCAAGCACAGCATTCTAAAACAACACCCTGAAACACTCATTGCAGATAACTATCACTCAGCGACCAACGGCAGCACGAAAACAGACTTCATTTTCTACACTAATCGCCCGGCTCAATGGAAAAATAGCTTCTCTCTTCACCTCCAAGTCGCCAAGTCAGTAACAATTCCCTATGGGGAAAAAATCTCCACTACCATCTCCCCGACCTTGAAAGGGGATCTCACCATTTCCATTTACAGAACTGGAACCATTCTCATGCAAGCCACCGACCCTCAACTCACCACTTTCGACCGCCACTTCCCCACACTACTCTCCTCGCTAACTCAACTGAGCTATCAAACCCTTTCTCCCCTATCCCCCACCACCCTCACAAATTTTGTGGATCTGATGCAATCTCCCTACCCTGACGACCCTCTCCTCAACTCTTGGACTTCCACCATCACTCACTACAATCACACTACCCCTATTCTCACTCTCCGTCGCCAAACATCCACCATTCTCACATCTCCTGATCCCTCCAGGAGCAATGAACTCACAGCTTACAATCCCCCCAAGGCCAATCTTAACAGCTTGGTCTCTAACCTCAGCCCGCCTACGACTGTTATCCCCACAGACACTACCCTCTCCACCCCTGAGACTTTGAACCCTCCCCCTCTACCTTCCCCTACCACCTCCACAGACCCTGTTCCCAATACCCTTACTTTCCCCTGGTCTTAAGCATTTCCAATCCAGTAGTCTCTACCCTCCCTTCTACAACTGCATCATCCCCCTCCGCTATCACACCCCCACATACACTTAGCCACCTATATCCTCTCGGACACGGCCCGGAACTCCGATAGCCTTTCTATAATGTCTCCTCCTCCTCACCTGGACTCTAGTCCCACCTCTCCTCCTCTGAACTCCTCAATTGTGAACATTACTAATCCGACACCCTGCGTCCAACCTCTCCCCTCTCCTAATCCCAAGGACCTCACGGACCCTCCCCTCTCTCCCCTGATAATTGGAACCCTCCCTCAAAATCTTCCCCTACCACCTACACTGTTCCTGTTCCCCCGAACCTTACTTCCCCCCTGTCAAACGTCATTTCCAATCCTGTGGTCTCTCTCCCCCCTCCTACCACTGCATTCTGCCCCCCTCCAATGTCACACTCCCACATTCACAACCTGCCTCCACCGCCAATCGCGCTGACAATGCCCGGACCCATGACGTCCGTCCCAGAATTTCTCTCCCTCCTCACTTGGACCACCTCTCCTACACCGAACTCCTCGAATAGGAACATTACAATACCGACTCTCCGCATACAACCTCCCCCTCTCCTAATCCCATCCAACCCCGCACCTCTGCTCAACCTCCCTCCATAGACCCCAGTCATCCTCGACCCGTGCCTAAAACCTTAAACGTCCTCAGCTCTATAGCACAGAAGCTGAACAGAATGGAGCAGAAAATTAACTCCCTTGCTGCTGATTTCCTTCACTTACAACAAGACCTTCTCAACAGGGCCAAGCCTCCTTGCTCCCTCCCCCCGAGGTGTTGTGCTCCTACTTCACTCAATACATCCCACATAGCGCCACAGAGCACTCCTCGAGCCTCAAGCCCATCATCAAGCCAGGACCCCAGTCCCAACAGGGATAGCCAACCCTTTTCGGTACCGAAACCTATTGAACACTATTGCCCTCACCTCGCATTGGACCAGAAGTCAGCCCCTGTCCACCTCCCTGTTATTATCAGCACTAACAGAATCGCGAATACTTTCCACTCACCTAGACCCCCTGCTCAATACACCTCTGTCCACCTTACTCCCCCTATTATTGAGGCTCCCCGTCCTCTCTCTTGTATGCTTCTAAACTGCAGATCAGCAGTACAATGTCAGGCTCTGTCTCAATACTACTCGGGGCTGTGTTGAAAGCCCTATACCAACACCCACGCAACAATCCTGCTGCCTGAATGTATATCACAGAGAAACAGAAAGGTCCCGTGAGCGCGGGAAAGGAAGGGGACAGCAGGGAGGGAGATCTGGAATGACAAAGACAAGGGATTAGAAGAACACCCCTCCCTATCTATCATACAATGGCTTCTTATCTCCAACACGTTTCATAATACCAGACCTCTATCATTGTATGCCCCTACCTGAAAAAGAAAAATAGAGGGTCTTTTAAGTATATACAGGAGAGAGAGGCAAGGGTACTATCCGGGACTGCAACCCACTGGAAAAAGAACAATGAACAGAATAAGATGGTGCTTCTTTCACAACATAAGGTATACACATTTGTTCAATACCTTACCTACCACTTCAATTCAGTTTTCTGCCTTGCGTTGCTTAAATCCCCTTGATTAGATACTCCCCTGTAGATTCTCTCCTGCACTGAGGAAATAAATAACAAACAATACCTTGTGCACAAACAAATGATATGACAAACACAAAGGTTACTTCACCCTTGTTTCAGATACTGTTCACGCATTGAGGATTGTTATATTCCCAATAAATGCAGAGTCTTTGCATCCCCTTCATAAGTCACAACTGTACATAGAATGCAGTTTGAGCCCAAACTGCTCCTTACAGGAGAGCACGTTTCTATAACCACCAGCTCTGCCAAAACGCTAACTCGATTCCTGTACGAGTCACACCTCCTTATCGGTAATCACTGTTTTCTTTCCCCACAGGAGAATGCAGCCGCACTTCTCCTCAAAACGGGTACAGGTATACGCTGGCTCCTTAGTGCACCAAAGAACCAGAACGAGCAAGGAAACCAAAACAGCTTGTTACCCGTCCGGGTAACGCTGAACAAAGTCCTCTCTGAAAGTCCTTACTCACAGTTGCGTAGACCTCACGTTCACACCCAAACTCCTCTCTCCCAACGGTACGAATTATCGGCACCGACTGCAGCCGACGCGTTGATTTATTTCCTGTAAGGGCGGGGCTGGCTTGCTGCGTCGTCTCCCCGCTGGCCCCTCTGGGAAGTGTAGTTCGTTTCAGATTCCGTGCTGACTGCCACGCATTGTGCGGACAGCGGCACGCTCGGGATTCCATTCGTGACATACAACATGCTGAAACTCTGCTCGCTGAAGAAATCGATATCGCCTTCCTCACAGAATCCTGGCTCAATACCCACTCCACCCCCATTCTTGACATTCTCACCCCTCCAGGGTACAACCTCATCAGACAAGACAGGCCGATCAAAACTGGGGGAGGGGGGAACTAGCCATCATTCATAGAGATGTAATACAGATTATCAAACTGAAACCTGCAGAATACCTATCGTTTGAATACCTAGGCGTCAAACTCACCACCAAGGGCACCCCACCCATCAAATTCCACAACATCTACCATCCTCCTGGAGAGCGTACCCTTTTCCCCAAAGAACTAACAGACCTAATAACACGATTCTCCTTGACAGACACCAAAGACGTGTTCTAGGGTGACCTCGATATCCACTGGAACGACCCAGAAGACTCCACTGTCCTGAACCTTTCCAACATTCTGGAAATTTATAACCTCAAGCAACTCTGCAATAAACCAACTCACATCAAAGGTGCTACACTTGATGCGATCATAACAAACAACGATCTGATCTCCTTGAGAGAGATTACTCCCATTGACTGGTCCGACCACCACCTCATTATGTTCAAGATTGACACACTTGCCAGCCTCCAACCTATTTGTGTTGTCAAACCTAAAATCTTAACCAGAAACATCAAAGAAATACCTTTATCCGAACTTGAAGCCAAGATTCATCCCCATCTTCAACTCCATCCCTCATCATGGACGGCTGATGACCTCACTTCAACTCAAGAATGACAGAGTTCTTAGACCAAGTAGCTCCTCTCAAACTCAAACAACTGAGGAGAACCGAATCAAAACCCTGGTTTAACGTGGAGCTGAATGATGAATGGCGCCAACTCAGACAAACGGAAAGGTCCTGGAGACAAAACCCCTCGTCCCTGCACCTAACACATCTTAGATCTGCTCGACGGTCATAAAAAAAATACATCTTCAGTAAAAAGGCTTTTTTTTCTGCAGCCAAGTAGATCTAGCGAAAACTAGACCACGAGAACTCTTCAACATTGTTAAAATGTATTTATTTATTTATTTAAAGATTTGTAATGCGCATGGCTGCCTCAGCAACAAGGCGTCCCAGCGCAACCAGAAACCAGAAGGGAGACAGGGAAAGCGTCAAATATCAGATAGTGGGGAACAGCCATGTTTTTAGGGACTTCCAAAACGTCAAACATTAGGGATGACTCGGATGCTTGCTGGGAGGGAATTCCAAAGTTTGGCTGCCAAAAAGCCAAACGAGCGACCCCCTGCCCTCGCTTTCCTTACTCGAGGGACACAAACCAGACCATGGTTAGCAGAACGCAGAGCGCGCCTGGGCAAATAAGGCTTCAGTAAATCCGATAGCCCCATAGGGGCTTGATGCTTCAGAATTTTGTGCGCGATGCACAGCACCTTGAACTGAATGCGGGCTTCAATAGGCAGCCAGTGCAACTTCAAGAGCACCCGGGCCACTGATTGAGATCTTGGGAGTGCCACTAGCATACATGCTGATGCGTTCTGTACCCTCTGCAGGCGTTTTATGCTCGCTTTATTGGCACCTAGATATAAGGTGTTGCCATAATCAAGCCTCGCAAGTATGGAGGCCTGCAAGATGGTTTGGCGTACTCTGGGAGGAAAGAAACCAAGCAAGGGCCTCAGTCCTCTCAGGAGCCCAAAGCAAACAGCGGCACCAGCTCTTGTCTGCTTCTCAAATGTTAGACCGGTTTCGAACCAGACACCCAAGTTCTTTATCGTCTCCTTCGGTGACGGAGCGGGTTTCAAATCATCAGGCCACCACTGCTCTGACCAAAGCTCCTGGACCTTCCCATACAGTAGAATCTCGTATTTACTGGCCTTTAATTGGAGGCAATTAGCCTTCATCCAGTCCGAGATGATCGACAGATCCTCCTTGAAATTCTCCAGGTTGACACGGCATTTTTTAGAAAAAGCGATCACCAGCTGGGTGTCGTCTGCGTATGACACCAAGGACAACCCCCTACCTCTGGCCACCCCTGCCAAAGGTCCCACATACAGATTGAATAAAAGTGGGCTCAGGATGGAACCTTGAGGTACCCCCCGGCACAGGGCATATTCCTGAGAATGGAAAGGCGGCACAGACACTTGGAACGACCGCCCAGCCAGGATGGAGCGGATCCACTCCAGGACATCATCCCTGATTCCAACCGTCCAAAGACGTTGAAGAAGAATCGCATGGTACACCGTATCAAAAGCGGTGCTTAGATCCAATAGGACCAAGGCCGCAGAGTCACCTACATCCAGCCGACTTCGGATGGATTCCGTGACAGCAAGAAGAGCTGATTCAGTGCTAAGGCGGGGGCGAAACCCATGTTAAGAAGGGTCAAAGATGTTATGCTCGACAATGTATTTAGACAAGATGGAATTTACGTGTGCCTCCACCACTTTCGCCATGAAAGGAAGCTGAGATATGGGGCGGTAGTTGCCAGGGTCATCCGGGTCAAGTGATGGCTTTTTTAACAGTGGAATGATTTTTGCATGCTTCCACACCTTTGAGACGGAGGCTGATTTCAGTGATAGGTTGAGCAGTTCAAGGGCCACAGGGGAGATAAGTGGTTGGAGCTGGCGGAAATGAATCGCCGCCACTGGGTCCGCTGGTGAATCCGACTTGATTTTAGCACTTAGGATCACGAACTCCTGAGGCGACAACAATGTAAAAGATAACAAGCCATTATTCACCCTAATGTCTGTCCCTGCCAGCACAGCATTCTCAATGAGGGTGCTCCAAGTAGAGAGGCCCTGGTAAATCAACTCCACTTTCTTCACAAAGTGGAGTGCTAAAGCCTCACAATGATGATTTGACGCTACAGGGGAAAAACTGGTCGTACCTGCACTATTCATATTTTTAAGCATCGTGAAGATGGTCTTGGTAAGATTGGAGCTAGTCAAGATTTTATTAGCGACAAACTCTGCCCGTGTTTTGCGGATGAGCTTGTGATAATCCTTTACTGCCTCTCGATATACTGCTTTGGCAGACGGCTCCTAAGAGCGGCACCAGGCATGTTCCAGCTGCTTACACCCCTTCTTTGCCTGCGTTAGTAGATCTGTAAACCATGGATTCGATGGCCCGCATCCCTTACCTCCACGCTTAGCTGGAATGCAGCTATCCACATCAGCTACAAGCCAATCATGAAAGCACACATGTGCCTCCTTGATATCTGAAGGAAGCTGGGGTCTGTGCTCTGCTAACCGAGTGGCGAACATCCCCTGATCTAGCTTATGCCAGGGCCGTTTTGCCACAACGACAGGTCGAACCACATCAACTCTACCCCGCCACAGTAGAGAGAATGGAATTACTGAATAGTCGGTCCAAGTCAGCGGAACCGGAGAAAGAATTTTTAAGCAGCCAAGATTGGAAAACATGGGATCAAGCAGATGCCCAGCCACATGTGTGCCCACCAAGACCAGCTGCGGCAGCTGAAAAGCTTCTAGATCCGCTAGGAAGTTGGTGATCTCAGCCTTTCCCTCCTTCTCGAGGTGCAGATTAAGATCCCCAAGATGGTAAAATTAGCCGCTTTACTAGCCAACCGTCCGATTTTACTCACTAGATCCTCGTGAAAATTCCCGGAAGGCCCAGGGGGTCTGTAAATTAAAAGGCCGGACATAGTCAGGTTGCAACTAAGCTTTATTTTAAAGAGAGCACTCTCACAGCCATTAGAAGATCAAATACTTCTGCGTAGTGACTCACCAAAGAACGACAATTTAGGCTGAGGAACTTGAATTTGGTGTAACTGGATGGACAAAAGCCAAACTAACTGCACTCCCTCTCAAGAAATCGAAGCCACCAATGAGCGATGTGAATAAATTGCCACCTTCTTCACCAATAAATGCTCTAAAATTGATCAATCCTTCTTGCAAACTGCTAACCCCCCTTAACCTGCCCCCCCCTTCAACCTCACTGGACCACTCGGAAAGAGCTCTTAAGAAGGACAATCAGACCTACCTCCAGCTAAAAAACAATGCGTATTGGTCCGACTCTGAGCTAATGTCGGTAAATGAAGTCTTCAATATCATTTCCAAACCAAAACCTTCCTCCCACACCATGGACCCCCTCCCTTCCATAATCATAAAAGAACTCAACCACACCATTTCCCCTTTCTGGACAACAATCATCAACGCCTCTCTCACCTCAGGCTGTGTCCCAGACTCCCTTCAACTAGGACAAATCACACCCATTCTCAAGAAACCTGGGGCTGACCCTAATGATCTTAACAACCTCAGACCTATCTCTAACTTCCCATTCCTTGCAAAAACATTGGAGAAATGTGTTCTCCTCCAACTCAATAAGCACATTGATGAGTTCAACCTCCTTGATGCCTTTCAATCTGGTTTCAGAAAAGGCTGTAGCACGGAAACAGCTATGCTCAACGGCGCCGACGACATTCACAAGGCCCTAGAAGAAGGTAATGCCTGCCTACTCATCCTTATTGACCTATCTGCGGCATTCGACACAGTAAACCATCCAGCCCTTTTGGAGACCCTGTCGAAACGGTCCGGCATTAATGGCACAGTAGTAAAATGGTTCACCTCCTTCCTTCAACACCGCTCGCAACTAATTAAAATTAACTCCTGTCTCTCAAAGCCAACTAAAGTCACACTTGGGGTCCCACAAGGCTTGATCCTTTCCCCGTCCCTCTTCAATCTCTTCATGGAGCCCCTCACAATCATATTGAAAAAAAGCTGGAGTGAACTACCACCTTTACGCGGACGACACCCAAATCTATTTCAGGATCAAGTCTCCCAGTGACATCCATCTCCTCAATACCACCCTAACCGGGATCCAAACTTGGTTCTACGCTAACCACTTAAGGCTCAACCCAGACAAAACTGAACTAATCCTATTCTCTCTAAAAAGTAACCATTGGCCAATCCAAGAGTGGCTCAAGAATCTGGTAGCCCTAAACTGCCCCCTTGCCCTATCAGACTCAGTTAGGTCTCTAGGCATCACCCTTGACAAGAACTTATCAATTGAGGCTCACATCAAAAACTCTGCAAATAGTGCTCTCTTCTCTCTAAAACACCTCAAGAAACGGAAACCTTTTCTACCTCACGAAGACCTCAAGACAGTAGTCCAATCCCTAGTTTTCTCTAAAATTGACTATGGGAACGCCATCCTTACAGGGACTCCGAAAGCGCACCTAGCCCCTCTAAGAGCAGTGCTGAACATGTCCGCTCGACTCGTATCAGGAGTTAAAAGATTTGAACACATCACTCCAGCTCTAAACTGCCACAATTGGCTTCCCATGGAAGGGAGATGTATCTATACATTGGCCTGCATCACACACAAAACCCTTCACTTTCCTGACCCCAACTACTTAAATAATAAACTGAGTAGAGCAGGTCAATCCAGAACACTAAGAAGCTCCAACTCACTCCTGCTCATTCCTCCGAAAATGAAAAAGAAAACCGCCCAATACCGATCGTTCTCTGGCAACGCTCCCAGGATATGGAATGCACTCCCTGGAGTCCTCAGATGCAATCCCTCCTTCTCCTGTTTCAAAAGGGACCTGATAGTCCATCTCCTAAACAAATACTTTTATGACCAACTTCAACTAACCTAGTCTTCTTCATCCGAGTTGTCTCCTCTCTCTCTGGACTTTCATGGATAGTGGGTGACCGGATTATGTCACTCTCGCCTTTTCTTTTATTGCTCTCTCCGCGTCCGCTGCACTGCATATTTTTTGGCCAGGCTGTATTTTTTTGTTTCTATGGTTTGCTTCCTTACTGCCGACCTACTATGTAATGTAATGTCATTCTGCTGTTTACTGTGAGTATGTAAAGCGCTCTGATACTTACAGGTTAAGCTAGCACTATATAAAACTTTTAAAATAAATAAAACATCCCTATTGCGTGACTGTGCTATCTAGTACTTGTTCCACATTTACATTTTTACTACATCGTTTAGGTGGGTAGCCTTTCAACATCGGTCCTATATACAAGCATCCCACTCATTGTTAGACAAATACACTTCTAACTACTTAACACAAAACAAAGAAAAAACGTGTGCAGAAGAGTGGTGTAAACAATCCTAACTAGTATCACCTTAAGAGGGTCCCAATGCAGATAGCCCGCAAGTGGGCCATAGAGGAGCCCACCACTGCCGCCATTACTCATTCTACTAGTTATCAGTTCTCTTACATTCAACCACCTGTTTGCGAGCCCCAACTCTTATCTGTCCCCTGGGTTCCCTGGTGGGTGCAGGGAGTTGTTATGTTCCGCGCTTCCGTATTGGGTCCCTTGTCCCGGCACTTCCTCCTCACTAGCTGCTTGAGCCCACTGTTTTCTCCCATGTCACCATCGCCTCCCTCCATTGTTCGGCTATTGGACGCTTCATCGTTCCCTTGGCCTCTTCCCAGCTTAGCACTCTGCCTTCTGTCCCAGCCCATCCAATGACATCTTTGTTCCAGGTTTCAAACTGGAGCCCCCTCGCTGACTTCCATTCCATCGCTATTCTGCTCTTGGCGAGTCCCAGTGCGATTTATCAATCTGTTCCCTACTTTACATTTCGGCGGCCTAGGTAAAAAGGCCCAGTAAGCAAGCCTGTGCCATGGGGACAACAACCTACCTAATGCGCTTTTAATCTTACATAACACAGCCTCCCAAAATGAGTGCAAGTACTGACAGTCCCAGATCATGTCTCCAAAGTTTGCGTCTGGGTGTGCACATCTGGGGCATTGTTGGACTTCCCCCCCATAGGTCACACTAGCCTCTTCACTGCGGTGCAAATTCCGCCGCAGTGCTGGACATGAGCATGGAAGAGGTTAAGTCGATGTGGCGTCATGTAGGACATGTGTATATAGTTAAACTGAATGCACTTTTAGCGCGTGTTCCAAGAGATCTTTTTAGGATACTGCAAGGTCTTACGCACTCTGCGTCAGTGAGTTCCCTGCCCACGACTTTTTCCCACTTTACCCATAGCCCACTCAAGGGACCGAGGGATGCTGTTAGTAGCGTGTCATAGAGCCATTTCACTAGGTGTCCCGCTGTGCCGAGGGTGAATAAGGCATGTAGCATCACTGGTTCTTCCCTCCCTCTGTTCCACAGTTGTGCAAATGTGCGTGCCAGGGCCTAGTACTGCAAAAACTGACCTGGTGGAAGCCTGCAACTGTCTATTAACTCTTCAAATGAGATCAGTTCCTTATCTAGGTAGCAATCCCCAACATTATCCAGCCCTGCTTCGGACCAGCGCCTAATTGTACGCTTGTGAATACAGTCTGAGGGTCGCCATGCGGTAACCCCACCAGCGGTAACATGGGTGTGTATTAAGGGGATTGCTGCACTTCACTCTGGCACCTTTTCCAGGCCTGTAAGGCCATTTGTTGTAATAATGAACAGTATGGAGTAGGCGTTGTTGATATAAGCAGTTTTGCCATAACAAGGCTGGGACGAGAATCCAGGTCCGCTAGACATGCACCTTTCTCATTCACTCCCTCTACACATTGGCCAACCACTGTAATTGAGCAGCCAGCATATAAAATGTAAAGGTTGGTACACCAGACCTCCCTCCGACTTAGGGCGTTGTAGAGTCCTCAGGGACACCATTGGGTGCCCATCCTCCCACAGCAGATCTTGTAAAAGGGTATTCAGTGGGTGAAACCAGCTGCTCGGCATCAGGACCGGGAGGTTTCCCAAAAAATACAGCAGCGGGGGCAACATGGCCATTTTGGATTGGTTAATCCTGGCCATGATGGGCAGTTATAGTGTGCGCCAAAAGTGCACACAGGAACTTAGCGGGTGCAGCGCCCTGCCTAGGTTCCCTTCCTTCAAATCATAAGGAGTGAAAGACATGTATACATGTACTCTGAGTCCAGAGTATGTCAGCCATCAAGGCTTCAGGTCTGTACAATGGGCCTGCCACCAGAAACAGATATTTCTTGGCTTTGTTGACCCAAAGGCCCGAGAACAGCGCAAAGCCGTCCAGGATTTGAATCACTGACAGAATATCGACGGACAAAATATCGACCTACAGAAAAATCGACGCTGGAATATCGAAGGCAAAAATTTCGACATCCTATCTACAACATGGTAAGTACAAAAATATCGGAAAAAAATATCAATGTTAAAAATATCGTAATTAAAAACATTGGTTTTTTTTGTAATTATAAAAATGGTAAAATAAGGTAAATAATACTGATAAACCAAATAAACAAAGTTAAAAATATTTAATAATGTTTAAAATTAATAAATAATACATATACAATAATATAACATTAATTAAACATATACATAAAATATATAATATATACTTACTTAATAATAAGTTTTAATAATTATTTTAATAACTCAAAAATGATCAAAACAATTATAAATTACAAATACATCTAAAAATAAAACAATAACATAAACAAAAAGTAAATAATTATATTTAATACATTAAAAAATATATATAATTTCTATATTTTTACAATTATTATTATACAACATTATGAAAAAAATAATAAAAATATTAAATAGCTAAATAAAAAAAAATACTATTCAAACAAACGACAATAATGATAACATTGGGTGCTACAGTAAGGAAAGCGTTGAATAGCGTAGAGGTAAAAATTACTATTCCAACTCTAGAGGGGGCAACAGTAGGGAAAACGTTGGATAGCGTAGGGGTAAAAATTACTATTCCAACTCCTGAGGGTGCTAGAGTAGGGAAAGCGTTGGATAGCGTAGAAGTAAAAATTACTATTCCAACTCCAGAGGCAGCAACAGTAGGGAAAACGTTGGATAGCATTGGGGTAAAAATTACTATTCCAACTCCAGAGGGTGTAACAGTAGAGAGAGCGTTGGATAGCGTAGGGGTAAAAATTATGATTCCAACTCCAGAGGGTGTAACTGTAGGGAATGCGTTGGATAGCGTAGAGGTAAAAATTACTATTCCAACTCCAGAGGGGGCAACAGTAGGGAAAGCATTGGATAGGGTAGGGGTAAAAATGACTATTCCAACTCCAGAGAGTGTAACAGTAGGGAAAGCGTTGGATAGTGTAGGGGTAATAATTACTATTCCAACTCCAGGGGGTGGAACAATAGGGAAAGCGTTGGATAGCATAGGGGTAAAAATTATTATTTCAACTCCAGAGGGTGTAACAGTAGGGAAAGCGTTGGATAGCGTAGAGGTAAAAATTACTATTCCAACTCCAAAGGGGGCATCAGTAGGGAAAGCGTAGGATAGAGTAGGGGTAAAAATTACTATTCCAGCTCCAGAGAGTGTAACAGTAGGGAAAGCATTGGATAGCGTAGGTTTAAAAATTACTATTCCAACTCCAGAGGGTGGAACAGTAGGGAAAGCATTGGATAGCGTAGGGGTAAACATTACTATTCCAACTCCAGGGAGTGAAACAGTAAGGAAAACGTTAGATAGCATAGAATTTAAATATAACATACTTATAAATAATTGTTGTATTTAAAATAATGAATAATTACATTTTAAACAAATCTACATCATTTACGAACAATTAATAACTATTAAAAGCAATTACAATTTAAAATTAACTAACAATAAATTGAAAATAAATACCAATAAATATTAATTAGTAAATATTACTCACCAAATATTAAATATTAAACAGTAAAATATTTTTCATTACAAAAAAATAATTATTTAAACTTAATTCACAATTAAAAATTATTAAACCATAAAATTATTTTTCATACCAAATAATGCTTTTTATGAAACATTGATTACCAATGAATTAAAAATATAATATTTTCTAGATATTAAATATTAATTACCAATTAAAATATTAATTGCCAATTAACAAAATTATTTACCAAATAAATAATTAGTTTCCAATTATAAAAATGCTATTATCAATTAAAAACATTAATTACCAACTAAAAAAATTAATTAACAATTAAAAACATTATTTACCAATTAAAAAAATTATTACCAATTAAAATAATTAATTGCCAATTAATAATTAATTATAAATAAAATAATTAACCATACCAATATATAAATATAAATAATTAATTAATTACAATTAAATTACTTCCCACCCAATTCCCCTATAAACCCACAACCCGCTACAGAAATAAAAGCAAAAATGATTTAAAATTAATTATAATTCCTAAGAATTCATAATTAATTTAGCATATTTAAATTACTTCCCACCCTATTCCCCTACAAACCCACAACCCGCTCCGGTACTAAAACATAAAATGTACTTAAAAATAAAATCATCACTATATAAAAATAGTACACGTAATTTAAAAAAAAATTAAAAACTTAACAAAAACATATTCCACACATAATAAAATACATAACAATAATACAAATATCGATATTATTAACTTCGATATTACGTACATCGATATAAAAAAAATCGATATTACTTACCTTAGGGTCGATATTCTGTCCAACGATATTCTTGACCTCGATATTCTATACCTTCGATATTTCCAACTCGATATTTTTGTAGGTCGATATAAAAAAGTCGATATTTAGACTGTGCACCCCAGGATTTGCATAGCCATGTAGGTACCCATGAATGCCTTTGCCAGATAGATCAGCAAGTCGTCTGCATATATATTGTCACCCCCCTATTGATAATGCTATCCCATTGCCTCCCAGACGGATCCTCTATGTGAGTGGCTCTATCACTAGATCAAACAGGAGGGGAGAGAGGGGGCACACCTGTTGGGTCCCTTTGGAGATCTTTTATTACCGGGAGATTGTTCTGCCCTTTTTAACCCTTTGCCGTGGGTGAAGCATAGAGGAGCCTCACCCACCGCACCCAGTCCTCCCCCATGCCCATGTGTAGCATGACCTCAAACAGGTACTCCCAACTAACCGGATCAAAAGCTTTTCTCAGTCGATTAACAGAACCGTTTTCTGTTGTTTGGTTGGAGCTTCCACATGGTAGAAGATAGAGTAGAGTCTGCAGAGGTTATAGGAGGTACTGCGAGAGAGGATGAACCCATTCTGATCGGGGTGAAATAGGGATCTCATGTGCGAAAGTAGCCTACCCGCCAGCACCTTACTCAAAATGTTAAAATTAAAATTAAGCATGGAGAGAAGTCTGTAATCCATCACTCCAGCATCTGGTTTCTTGGTCTTTGGGACAGGGATCACTAGTGCAGTTTGGGTGGAACTGGGCAATTCCCTGTGCTCATACGCCTCCACATACAACCTGACTAGTTGTGGCGCTAGTGTGTCGGCATAACATTGGTAGAATTCCGTTGGTAGAATTCCGTAGGTAAGCCGTCTGGCCCCGGCATTTTGCTCGGCGCCAATGCTGAGATGGCTGCTTTGATTTCTTGCAGATTTATCGGGTCTTCCAACTCTTCCCGCACTTCGGCATCAACAGTACAGAGCAGCAGAGCACCCAGAAAACCTCTAATGTCGGGCAGGGGGGCCGCAGCAGGAACTGTGTACAGTCTCTCATAATATGCTAGGAAGGAGTCATTGATTGCATCTGGAACATGCACTATATCTCCCACATCTGACCTAAACTATGTGATTGGTGCTCCCCCCAGCTCTGGTTTGATTAACCTTGCTAATAGTCGACCAGCTTTCCCTTCTTCCTTCTGCACCCTGTCCAGGTATTCCTTGTAGCTGTAGCATCTAAGTCTGCTTAGTGCGTCGATATATCTCGCGTGTGTTTCCTGCAGTGTCAAACTGGCAGCATCGTCAGTTTCCTGGGCGTTATCTGACCTGCGTATGTACCCCTCTAGGTCTAGAGCTTCCTGACTGAGCTCCCTGTGTGCCCCAAGCAGTTGTCCCATACAGAGGCCTCTAACAACTAGTCTTAACGCCTCCCACTCTATTTGGGTGGAGAATGCTGTGTTAACATTGATGGGGAAGTATGTTTCAATAAGTGTGTGCAGCGAAGCTCGAAAGTGAGCGTCTCCAATGTCGATGGGTTCAGCTTCCATGTGGGAATCGGGGGTCGCCTCCCGGAGAGTTGGTGTGTCATTATCAGTTGGCTATGATCGGACAATGTACACCCTAAGTACTCGGTGTGTGTGATAGAGTTAATAAAGGTCGGGGTGCAGAGAAATATGTCGATTTTAGTGTGACCCAGGTGGACCGGCGAAAAGGAGTACTCCCTGTCCTTGCCATGTTTCACTCGTACGATGCGCAGTGCCGGACTGGGAACTGAGAGCAGCCCTGGCAACTTTTGCCACAGCAGCCCACGTCTGGCGCGTAGCGAGCGAGCGTAGAGAGCGAGCCCGACTGCTACTAGGGCGGTTTGGGGGAGTTCACCCCACAAGAACATTTTGGAAAAAGACAGACCAAAATGGTGAATTTTACAGCACGTTTTTCATTACATATTCAGTTGTATTAACTTTCAAAGCACAGTAAATAGCTTACCCACCCAGTCATATGTACCCATAGACATTCTTTCAGAGAGCACCAAAAATAGACAAAAGTAGTGAATCAGAGAGAACAAAGTAAAAGTGAGACCAGCCCCCACATGGTGTGTAGCGAGCAAGCGCAGTGAGCAACGGCTACTACGGGGAGTTTGGAGGGGTTGTCCCCCCAAGAAAATTTTGGAGACAGAAAGGCCAAAACAAAGCATTTTTCAATACATTTTTCATTACATATTAGATTGTATTAACTTTTAAAGCATAGTAAGGGTCGCAGTGATAGGCATAAGGGCATTTACTGTGGTATGGTAAATCTGGTCCCAATCTTGGACAGGCAGGAGTTCCGTCCTAAGCCTTTCAGGAATTTAACAGAAACACACGAGGGCGGCAAGTGTTAAAACAAATGTGAGGGGGCGGGGTCATTTTTGAAGATACCACACCACAATAAAATATGAACGGCATAGAGAATGTTGATACGTGCAAGGAAGGGCGTCTCTAGCCTCCCTTTTGGAGGGTTCCCTGTCCAGTCGTCAACAAAACATTTTTTTATGTTCGCCACATAATTAATTATTCATATGTTACTTAGAAAGCATGCCAAACAGAATACCATTAATTGCTATGTTCTAAACTGAATGTACTCCTTCGGTTTCACACAAACGTCATAATATAAGGAGACACTGGGTTCAACGCGTCCTGAGTGTGCTGCTCAGAACACTGCAAAATACAGTACTTAGTGAAAGAGGCCCATTTGAAGACTGCTCAACAAAATACCGTCAAACTGGAACAAGCCGCCCTGTCCCACTTTGCCAGGCCTGCACTCTGCCCAGTACCAGATCTCTGTGCAAACAAACAACTGCGTTAATATGTGTACAAACAGAGCAGCATCACCGGGTCCCACTCCCAGAACTCTATCATTGTTAAAAGGCCTCATATGGCACTCGGTCCTTCTTTATAGAATCTGAGCCACCACCAGAAGGACAACTTTGATATAAAGTAATCACGCCAACACACCAACACCAGTCATTGAGTACCAGCTACTAAATAAGTCGTGAAAGATTCAGTGTAGAACATTAAGAGATTTCTCGAAACTTCATCCTTTTATTAGGCGTTACTAGCTTGTGTCCAAACAATACACTGCTGGCCGCTGCAGGACTGGAGACTCTACTGATTTCTAAAGTGCACATATGCTAAAAACGCACTTCTGTCTGTGCTGCCAACATATTTATTGGTACAGTGAGTCCTGCCATCGACAACAGCTATGATCTGCAGTCCTGCAGTCCTCGGGACAAAATTCAGGCCAAGGCGCAACTCAAGTCCTAAAAGAAATAGTGGAGGACTAATAGGAAGTGCGCCATGACGTCCAGCGGAGTGACGTTACCGAAAGTAAAATAACTGCCTTACAGCTCACATTTCAAGGAAATAGACGTATCTTACATTTAAGGGTAAGAAACAGGTTGGCCAAGTAGGATCTTTTAATGTATATGTAAGCACACAGAGTACTTGCTAGTTACAAGTAAAAACTGTAGTTTAATAGAGTAAACAAAATAAAAAAGTGCACAGTGTATTTTTAGAGATGTTTGGTGTTCTTGCATTTCTTTTCCTGCAGTTGTGTTTAACCAACATGAAAGCACAGATATACCTCCTTTTTACATTATTAAGAAACACATTTGTAAATATTGGTCAGTTAGCAGCTTACAACAACTTCCTAGGCCAGGCTCATGACTCTGACGGCGAAGTCACAGCTCTGCTGGTGCCGCGCCAGGACTGGGACTGCAGGGCCTGCTGTGGCGAGGCGTAGATCTCCTGGTTAATGTCCTCGTGAACCTGTAAATCATGTCCTACGTGCACCCAAGGGCACAGCTGTACTAGCTAAAACCTATGAAATCTGCTTAGCTAGAGGCCTGTCAGTAAGACCTGACCTCGCTGATAGCCAGGTTGCAGAGCAAGTCATTGAACAAACATGTGAGTTGTGCCCAGATGGGTCCCAAACTCCCTCCCACTCAAACGAATCAATTATAACTAATCTGATAACTTAAAAAGTGGGGTTAAAACGGGCAGTACTTTTAAGAAAGCAGCGTGCCATGTTTTTTTTCAATACCTTGGAATTTCTTATGCAAATATAATAATGGCATATATCAAATGTTATTACAAATTATTTGCAATAGTGTCAGAAGGAGAATATGGTGTAAATTCTATGCATTCGCACACAGTGAAACCGCATGTCTACTCATGGGGATGATCCCGGGCCACCGGCTGAATAGGCTTGAGTCCTCCCAGACCTGCTTTCCTGCACCTGTCATCAAGTGATCATAGAGTACTTTCCATCATTCCATGCACAAGGGTGACCGGGCAAGTGACAGTCACAACCTTTGCATCATTCTAAGTGATGCAATAGCATCATGGTTCAGAAACTCTGACGCAGGCAGGGAATGGCCGACTAGGGACATCTGCATTTAGAGCCATCTCAGAATAAAAAAATGCCTTTGCTCAAGTTGGATGATGCCAGTTCGGCCACCAGCTCAGGAGTCACTCGCCCCAGTGTGTGTGTCTGTCTCGGGCTCAGCTCGGGGGGTAGGGCTGGCCAGGCCCGCAGCGAGGCTGGAACCGAGACGGAGCGCAACTTAACTCAAGCCAGGCAGGCAGCACCAGCACCCACCACATTGCTCCAGCAGCCGGATTGGCCTCCGCCGGGTCTACCCGTCCGCCCTGGCCCCTGCTCACCAACAGCAGGCCTGCCCTGCTCACAGTGTCACAATTTTAAATCCACACTCGGGCCCCAAGGGCTACTGGGACAGGTGCTAGTGCGCTGCTTAAACAAAGGTATAGGCCAAGGCCCTGGCCCCTGGGACGGGGACAGGGCCGGCTTTCGCACTGGTGGCGCCCAGTGCGACAATGTTTTTGGCACCCCCCCATGACCACCTGCGCAACGAATTCCCGCACTACCACCACCCCGTAACAGTCGCCATAACAACTCTCACACAGATGCATTTAATTTGTTTTATAGTGTCACTCATGAAAGTGAAGGGTGTCGGAGCACTTTACATTGCACACACATTACTCAATCATATGTGTGTAAATCAATGTATAGGAAACGTTACATAAGACATAGTGGTAGGATTTATATGTCATCCATTCTGGTAGGCAGTAAAGTTTAGGGGGGCTTGATCTGGAGAAGCACAAACTCAGAATTTAAAATGTCAGACCATGATTGGAGATTATCTTTATTAATTGGAAGTGATTTCGACCCAAATCAACGCTTTGTACAACATTAGAATATTGAAAGTCTGGGGAAAAAATTAATACCCTCTAAACTATACTTGAAGTCGGCATTTCAGTTCTTTGACGACCGTTAATAGCTCACTGATTTTTATTAGTATTTTAACTAATAAACTACAGCCACCACCGGCCTGGCGGAGGCAATTCGCCCGACATCGTTTCCCGAATTACCCCCCGCCATATTAGTATGGCGGGGGGACCGCGGCGGACAGAAAGACCGTCCGCCGCTTTTCCGCCCCGGGGTGGAAAATGTTTAATATGGTGGCGGTGTCTCATAGACACCGCCAGCCATATTAGCATGGGCTTCCAGACATGCCTTTCTGTGGCGTCAATGCCGCCACGGAAAGGCATGCGGTCTTCACTCTGGGGGCCCCCTGCGGGCCCCAAGAGTGAAGGAGGGGTGGGGGGTGCACATGGGGGTATCTGTGGTACCCCCCTTCATTTGCATAAACAAAGCGGCAGGCACCGCTGAAATGCATTTTTACCATTGTGGCGGGTGGTGCTGAAAGCACCGCCCGCCACAATACTAAAAATACAGGTTGCGCCCGCCAGTGTGGCGGGCAAATCCTAATACCCCCCACGGGACCCCCGCCCTTATGTCGGGCGGTCCCAATCCCCGCTATGATGACGGGCGGATCCTAATGGACCCCAAAGTCTCTGACAAAGCAGTAACCCCCTGACCTATTTACGTTATGTTCACTTTGGGATTTGCATGATGCACATTCTTTGAGCAGGCATATTGACCCTCTGCGCTAACTTATGATGAATCAAAACATCCCCCAGTCAAAACTCCAACTAGACAAAACTTCTTTCTCTCTCCAGGAAGAACATCAAATCAATCACCAGAGTAGGCTTGACATTTTTATTATTGGCTAAAAATTACTGGAGGTCAGGAACACTGCTATGGGTGCTTTTAAAAACAATATAGTATAGCAAACAGGCGTCCCCATGCAAAGACAGCACCCGGTGCGGTGGCACCGGTGGCACGGTAAGAAGTGTTTGCAAGGATTGTTTTATTGTGTTTTATTTCCAAACCCAGTCAACAGCAAGTGCTGCGATGACCGTGGCTAGAACTCCGAGGTGCTGCCTTCAGCTCTCAGCTGGCTCGACAATCATTGATGCTACAAATTACAAATCTACATAACACTAACCAGAGCAGCGTCAGGAAGGGCAGTGTGGGAATGGGAACACCTCTCAGCCCGGGAGGCCCCCTCACTTTCCATTATGCCAGTGCTCTCAGCTGAAGGTATGTAATCTGCAGATTATTCCTTCAGCACCTTACAAGGGGGCAGGGGTCGTAGGGCCTCTACCTTTGTTTAATCTCCCGTCCCGGCCCACAAACGACTGGACGCCAGACACGGTTATTACACGGACAGACAAAAAAGGCACTAGTGAGTGACTCACCGGCGGGCGGCACTGCATTCGGCAGCAGGGAGTGGAACAGGCAGAGGCAGGGGCTAGAAATAATTAAATTACGGGCAGCTCTCTCACCAGGTGTCAACTTCGTCTCAGTCTCTGCTGGCTTACTTCAGGAATGCTCCTCGAGACCTCGGCCTGGCCTCACCACCGGTCACGTGCACTTTTTAATGCGCATGATCACCACTGGCCGCCCCACCCTCAGGTGGGTGAACTGAAGAGACCGCACGCGCCGCGTAGACGCGGCCAGAGACATTTGTGCGCTGCGCACGACTCACCCTCTCAGTGTTCCAATGCAAATGCATGCCATTATTTATGCAGATTGAATGAATCAGTCAGAGATAAAGTTGTGCCTGCTTTTTTTTCCCGGATGGAGCGCGGAGCAGGAGAGATTCTTGCAGTGTTGTTAGTCAGGAAAAGAAATCAGAAAACCGCCAGCCGGACCAGAAATCGGCCCCAGCACCAAAACCGTCCCCCTGCCAAAAAAACGGCCCCCACCCCATCCAGCCTACTGGGGGATTGCTCGGTGCCCGGCATTGCCAGTCCTGCCTTGATGATGCAGCTGCGCTCCCGGTAAGGGAGGGTGTGAGTGATCATTTGCAGTATCCGCAACACAGTTAAAATTACCCTCCAGTATTATACGTCTGTTTAAGTGGTTAGCCACTGTGGCGGAAAAGGACTCGAGGAAACCGATCTGATCTTGGTTAGGCGCATAGATATTACCTAATGTCACTTCCTGTCCTGCCAGTCTCCCTGTGATCAAAGCATACCATCCCTCTGCATCGAGGCACGTATGTTCAGGAGAAAAGGGGACCACAGGTTTGATCCAAATCAACAACCCACCTGGCAAAGGCCGAGGAGGTGGTCGCAAAAACCTGCCCTTTCCATCGTCTCTTCAATTTCCCCGCTTCCTCTTTGCTCAAGTTAGTTTCCTGGAGGTAAGCTACATGTATGTCCCTACGCCTCATTTACGAGTAAATGTTGTGGAGCTTGGCCATGGACCCCATGTCTCAGATGTTCCACGTTAGGAACCATAAATTGTTGTGTGTATTCGCCATTGCTGTTGGGCATCACCAAGCAGCCTCCCTGTGGGAAACCCTCACTCCACTCCCTCGTTCATGCACAATCATATTCTTCTGCAAACTTTATAACTTTATATGGACCCCCATGTTGGTCAACTCCCCAACCCCAGGGCAGTTCAACGACGGTCGGCCGCCCAAACAGTATGTGAAACATTACGAACCAGATGAGACCCATACCTAGTAAGGTTCTTAGTGGGGTGTGACCAAGTAAAGACATAGTTCAGGGCGCACAAACTGTCCTGAGTGCGCTGGCCCCATGCTATGTAAGCCAACCCAAGACCTGGGTCGGCTGCAAGCAGTTCATAATCGCTTCTAAGATCCACAGTCACCCCAGAGTTCCGACTGCCTCAAATAATCTTGCCCGCCGTCTTCGGCGTCACCACTGCCAATTTTACATTGTCACCGCGGGAGGCGTCTGATTCATTCTCCTCAGTTTCCCGCGAGGAGCGAGCCTCAACCTCTGGGGAAGCTCTCTTTCCCAACATTGGTGCCGGCACAGCCTGAAGCACCTCCACCCCTCCCTTTCTGTTTGCGATGAGGTTGGTTTCTTGGTGGCTCCCCTGCGGAATCGCATTCTGGAGCGTTTCCCTAGATCCAAGCTTTTTCTCGATTCAGACTTAGAACACATTGGCTGCAGGGCCCCCGCCTTGTGAGCTTCTATCCACTCCCAAGCTTCTTTCAGCCTATCGAAATAGTGTGTGTTCCCATCTAGAATAATGTGCAGCCGGGCCGGAAACATCAGAGAGTACTGGAGGCCCTCACCTCTCAATGCCCTCTTAACCTCCAAAAACAAACCCTGTTTTCTCTGTACTTCCATCGTAGAGTCTGGAAAGTCTCTGTTTCCTTCTCCCTCTCGGACAGCTTCTAGTGCTCCTCTCGTAATAGGCCTAGCCCCACTGCTACCATGCCGATGTCTTGGTGTAGGGTGGCTTTTGTGTCAGGTATGGCCTCCAGTATCTTACTCAGCTGCTGCTGCACCGGGTCCTCAGGGGCTGTCCGAGACTGCTCCTGGGCACTATCATCCTGATCATGTATGGCCCCGTCTGTCGTCCTCTGGGCTTACCCATTATGCCGGGGAGTCTGTATATTCGGTGTGCCACTCGGGGGGAGTTCTTAACTACAGTGCCACTCCCCGGTACTGTGTGATGTCTCTCGTTTTGCACCCAGATTGGTTACCCCGGGGCCAGTCCCAACCCCTTGCGCACTGATATACGGCCCTCGCACCATGTACGGGGTTGTCGTTCCTACCACGGGTGCATAGGTCGGACACCCTGTCTGAGGCTGTGCCAATCAATTGCTGCTCTGGCTCCTGCACAGCTTGGGCCTTTCCCGGTTCTGGGCCTTCCTCCTGCCTACTGCTGGTGGTATTGTGTATGTCACCCACTTTCTACTCCTCACTGGAGGCTGCCCTCGATCTCCCTCGCCTCTGGGGTCTTGACACTTCACCCCGTGCCTCCACTGCTGAAATGCACGGATTGCGCATAGGCCCCAGGCGTCTATCGATACCAGGCCACAGGATTGGGTCCAAGAAGGACCACCAGATAGCCCTTGCACTTGGGCCTCTTTCCAGGCGGCAGGCCCTTCAAGTTCTTCAGGCTCTGTCTTGGGGCCTTGTCACCACTGCCAATCTGCCCCTGGCCCCAATAGGACTCAAACAAGGTCCAATGCCGGATCTGCTCCCTTTTGTGCGCAGCAAGGTCTTTGTAGGGTGTCCGCGTTGCTCCCTCCGGCAGCAGAGTCGGCGCTATCTGTCCCGGGCCCCGATTTGGGCCCCGATCATGTGCTATGCCCAGCTCCTTACCCCCGCGATGTTATAGCTGCGTGCCCGTTTCCTTTGCGGGAGCTCCGTCGCAGCTGCTGCACCCAGGCAGATTACCGGCTCACGCCCACTACCTGACCCAGTGGCCGGGGGCACTCGGTCCAGGCTCAGGCCTCGGCTGCCTCCGGGACGTTTGTCACTCATTGCCGGCTGCCGGCTCTTGATCCGCCATCTTGAGGGCTCTCGGCCCCGGCCGTCCGCCTCTCGGAGCCCTGCACCCCCTCCAGTCAGCCGGGAAGCGGCAAACCTACCGGGACAAGCCCCCTGCCTTTCTGGATCTTCAGGGCTCGTTTCTGTGCTCACCCAGGTCCCCGCCCCCGAAATTTTGGGCTTATAATTGGTGGGCCGGTGTGGAGCTCAGAGCCCCAAGTCAAAAAGGAAGATCATCCTGGAGTAATTCTGAAGCCATCCAATGACTTCAGCCAGGCTATTTCTGCAATTAACTGGGGAAGTTATACAAAGCCATCCTGAAGTATGCCAACAGGGCAGAATATTTAAATGAGATGACTCCTCAAGTCATCAGTGAAACTACTCCAGGATTAGTTCCCGATTACTTCAGTGGAAAAGATGTGATGATCCTGTCATACTGCAGCATGATCAGGTGATGGCGTCAGGATTAGGTTGGATTACAGCAGGATGGGTTCCTGATTAGTTCAGTGGAAAACATGTGATGATCATTGACTACAGCAGGATGGTACCATGATGATTTCAGGATTAGGCGGTTATTACTCAAGGACGATTCTGTGAGTATTTCAGGTTGAAGCTGAATTACAGAAAAATCTTATTACTTCAGAATGAGACTGCATTACTCAAGGATGATCCCAAGATAACTTTTCCGCTGGACTCTATTAAGTCGTGATCTCATTTTTGGTAGGTCAGGAAAGTCAGAATAAATAAAGATTCCTTTAAATTCTGTGTTCAACTGGTCACATTTGCTGGTGATTCTTTACTTTTCTTTCACTAACTGCAAAGTGAAAGGAGTTTATTTTTTAAGTTAATTGACAATGTAGGATGTTCATTTTTGCATTACACAACACAATTTAAATAACGGCAAATGAATAATATGCATCCAGCAGTTAAGAAAGCAAAAATGAAGCTTATAAATATTCGGAAATGTCCTGGAAGCAAAGATTTTAATATGATCAAAACAAATCAATACACTCACTTAGTGATGCACAAATGAAAAATATTAACAGAAATCGGATTTCCACATAATATGATTTGTGTGCTATATAGTTTTATCCGTAAAACGGTGTGCCTGTGCAAATTTTGTGGCCATTCCAATGGAAAATGAGAGGTCTGCCTGTAAATGACTATGCACTCCCACGTGATGCTTTAGTTGCATAAAAAAAATTTGCCCCACCTCATGGCCATTTTGGGTACATGGGTTGCAAACCTTTGCTGTTCTAAAAAGTGGGTTGTGGTTCGTAAAAGTTTGGGAACAGGAGCTCTAAGATGATCTTGAGTGATATATGTGAATTATGGTAAAACGAAAACCGCCAAAGTGAAACCACATTCTAGGAAACCAAATCTGGGAAAACCAATTTTAAGGAAAAACAAATACATCGAAAAGTAAAGAAAACATTTTGAAAGAACAATAATTTTAAACAAAAATCCCAAATTACATTAAACTTGTGTTGAGTTTAGGAGAAGTGGCTTGTTTTGGGGTTCAAGGATGGCTAATCATTAGGGGATGATTTGTTGTGGTCAGGAATGGGTGGAGTTCAGGCATAGAAAAGGAATTTAGGGTTTAGGAAGGGGTGGAATCTAGGGATGCTGAAGGTTTTTAAAGTTCAGTGATGGGTAGAGTACAGAGGTGATGAGCTTTTAGCATTCAGGATTCGGTGGAGTTTAGGTAGGTAAGGGGTTGCAAGGATTCATGGCTAGGTAGAATTTAGACGTAGAAAGCGATTTAGAGTTCAGGGAAGGGTAGGGTGTAGGGGTGGTATGGGTTTTTTAGGATTGTGGGTGAGTGCTGTTTAAGGGCAGTGAGGGATTTTTTTAGAGCTGAGGGATGGGTAGAACCTGGGGGTGGTGAAGACTAAAGCAGACTTGGCTTAGAATTCAATCCAGCTTACCACAGAAAACGTACACAGGTTTAACTGTGACCTCTTCAGGATATGTTTAGGTTTAGGATGCTGCCTCGCATGGCAAACTTTTTTCTTGGTTGAGAATTGCGGCGTGCCACGCCGCGGAGATGCCCTGCCACGTAACCTGTGGACCCGAGGTGCCTGACATTGGGGCGCCTTGAGGAGATGATGAATGCCGATTTCTGTGGGGTGCTTTATTTAGCAGACATGGATGTGCTCCCTCACCTTTCAACTCATTTGAGATTATTTGCATACACTGACAAAGTTTGTACAGCACCTAATTTGGTAGTAGGACTATATACCCCAGGAGGCCATTTGGCATGAAAAAAGTCCCACTTGGGAGGAGCATATGGTGTAAAGTCCACACAGCTGACAAGACTTTGTGGTGCAGCCAGTGAGCAAGGGCGCAATGCCCGAAATATGTTTGGCGATGCTGATGGTGGGGTGCAGTGCTACGTGTCTGCTGCCCCCATTAAATGGAGGTACTGTTCATTACCTGTGTGGCGTCTCCTTGCATGACAATCTTTTTTCTTGATAGTATGCTTGGAGCGACCGTGACAAAGCTGTAGCGGAGATCGCGACACTAGAAGCAGATCTGGTGAAGGAGGAAGCAGCTGACAAAATTTCAACATTAAAGGATCAGATGAAAACGAGACTAACCAAATATGAAGAAAAGATAAAGACAAGAAAACAAGAAAAATATACTAGAGACGAAAACGATTATCTACAAGGTAGAGTACTTACCTTCGCAAAAAAATACGACGCCCCTAGAAAGGAGGGATACCGAAGAAAAGCATTGGGCATAGTCTCACCAGAAGTAACATCTGAATCGGATGTAACGGACAACGAATCAGTGGAGGAACGCCGCAAGAAAACCACAACTGAGAAATCTAAAGGCGAAGAGGCAGCCCCAACTCCCCATTTTCAGGACGAGTTCAAGGTCATACGCCAGGCATGGCTACGTGGGGGAAAGGTGAAACCACCGGAAAGCCAAAACGCAGGACACGCAGGGCAGGCGGCGGCAGGAGGAGGACAAAGCCGGCCAAGGAGAAACCGAAAGAATCCGAACAGATTTTAGGAACATCTGAAGACCTAACTGTTGTCAACCTCACAACTAAATCGTTAACGGAAGCAGAAGAAAATCTACTGCACTTGGGGTTAACTTTTAGTCCTAACAGTAGGTCTGAATATACACAAACCAGAATCGATCTACACGGTTTTGTAAGAAAACTTAAACTGCATATATATCACAAGATCAGAGCAGCAACAAAAACCACGAAAATAATATCGAAAAGAATGACGGCCACTGACCTCCTGTCATGCAATGACCTAAGAAGTGTGGACAATCTCGAGAGACTGAGACTCAATGTCGATACGCAGAACTCACAAGAAGCCTCAATGGTGGAAAGAGCACAAAAAAATGCAATTGAACAGGACAGGGATGAAAGTTCATTCAAACCAGCATCTACTTTCTGCCCAATCATGCCCTGGGACGCCATTGATGCATTCTCAGAGACAGTCTTGAAAGACTTAGTAGAAATGAGAGGCAAGCAAAAAACATCAAAATGGGCGGATAACATCACAGTCGAGCAAAGAAATGCTCTCAAAAATGTGCAACAAGATGAAGAAATCATCATAAAACCCTCGGATAAGGGGAGAAATGTTGTGATCCTCTCCAGAGACTACTATCATGAAGAAGCCCTAAAACAATTAGCGGATATTAACTACTACCAGAAAACAACTGGGGAGAGATATCATGAGAGCATAAAGCAATACGACGAACTGATAAACAAATGGTACAAAAGATCTATGCTGGGCAGCGAAGAAAACCTCTTCCTACGAAGCAATAATCCAACGGTACCAACATTCTACCACCTGCCGAAACTTCACAAAAATGCCACTGAACCACCAGGGAGACCAATAGTCTCATCGATCAATGGCTTAACGGAGAACATGTCTAAGTTCATCGATAATTACCTATTCCCATTGGTTAGAGAATTGAAATCTCACATCAGGGATACTAAAGATTTCCTGATGAAAATTGAGGACCTCACATGGGAACCTACATACCTGCTGATGGTTCTGGATATATCAAGTCTCTACACGAATATAAGACACACAACTTGGCATTACAGCGGTCGAATATTATCTTAATAAGAGACCAGCAAGATTTGCCTTACATAACTGTATGTTGTTGGAATTTGTCGAATTTTGCCTGACAAGTAACATCTTCCTGTTTGATGATCAATATTATATACAGGTATCTGGGACGGCCATGGGTACCTGCTTCGCTACCAGCTACGCGAACCTGTTCGTTGGCTGGTGGGAGGAGCGGGTGCCCATGGTACTCTGTACGGATGGACTAGAATCAGGCAGGGTAGTGAGGTGGCACTGATATATCGACGACTTCTTCATTGTGTGGCAAGGGACGATGGAGATGGCTCTGAGATATATCGAGGTCTTGAATGCCAACAATTACAATCTACACTTCTCGGGAAAGGTGGATCCAGTGGCAGTGGATTTTCTTGACCTAAGAGTGTTTGTTGACCAGGAAAGACTGCATACCTCACTATACCGTAAACCCACGGCAGGCAATTCAATCTTAAGGGCAGACAGCAATCACCCAACTAAACTCATACAGAGCATTCCCTATGGAGAGCTGTTAAGGCTAAAGAGGAACAGCAGCAGAGATGAAGACTTTGAATTAGCAGCAGAGGGGAGTATCGAAAGATTTACCAAAAGAGGATATGATGTATACTCTTTAGAAAGAACATTGGCAAAGGTCAGGAAAATCCAAGGGCAAGTTTACTCCAAACCATGACTGAATCAAAAAAGAAAGACACAGGCGGCAAGTTCCGCATGATAACAACTTATAGCTCAGAATCACATATATTCAAAGGGATAATGGCCAAAAACTGGCATATCCTCTTGACAGATCAGACCATCAAAGAGGACATTCCCGCGAAACCGCAGATCACATTTCGCAAAGCAAGATCTCTTAAAGATACGCTTGTGCGTAGCCACTTTGAACAGAGGAAACCCAAACAACAGACACTAACTGAAATGAAGGGCTTTTACCCTTGTGGTAAATGTAAAGCCTGTGCCGGGAGCAGACGGATACTATCCTATCATGTACCGGGGGCAGATATCATGAAACCTATAAAGAAATTCATGACATGCAGCACACTATTTGCAGTCTATTGTCTTGTCTGCCCTTGCGGCCTAAGATACGTGGGTAGCACCATCAATCCATTAAAGATGAGGGTCCTGGAACACCAAAGGGCGATTGAGAAGGTTGACACATCATACCCAGTCGCAAGACACTTCAATGAGGCACACAATAGGGATAGGAGCAAGCTCCAATACTTCGGGCTCGATTGTATTCCAGCAAGCATCCGGGGAGGTGACAGACTAAAACAACTCAGACGTCTAGAATCTAGATACATAATCGATCTGATGACTAAGGCACCTCGAGGGTTGAACAGCGGAGAAGAACTGGCTGTTCACCTGGGCAAGTAGACAATACTTTGGCTAGAATAGAGATCTGAATTTCGCTATACCATCTACTCGAATTGTTTAAAATGCTATAGTTGCTAATAATGCTAAAAGGATATGATTGCTAAACGTGCAGAATATGTAAAAAGTTTGGAAACTGCCAAACATGAGAATTCTGAGATCATAAGGAACACTGTGAATAAGGTACATCAAATGTAAGGTAATGACTAGGAATCAGAATGTAAAATTGAGCATGATTGTGAATCATATGGATCTACCTTACTTCATGAATCGGAACGCATATGTGTATATATATACAACTTATTCTCCAATCACGTCTCTTTTCCTGTTTCATGTTTTTACTCCCCTAGTTTTTCCCTCCCTACTTTTTTTATCTTCACTAAAACCTCCCTCCTTTTCCTATAAACCTCCCCTTTCTCTCGTTTCATTATTATTTATTATTATTTTTTCACTTTTTCCCTTTCTTCTTTTTCTTCTTGTTCTCTTGTCTACTTATGTTTATAATCTTGATTAGATTACAAGCAAATTGGTTAGTTGATGAGCTCATGAACTCTTCGTTCTTTCTCTATGGGGCCAATCCAGTATTGTGATAAGACAAATGAAAACGTTATTATTTGGAAGGACTGTAATTTTTACTTTTACTTTCACACTAATTCCTAAACAGATGAAGCACCCACAAATGTACAGCACTTGTAATATTGATGTTTTGTAAACATTGCATAAGGTTATACAAAATGGTATTTAAATGAGGAGGTACTAAGGAGTTATTATGATACTGTATATGGTCTACATAGACATGGCCCTCGTTAGAGTCTTTGAACGAGGGGACCCAGCCGATCCACGGCACTATATTTAGTCCATCTGACGTTGAAAAACCTAGATTGTTTAGGAAATTTCAAATTATGATTTGTATTATGTGACCATTAAAACCCTCAACAGCATCTCTTTTGAAGGGTGACATGCCGATCCACGGCAATACTAACACAAAAACTCATCTCCAAGATGGCCCCCATAGATGCGCTATGATTGTGGTCCGTCTTTTATGTTTACAAGGCACCTCACTGAATATGTATGGCTCACCTGCGGGGCTCGATTGACACCGAGGAAGGCTCGTAGCCGAAACGCGTCTGTTTCACTCTGTTTTCATAAATAAAACGAAGTACAAGCACCAGTCCGATTTCCGAGTGCTGTTTTCTCACTGAGGAGCTGAGAAATTGGAGCTGCATATATATATATATATATATACATATATATATATGTATATATTCAATGAAGAAGAAAGGCACCATAGCCTGCCTCTGGTACACACAGCATTTAGTCAAAAATTACAAAGGCTGCACGCAATAATGTACAACTGTGACGCTTTTCGCCACTGCTGCCTTGATCACAGGTAAGTTGCATTCCACTAGTCCAGTGGCACAGCAAGACTGGGAGGTCCCCCACTGCCTGAAGGACCCTGGTCGAGTAGCATAAGATAGCGGTAACTGTAGAACAGTGGGCCCTTCACAATTGTATTGCCCCCACCCTTGCCACTGCACCTGGTGCACTAATGACAGCTATGCTCTTGAATGTTATCACACTTCAAAAAAGCAGTAACATAACTGTCTAACATGATTACTACTTTGAATTTCTTGTGTAATCCTTTCATTTTCAATGTCATGCTAAAGTCACACACTGCATTCAAATGTTTCTTTCTGGGATAAAGTATGAGTGAACTGTGTCAGGTGAACTTGGGTCTGTAAGTAATGACCCAGCCTTCCATGCTTCCACAATACATACATTCAGTATCATAGTATTCAGGGATATTGTTGAGGATTTCAGGAGCACTGGGCCATAAATAATTTGTTGGACCCTGTTCTGAACAGCTCTGAATTCATGCCCCGTTTGGCCAGGTCACTGACAGTGCACAGGCACGCTGGTCCAAATTCTAAATGTATTTGTATCTAATATTCAGGGGTAGTGATTTGTCTTTTCAATATTATAATTCTGCAGCAGCTCACTAATATTATTCCAAATAATCTTTGTGATGCCTTCCCATTTCACGTATTCATTTCGTCTCAAATAAACTATTTTTATGGCTGTTGCATGTTGTTAAAAAACGACAATTTCTCTGTAAAATGCCTGTAATAGACTCCCATACATCACCCACATTAAAAATAAATGATAGGAAAAAGGTATTTATAGCAATCTGCGTAAGAATTATTTAAGGTGATTAGAGTAAGACTCTGCAGGCCAGGGTTAGATGTATCTAGGGGGCCCTGAAAGGCTGGGTCCCTGGGCTAGGGCCCACTTTTCCACTGCCTTAAAACGCCTCTGATAGTATTGTCATTTACAGCCTAGCAACATCAAACGTGTGGTAGAATATGGTACATGTTATCATTAAAAAGATGAAAAGACCTTTAGAGGGTTTCCAAAATGGCAGCAGCCAAAGCGGTGGAAGGAGGCACCTGCCCTCTCCCTTCCACTACCCCTCCCTGCCTGTGTACAACAGGAAGCCCTCTCAGCACGTTTTGTCACAGTATGAACACTCCTCCCCCACCTCCCAACGGTCGCTCCAAGAGGTTTTAAACCCGCCCGCTGCGGAGTTTTACAGCCTAATTATGGCACCCCTGCTGTGTGTTATTGCAGCATAAACATATACCCCAGCATGTGCTATTACAATACAGACATACACCCTGAGGTGCATAATAACAGGATTAATCCGCACCTGGTCGTCGCTTTTATACAGTTATCACCTCCCTCCTCAGAAGTGACAATGGTTGCTAAATCGCTCCTCATCGCATTCATTTGCTGTATTAGATCTAGGTAAATAGTTCAGCATATGCCATCTAAGTGGTCTCTTGGTTCTGTTTACATTCTTCGGTCTTTGTGATTCCTCCAGTGAAGCCTTCCTACTAAGGGAAATTCTTTCCCAAGCCACACTTGGTGTGTCTGGGTAGCTTGGAAGGTGTGTGTTATGCTGATGTAGCTCTTCCATAAGACACTTTTCATTTTTGGCCTCCAGACCTAGCCCATGTGTGCAGACGCTTGTCTCTGCCTGGTGGTTCTTGCGGAGGGGTTCCAGGTTTGCGACTCTGTGCCTAGCGTGTGTCAGATAACCTTCAATAGATACGAGCCAGGTTTGTATGGGCTACTTGCAGCTAGTGGGTGTTGTATTCTTCTAATGGTTTTGTGTCACTGAAGCAAGAAAGTCAACTGTGGGGGCTTAACTAGCTATTCTAGTCCAAGAAGTAATGGTCCTGGTAATGGAGTAGCATCTAGTCATATCCACTGGTATCTTTTAACCGCTTTTCCCGCTGTATGCGGCATTTTAAAAATTACAGCGTTATATGACGAGCTCAGCTCGTCATCAGCACACGGCAGGTAACGCTGATGACGAGCTGAGCTCGTCATCAGCATGGAAGTGGTTAACAGGCTGTGCTCGCTGTATGTGCCGGCTCGAACCCTGCGCTCTGCGGATCTGCACCTAGCCTGTGTTCCCCGGGTCCACAGGGCAAGAGCGGGGGACGCTCTTTCAGTGCTATGGCACCTGCCCTATGGAACTCTATTCCTCTTGCTGCTCGGGATACACAAGATCATTGGGCTTTCCGAAAAATAATCGAAACCTGGCTTTTCTCTAACCTCTAGGGGACATCCTCCCTGCATGCTCCTGTCAGTCTCAGCGCTGGGACGCCCCATTGCTGGGGCAGCCATGCGCAAGAACCTATAACATAACATAACATAAATGTAGGCTCAGCTGTACCTTGATGTAATGAGTGCCTGGTGTTACCATATTATGGTTGGGTCGTAACCCTTGTCATCAGTAACGGTGTTTCCCAGTTTCCAGTTTATGACAATCCTCAATTCTTTCTGCAGGGGACCCATAAATACTGGCTAAACTGTTTGCTACACTTTGGATTCTATATACATTCTATGCCAGAAATGTTGGCTTAGGACGTGTAGGTCATGGGTGTTGTACAATGTGTTGGTGTATGGATGTATGTGAGGGTTGCATGTGTGTATGCTGGAGAGAGCCATAAATGAGTTTTGCTGTTTGTTTTCCTTAGAGGGGTGTGGTGTATTGGTTGCTAGAAAGGTCAGTATTGAAACATTGTTATTGATTGCTTCGCATACAATGTATTGTATTGCTGAGTGTGTGCAGGGTATATTGAAGGGAATGATAAGGCAGTGTTTAATTTGTAAAGGTATAAGTGCTGGTGCCAAACATTTTGCTCAGAAGCCCAAGTCAGATTCTATTGAATGCTGGGGATGCGGAATACCAAGGCCTGTAGTCTTTATTCCACCTTGTGTCTCTTTCATCCATCACCAGACACTCCTTGTCCCCTTGTCTCACTCTCTACGGTTCTCTTTCGTCCTTGCTTACTTTCTTTGTCACTGTTTTTCTGTCATTCTCGTCTTTATTGTTTTCCTTTTTATGTTTTTCTGTCTCTTACTCTGTGTCAAAGTCTAATGAAGAAAAACAAGTGCTGGGCCCCAAAATTAGTACTGGCCGGCTCCACCTGCAAGCACCGGCTCAAATTAAGCACTGAACAAAGATGTTAGTGATCGGTATGCAAAAACGAGAGTTAGCAAGAGTATGTTACAATATTGTGAAGCATGACAGGCCTCAGGCGATACATTGTTTAGTATCAGAGATGGAGAGGGAGAGAGATGGCCGTAAAATAGAGATTAAGACGAAGAGGAAGTTGGAAGCCACTAAATGAGAAAGGATGTGTTTCAGTGCTGAAATGAGGGGATGGGAATATGATAATTAGAGATGTGTGAAAACTAAAATCTTACCTATACCATGTTCATATACTTTTAAGCTAAACAATTACATGAAGAACCATGAATGTATCAACTATTTTAATAAAATATGAATGTTGTTTCAAGATAGTTTGAAGCTTACTGGAGCACTGAGTATGCTTGCTAATTGTAATGGCTCTAATAGGCACAAAAGCCACACGTTTCAGAGTTGTACCTTTGCACATTACCTAGTAGCGCAACCTCGCTTTCGAAATCCAGCAAGAGTAAGCAGGATTTTGGGGGAATAACAAGACCAGTTTTGTACTTAAAAATTATAAATTCTCCTCAAAAACTTCCAGCACTTCCTCTGGTAGAAAATCATGCCACCTGCTCTTTAGATACATTTTCTTTGTGAGTAACAAGTTTCTGCCACATTAATGAGCTCCAGTGACTTGTATTAAGATATATATCTTATATAATAGGTATATATGTATATTGATATACATATTGATCCATGCTAATATTATAAAGAGAGAGCCCAAACATTTGAGGCGGGTAATCTCAGTAACCACAGCACCAATCACAACACCCAATACAGCGTTGGAAAGGGCAGTTGCAGCAGAAGGACATAGGCTATGCAGATAGCCACTATATACATTTTTTTTATTGTTTTTATTAACTTTTCAAGAAACAGTGGTGTTCATCACAATCATACAGTGCAAGGCATACAATTGTACCGTAGGACTCCATATACATTTAAAAGGTAAAAGAACCGAGGCAGCAAAGTAGTCCCTTGTGGGCGTGTCTGCGTTGTGCTGTGGGCGTGGTCTGGGGGCGTGACTAACACTGGGGGCGTGTGGTACGGTCATCACATCGTGGGCTGTGGGCGTGTGCAGGGGGCGTGTGTCCGCCTTTCATGCCATGTGAGTCATACATACAAGCGTCAATCACGTTGCTGCGCAGCATCAAGGGGCACCCTGGGGGCGTGAGAAACGCTGGGGGCGTGTGTCCGGCCTTCATGCCATGTGAACGCAATTGCGCCACATCAAGGGGCACGCTGGGGGCGTGAGAAATGCTGGGGGCGTGTGCTACGTTCCGCCCTTCATACCATGTGGGTCGTATATTAATCAGAAGAATCTGCTGTGGCCGTGTGCTGGGGGCATGACAAACACGTTCAGCTGGAGGCCTGGTAAGTAACATTACTGCAGCCTCTCCTGCATGCTGTTACTGAACTCTCTCATTCATACAATTGTACCGTAGGACACCATATACATTTAAAAGGTAAAGGAACCGTGCCAGCAAAGTAGTCCCTTGTGGGCGTGTCTGCGTTGTGCTGTGGGCGTGGGCTGGGGGCGTGACTAATGCTGGGGGCGTGTGCTACGGCCATCACATCGTGGGCTGTGGGCGTGTGCTGGGGGCGTGACAAACGCTCGGGCGTGACAAACGCTGGGGGCGTGTGTCCACCCTTCATGCCATGTGAGTCGTACATACAAGCGCCAATTACGTTGCTGCACAGCATGACGGGGCACGCTGGGGGCGTGAGAAACGCTGGGGGCATATGTCCGGCTTTCATGCCATGTGAACGCAATTGCGCCGCATCAAGGGGCATGCTGGGGGCGTGAGAAACGCTGGGGGCATGTGCTACGTTCTGCCCTTCATGCCATGTGGGCCGTACATTAATCAGAAGATCGTCTGCTGTGGTCGTGTGCTGGGGGCATGACAAATGCATTCAGCTGGAGGCCTGGTAAGTAACATTGCTGCAGCCTCTCCTGCGCGCTGTTACTGAACTCTCTCATTCAACGAAATTAGACGCGCCTGCTACCATCAACCAGGGCTCTAGCCGGGCTCAGGCGGCGGATCAGTACACTAATTACACGCACCTGATAACATCAACCAGGGCTGCAGCTGGGCCTCAAGCGGGGGAACATGCGCCTGCTAACATCAAACAGGCCTGCATCTGGGCCTCAAGCGGGGGAACGCGCAAATGAGCATGTCTGCGGGGACAATTACTGCAGCCTCTCCTACTCGCTGTCACTGAACTCTCTCATTAAACGGATTTACCCGTGGCTGATAACTCTCTCATTCAACGACATTACACGCGCCTTCTAACATTAACCAGGGCTGTAGCCGGGCTCAGGCGGCGGATCACTACACCAATTATACGTGCCTGCTAACATCAACCAGGGCTGCAGCTGGCCCTTCTCCGTCCCTATTCTAATTAAACAAAATTATTTGTCTACAGCGAGATTTTAAAATAAATTGCCTTTGCCAAATACACACATTACACACATTCTATTTCATACCCGGACAACGTCGGGACGGGCTGCTAGTATACATATATATTGGTCTAATTTTCTATGAATTTTACGCTGCCCTTACACTGCAACAGACCGTTTTCTAGCAAGAGCCTTGATCAGTTGAAATGACAATTGTCTTTGATCTTTAGCTGTGCTGCTTGCTATTTTGCTTTAAACACTAGTTGGACTTTAGGGTTTCTGACGTGTTGTGTTTAGCTTTAATTAAGGGAGGGCGATGAGAGTGCTAAAACAGAAAGAGGGAATAAGAGGGAAGGTATAGTTTGATGGGTAAGAAGGTGGAGATAGAATAAGGGAAATTAGATTAAAGGAATAGAGAGGGTATATTGCAATGTTGAGATGCTCAGCTGGTCAGGAGCGGCCCGTGCAGGTAAGGGCAGTGGGGTGGGTGGGGGGGATTCGATAGATGACGAAGAGGGAAAATTAAATAAATATTTAATTTTCCTTTGTCATCTGTTGAATCCCCATCCCACACCGCCCCACTGCTCTTACTTGCACGGTCCACTCCTGCGGCTGGTTATATGCTCCAGATGTTACATTGTTTGATTGAGAGGTATGGGCATTGGGTTTCAATGTGTGCTGTGAGTGAGAGAGGGATGAGGTTCCACAGATAGAGAGAAACAGAAACGTAATGCATTCTAGAAGTGGCAGTCTTGGTGATTAAATTTGGACTATTGCACCTATAAGCGATGATCTGTAAAAGCAGATATTTCGGGAAATACGGAGTCTGCCAACATAGGTTGACATGATATCTTCTCTCATAGGAATATTGGCCTTATTTGGGGGTTCCATTTGTCAAGAAATTTTCCATTCTAATTTAGGCATGTCCTACTAAGTGCTCACTAACCTGTTTGTGTGGCATAGAGTGCATGCCTTGTTTGAATGTGGTAGTGGGCAGCGGGTGGGGACTCCACTTCTGAATACTCGCATTAGCTACTAAAAATCTCAATTTCTCCTTGTCCTGCTTTTCCTAAGCACTCAGAGGCAACCCATGCTACTAACCTGTAATTATGTATTACAAGACCTGCAGAACCAAAGCACCCTATAGACCCTAAGGTGGGTCGTGGGAAATGAAGATATGCTGAGAGGACCAGGTAGCAGCTCTGAAGATATTTCAAAGTCGAACTCCCTGTACCTCAATCCAAAGGCTGCCATCCTGTGTATCCCAGAGAGCAAAGGCACTTCTCTCAAAGAGTATGCAAGAACTTTGGGGAACAAACAACTGTGAGTGACATGTTAGGTGTCTTGTGGTCTGAACTAGTACACCAAGTGTCAGAAGCAAATGGACTGCCTTACTGAAAGCTTTGGACCTGTAAAGATTAATATGAATTGTGCACCTTTCGCACAGTACGTGTCAAATGCAGATAAAGACATTTGTGCAGTCAAGCATGACTTTTTCAGAGGAAATAACCATTACAACGCTGTTACAACACAGCTGCCTTTACATCTCATGCCATTACGGTGCATGCCATTACAACGCATGTCACCACAATGCATTCCATTACAATGCATACCATTACAACGCATTATAAGGTAAGTAAAAGATAGGGTGGGTATGGGTTTTGGGGTACAAGGGGATACTATTTTTTACCCCTACACCATCCAACACTTACCCTACTGTTGCACTCACTGGTGTGGGAATAGTAATTTTTACCCCTACACTATCCAACACTTACCACTGTTGCACTCACTGGAGTGGGAATAGTATGTGCTACCCCTACACTATCCAACACTTACCCCACTGTTGCCCCAAAAGTATTATGTGTTGTAATGGTATGTGGTGTAATGGTAGTTTCTAAAAATGCGTTGTAATGGCATGCGTTGTAAAATAATGCGTTGTAATGGTAGTTGCAATGTAAAAATCGTGTTGTTAAGGCATGCGTTGTAATTGTTTGCATTGTAACATCATATATTCTTTTTTCAGATATCACAACACCAGGAGTCAGGACAATGCCAGGCTAGAGACAAAGAAATGTAAGAATGAAGATTGGAGAAGACAAACCCTTTGCATAGCTGTAGTATCTAGTAGAGCACAGCTTTCCAAAATGTGTGGCGCGACACGTTCCTGTGTCGCGCTGCATACGTAGGTGTGTCGCGCGTCATGAAGAGACTCACCGTGCGCGCAGTTCTCTTGCTCACGAAGGCGTCCAGGCGCTTTGGAGCAGGCAACAGTAAAAGGGGTGAAAACATAATAAAAGCCTCATTTACAAGTAAATGGCCTTTAACAGACGTGTGAAGTACTCGGTGCGGCTGCAATTAAACGTCCTCAGCCAGCGAAGTTGTCTCCTCCCCGGGCTGACACACACGACGGGTGAGCCCAATAACCTGTACTAGCCTTCAAATTGAACTGTGATCTTATATGCTGCGTTTTGCATGTGGCCTCAATCAGCAAAAATGCTCGTGCAAAAACTTCCGAGATTGTTTTCTTAAAAGTGGCTGAAACTTGATGAATATTTACATTACAGCTAGTAATTTACTGCACTTGTGAGGTTCCACTGACCTCTCATTTTCCACCTAACGTCTTGAATATGCTGAATGTTGGTTTTTTTCTTTATGCTAAAGTAATTGTTCAGCCCGTTTAAGCAAACACCACTTCCGAAATACAGTATGGCTTTTTCCTCCATACCTTAACTCACTTATCTCTCCTTTTCCTCACCGTCTTATTTCTTAACTTAGAGATCTTAAAAACTCTGCAGTTCGTTTTTTTTATTCATTTGTTGCCTCGTCCTCAATTTCACTGCTGCCCTGTTCATCACAATGTTGAATCTCGTCTGACACAACTTCACTACTCTTGCGCATCTGCTCTGTTTGACTTTGATTGTTCAACTGGCAGTGATCCAGTTTAGACTCAGTGGTGTGCTCGTTAATCCTGTCCCTCAGTGGTCTCTTAGTGCTTCCTATGTATCTTTTACCGCATTTGCAGTCTAGAGCGTAGATTACATATTTGCTGAGGCAGTTTATAGTGGTGTAGATACGGTGTTTCTTATTGTTTGGTCCCTCAAATTCTTTTTTCTTTTTGTTAGCCCATTTGAGGGACCGAACAATAAGAAACACCGTATCTACACCACTATAAACTGCCTCAGCAAATATGTAATCTACGCTCTAGACTATTTAAAGATAACAGAGAGATAACGAACGTATAAATTAATTTACAGCTGCCTGAACTAATAACCGACACTCCGGTTACTACGTACATGCTAACCACGAATAAAGTCCCCAAGCTGAACCCCATTGAGGGTTGGAATTATCACCTCAACAAAAGTGAGTAAACCAATTGTGAACAATGACAATTAAATTAAATGTTAATACAACTATAACTCACAAAGGGAGGGACTAGAACTAAAGCCTCATTCTGTATTTCTTCCTCGCAGAAAGAACAACATTTTGGAGAATAGGTATTTTTGCATGATTCACAGCTATGAATGCTATCACTAATTATAATAGACTGGTGTAACACAGTTCCAAATTTAAAATCACTTTGCACGTCAACAACCTCATGCACGATGACAAATGAATCCACTGGTTTCTCCATATTCTCTTAATGGGTCCATATACCTTCTGATCTTTCAGAACCACTCTATGTACACCAAATGGTTAAGTATCAACTAACTATGCACAGATACCTGGCGAGTGTCAATGTAACCATTCATAAGATGTATAACCATAATCACCACCTGAACACGCTAACATAAGCAATATACAATATGTATTTGAATGTAACGTGCATTATGTAATGACTACAAACAGTATGTCACAACATCATATGTCTTTATCTAACAGCCTTGAGAAAGTCGTGGGTTACATTCCCTCAACGACGAAACCCGTGTCGGCTGTGACGTCTCCAGAAATAAACTACACCAACAACAACACTGAATACAAGGAACTGAAATTCTTTATGACTGTATAAGTGATGTATGGTGGAAACACATGTATATTGTTGAAACGTCAATACTACACGTGTGCTAAGGAGCATTAAGCAATCTTGTGGCGCTTACCGAACTAGAAGAGGGAAAGTGGTTCTCTTCTCCTTATAGCACCGTATTTTTCATAAAACGTTGACTTAGAATTAAGAAAGGTGAACATTCCCTTGTGGCGCCAGAACCTAGTCTAGTACCAGTAGCCGAGCTCAAGTGGGCGACAGAGTATGCTATGTACTTTATCAATCAGTGTTTGTAAAATGTGCGAGATCTAAACATAATTCATAAGTTTAATTCCGTCATCAGTGTCTTTAAAAATTGTATTCTTTTACTTTTCTTTCTGTGATTTTGGGCAAAATCGCCTAATCTCCCGGTGCCTAAAATTAATGTAACGCAACTGGTGCTCGTGTAAAGCGCTGTGACACCTTCGAGTCGAGTTTGCGCTATATATTTTAAAAAAAATCGAATGTGGGGTTGTGTGTGGGTGGGGTTGTGTGTGAGTGGAGTTGTGTGTGTGTGTGGGGTTGTGTGTGTGGGGTTGTGCATGTGTGTGGGGTGTGTGTGTGGGGGTTATGTATGTGGGGTTATGTGTGTGGGGTTATGTGTGTGGGGGCTTGTGGGGGTGTGTGGGTGTGTGTGTTTGGGTTTGTGTGTGTGTGGGGTTGTGTGTGTGGGGTTGTGTGTGTGTGGGGTTGTGTGTGTGGAGGGTTGTGTGTGTGGGGGATTGTATGTGTGGGGGGGGTGTGGGGGGGGTGTGGGGGGGTTGTTACACAGTTAGGGGCCTATTTACATGTCCCTTGTGCCACCGGTGCATCAATTTAACCATGTGAACCACCCCCCTTAGGTGGATCGGGCTCGCTCGCTGCGCTCGCTCGCGTTACCGTGTCCCTGAATTTTGTTTCACAAAAAGGTGTGTCACCAACATGAAAAGTTTGGAAAGCTGTGCAGTAGAGCATGGAAGAAGGCAAATGATTTCCACAACTGTGTCATGATACAGCAACTCCATTGGCATCAGAACTTCTCTTTCCTTCCTGCAGTTCAGAAAGGAACTGACAAGTCATCCCTTTAAAGAACATCAATGATCGACATAGGTGACAGCTTTGGTTCTAGCCAAAATGCTGTTTGCTTCATCTGCCCTGGAGCAAATTAACTAGAACAATGACGGACATACACGGCTGGCACTGGAAGATGCATACATCAACCAAGCACTACTGTCTCTAACCCATGAAGCCTCTTCCTGGTTCCTCTATTGTGAATTTATATTAGAGTGGAGGGCTTGCCGGGGAAGCGAGTTCAGTGCATCAGCCCCTATGAGCAGCTTGGATTGTCATTGAGTTCTTGCCAGGGAACGGCTCAAGAGCTCTTCACATTATGCGGGAGTACAACCTTAGGCGAGCTCAGACTTGTTACATACAGACACTGAAAAGAGATAAGGAAAAGAGGGTGCCCAGCTCCAGCGAAGTGGACTTTCAAGGATCAGTAGGAACGATCCCCCTCTGTGGTCTGTCCGTCTTCTATTTCTCAAGTGCAGGTTAGAAAGCTGCTCGTGACCGTCTTAACTACTAAGGGGCTTATTTATGAGCCCTTGCGCCACTTTTGCGCCACCGGTGCGTGACTATTTGTGACGCACCAGCGGCATAAAAAATGAGCCTTGTTGCACCATATTTACAAAGTGATGCATCTAGGTAGATGCCTCACTTTGTAAACCCCTGCGCCACATTATACCTGCGCCAGTGAAAAGTGACGCATCGCTGTTTTCTCGCAGCGATGCATCACTTTTCATAAATGATGCCCCACATTTTTACTAAAAGCACATGCATTTTCGGTGCAATTTGAGCACGTGTATGGGCCACATGCACTCAATTATACATATGGAATTTCCAAGTCATCATACCTTGTAAAAGCATAGTGCACTAGCCTTTCTGTATGTAGAAGGCTCATGGCATGGCATACAAAAATAAGTTACTTATATGTGCCTAGGATGACGAGTATTTCCGGATTGTTGCCATCCATGCTTGCGAAGTCCAGTACATTTAGCAAATATCCTGGTTTTCAGAGGGTCATCTGAACGCAGATGGAGGCCTGCTGTCACGTGTTCCAGTGCAGCTTCACTATGCAGCGCCTGGTAGAATGCAATGTTGTTAACACAGATGAATAATGTGTGTAATAGGAGCATTTTATCCCCCTTAATGTATCTTTGTTTGTGTTGGTGAGCGCTGTCACTTGCGTTATTCTGAGACTCGTAGTGCTACTTCCATGCTTGTGGAATGTACCAGGTTTTGTTTCTACGAGCCTGGTCGCCGTGTACTATACACCACACAGAAACTCTCACACGTCACGAGCCAGTGGCTGGCTCGCAGCCAACGTCAAGCGTTAATCTTTGATTCCACCTCCGAATGGCCGAATAATGAGTACTCCTTAGGCGTGGCAGAGGATATACATTTTCAGATTCATCGGGTTAATGCAAAGGATTGTCAGGCAATAAATCGATTGCTACTTGCCTGGTTTTAGAAACTCTTAAGCAGCGGTTAGTAGTAGCATGAGATATATTGAATGAATGATACACTGTATTAAAAAAAATATATTGAATAAATATAATATCAATCGTTCTAATGACAGTGGTTCAATGAACGCCCTTCCTTTATATTGTTCGGTGTATATGTGCATGCTAATGGTTCTTCAAAACCATTTATTTTAAATGCCTGTGCAATATTAGCACGTGGATCTATTGTTGTAAATATTGTGATGACGCGGGTTGGTCCTGCAGCAGTGAAGGAGGAAGGATGCGGATTCGTGAGCTGTCATTAAGATGAGGGCTAAAGCGCACGACGATATCCTTCCGACCCTCTTGTGTGCAGGTCCCCGGGCTCGCAGAGGCTAAGCACGTGACGACAGTCAACCCACCCAGCCCAGGGCCTACGAAAGACCACGCCACTGGCGGCTGCTGTAATGTTTACACCGGGGCCCCCCTCCCGTCTTCGCTGTCGAGTCATCATTTTAGTTTTCTGACAAAAAATAATCCCCGCTCCAGAAGAGACGGAAAAAGAAATCCTGAATGGAGCTGTCAACACAGGGAAGTCTCGGCAATTAATAAAGCTCCCGATTCCCTGGTGGCATCTAATGCACTGTGCAGCACGCGCCGACGCCAGGGACTATAAATACTGTACTGGGCCATGATTCAGCGCGCCTCCCGTCTGCAGCGGCTCCTCAGGTGAAGTGAGGCCTGCCCATCCTCCACCCTGTGCACCCCCCCCCCCTCCCTCGCTCTCCTCTCTCAAACATTACTGCCCTCCTTCCTTCTTCTCCCAACACCCATCATCCAAAGCTTTCTCTCTCTCTTCCTCCGCCTGTCACCCTCTCTCGCGCTCCCCCTCTCCTGCTGCCTTCTCTCTCTCTCCACCCTATCACCGCGATTCCATAGTTCCTTCTTTCTCTCGCCCTCTCGCCTTATCTCTGCAGCCCTTCTCCCACCACCACCACCCCACTCTCTCTCCCCCGTCTCTCTCTTCGACTCAATAGCGCCCCTCTCCTTCTGATCTCTCTCTCACAGCAACTGTCTAACTCCCTCCCCCTCTCGCTCTCATACCTACCTCCCTGTTTCTCTCGCCTCTATAGTCGACTCTCTCGCTCCTCAAGCTCTCTCGCTCCATTTATCTCTCTGCTGTCTTCCGCTCTTTCTCCCTGTTCCCTGTATGCTGCCACTTTTCTCTGACTCTTTTCCTTCTCATTCTCCACCTCTCATTCTCCTCCAGCTCGCTCCCTCTTTCTTCACATGCTAGCCATTATCATGCCTCGTGCACTCTCCCCGTTCCCTCTCTCCACTCCCCTTTCCTGTCTCACGCCGAGCTCCCCTTTCCTTTTTCTGCCCTTGCTCCCTCTCGCTCCCTCTTTTTTCTCTCCTCTCCTCCCCTCTCTGCTTTTCTCTTGGTCTCTCTTCCTCTGCACCTTTACGTTCTCTCATGACCCATTCTCTCCCTTCTCCCCTCTCTCTCCATCCATTCGCGCTCTCTCTCTCTCTTTTCCACTCCCGTCTTTCACCCCCTGTCTTTCTTTCCCAACCCCTCCTCTCCTCTCCGCCCGTTCCTTTTCTTTATTCATCCGACATCTCTCTAGATTCACAGCTGCTGCCGCGTTCCTATGGCAACAGAAGTCCCTGTTTGGGTACCACAATGTGATGCACCGTGGACATGCTCGGGTACGGACGGTGTCATTGAGAATGTGGGTGAAGGGCTGGGATGTGACGGGGCATCTCTTTTATACACCTGACCGTCCGCTCCTTCATGGGCGATCTGAAAAGCCTGACGCTTGGGTGCGCAGCACCGTGTTCGCACATTTTGCATCCTAATTTACATCATGCCTTACGCTATTGGCACAGGACAGTGGCAGTACTACCGAGAAGGGGTGCTACCCTTTAAGTGGTACAGTACCAGCAATGCCCAGCAGGGGTGACGACCTTATTTAAATGGAGCCGTACGACTAATTCTACAGTGTCAGCTCCCCTCCCCCAGAAGACAAATATGTGCTTTAATGAGTCAGCACCGGCGCTCCACAGGAGTCTTGTTGTACTCGTGATGCGACAGCGCAAGCGGTGCTCAGCAGTGGAAATGAACAGTGATGGCTGGCACTGTCCAGGAGTGTAGATGTATGTTTAATGAAATACGAATAGCCAACGCAGCCGAGGTTGAATACATGTCATGGGCACAGCGCCAGTGCTATCCAGCAGTGCAGATATATGTTTACTAAAACAGCGCCAGTACTGCCGGGCAGTGGAGATGCATGTTTCATCAGCACTGCCCGGCAGGGATGCTACACTTAAAATGGAGCACCACCCGGCAGTGGAGATATACATTAATGAGAGTGCCAGCACTACCGAGCAGGGCTGTTAAACGTGTAATGGGACAGTGCACCACTACCTAGCATCAGTTATATACATTCATTAAGACATCACCAGCACTGCCCAGCAGGGTAGATATATATATTTAAAACGACAGTGCCACCACTACCTAGCAGGGCTATTATACTTGTGATTGGACAGTGCCAGCTGTACCCAGCGGAACAGATACATGTGCAATGAGACAGTACCAGCACTCCCAGGCAGGGTTCCTATACGTGCAATGGAACGGTGCCAGCAGTGGAGATCTGTGTTTAATGAGACAGTGACAACACTATCTAGTAAGGCTGCTATTTTGTAGGTAAGTCACAACTGCAAAGCATGGTTGTTATACTTCCTATAGGACAATATCAGTGCTATCTGACAAGGGCCACTGTTGGGAAGGGAATGTCCCCGGTTTTGGTAAACAAGCATGTTTACCTGCTCTGAACGTGTGACTGTATGTATCTGATATCCTGACTTTTTATTTTTGGCCAGGTGTCAATGTATTCTAGGCTCATGCGTGGAAGCCTATGCCTGTTGATAACTATGAAACGTTTTGAACGTGTTCTGTGGCCTGGAGGGGTGCATCAAGCATGACCTAATGTGTGACAGAGGACTACGGTCCCTGTTGTGGGTTTACTACACGTGGCGGTGGAGGCAGCATACTATGTTTGAGGATCAATAGTGTGACCAGACCTTTTTATCTGTGTTACTAGAGTGAAAGCCTACTGTCACCCGTGTAAAGAGCCGCTTTGGTCCACTTGCCCAATACCATGCACCACCATCCGGAGTGAGCGTGAAGCGTGTTGTTTGTGTGTTTGGAGTAGCACATGCATGGTGTGCATGAATAATGGAGGCCAGTGGGATTCATTTGGATGGCTTTGCACAAGTAAAGTACAACAATACCAGAAGGAAAAGAGGCCCAGAAAGCAGGGGTTGAGTAGTAAAAGACAAACATATTGGGGCCCAGCGGCCAATCGCATTCCTGGTCCAGAGCACCTAATGATAACTCTGCCTCTGGTACTCCCCGGCCTTCAGGGCTGAACCCAATAACATCACTGGTTGTTGAAGGTCAGGGTTGCTAAAATAACCTCTATTGAGCAATGCCTTGAGCACTGAATGCATGCACAGCTTGGGTTCAACTGTACACATGCCAGGGATGTCAAGGAGGTCTCACAGTAAAGGTGTCTCTGAGCCAATCAGCTGGCAAGAAGAAAGCCCTAGCTGGTGTTCCATTGATCTGTGTAATAACACCAGATGTTTGACTGTCCCTGAGTACCTCAGAGATTGAGGAACATATAGGAAATAAGCTATTATTAGTAGCAGTAGTATTAGAAGAAGTGGTGGTGCTGCTACCATGGTTGGGCATTGCTGGATCTGTTTGGTAACTTTTTCATGACCATCTTGGTCATTTGCACTGGAACTTTCAGCTGGCCAGGTGAAAATGGATTTGACTTGATGTTCTTCTAAAGAACAGGATTCTAGCTCTCCCCACTAGCTACAGGCAAGGTGCTGTTGCGTTAATCTACCTTCTCCCACCGTGCTGCCAAGACCTGGAACACCCTCCCCCTCATCCTACGACAAACCAAAGACCTTCTAACCTTCAGGAGACAACTCAAGACCTGGCTGTTCGACCAGTAGCAACAGCACCCCCTTCCTCCCCACCCCTCAGTGCCTTGAAACACTTGTGGGTATGTAGTGCGCTTTACAAATGAATTGATTGATGGATTCGTTTTTATACTTGTTTTAATTTTATATTTGTTGTAAACTGGGTGGGTACTTTTGCTTTGATACACTTAGAGGAACGTTTCTTTCTTACCTTGCGGCTTTCCGGTCCCTCACGGCTTCGGCTGTTGTGAGGAGAAAGCCCTAATTAATTCTGCCTCACTGCTGGCAGCCGGCTAGAGGTTTAGTCGCTCATTTAGTCGCTCATTTCCACCAGTAGCGTCGCACAACCACTCGCTACAGACAGGCAGCTGTTGTGTTAATCTACCGGTTTTTATACTTGTTTTAATTTTAAATTTGTTGTTAGCTGGGTGGGCATTTGTGCTTTGCTACGCTTAGAGGAACAATTATTTCTTACATTGCGGCTTTCCGGTCCTATACTGTTTCGGCTGTTGAGGGATGAAAGCCCTAATTAATTCTGCCTCACGTCCTTCGGGCGACGGGTTAGCGGTCTAGTTGCTCATTTCTGATGAGCTATTTAATTTGATGCCAGCAGCGTCGCGCAGCGGATGCACCGCAGGAGCGCCAAAGGCAAGCCCGTCTCCACCCGTCCACGCCCGATTGTCACCAGAAGCCAGAAATCCTGCCCTTTTTCAGTCGAGCAACTGCCTTCAGCAAGACTTATGTACTCCTCAGCAACATTACATGGTATTTTTTCTTTTCTCAGAGCCCGTGCCTTTCAGGAGATTACACGTGATCAGTGTTTTCCAATTCCCTTAGAAGGTTTGATAGCATGTGGACAGTGCTGTTTTCATTGTTCAGGGAAGGGGCCGAAGGCCAGGAGTAAGAGTATGAGGACTGTAGCTACTCCCAGTACCCCCAATCCTACCCCTTACCCCTCTACTCCACCTCCGGGCTCCCAGGGCTTAGACGGTATCCTCCTTAATGTTAGGACTTTGCCGAAACATGTAACGCAGCTCTGGGATTTTCTCTTTTCAACACTCCCGGATTTAGGCTTTCTTACAGAAACCTGGCTGACACCAGCCTCTTCTTCTGCCATTACATTGGCCCTCTCTCCTAATTACTCTATGTTTAGGGAAGACAGGCTCCTGAGGACGCGGAGAAGGCATTGCTATTATTTTTAAAGACAAGATAAAGCGTCAGTTATTGACGCTGACCCAATAACTTGGGCAGAAATTTGTTTATTTAGACTCGAACTGTCACCCACAGTGCATTAGAGAGATGAATTAGTATACCCTCCGCCTGGGTTGAAAAATAACTTTACTCAACACCAGATTGAATACATTGTGCCACATGTCCTGTTGGCAAACCAATTTCTTCCAATAGGGGATTTTAATTATCAGGCGGAAGACCTCAGTAACAAGGAGGTGAGCCCGTTCACCACCGATCTGGCCACTCAGTCTTTTTCAAAGAGTGAGCAGGCCCACTCTTGCAGCAGGACACACATTAGATTTGGTTTTTACAAATGTAATGCCTCTGGTATGTGAAAAGCCTTAACCTCTACTCTGGACTGATAATTTTTCGATCAACTTTAAGATTCCCATCATTACAGAAACACTGTTTTCACCCAAAGTAGACAAAATCTTAGACTCTGGCGTAAAATTGCACCAGAGTCTTTCATAAAAGTTTTCAGTCATTCTGCCTCAGCAGGCATCCTAGAAGTTGATCTAGCACTTTCAGATTATCATACTGCACTATCCAGGGCTTTTGACAACCCATCCAGTTCCAAAGAAACCACAATTCCACGTGGGTCGCTTTAGCCGCTTGGTATACGGCGACTCTTAGAACTGAGAAGTTGTGTTGGAAAAAGTTGGAAAGACAGTGGCGGTGTTCAAAACATACCTGTGAGAGGGAGCTGTATAGAACGGCTCTCACATGTTACCATCCTAATATAAAGACTGCGCAGTAAATTTACATCTCAGAGCCAATCATGCTATCAAAAAACTCTTCCCCAAAAATATGTAAAGTTTTAAATGAGTTTGTGAACCCTCGAGCATGCTCTCCAGCCATCCCAACATCTCAGACGCTTTGCAATTCATTGGTCAATCATTTTGAGGAGAAAAAAAACATAATTTATCAGACTTTTTCGTGCTACCTGGAAGGGACTGGATCCTTTGTTTTCCCTGCTCTAGGCACTCCCAGCTTGGGAAAGTTCAACAAATTCTCGTTGGATGAAATCCAGAAGGTTCTTGTCATTGCTAAATCCGGCTCTCCCCTGGACATCTGTCCTCCTAATATTACAGCCACCCTCACCCAGCAGTTGGCCCCTACAATACATTGTATATTTAATCTCTCGGTCAATTCTGGGAGAATTCCAGCCTACTGTAAGGAGGCCCAGGTTAAGCCAATCCTAAAGAAACCTAACCTGTCACCATCAAACCTCTCTAATTATCATCCAATCTCATTGCTCCCTTTATTGGGGAAGCTCTTGGAAGGACCAATTAATTCTCAACTCTCAGAGTAGCTCAAGTCCAATAATATCTTAGTCTACTCACAATCGGGTTTCAGACCATCGCATACTATGGAGACTGCTTTGGTTGCGGTGACCGACCATTTCTGAGGCTTGTTAGATGCCAATATTCCAGCTATGTTAATATTACTCAACTTTTCAGTGGCTTTTGACAAGGTGTCCCATCATAAAGTTTTACATAGGTTACAGTAGATTGGCATCCATGAGACAGCCCTAAACTGGCTTGTCGATTTTCTGACCAACAGAACGCAAACCACCATCCTCAGTTCTTTTAAATCGTGCACAATACAATTAGAAAAAGGAGTTCCCCAGGGCTCCTTTCTCAGCCCGCTGCTCTTTAACATTTATGTGGCCCCTCTTGCCAACATTGTAAGAGCCTTCGGGTTTGAGAATAACTCTTATGCTGACGATACTCAGTTAGCAATCTGCTTCAAGAAAGACCTTGTTGATACAAAACAATGTTTTCGAGATGGTCTTACGGCAATTGCCTCATGGATGACAGAAAACTGTCTCCAGCTTAATGTAGAAAAAACAGAGATTATGTTATTTGGCAAGGCGCAACAAATATGGTCCGCTGACTGGTGGCCGGCTGAACTTGGAACAGCTCCCACACCCAAGTTGGTGGTTAAGAATCTGGGAGTACATTTGGATCAACCCCTTTCAATGAAACAACAGGTGATGTCTACTTTTGGCTCCTGCTTTCAAACTATGCACCTATTGAGTAGTGCTCTCCCCCTTATCCTATTCTTTGCTCGAAAAACGGTGGTCCAGGCACTGGTGATAAGTCGCCTTGACTACTGCAACGTGTTGCTGACCTCCGCTAATGAAATGCTGCTATCTAAACTGCAGGTGGTGCAGAACACTGCGGCTCGCCTTATTTGTAATCTGCCAGCCTTAAACACCTCGGCGCCTGTTGGTCTGGACCCTTTTTGGCTAAAGCTCCTAAAACTTTTTGCTTTCCCCCGAGACCTTTTTTCTGACATAGTGTTGCCAACTTAGATGCTTTGGGCACTTTGCCACTGCTGATCAGTATCAAAGTGCAAGTGCTTCCTGTATAAAGTGTCATGGTAATTGGTTGTCAATGATTGGTATGTTTGCTTCACTAGTAAAGTCCCTAGTAAAGTGCACTATGTGTGCCAGGGCCGGTAATGCAAATGCTACTAAGGGGCCTGCAGCACTAATTGTGCCACCCACACAAATAGCCTTAAAGAGAGAACTCAGGCCTGCCACTGCAGTGCCTGTGCATAGTTTGTTATACTGCCAAGTTGTCCTGACAGGTGCACCCATTTGTCAGTCCTTACCCTTCCCATTCTATGCACATCAGACACCCCTATGGTAGTTCCAAGGCAGGGTGCAGTGCATGTGAAAGGTAGGGCATGTACTGAGGTGTGTACCATGCCCTGGCAGTGAAACACTCTCCATTTCCTTTTTCACTGTTGAAAGGCCATCTTGCCCATAGGACAGAATGGGGGGGCTGTGTAATATGTTTTCCAGCCTATCTTCCCAAAGGCTTAAGATGGAGAGGTGAAGTTTAGTGTGCCTGAATTTCGCCGGTATTCCTGGCTACCGGCTGAGAAGGCTTCAGGTGGTACAGAATACCGCAGCCAGACTTTTATCGGGTCTGTCATCCAGGGATAGTGTTCATCTCCAGCTACGATTGTATCATTGGCTGCCCCTGGCAGCCAGGGTGAAATTCAAGACATTGGTCATGGCACACCGTGCACTTCACGGGCATGGCCCTCTCTATTTACAGAAGCGCGTTTCTTTTTATGCTCCTACGCGTTTTCGGCGCTCCTCGTCCTTCTGGCCCAGGTCTTGCGCTTTAAGCGTCAGAGGATAGGGGGCTGTTCCTTCTCAGTCAAAGTGGCAGTTGCTTGGAATGCCCTTCCTCTGGGCCTGTGTACCATCCTGGACCTTAGTGTATTCAAGAAAAAACTGAAGAAGCATCTGTTTATGTGAAGCCCGCTGCCATTCCCTATGGTTCCGCGCCGGGACACTCACGAGTAGCTGAGCGCGTAATAAATTCTTTTAACATAACATAACATAACAATGTAATAACACATCTTTTTATGAAGGTGTTTTTTTGTATTGTGTGTTTAGAAACCACTCTTGTACAAGTGGCTGGGTTTTTGTGCTCCAACATTTCTGTGTGCCTCGGCCTGGTTGTGGACTGACTGTCTGGATTTGAATGTGATAGGATCTGGGGAATGTCTTGACCCAGGGGAGGAGGTGAGACAGTAACAGGCTGACCTGCATCTGGAGTGTAGGGGGGGAGGAATAGCCCCTAGAGGTGAGGAGGCCTGGGTTGCTGCCATAAAACAATGGTCCCATCTCCTTTTAAGTGATTGAGAATCGAGACCCCCACTAATCAAAGGAAGAAGGTGTCACTGGCAGGGAGGCACCCAGAACTGGTTTGAACAGGGGTCAGTGCCTCCCTGAACACTTCAAAGACATTTAGGGGTATAAGGATTGGGAGCAGCTGGGTCATAGATGACAGCACCACCATGACTAGTCACAAATTGTATACAATATTGCCCATCTCAAATGATCCGCTGCCTACAGAAGAATATTTTCTGTTCTTTTTATTCTCAGTTATGCTTCGACCTGGTTCTAGGGCGCTTCCTACGGACTCGGCTCCATTGTACTCATGCCACTAATACAGTTTCAAGTACACCATTCTAAATATACCTAAAGGACTTTGCTCTACCGTGAGCCTACTGTTGCACCCTAGGATTCGCTTCAAGTTTCCTTGACATACGCATCTGAGGATACATAGCATTTCTACACCATTTGCCCTGTAGAAGTCCATGTTTGGGCAAAACACGTTGGCTGGTGTTAACCATATGGAGCACAACTGAGAATAAAAAAACAAAATATTCTTCTGCAAATGCCTTTTCTTTATGTGTTCTTGTGTTTTTAATTTGTCTGTGCCTATATGTTGCCTCTCATCCAACCAATTCACATTTAGGGGTATAACTATGAGAGCTGAAGCCCCTGAACTTTGGAGAAATGGAATGATCAAGACTGAAAGGATTGACCCTTGCTGTATGTTCTGGTCCTGGCCTGCAGTTTGCTGCTTTAACCAAGGAGAGACTAAAGGGACTTTGCTGTGTGCTGTGTCCTCGTGCTTGAAAGGACTTTGCTGTGTGCGGAAGTAACTTATCCCCAAGGGCCTGAGGTGAGCCGGCTCCCTGTTGCAGAAACTCAGGAACACAAAAGTTTCCAGGAGAGAATCAGCAACACTCTGTGCGTGTGCTTTTTGAAGCCTGAGACTCTCAGAAGAATTGCCTTGTGATCATGGGCACCTGGAGTCAAAGCGAGTCTCAGCGACACTGTGTGTGCGTGCTTTTTGCAGCCTGAGCCCTTCGTGAGGATTGTCCTGTGATCGTGTGCACCGGAATCCAAGTGAGTCTCAGCAATGTTGTGTGTGTGCTTTGTGCAGCCTTAGACCTTCGTATGGCTTGCCCTGTCATTGTGTACCCGTAACTCAGGAGCGTCTCAGCGTCGCTCTGTGCATGTGCTTTTTGCAGCCTGAGATCCTCGTAAGAATTGCCCTGTGATCGTGGACACCTGGAGTCAAAGCGAGTCTCAGCGACTCTGTGTGCGTGTGCTATTTGCTGCCTGAGCCCTTCGTGAGGATTGTCCTGTGATCATGTGCACCGGAGTCCAAGTGAGTATCAGTGAAGCTGTATGCGTGCGCTTGTGCAGCCTGAGACCTTTGTGAGGATTGCCCTGTTATCGTGCACACTCGGAGTCCAAGTGAGTCTCAGCGATGCTTTGTGCCTGTGCTTTGGGCAGCCTGGGATCTTCGTAAAGATTTCCCTGTTGTTGTTCACCCGGAGTCCAAGTGAGTCTCAGCGACGCTGTGTGCGTGTGCTTTGTGAAGCCTGAGACCTTTGTGAGGATTGCCCTGTTATCGTGCACACCTGGAGTCCAAGTGATTCTCAGCAACTCTTTTTGCGTGTGCTTTGTGCAGCCTGAGACCTTCGTAAGGATTGCCCAGTTGTCGTGCACCAGGAGTCCAAGTGAGTCTCAGGGATGCTGTGTGCGTGTGCTTAGTGCAGCCTGAGACCTTTGTGAGGAATGCCCTGTGATTGTGTGCAACCAAAGCTCAAGTGAGTCTCAGCGACACTTTGTGCAAGTGCCCTGTTGCAGCCTGAGATCTTCGTAGCACCAGCGGCCCGGACCGGCAGCCCCAAAGGAGCTGAGCCGCCAGCCTGAGCCTGCCGTTGCCAGAGCGGGACCTCGAACCAACCCCAGTGAGGGAGGTCCCGAGTTCCACTGCGCAGAATCCACAAAGTTGTATCGGAGGCCCAAGTTGCGGGAAGAGGAGATGAGAGCGAGGTTGTACGCCAGTAACGTGTGTTTACGCCTGGGGCGGGGTGCGGGTTCGGAGAGAGATGCTCTTAGCCTCTCCCATTCCTGCAGTGCGAGCCTCTGCTTCGGCTCGTATCGCGGCCCGTACTTGCCATGGAATGGCAGTACCGGGGCCGGAGTGCGGAGCTGCACCTTGGTTTACATCATACCCGTGTGGGGGCATCTGTTGACGGAAGCTGACTGCGAGTCAGTACGAGTGGCGGAGAGACCACCTAAGGCACCGTGATCGATGCTGGAGTGTATTACGCAGTGCATTATTTCTGCATTACGAACTAGCTGATTGTCGTATTACACATTGCATTGTTTCTGCATTACGAACTACCTGATTAGTGTATTATGCATTGCATTATTTCTGTATGACGAAGTACCTGATTGTTGCATTACTTATTGCATTATTTCTGCATTACGAACTGCCTGATTTTTGCATTACGCATTGCACTATTTTTGCATAACAAACTATCTGATTGTTGCGTTATGCATTACATTATTTTGGCATTACGAATTGCTTTATTGTTGCATAACAAACTGCATTATTTTTATATTGCAAAGCACCTGATTCCTGCATTACAAACTGCATAGCATTGTATTAGGATTGCAGTGGATAATTTAGAATTGCTCATTAATGTCGCCATACCTTACAAGGGCTGGCTAGCCTAATAACCGTCCAGGAGGAATATTACAAATACGCATATGTTGGATATATATCATATGGTCTCATCGTATATCATTTTATATAAATTTATAATTGTTTTTATGAAACTCGTGTGGAGTCCATTTGTGGTGTCATCATTGGGTAACTGAGAGCGTGGTTGCAAATACTTTACAAACTTGCCTTGAAGATAAGCCTGGCTGCTTGTGCCTAGCTATCGAGGGGGTGAGCGAGAGCTATCTGAGAAGGTGCCCTTCCTTTCCTTGACGTGGAAGTAAGGGTCCCTATTTGCCTGAAGGTACCTACCTCAGCCAAATAGCGACCCCCAGGTCTAGCAGCGTCCCTCCTTCAAACTCTTCGCTGCCTCCCAGTTTGGAAGACAATTATGATGTCTTACAAACAAAGCTTTAATTGGCTGTGGCTTTGTTTATCTAGCCTCCAAACTTAAACAGTACCTTCCGCCCAGACTGTTGAGATCTAGTGATAAAAGCACTGTTAAGCATCCCACATATCAGGAAAACTCGCTTAGGTGGCAGGTATTTTTCCTATCTTGCCCCGGTATATTTGAATAGGATCCCACGCTATATTAGGACCTGTAGGTACCATTTTTGCTTCAGGACACTACTGAAAACAGCTTTGTTCTGAGCTGATTGCACTATGCTGCTTGGCTGCCCGGTCGCGCCGAAATACCCCTCGAGGTGATTCGAGCGTGTTATAAATGGCTTTAACATTAACATTAGGTAGTCATGTAGATATACAGCATATTTAAATATAGTGGCACAGCCAAACTGGTTGGTTTTCTAAGCCGTACAATAATTAGAGGAGTAGTAATACAGCACAAACGAATATGATGAGTGCTCCCATGGTACGTATACCCTGCCACCTGGGGTCAACACGATAAACCATGTAAGACACTATATTTCTTGATTCACAGCCCTGAAAAAGTCGCAATGATGAAACACGTGTCGGTTGCCTGTGTGCATTGGATATTTCGTCTTTGAAGCAAGCGATGAGAAAAAAAAGCAAATAATAAAAACAATCAACCTGTCTTGGAATACTTCACAATTGTTTTCTTTGGTTGTACTATTTAAATCATTGGACTATGACGAGTGCTTCTATACTCTTCTTTGTTTTGAGGTAGTCAAGGAGATAATTCCCACCACTTCTTCAATTTATTGTGTGTTTCTTTTATTATTATTTGAACGCTACAAGAGTTACAAGCTTAGTCGACATGTTTCAATCAGGCTTTACAATGAGATCAGGGGGGAATTCTACTTGCAACACGGAAAGTGACTAGAGACCAAATACGACTTGATTAATGACTAATTTTGGGGATCACTTCATACATGACAATAGCCTTGGACAAGAAAGGGCAGATTTGTTAATTTTTAGTGCAACACAGTTTAACATCCGAAGTTGTTTTACTGTGTTACACAAGAAATAGAAAGCAACATAGATCTATTTTGTATTAGGAAAAATGGCATGCTGCAGCTCTCATCCCCTGAGCCTGTGCACAAATAGATTTCCAAGTGACACACCCAACCTTTGCACCATGGTGCAGAGGTATGTGTGCTTGAGGCATAGGATTTGTACTGGAAGCATGCTAGTTCCTATGCGTAGACACAGCCTACTGTGAGGGCTGTACAGTGTAGCACTGATACAATATAAGAATTGTTTGATGAAATAAAAAAATGTCCCCAAACTGGCGTCTGCTTCAAGAGGCCATTATTTTTTTGGGGCACAGTCCGGTCTGACTATATTGGTATTTCAATTTTGCATCAAAAACTATGAGTGTTTGAGGTGATCCAACATTTTCACATCCATATAACATCCCTTGATGTAAAGTAGTGCACTATTGTCTTTAAAAAAAGGGCACCTTTCCAGTGCCAAATACCTTCCAAGACATTGCTCCACCTTGCACTGGCGCTAAGTCTCAGTAAATCTGCCTCTAAATGTAAAAATCTGGAAACGTACAAAATCAGAGGCGAGAAAAAGGCTGCGTGAAATATGTGTCAGCTGATGTTAGACCTGGCTTTTTCAGCGGCTTTATCCCCAGACGTTTTGCTTTTGGGCCTCCTGTTTGTAACACTGTTTTTGTTGGTTTTAGGACTCTGTGCACTTTACCACAGCTGATCAGTGCTTAAGTGCATATGCTCTCTTTGTAAATTGTGAATATGGATTGATGGTTCCATGATTGGCTTATTTGACTTACTACTAAGTCCCTAGTGCAGTTCACTCTGTGTGCCCAGTGCCTGTAAGTCAAATGCTGCTAGTGGGCCTGCGGCACTGATTGTGCCACCCAAACAAGCAGCCTTGCAAAGGGTTCTCAGACCTGCCACTGCAGTGTCTGTGCAAAGTCTGTACTGCCATATTGACCTGGCAAGAGCACCCACTTGCCAGGCCCTGACCTTCCCTTTTCTTATATATGAGTCATCCCTAAGGCAGGCCTAAGGTATCACTGGGGGCAGGGTGCAGTGCATGTGAAAGGTAGGACATGCCCTGATGTGTGTGACATGTCCTGATAGTGAAATACTGCCAATTTCGTTTTCCACAATTGAAAGTCTATCTGTCCCATAGGATAGAATGAGAATTCATTTATAACATCTTATAAATATAACTTCCCATTGGAACAAGATAGGAAAATAAAGTTCGGTGTGCCTGAACTCAGAATATAAAGATGCATCTTTTAGTGAGGATGATATTTACATTCTGTGTTTGAAAATACCACTTTTAGAAAGTGGGCATTTTCTTGCTTAGCCATCCTGTGTGCCTCTGCTGGTTTGTAGATTGACTGTCTGGGTTTTGAATGACAGGGGAAAGGGGATGTGTATTCTCTTAGACGACCACTGGGGTGGGGGGGGGTTGATGTGTGTTCTGCCTTTCCTGGATGAGTCAGTGCTGAGCTGGATAGACCTGGCCTGCATTTAGAATAGTGGGAGGATGTTTCCTTCACACCTGAATAGGCCTGGTCTGCCTGGGACAATGCTGCCGCCACCTCCTGCCAGGAAGCTGCACCAGAGAGGACATAACTGGTTTTGGATTGGCAAAGAGATTCTCTGCCCCCAGAGAACCAAGGAGTGTGTGCTATAAAGAGTGGGGTCCAGACCCCTGCACTTTAGATTACTTCTGGGATTCAAGAGGAACATTTTCTAGGAGAAAAGCTGGAGAAACTGAGGAGAAGTACTGCTTTTTTGCTGTGGTTGCCTGGGGTTGACCTGCAGTGGCTGTTTCTGCCACGGAAAGGACAAGGACTTTGCTGTGTGCTGTGTCCCCTGTGTGAGGATGATTTCTAAGGGCTTACATTAGAGCGTGCCTACTGTTTTGAAGGCTCAGGGATACAAAGACTTCACCCCCCCTGAACTTCCTTGCTTCCTTGGCAGGTTCTGACCTGCCAAGAGGTGCCTGCTGCAGTTCTGGGCCTCTGGAGGTTGTTCCTGCTGTTGGGAGCTGGAAAACCATCGCAACTAAGAGAAGCGTGCCGCATCTGAACCTGTTTCCAATGCATCGCCGAAGAAAATGATGCAGTGCCTGGCTGCGGCTTGAGAAATCGCTGCAAGCCGCATCGAGTGCACCAATCTACAAAGTCCGAGATCACTGCACCGATTCCAGCGCAGGCCTGGCTTGCGGCTGCAAGAACCAACACATCGTGGGACCGCAGCTGCAAGAACAGGCGCATCCCCAGTCATCACGCATTGCATTGGGCGCCACGCCTGCAAGAACGCCTGGGCCGCAGTAAGAAACCATCGCATCACATCTCTGCATAGTAAGAACCCGGCGCATCAACTCCCCTTCAGTAAAGAACCGAAGCATCACTGCCCCTGCATGGCAGTAAGGCACAAAAGCATCACCTTCCCGGAAGTAAGGAACCGAAGCATCACCTTCCATGGCCGGAACCAACAAATAACCCTCCCTGCAACAGTTTTTATTTGTGCATGTGACACATCCAAGGTACTTTGTTGTGAAAAGTGTTGCATCTGCAATTTGTTTTAAATAAAACTGTTTCTACCTTTTGAAAGTCATATTTTTACACACCCACAACTGAGTAAATGTATAAAGGACCAACTTAAAAGCATACAATTAACCCATGGTATGCAGTGGAGTAGCAAAGGTTTTATTGGACCTCAATTCAAGAAAGAAAATGGCCCCTCACTCGCCCTTTTCTCCTGTTGTATACATAGGGGTGCAGTTACTATTACTGCCGCGGATGGGGTGGCACTGGGGCCCAGAGGTAGATGAGCCCATTGCACCCCTTCAGTTAATCAATCAATCAATCAATCAATCAGTAGATTTGTAGAGCGTGACTTGTTATCCTTGAGAGTATCCAGGCCCTTATACCAATGTCTTTCATCACTCCATCCTGTCAAGGGGTAATGAAAGACATCAGTTTAAGGGGTGCAATGGGCCAATCACATCCCTGAGCCCCGTTGCTACTGCACCTCTGTAGTAAGGATAGCTACACCAATGTGTATAGCACGTGGGGTATAGAGTAAAAATATCGAGTTTTTAATATCGACTAGACATAATATCAAGTAAAAAATATAGAATGGACATAATATCGACTAGACATAATATAGACTACCAAAATATTGACTAGAAAATTTTAATATCGAATAGCATGGACATAATATCGAATCAAAAATATAGAATGGACATAATATCGACTAGACATAATATAGACAACAAAAATATCGAACTTAAGGTAAGTTAATATTAATTTTTATTTTTTTGTGTAATATTATTCTGTAGCGGGTTGTGGGTTTATAGGGGAATAGGGTGGGAAGTAATTTAATTATAATTAATTAAATATGTTATTTATTTATTGGTATTTATTTAAAATTAATTGTTAATTAATCATTAATTGGTAATTAATTAAAATATATCTGGTAATTAATTTTAATTGATTCATTGATAAATATGTTAATTTTAGTCATTTCTTTTCTGTAGCGGGTTGTGGGTTTATAGGGGAATAGGGTGGGAAGTAATTTAATTATAATTATTTAAATATGTTATTTTATTTATTGGTATTTATTTAGAATTAATTGTTAAATAATTATTAATTGGTAATTAATTAAAATATAATTGGTAAATAATTTTAATTGATTAATTGGTGAATATGTTAATTTTAGTAATTTATTTTCTGTAGCGGGTTGTGGGTTTATAGGGGAATAAGGTGGGAAGTAATTTAATTATAATTAATTAAATATGTAATTTTATTTATTGTTATTTATTTAGAATTAATTGTTAATTAATTATTAATTGGTAATTAATTAAAATATAATTTGTAATTTATTGTAATTGATTAATTGATAAATATGTTACTTTTATTACATTATTTTCTGTAGTGGGTTGTGTGTTTATAGGGGAAGTAATTTAATTGTAAGTAATTATATTTTTTAAATATTTTTTGTGTCTAATTTTTAATTATTGTAAATTAATTTCTTGGTAATTGATAAATAATTAGTATTAGTAGGTAATTTTTATTATTAGTTAATTTATATTTGTAATTTTAATTGATTAATTAATATATTTAATAACATTTTAAAATATTTTAATTATTTTGTAATTGGTATTAATATTTATGTTATTTATATTTATATATGAAGTATTTACTTTCCCTACTATTGCACTCACTGGAGTTGGAATAGTAATTTTTACCCCTACACTATCCAACGCTTTCCCTACTGTTGCACTCTCTGGAGTAGGAATAGTAATTTTTACCCCTACGCTATCCAACGCTTTCCCTACTGTTGCACTCACTGGAGTGGGAATAGTAATTTTTACCCCTACGCTATCCAACGTTATCCCTACTGTTGCACTCTCTGGAGTTGGAATAGTAATTTTTACCCCTACGCTATCCAACCCTTTCCCTACTGTTGCACTCACTGGAGTGGGGCTAGTAATTTTTACCCCTACGCTATCCAACGCTTTCCCTACTGTTGCACTCTCTGGAGTAGGAATAGTAATGTTTACCCCTACGCTATCCAACGCTTTCCCTACTGCTGCACTCACTGGAGTGGGAATAGTAATTTTTAACCCTACGCTATCCAACGCTTTCCCTACTGTTGCACTCTCTGGAATTGGAATAGTAATTTTTACCCCTACGCTATCCAACGCTTTCCCTACTGTTGCACTCACTGGAGTGGGAATATTAATTTTATCTCTACTCTATCCAACGCTTTCCCTACTGTTGCACTCTTTGGAATAGGAATAGTAATTTTTATCCCTACGCTATCCAACGCTTTCCCTACTGTTGCACTCACTGGAGTGGGAATAGTAATTTTTGCTCCTACGCTATCCAACACTTTCCCTACTGTTGCACTCTCTGGAGTGGGAATAGTTCTTTTTACCCCTATGCTATCCAACACTTTCCCTACTGTTGCACTCTCTGGAGTGGGAATAGTTATTTTTACCTCTACGCTATCCAATGATTTCCCTACTGTTGCGCTCTCTGGAGTGGGAATAGTAATTTTTACCCCCGCGCTATCCAATGCTTTCCCTACTGTTGCTCTCTCTGGAGTGGTAATAGTAATTTTTACCCTCTCACTATGCAACGCGTGCCCTACTGTTGCACTCTCTGGAGTTAGAATAGTAATTTTTACCCCTACGCTATCCAACACTTTCCTTACTGTTGCACTCTCTGGAGTGGGAATAGTTATTTTTACCCCTATGCTATCCAATGCTTTCCCTACTGTTGCGCTCTGTGGAGTGGGAATAGTAATTTTTACCCCTACGCTATCCAATGCTTTCCCTACTGTTGCTCTCTCTGGAGTGGTAATAGTAATTTTTACCCTCTCACTATCCAACGCTTGCCCTACTGTTGCACTCTCTGGAGTTGGAATAGTAATTTTTACTAAGCATGGGCGTAAAATCCGCTCCGCTCGCGGATTTTTCGGATTTTCGGCAAATCCGCAATCCGCGAACGCTCGCGAATTTGTCGAAAATCCGTGAATCCGCTCGCGGCGGATTTTTTGCTTGGTTGCGGCGCGCGGCGTGGTGCACGGCGTTCACTTTCCGTCATATTAGCGTTTGCCGAGTTGTTTTTCTTTGCGAGTGACGCGCCATTTTAGATCTTGCTGCGTGTTCCCGCGGGAGTTTGTCGCCCGCGAATACGTACTCGCGGCTTGCCACCTTGCACAGCACACCTCGCGAGAGTTCGCAATTGCGAACACGTAGTTGCGGCGGAAAGGAACAATCTCGCACTTGCGAAATAGAGATTTTGCAATTTCGCACAAGAAAATCACCAGCAAACAGGATAAACCTTCAGAAAATTATGATTTTTATCAGAATCACTCCTCAGGTTGACATTTGCATGGCCTTTTTTTTTTGCAAGGAGTCCATTTTGGGGGGGGGGAGGAAGGAAGTGCCCCACAGTCTCCAACTTCCTGTTCCTGTCCAGCAGGCTCCTCCCAGTGCTTTGTCCATCTCCTGGTCACTTTCATTTGGATCTGGAGCTGGAAGGATTACTTTTTGTGGGTGCTGCTGGATATTTGGATTTGAGGCCTTTTTGACTGTCTTTGGATCACTTTTGGATTAGAAATCAACTTTCACAAGTAAGTTTGTTTGGGGCATTACAGTTGCTGCAAGTAAAATTTTGGAACTTTTTCAGAACATTAAATAAATTATATTGTGGGTAGCCACAGTATCCAGTAGGACCAGGGTTGGTTAGGGGTGCATGATACAACTGTTTTGTTGAATTTAAACACCATTTAGGCCATGGATGGGCTGGGATTGTGCTGATTTTTGTCTTTTTTTTGGGACTGCTGGTGGGGCCCTTTGCCCAGGGGTGGTGAGTGTTGCATGGGCCTAGTCTTTCTGTGGGGTGTCTTCTTAAATGTAAACATAATTGAGGCCATGGATGGGCTGGGATTGTGCTTATTTTATTGTTTTTTGTCTTTTTTGGGGGGCTGCTGGTGTGGCCTTTTGCCCAGGGGTGGTGGTGCATGGACTGAGTGTGCCTGTGGTGTGGTCTCACTCTCTTTAATGTAAACATCATGGATGGCGTTGGATTGTGGTGATTTCTGGCTGTTTTTCTGTTTTTTGGGGGTGTACTGTTGATGTGGACTGGTCATGTGGGTGGTGGTGGTGGCCATCTTGAGTGCTGGCTGGTACAGGCAACATGTGCCTGGGGTGTAAGGGGCCATTTTGAGGAGAGGCAGTGTCTGAGGCCTGCACTTATTTTGCCTACTTTTCATCCATTATGCCCAGGGGTAGTGAGTGTTGCATGGGCCTAGTGTTTCTGAGGGGTGTCTTCTTGAATTTAAACACCATTGAGGCCATGGATGGGCTGGGATTGTGCTGATTTTATTGTTTTTTGTCGTTTTTTTGGGCCTGCTGGTGGGGCCCTTTGCCCAGGGGTGGTGAGTGTTGCATGGGCCTAGTCTTTCTGTGGGGTGTCTTCTTGAATTTAAACATAATTGAGGCCATGGATGGGCTGGGATTGGGCTTATTTTATTGTTTTTTGTCGTTTTTGGGGGGCTGCTGGTGTGGCCTTTTGCCCAGGGGTGGTGGGTGGTGCATGGACTGAGTGTGCCTGTGGTGTGGTCTCACTCTCTTTAATGTAAACATCATGGATGGCGTTGGATTGTGGTGATTTCTGGCTGTTTTTATGTTTTTTGGGGGTGTACTGTTGATGTGGACTGGCCATGTGGGTGGTGGTGGTGGTGGCCATCTTGAGTGCTGGCTGGTACAGGCAACATGTGCCTGGGGTGTAAGGGGCCATTTTGAGGAGAGGCAGTGTCTGAGGCCTGCACTTATTTTGCCTACTTTTCATCCATTATGCCCAGGGGTAGTGAGTGTTGCATGGGCCTAGTGTTTCTGAGGGGTGTCTTCTTGAATTTAAACACCATTGAGGCCATGGATGGGCTGGGATTGTGCTGATTTTATTGTTTTTTGTCGTTTTTTTGGGCCTGCTGGTGGGGCCCTTTGCCCAGGGGTGGTGAGTGTTGCATGGGCCTAGTCTTTCTGTGGGGTGTCTTCTTGAATTTAAACATAATTGAGGCCATGGATGGGCTGGGATTGGGCTTATTTTATTGTTTTTTGTCGTTTTTGGGGGGCTGCTGGTGTGGCCTTTTGCCCAGGGGTGGTGGGTGGTGCATGGACTGAGTGTGCCTGTGGTGTGGTCTCACTCTCTTTAATGTAAACATCATGGATGGCGTTGGATTGTGGTGATTTCTGGCTGTTTTTCTGTTTTTTGGGGGTGTACTGTTGATGTGGACTGGCCATGTGGGTGGTGGTGGTGGAGGCCATCTTGAGTGCTGGCTGGTACAGGCAACATGTGCCTGGGGTGTAAGGGGCCATTTTGAGGAGAGGCAGTGTCTGAGGCCTGCACTTATTTTGCCTACTTTTCATCCATTATGCCCAGGGGTAGTGAGTGTTGCATGGGCCTAGTGTTTCTGAGGGGTGTCTTCTTGAATTTAAACACCATTGAGGCCATGGATGGGCTGGGATTGTGCTGATTTTATTGTTTTTTGTCGTTTTTTTGGGCCTGCTGGTGGGGCCCTTTGCCCAGGGGTGGTGAGTGTTGCATGGGCCTATTCTTTCTGTGGGGTGTCTTCTTGAATTTAAACATAATTGAGGCCATGGATGGGCTGGGATTGGGCTTATTTTATTGTTTTTTGTCGTTTTTGGGGGGCTGCTGGTGTGGCCTTTTGCCCAGGGGTGGTGGGTGGTGCATGGACTGAGTGTGCCTGTGGTGTGGTCTCACTCTCTTTAATGTAAACATCATGGATGGCGTTGGATTGTGGTGATTTCTGGCTGTTTTTATGTTTTTTGGGGGTGTACTGTTGATGTGGACTGGCCATGTGGGTGGTGGTGGTGGCCATCTTGAGTGCTGGCTGGTACAGGCAACATGTGCCTGGGGTGTAAGGGGCCATTTTGAGGAGAGGCAGTGTCTGAGGCCTGCACTTATTTTGCCTACTTTTCATCCATTATGCCCAGGGGTAGTGAGTGTTGCATGGGCCTAGTGTTTCTGAGGGGTGTCTTCTTGAATTTAAACACCATTGAGGCCATGGATGGGCTGGGATTGTGCTGATTTTATTGTTTTTTGTCATTTTTTTGGGCCTGCTGGTGAGGCCCTTTGCCCAGGGGTGGTGAGTGTTGCATGGGCCTAGTCTTTCTGTGGGGTGTCTTCTTGAATTTAAACATAATTGAGGCCATGGATGGGCTGGGATTGGGCTTATTTTATTGTTTTTTGTCGTTTTTGGGGGGCTGCTGGTGGGGCCCTTTGCCCAGGGGTGGTGGGTGGTGCATGGACTGAGTGTGCCTGTGGTGTGGTCTCACTCTCTTTAATGTAAACATCATGGATGGCGTTGGATTGTGGTGATTTCTGGCTGTTTTTCTGTTTTTTGGGGGTGTACTGTTGATGTGGACTGGCCATGTGGGTGGTGGTGGTGGTGGCCATCTTGAGTGCTGCCTGGTACAGGCAACATGTGCCTGGGGTGTAAGGGGCCATTTTGAGGAGAGGCAGTGTCTGAGGCCTGCACTTATTTTGCCTACTTTTCATCCATTATGCCCAGGGGTAGTGAGTGTTGCATACTTGCATGTCCGTAGTCTTTCTGTGGGGTGTCTTCAATGTAAACATCAAGGATGGCATGGGATTGTGCTCATTTTTCTGTGTTTTGTCGAATTTTTGGGGTGTATAACTGAACTGATGTTCCTCTGTCTTCCATTGCTTTTAGGTGCACAAGAAGACTCAAGAGAACCACCAGTGCCAGGAAGAAGTCCTGCAGCGGTGTGTGCAGCATAACGTCACGCGACGTCACGTCTGGACACAGAACCCTCTGCAACTCGTGCAACTGCTGCCTGCTGACCTGCTCTGAAGAGGATGGCCCCAAAAAAAGTAACCCGTAGCTCCTCTAGCAAGAAAGGTGCCAGTAAGGAGCAGAAGAAGCAAGTTACCAAGGAGACTGGTGTGCCGCCCGCCCCTTTTTTTGGGAGTAAAAAAAAAAGTATGCCTGCAGCAGCAGGATCTGCTGGGGACCAAGCTGGCAGCAGCACCCCCGCTCCATTGGGCTCAGTGCCACCACCACCACCACGCCAACTTAAGTCCAAGCCCTTGAGTGCTGCAGAGGCAGCCAGTATAGTTGTTCAATCACCATCGACCAGTGATGTTGGCTCATCGCAAGAAAGCAGCAGCAATGTCCCTCAATCAACACAGGTTGTTGTAGCTCATCTGACGAGTGTTGAACAACCACAGCCGCAACAACAATCACATGTGCAAGTACAAGCCCAAGTACATGTGGAAGGAGAGGCAGCGCAAGGAGATGCGCAAGCAGAGGTGCATGGAGGGTCACAAGTGCCCACAATAGTTGTTCCTCCCGAAGTAGGGGCACATCAGGAAATCGACAATCAAGGCGAGGTATCATTTGAGGAAGCCACTCCTCCTGCTGATCCTTCATTGTCTTCCACAACCCTAGCAAGGAAGAGATCAAGGGTGGTGTCTACATCCTCTTCAAGCACACCTCCTTCTGATGATACGGATCAAACTTGGGAACCAGCACCACAGCCGTCTGAGAGTGAGGCACACCATGATCCAACAAAGGTACTTAAGCTTAAAAGGAAGCTCGTCCAAAGTCTCAGACTTATGGAGTGTGATGAGGCTCAACAAGAAGTGGCGGATACTGCTGCTGATGAAGACTCTGCCAACGACGACCCAGTCATCATAAAGGTCACTGCAGCCCCAGCGGGCATGCAGCAAACAGACATTTTGACCCTAGCCCGAAGAGCTGCTGCGCGTGATGATGATGATGATGATGTTGTCGATGAGGAGGCAGTGGAAACACCACAATCATTGGAGTTAAGTAGTACACCAACTCGTCCCGCTTCCATATTTCTTTCTGGCAAGAAGAGACCTGCGTCAACCTCGACCTTAATTAGTGGCGGTGAAAGTGGAAAACGTACAAAAGTTGGGCAATCCAGATCCTCCACTTCATCTGGCATTAGCTTCATGACCACCACCACCAGTATCGCCGCCTCCTCCAGGTCCCACAGACACTTCAAGTCCCCAGTTTGGGACTTCTTTACTGTTTGTCCCAAAAATCCAAAGTTTGCCATTTGTACCCTTTGTAAGCTTGCAGTTAGTCGTGGTAAGTCAGGTACCAACTATGGTACCGGCGGCCAGAGTGGTCATCTTGAGAGAAAGCACGCTGTCCAATGGTTTGCGCACCTAGCTGCGATCAAGAAAGGCCAAAATCAAGGAAACGTTGATGTTTCATCTGATGTTGACGAGCAGGAAGAAGACGTGTCAAACACTTCCCTTACACCCAGTACCCCTGTCAGCAGCACACCCAATGTGAGGCACACTAAGAGTGTTGGAGCGAGTGAGACACCAACGCACAAAAGTTCACCAGCGAGCAAAATTGGGTCAACGAAGTCATTATCAGCCCGTAAATGCTTGGTCCAGGCCAACATTAGAACAATGCTTACTTCAGACGTGCCATATGAACGCAACCACCCACTGACGCGTCTGTATAACACTAAGCTGGCTAAAATGCTAGCTGTGGACCTTCTACCTTTTTCTTTTGTAGAAGCGGTAGGTTTTCTTGAATTAGTTGCAACGCTCTGCCCTAAATGGAAGGTTCCGAGCCGGTTCTATTTTGCCAGAGTTGCGGTTCCAGCACTACATGAAGATGTGCTGCAGGCGATTGGGGCAGCTTTGCAGAAGAGTGCTGTTCACACAATACATCTGACAACAGACATGTGGACCAGTGGCCCAGGCGATGATTACATGTGCATCACTGCACACTGGGTCTCTTTTTCAGGTGTTATAGCAAAGCTAAACGCAGGTGTTGACCCGGACCAAGTTTTCAAAGCTGCTCGGAAACATGCAACACTAGCCATGTTTGGCTTGGAGAAAAGTCACACAGCAGAAAACCTTTTGGAAGAGTTTGACAAAAAGGTCTTGACAATGCTATCCCCCCTAAAACGCAAGATTGGTTATGTTTCCACGGATAATGGCGCCAATGTAGTTAAGGCCATGTTCCTTGGTGACCATGTTAGAGTGCCGTGTTTGGCGCACTGTATCAACCTGGTAGTTCAAAAATTCTTGAGTGATAAAGAGAGTCCAGCGTTCGAGGTAATGGCCACCTGCCGCAAAATGTGCAACCATTTCAGCCATTCTTTTAAGGTCCGAAAGCATCTGCGGAGACTGCTACTTCAACGTGGAATGCCAGTGAAAGCACTCATCCAGGAGGTGGCAACACGTTGGAACTCAACCTTCTACATGCTTGAGCGTCTGCATGAGCAGTATACGGTACTCGATCACTATTTCTTGACAGAGGCTACATCTCAGAAGGAGGACCTGCGGATGAGTAAGGCGCAATGGGCCATAGTTAAAAGCCTGACAGACATGCTTCGTCCTTTTGAGTTCTTCACGCGTGCAGTCAGCCAGGAGGACTGTAATTTGGGAAAAGCTATCCCATTGTTGTGCATACTGGAGCACCAACTGATGGCGGTTTCTTCTGAGTTTCAAAAAGATGAAAAAAAAAAAACCCATTTCATTTTGTCTGAGAAATTATTACATCGCCTACGTGGTGATGAACGTCTTAAAAACATCAACTCAGATCAGCATTACATTTGTGCTACTATTCTGGATCCACGCTACAAAAAGGCGCTGGCAGACAACGCATTCTTTCCTTTCGCTGATGCAGATGTTTAAAAGTACAAACATTGGTTAGCCTGGTCAGCCAAGAGGTTTGAAAAAGAACGGCAGGTTATTGAAGGAGAAGCCAGTACATCAGCATCAGCATCAGCAGGCCATCCGCAGTCACAAGAATCCACTTCTGCACCTGTGGCTGGGGCACAAGTGACCTCTCAGCCGTTAAAGACACCGGCAACTGGATCATCTGCACCACACACAATGACAACACTAACAGTGGCTGGGGAGGAGGATTGGCTAAGTTTGATGGGGTATGGTTCTCGAAAAAATGTCACAGCCAGCACAGCAAAAAGTAAGCAAAGTGGAGGAACAGTTGATGACCTTGAGTCGATGGTGCAGGACTATCTGAATGACTCAACAGTGGTCTTTCTTAATGAGGAGCCATTGCAGTATTGGCATGGCAAAAAACAATTGTGGCCACAGCTCTACAACCTGGCTATAAACTATTTGTCTTGCCCACTCGCAAGTGTGTCTTCTGAACGTGTTTTCAGTGCTGCTGGTGGCATTGTAACTCCCAAACGGAGCCGCCTCTCGCCCAGAAATGTGGAGCGGCTGACAATGATCAAGATGAATCAGCACCTCATACCACCAGATTACAAAGTACGAGAAAGCACGCCGCATGAAGACGAGGAGGACAGCAACGTAGATGAGGGGATTTTTTCTCTGTTCGGTGCCACTGACCTCATCCAGCCTGAATTCGCAGAGTATGATGACGAAATCTTGTTCTTATTCCCTGACACCGAGCCCTGAAAATGAGACAATCAATCAAGAACTTTCTTTTTCGTCCTTATTCACTTTTATTCCTGTGTGCTTTGTGTCTCTCTTTCTTTGTTTTGCACAGTTAATTTAATTCAAACTTTAATCACCTAATCCCAAAAACAAGACCATCATCAGAACTGTCTTCACTTGTTTGCTTATTGATTTGAAGGTGCCGCAGTCTACATTCCTCAGGTTCACAAGTTCTGAAGAACATGCTCCTCTATCCTCCTCCTCCAGACTGCGATTTCCCTCCAAGCAGAGTGCTGGATTACGCACAATGAAGAAAGACTCAGCACTTGTGGGGGTGTTGTACTTCTTTGCGGGTGAGTTGACGGTTTTGGGCCCATTGCTGTGAAGCTCTAATAATGGACAAAAGTGTTTTGGACCAAATATGAGGTGGAAATTTCTTGCCGTTTTTGCTGACTTGCTTGCCTTTGAGGTGCTCTTTGGCGGGGTTCCGGGGGTTTGTGTGTAATTTTTGGTGTCTGTCGAAGCACTGCTGCGACAGTCTAATCTTGATTGCATTTGCTTTTCAGGAAATCCGTGGTGGAAAACAGGAGTTATGATGATTGATGATGATGACGACCTAGCTGCACAGCGCCGCGTTTGGACCGAAGGCCGAGAGACATTGTAAGTATGAGATTTAGCTTTTCCGCTGTTTGGGGGTGTTGTGTCGGGGTTTTTTTTGCGGGTGGGTTGGCGGGTCTTGCCTGGGGCATTCCTGGGAAGGTCTAATACCGGATACAAGTGTTTTGGACAAAATCCATAAGGAACAGCCTTTTTTTTGCCATTTCTTCAGACATCTTGCTCAATGTAGCGTTTTGGGGGGCTTCCTGCTGTTCGTGGGTGGGTTGCGGCCGGGGTCTCTGTCGAAGCACTGCTGCGACAGTCTAATCTTGATTGCATTTGCTTTTCAGGAAATCCGTGGTGGAAAACAGGAGTTATGATGATTGATGATGACCTAGCTGCACAGCGCGTTACTTTGGACCGAAGGCCGAGAGATATTGTAAGTATGAGATTTAGCTTTTTCGCTGTTTGGGGGTGTTGCCGCGTGTTTTTTTGCGGGTGGGTTGGCGGGTCTTGGCTGGGGCATTCCTGGGAAGGTCTAATGCCGGATAGAAGTGTTTTGGACAAAATCCTTAAGGAAAAGCCTTTTTTTTGCCATTTCTTCAGACATCTTGCTCAATGTAGCGTTTTGGGGGGCTTCCTGCTGTTCGTGGGTGGGTTGCGGCCGGGGTCTCTGTCGAAGCACTGCTGCGACAGTCTAATCTTGATTGCATTTGCTTTTCAGGAAATCCGTGGTGGAAAACAGGAGTTATGATGATTGATGATGACCTAGCTGCACAGCGCGTTACTTTGGACCGAAGGCCGAGAGATATTGTAAGTATGAGATTTAGCTTTTTCGCTGTTTGGGGGTGTTGCCGCGTGTTTTTTTGCGGGTGGGTTGGCGGGTCTTGGCTGGGGCATTCCTGGGAAGGTCTAATACCGGCTAGAAGTTTGTTGGACAAAATCCATAAGGAAACACCAGTTTTGGCACTTTTTGTAAGTTAGGGTTCGTTAGGGTTAGCCCTAGCAGCAGGATTGCATGTGTTTAGGGGGGTTCTATTGCAACGCGGTTCTGTTGTTGTAGAGCACTGTTGGAGCGATGCTGGCTATGGATACTTTTGCTTGCAGGCAAGTGGTTTGAATACAATCCACGGTCTGTATTTGGGTCTACTGTTACTTTCAAAGTACGTTTTGTAACCATTTTTCTGCTAGGCATCGTTTTTGGAGATATGATTGGGTTCTTCTACATTTTTGCGACTGGCTTTAGTAAGGGTCTTGGTGGGAGCATTGCTGGGAAGGTCAAATTTTGTTCTAAAACACAGTAGTACACCCACCTTGAGGGGAAAGATCCGCTATAATATTTTGGCCATACTTATTGATCCTTAAAAAGGTGACTCAGACAGAGCACGCAATTTCAAAAATATTGTACTGTCTATTAGGGAAATCAAAGTGTCACTTTTTGAACCACACAGCGTACATACCTTTTATTTATTTATCAGTGGTATTGTAATAGCACTTCCTGTTTTCCGTTCAATAATTACAGGCCGGGTTTCAGTCAACATCCGCCAGGCAGGCAGTGGACAGGGTGTCTCTTCTGTCAGTGGTCACCACCACATTGATGGACGAAGCGTCAGCTGGAATGGAGGAGTGCCGCCAATAAGAGGAATTGTTTGCTGCATGCAACTTACTTACCAATTTCAACAGGACAACTCCAACAACATACGCAATACAGATACAGTATCCATTGTTGTCTTTTATTCTATGAGTGTGACTGCATGTGCTTACCTTTAGTTTGTAACCAAAGATTGTCTGTAAACTCTGTATCTTCAATTATTGTTTGTCCATGCTCTGCTTTTTTTTTCTTCTCTCAACAAAACCTACCCAAAAAGAAACCCCCATTCCCATCCATTTTACAAACCCTAACCCTCTTCCCCCGGGCTGTGTTGTTTTGCTTGATGTCTGACTAAAATGACATCAATAATTCCACACACTTGCTGGGGAGGATAAGGTGATAGCAGCAACAGGCTGGTGAAGGAATACGAGGATATCTTCTAGACTTACTCAGCTTCAGTACTATATCTTCTAGTAGTAGTAGCCAATGTCAAATAAATTCAACGCAAGTACTAGTTATACTTGCAATACTTTACCATTTGTTAGGCTACATTATGGCACTGTTCTAGTGTACTGTCACCTGCTATTTTCTCGATCGTACCGTAACCGTTGTAATGCTACAGTAAGGAGTACAAACAAGGTTTCGTTTTCTTTTTTTCCATAGGCATGCAACTGCCACTGTGTCACACCACTAGTACCACCGCAATGAGGAAATGTCACCCGCCCAGGAATGACAACGTTAATCCCCATTTCACCTGGAGCCAGCCCTGGGCCTAGCCCTAATTTCTAACACAAATTACAGGTAAGATAAGCGTTTGGTGGGAGGTAGTATAATGGAGTATTATTTCGGAGTAGACAAGAGATTGACGGTTGTACTACTAAAGTCCTACGACTGTTCAGGAAAACAAAGTTACTGTTACACCCCCGCCCCCCACCCACCAGACTGAAAAGCAGTAAAAAACAGGTATGGTCAGATAAAGTTGAAAAATATATTTATTTATCCCTAACAAAATAATCTCCCTCACCCACCCTAACCCCAACGATTGTCTCTGAAACGTCCCAAAACGATCCCAACTCCCAAATCCCACCCCCCAAAAGTCTATAAAAAAAGGGCAAGGGACACTCCACTACTGGAGGGTGCTGGTGCTGGTGCATGATGCGGCATGGGCATCATACTCCTTGCGGAGGGTGGCAAGCTTGGAGCGGAGGCCCTTAACCAAGGTCTTATACCTCAGGACCTCCTGCTCCAGGTTGGACATGCGGACTCGTAGGCGGCGTTGGCGTTCCTTGCAGCTCCTGTGGGGGGCAGCTGGTATTTCGGTTGCTTGGCGGTGGCGGTCGGCTTTCTTAGCCCGGCTCGGTCCCGCTGGCTTAGTCACGGAGGAGGATGCAGTGGTCACAGTCGAAGATGTTGCCCCGCTCGACTGCGTGTCCTCCTCCTCCTCCAGGGCCACCAGCCGCCGATACTCGGCGACTGTGGCCTCCAGCCTCCGTTGCCGGGCCAATCTAGCCTGCTCCCTCCTTGTTGTTGATTTGGAAGGAGCAACTATATGAAGAAAGAAAGACATAGTCTGTAACCAATGCTCCTTATTAATAACACAAAGTGATTGAGCCGAAAGTTGGGTCACAGAGTACAAGTAGCAAATTGAAAGCACAGTACATAACTATTGAGGACAGTATCTATGTAACCTCCCACTTCTGCATCCTTGCTCTAACAGTAGTGGTAGTTTAATGAACTAATTCTACGACCACTATGGACTTCCATTACAGTCGACTATGACAGTACACCAGTCTTATTCTTCTTCTTCTCTCTTGTTTAGGGAAATGGGTACGTTATCTTATGCAAGCCGGCAGAATGACATGGACACAGCACAGTGAAGTTGCACCCGAGAAAAAAAGTTGCACACCATGATGATGGAGACAGACTTGCGTTACTGTACCGGTCCAGTACATGCAGGTGGTGAAGCTATTACTTTTCTATTACGGGTGGCACTGAGAATACTCTGTTACAAGGGCTACTGCTTAATTAATTTACCTTTCACCCTACAGTGCAAATGAGTACTAGAAAAGGAAACTGAAGAAGCTAACTAATTTGATTATCTATCACTTCACATGGGACGTATTTAATGACAGATGAGATGACTTTAGGTGCTTTGCTTAATATTGAGTGAACAGTGATACACCCACACATGAATGACGTACTACCAGTAAACTAAAGTTATTAAGAGAGGTACGGAGTGTCCACCGTAATAACCAGATATATGCTGTGAATGCAAACGCAATACAAAGTACTGCTACTATTCATGGTAGTATTGGACACATTTACAATTTCTTTTCCTTGCCTTCCCTGCACTGGGACGGACGTGCGGGTGCGGTGGTACATGCTCTTCAAGGTAAAACTTACTTCACCTGGCGACCATCTACTCTCTCTAGATACACATGTGCTATGTAAGAGTCAGAGAATACCATGCTCCAGGCATCCATTCAGTCAAAGTATACGCACACATACAGTTTCTGTTTCATCCACCCAGGCTGCTGTCCTTCCACCCATCCTTGCTTCATCATTGACCCAGCCATGCACCATACCATATTCTTTCCTTCCCAGCCACCTCTGGGTCCAAGCAAACACATATCGTTCTTCTTTGCCAGCCATCATACAAGTTCGCGTCCCACTTACTTACACCCTTCTTTTGCTTTTCGTTCATCCCATCCATCACGTTCGTCTAAGAACTTATTGGGATTCTTCTCACCAAAAACTTCACAGCTAAGTCGAAGTACATTTCGAGGAGGCTACTACCTGGTTGATTTGTAATTGTAATACACCCGTGCAGAAAGCACACTATGCAGTCTTCAATCTCAATAAGTAAGGAATATATAGCTTACCTGTTTCCGCCACCACCGTTTGATCCCCCACAGGAACGGCCACCAGCTCTTCTAACGCCGCCTCCTCCCCAGAGGCCTCCGAGTCCAAGTCCAACACAGCCACCTCCGCGCTGGCCCCGTCAGCAGATGTTACACCTACAAAGTACATTTAAGAATGTTAGAATACACCACTCACTACTATATAATATTTGGTCTAGGAGAAATGTTAAAAAAACAGAATACAATGTAATAATTTGTGACTGTCTACTCCATAGTAAAAATGTCCCATTTTCCAGGGAAGGCTGTTGTCTTGCTGCACTTTTATGCACAACTGATGAATGCTTGCTTTTGATTTTTAACACGCACCATTTTTTCTCCTAACAGACAGAAGCTTGACTCCTGAGTCCTAAGAACACGACCAGGATCAAGTTCAAACTAGGTGAGAGTTCGGCTCGACCACAAGAAATGTGTCCAATTAATCGTCAGCACTAACCACTTTTCCGTTTACAGTTAAATAGTTTTATGACAAAGTAGATTTTAATAAATGTGTTTACTTTTAATAAAGCTTTTGCACTTAAATAGACTCTGTGGTTTTTGTTCCTCTAGACTAGAGTGGATGAGCTAAAGGTTTTGGAATTTTTGCAAGCATGAGTGCCTCTGACACTTCTTGACTGTGCTGTGACTCCGTACTACTCTCTTGTCCTGCGTACGATAATCTAGAGATCATTGGGGATCTATAATCGGTGACTTCGGGAGCTGAATGACTCTGCCACACTATCTAGTCAGTAAGGAGACAGTGCATAGAGGTATTGCTGAATATAATGGGAGTCCAATGGAATTGCCAAATGTCCAATCTTAGTTAGCTACACAGACAGACTAATAAGAATAGTCTAGTAATACCACAGGGAGTCATATTCGAGGCAGGATAAGAATTTATATCCAGTCTACAAGAAGATCAAAGACGATTTAGAAAAAATCGAATGAGGAACGCTAGGAAAAAATAGGTACTGTTTATTAAAATGTAAACTTACTGGGGCCAGCAAAGGAGCCCTCGCCTGCCCGATCCTGGCCTGCATCCTCAGCACCCTCCTCCTGTGTCCTCTTGCCCTTGGGGGGAGCTGATGTACAACATGAAAGAAAGAAAAACCAGAAAACATGGATGAGATTTTTCAACCAAATCAAACATTTCAAAAGAACAATAACAACATATTTTGGAAAAATAGCAAATAGATAGACAACTATTCCACGGGATCTATCTCATGTGGTATACTACGTTATTCGTATTGCCTGATTTGCGGAACGTTGACTTAGAAAGTTCCTATGTAACTCAATAAACAGACTACTAAAGAGGTTTGCCTAGGCCTGGCACTGCAGGCAGCAGTGCGCAACACGTGACAGACAAAGTCCATCCTGCTTTCAGATCAGTGAATACTCAAACTATCAATCCACCCGCCACCACCGCCACTATTTCTTCTGATAGCCATGTGACTGTCTAAAGGAAGGACTGGACTTCAGTCTGTTGGGGCTGATTTATAAGTCCCTTGCGGAAGTTGCGGCTGATTTTCCTCCATTGTTGCGTGCCTTTTCTGACGCAGCGGCAGAACAAAAGACTCGCCATGGTGTTGGTGCGGCGTATATATTAAAAAAAAAACACATATGGGCATATGGGCGATGCATCACGTTGTAAAGCCCTGCGCCATCAGGGGGCGTTCCGGCGCAAGGGAGGGCGTACCTGCGCAGGAACGAATCCTAAAAGTGGCTGAGGGAAATCTACAAGATGTCAATCAGTCATTTTTAGGACAATGATGCATGACTCAAACCCTGCGCGCTTGAAGCCGACGTACGGCTTGATGCAGCATTGGGGAGATAGGGTACCCCAGAGCATTGCTGGAGCTGCGCCATCGTTGGCACGCAACTCCAGCAATGCGCTGCCTTTACGGCACAGATGCGTAAGGCTTCTGTGACGTTTTGGGCCAATGGGTGGTGGTGGCATGGCACACAATTACTGCCGCATCCCTGCTACTTTGCAGGGATGCGCCGGTAATTGAAAATATGACCCTTACTGTCTAGCATTACGCAGTTCTTTTCTTTACAGTACACTCATACATAATTTCTCAGGCCAATGAAATGCTTCTGAACACAACATACAAAACAAAGAAGCATAGTAGCAAGCAAGGCTACTGAGAAGGAGAGCAGTGCACCTGAAAATGAAATGCATGGAAGATTTTGAAATATAATTTACCTCAATGTAATCGGCAGCATTATTGCTCTTGGTAAAGAACAAAGATTTGCAAATAACAGAGCAGGATAAAACAGAGTAGTAAATGTACTACTACTACTACTCACCAAGCCCGGGGACCTCTACGCCGAGCGCGTCCAGCAAGTCCCGCTCCCGGTCCATGACATCGGTCCAGCGGTGGGTGGCCTGGTTATATGTGCGCCGGACCCCAGAGATCTTGTACATGGCCCGGCACACCTTCTCCCACCGCTGGCGGCGCTCCCGGATGCCATAGCCGGTCGCGATCTTGCCGCCTCCCAGGATCGTCTTGGGGAGGCGGCGCTGGACATGGAAGATCAGTGCCGCCACTTCCTCCGCGCTGAAGATCTCCCTCGGGACCACTTGCTCCCCCCTTAAACGCCCGCACGGGAGCCGGGCACGGGGTGCGGGACCCTTCCCCTTCTCAGGGTGCTTCCCGGCTCCCTTTACCATGGTCTGGGCAGAAATAAACTTAAATGATAAAGAAGAAATAGAATAGTGAAGAAGAAAAGAAAAGAGTTTAAAAAAGTAGTTTAAAAGTAAATAAAAGCTGCAGAAAACACAAAAATATAGAGCTAGAAAAATAGAGGGTTAGATAATAAGTAAAATTAGATCAAAAAAACTTCAAACAAGCAAAGGATGGCAAAGATTGAGAGAGGATACAGAAAGCATGCCCAGAACCATAGCAATGAATGAGAAACAAGATGGCCGCGCCCGTTCACGACCGCGTGGGTAACGCGCGAGATTTTCCTTGCGAGTACGCGCGAAATTGTACTAGCGAGCAGCACACTTTGCGAGATTACACATAGCGGGCGGAAACGGAATTCCGTCACGCCAACAAGATGGCCGCGCCCGTGTACGACCGATAGGGTAACTTGGCAAACGAATAGCTAGAAGCGCCTCGCGAACACGCGCAAGATCACGCGAACATACACGTCGCAACAAAAACAATTTTGTATTCGCACGTATTCGCGGCTTCCGAAATCGATCTCGCACGGATTCGCGCCCCAAATAACGCGCGAAATTGCAAAAAAAACGATTTTAGCTAAAATGAAAGCAATGAGCAGGTGCAAAAGTTCAAACTTAACATTAGTAACATTCAAGGTAGTGCTTCCTGATGGGCCCCTCCAGAGTTTGCAACAATTCTATGACCCTGCTATGACCCAAACAGCAGGCTCATAGAATAGCACCATAAATGTACAGGAAGTGAGGATGTACTAGAGGGTGGCATGGGTGTCCCAGAGGGTGGCAGTGGTGAAACAGAGGGTGCTGTGAACCTGTGATGATAAACCAGACGTAGAAACAACATAGTCGCGGCCGTTGCAAGCCGAAAAGTAAGTTCGCAATTGCGAACTTGTCCCAAAATCGGCGCGAACACGTGCCAACACAAAAAACGGAAAAATCCGCAAATCCGCTAGAGTTCGCGGATCTTCGCGGATTGCGAATCCGTAAATACGCAAGTTCGCGGATTGCCAATCCGCAAAATCCGCCCATGGCTATCCAACCCTTTCCCTACTGTTGCACTCACTGGAGTGGGAATAGTAATTTTTACCCATTTGCTGTCCAACGCTTTCCCTACTGTTGCGCTCACTGGAGTGGGAATAGTAATTTTTAACCTTACGCTATCCAACGCTTTCCCTACTGTTGCGCTCTCTGGTGTGGGAATAGTAATTTTTATCCCCACGCTATCCAACGCTTTCCCTACTGTTGCACTCTCTGGAGTGTGAATAGTAAATTCAACCCTCTCGCTATCCTATGGAAAAAATATTGTATATGTTTTGTTTATAATATGTATATATATATATATATATATATATATATATATATATATATATATATATATATATATATATATATATATATATATTAAAAGTATATTTTTTTAAAGTTACAATAATTATTTATTAATTTTAAGTTTATTTAAGTATTTTAAGTATGTTTAAATTAATTATATTTATTATTATATTACTTTAAAATTACTTTTAAGATATTTAAAAAATTCGATATTTTGACTGTCTATATTTTTTCCTATCGATATTTTGGAGTCGATATTTTTGTACTTACCTGTTTGTAGATAGGAAGTCGATATTCTGGCATTCTATATTTTTACCTCGATATTTTGGCCAGTCGATATTTTGACTGTCGATATTCTGTCAGTGATCCAGCACGTGGGGATCAAAGATCCTTGTGCTTTGTTGCTGCCACTGTCCTACGAAAGGCTCTCCCTCAATCATCCACTGGAATTCCATGTGCAGATTTCAGCTGGAATGGTAATTCCAGCTGCCAGGATCTCAGCATTGTCTTCACCAGTGCCCTTAAGGAGCAAGGAGCTTGTCTGAAACTCCCTCTCCCAATGTACCTCTTAAGGGCACTGGAAAGGGGAATGCTTGGAGCAATGCAGACAGAGCCACGCATACCGTAATAACACAACGCATGCGTGGTTAAGGCAGATAGTGGTCTAGTGTTCAGTATGGGTAGGGAGAAGAAGAGGAAGCATCGGAAAAAAGAAGCCCTGGAAGTGGACAGGTAAGTGGGGCTGGGGTCAGGTTAGGGGGTAGTTTATAGGGGTGGGGTCACTTTTAGTGCTCGGGGCAGGGGGTGGAGGGGTCGGGGTACTTTTGGGAAGGGGCAGGTTATTAGGGCTTAGGGCGGGAGGAGGGGAGGGGTAGTTGTAAGGGCTTGGTTGGGGGAGTTTTTAGGAGTGGGGCAATTTTAGGGCTCAGGGTGGGGGGGATAGGGGTAATTCTTTTAGTTGGGGGCAGATTTTAGGCCTCAGGGTAGTAGAAGGGGTTGGGGTAGTTTGATCCATTGTGTGGGGGTAAGTTTTAGGGCTCAGGGCGGGGGCAGGGAACGTGGTAATTTTTGGTAGGGGGAAGGATTTAAGGCCTCAGAGCAGGGGAAGGGGAAATGGGTTGTTTTTTTAGGGAAGGGCTGGTTTTAAGCATAATGATGGGTGGTGAGGTAGGGGGATAGAATTTTGGGGCTTAGGCCAAGGGAGTCGGGGTAGTGGCAATCCTAACCATGCATACCCCCTTACCATTCATGCCTTTACAACGAAATTGCAGGGTATAGAGATGCGTGGTAAAGGAATGTGTGGTTAAGACGTATTCGTGGTACGGGCTGCATGGTAGAGGCATGCACGGTTTAGCCATGAGTGCCTCTGTGATACAACCATTGGAAGAACACTTGGGAATACTGATTCATTTAAAACAAGCATTTACAATGCAACGGTTTCGCCTATGCAAAAGTTTGAGCTATTGGCATTGTAAACCATAAGTGACCTATTGTGACATAATTCACCATATGTGACCTATTGTGACATCATCTAGTTGTTTTTACCTGTTGACTGCAACCTGGATTTTTTTAACAGAGGTTTCAAAAATGACAATAGCTGGTGGAAGAAGCTCAAAGTAGACCAAAAATCATGCTCTGTCACTTACTGTGACACCGTTACAAGGTGTCATAGAGTGTGGGGTGTTACTTTCGCTAACCCACCATCTTGGGAATAATACAACACAGCAACAGACTATCTGGAAAGATAGATTCGGCTCAGGCTTGGTAAAAATGATTTCAGACACAATCGTAGTACAAAAACCATATCTCTGTTTGTTCGTAACTTACTCAGCTCAGAATGTACTTATCATCTTAAAGTCAACATTTTATATTATTTCTGCCATTTTATTTCAACCAATATGATAAGGTGCAAAAAACAAAAGAGTTAAAGAAAGTCTGCCTGTATTTGATACATTGCAGGGATACATTTTTAAGCAGGGAAAGATAGAGACGCGAAACGTGTATTTACCGAGTTGTAAACATGTGCAGAGGCTTCCTCTTTATCTGACGCTCCCGCACAAATAAAGCAGTCATAGATACTCTACTTGTGACGAGACGGAGTCACGAGCCGCCGGGATCTGATAATGCCGGCCTCTGCAGACATCCTGAGAGCTCGTGACAGGGGCCGCCCCGGGGGCTCGCTAACATATGGGCTCCGTGTCAGATGTTAGCGAGAGCAGTGCACATGGGCTCTTACAGATTAAGGACAGGTATTTTTAGCTCTAGAATCGCTGTGCAGGCTGTGGGAGGGTGGAGGCCGGAGACTGAGGGCGCGCTGGATCGGCCGCGGCCCGCCATGCAGAGATAGATCGCTGCACCCGCGGCGGAGGTGACACAGGCGACGGCGCATTATAGCCGCGGGGGAGACCACTGGTGCCCGAGGAGGCCCCGCACAACTGCAGCTTTCTGCCGGCGCGGCCGGGCGCCGGAGATCGCACGATAGAGTTGCGCAAGTCACCCACTGCTCCCGGAGTCAGCAACTTCCAAAGCTGGCCCCCCACGTCAAAAAGGACATTGTGACCGGTCATCAGGGGTGAAGCGGCCTGACGCAACGCGGCAACGGGACATCGAGTGGAGGCTGCTCCCGGGCTCTGAAGGGCCGATGCAGGACTGAGGTAGGCGCGACTGACCGGGGAAAAGTTAAGCAGCCACCACCGTGCACCGACAAACCGTAGTCGGCCGGTGCACCCGAGGTCGGGGACATAAGAAGGACCACCAGTGTGCGTAGTGCTCCGGTGCTGCTGGGGCCCATTGAGTCAGCTGAACTGACCCGGGATGCAGTGGATGTAAGCGACCGGCGTAAGATACTTACTACCAACTCCGGTGAAAACGTGCACCACTCGAGCACAGACACCGAAGGGCTAACAAGTCTAAGGGTGCTCATCCGTAACAGTCCACCAGCAGGCGCCGGAGGAAATAGACCGTGAGGGCCATCAAACCCACCATCTGGTTACAACACCGGTGCAGACGCGAAGAAGTGCGTGGCGGAAAGCAGACTCGCTGCCCTCGAGCGGACCACACCTGACGGCACCGAGTGATAGGCCTGCTAGAGGAGCTACTCCGGTGCAGAGATGAGTGGGAGAGGGCCCAGAACACAACAGGCCCCCAGGAGACCTATAAGTACACCGGTGGTAAAAATAAACAGTGGGTGTACAAAATAACTCTATAAACCACAAGATGGCAAGAAGACAGGCAGCAGAATAAACAAACAAGTCAGGTCCCGGGCCGGCAGCCAATCACAGCGCGGCCCGGGAAATGACGTCACGGGGGTGTCCCGGGCCGGCAGCCAATCACAGCGCGGCCCGGGGAATGACGTCACGGGGGTGTCCCGGGCCGGCAGCCAATCACAGCGCGGCCCGGGACACACGGCTACAAGGGGCGGGACTTAAAAAAAGAGTCAGAAACGTACCACGATTCATGTTCTGACCGGGAAAAAGTGATTGACACTGATGTCTTCCAATGGCTAGCCTCCATTTATGGAGCTAGCCAATGGAAGAAGGGGCGGTTTCAAGTCCCCACTACTGAGATAACATTAGATTTTGCCCTGCGCGAGCACTGCTGCGCAGTGCTATCGCCAGGGCGAAACCTAAAAACATCTTGTAGGGAACACGTATACAGGTTTCGCGTAAACTTACACAGCGTGAGCCTATCAGACGCACTTTATAGAGCTGATTGGCAGAATGTCAGTAAAGAAGCAGAGGAGCGGACTAGGTCACAGAGCCCAATTACTCTTGGTGCACTGGACACACATTTACTGGTTCGGTCCGATTACAACGTCACTGCACCAGAGCTCTGCATCCTGCACATCGAAGGCCTCTTCCCCACATGGAGGAGGCTACCTGCCAAATGTCAGTGAGAGGTGCTTTCAAGAGCCATCTCTCACAGGATTGGAGTCATGGCATGGACCAGCAGTGCACTACCTTGATTCCTCCTGCTTATGTGCCAGGGAGTAGCCAGAAAAATATTATACCCCTCACTTCGAACCATATGCCAACATCACTGAGTGAGTACATCAGGGAAGTGACTCCAGCGTGTATTTGGGTGCTTCTGCAAGGGAATTCTGAAGAGAATCTAGCTAGCCCCCGTCTCAATCCTTTCTCCATCTATCCATTATTCCCTCCAACCTTCCTTTCTTAATCCATCCTTCTCTGATTCATCCTGCCTACACTCCTTTCATTCTTCTTTCCATCCATTCTTACTTTTCTCCTTTTAATGAGTCATTCATCCATCCATTCACCCATCCATCCAGTCTTGCTTTTCTCCTTTAATGAATCATTCATCCATCCATTCACCCATCCATCCATCCTTCCTTTCTGTCTTTCATTTCTTGCTTTCTTGTTGCATTGTTTTCCCCAGCTCCACACCTCTACCGTGCTGTTCTCTTGCAGTGGTGTTTGTGAGCTTTAGTTTGGAAACCAGTGTAATCAAAGTGAAGTAATAAACAGTGGCACTCATTCCCCTCCTTAAGCTGCTAAATTGGGGACTCCCAACGCGCCTGCTTACGTTCTTTGTGACTGGCTAGTTGCTGCTACACTACAGTAATCCAATCACAAAGCACATGAGCTCATGGCAACACACTATCGTAATGCCTGTGAATGGCTGCTTTGGATCAGTACAGACAGCTATTGTCTGGGCCTATCTCACTCTCTATCTCCTCTCCCCTACCGGGAGCAAGCAGAGCGCTGGGCCCCATGGTGGCATATAAATATAAAATGCAGGCTAGCAGCCTATTAAGCGAGCATTGTCAAAGCCGATAGGTTTCACCCTTTGAGCTATTGGCTTTTGCTAATGCAGCTTGTTGTTGCTGTGCAGCAGCAGCGATCAAAAAAGTAAAATGGTGCAGAACATCGGCCAAAAGAAGAATAAAAAAAGGCGCTATGATGCCACCATTGCTGCCTGTTGCATCATTCTGTAGTTTTAAATTTACCGTTGCAAGTTTACAGACACCACTTGTATCAGTGCAGCTTTTTTAGCAAACACATGTGAAATACCATTTTTAAAAAGATCGCAGGGTTGGAGGGGTAACAGTGGAATGGGTGGGGAAAAGCAGCACATGACAGAGAGCAACACGGAGTGGAAACAGAAGCACACAATGGAGACAACAAAATGGAGCATGGTGGGGAGTTTGGTGAGGGAGAAGCGCACCTGAGAGGCAGCAAGCAACACATGGCAAGGGAGAAGAGCACAAGATGGAAACCAACACAGAGCAGAGTTTGGGGGAGAAGCACAAGAGAAGCTCTCTTGGGGAAGAGAGGGCAAGGAGCACATGAGGAAGACAGCAACACAGAGCCTGGTGGGTGGGTATTTGCCAAGGAGAGGCACACGCTGCACTGTGATGTAAAATGCCTGCACTCTCATCGAGTGCTTAACCTAAGAGGAAAAAGTTGTTCTCTAAAAGTGAGCTGTGGAAGGATACATGCCAGCCAATCAAATGGATGGCAAAGAGGCAACGCACCAGGGAAGGGACAACACAATCAAGCCATCAAATTAGAAGTAAGCAAATGAAAGTGACAAAAGTCAACCAATGGCGGGATATACGAATATTGTAAGTGCACAATAGGTTTTTCGCAACCATACAATGCAGTCAGATAGACAAGACCTACAGACAGTCACTGGTGCAAGACAATCTAGTCCCCAAGCGCCTCTGGGCCTCAGTGCAACTCCACCAGCTTCCCCACTTAAAGTTATGCCACTGATTGTTTGGGGAGAGCTACTGGAGATGATCTTTGTATTTCCCGCAGATTAATATTGGCCTCACAATTCTTTTTTAATTGTGCAGCAGGAAAAGGTGCTTCTAAATTGTGCTGATACTGTCCCATTAAAAGTGTAGTACTCTAGCAGGGTACTGTTGGTTTTATTGCATCAAACATGTAGACGCCCTGCTAGATAGTGCTGGTGTTGTTTCATTAAAGCTATTGCACTCCTGCTTGCTAGTACTGGTATTGATCCATACAAATATATGAACCATGATGGGTGTTGTTGGCACCGCCTCATTAAAATGAAAGGCTGTCAGACTCTGTTTTGGGGCCATGGGGAAGGCAAAGGCTAGAGGTCCCTTTCATGGGGAAAAGGGTAATTTGCCACTGATGTCCTAGGGCGCGTCCTACTATGATTCTACAAACAAGGACAAGTACCACCCCTTTGACCCTTGACACTTAGGGCAATGAGGATAAGCAATCACATGGTTTCAGGGAGGAAGTGTGGGGGTGCTCGATCTCCGAGCACAGCAAGCAACCAACAAACCCAGTAAAGTGCATATCCTCCTCTGTCATTAACTCTGCAAGAAAGATAAGCAACTTTATCACTCAGTTGTAGTATATACTACACACTTCAATACTTATGCTACACACTACAATACTCATATACAAGTCAGTATCTCTGGGTACTATCTCTTGTAGGTGCGTCACCCATACTTCCCCTCACGTTCTCTGTTCATTTCCAGGACCTGTGCTCCTCGTAAACTCTGTCTCTTTGTTCTGCATCTACCCCTTTCTCAATGGATTATCACCATTAGTGTGAATCAGGCTCAGGTGCAGTTTAATAACCCACAATTTATAGTGAGCTGAGTCTCAAGTCGTACCCCTAAGCGGAATGGATGAATTCTCTACAGGTCTTTTCAGGGCTGCCTTACACTATCAAAGTGTTCTCATGCCCGTGTGAGCGCTGCGATGCACTATCAGTCTTTGGTTGAGTTCTTCAGCATCGGTTGAGTTTGGCAGCCTGTCTAGCCTTTCTTTTGCAGTCATGGCAATCTGGGTAGAGCGGCTGCAGCAGGATCAGTTTAGTTGGTCATCTGACGATCAGTATAGCAGTCCTCTAGATGTGATCCTGGCTGGACTATAGATAGGTGCAGTCCTAGGGGGTCCCTCTATAATCAACAGTTTTAACTGATGTTCAGGCGAGCTGGACAGCAGGTGTAGCCCCCGACAAGGCCTTCAGCACTTTGGTAGATGTAGCCCTGCATGGGCATCCAGCACACAGGCAGATGCAGCCTGTTAAGAGCTTTAGCAATTGGCTGCAGGCAGTCTCTCATGGCCTTCAGAAATTCAGCAGATGCATCCCAGCACGGTGCCTCGGCAATTTACCAGAAGCAGCCACACACTTACCTCTAGTGCTCACATAATTAGATCCCTGGCCTGGCCTTCATCATTCACGCAGTCACAGGGTACTAATTCCCACTCGGAAATGAAGGGAGAGTCTTGGGGCCCACAGGCACCAGCGTTTTTCCAGATCTCTCTTGTTTAGTGTGCTTCTGCTAGGCTTCCCACATACACTGTATAATCTCTCCTCCTGCAGGGTCAGCAGGGTCATGCAGATTTCTTTCCTGAGCAAACAATCCTGCTTCCTAGCACTATGGTGGGTGTGCAGATTCTCCAGTTAGAGATCCAGGTATCAGATGATGTCCTCTTACCTCTAGGAGATTGGCTGTCAGACAGACACCAGTATTGATTACGCAACCGCCTTCTCAGTACTTTGTGGAGCTCTAACTTCCTTAATCAAGCCATTCTTCCGAGGTGTGTAGCCATTTCAATTATCTGCCATTTTAGTTCTTCTGCTGTGCATTTTATTCTGCTTCGATGTAGGCTGATGCATGTCTTGATGGGTTGTAAAGTTTGTCCAACATTTGCGAAAAATATAAAAGACCATCTTGTACACTCACCTACACAACAAAACATTGGCCAAAAATCCAGAAGGTTATGGGCCAGCAAACTTGCACTAAAGTATATCTGGCCATCAAGGGAAGGAACATAGTAGGATGGAAAGATCTAGCATGAATGGGTCTGTACTTGGTGCCTGGGGATGGCAATCCATTAAGGGTGAGGGAGATGCTGGTGTGTAATGTGAATGAGTCTAGGATTGATTATAAGGAGTTATTAACCTAATTCCAATCTGTGTTCAGTGATCAGGTGGGTCTGGTGAAAGGAGTGGAACATAGAAGTGGGCTGGTACCTGGGGCTCAGCCGGTGGTCCATAAGGTACGGCCAGTGTCTCTGAGTTTGAGAGAGGAGTTGAGGTCTATTCTTGAAGGGTTATGTACACAGGGCTTTATACAACCTAAGAAGTCATCACAATGGGTCGCACCCATTGTCGTAGCTCTGAAAAAAACTGGTGAGATTAGGTTGTGTGCGGACCTCAGAGCTCTCAACAAGAATATTATGGTGGACTGTCACCCACTCCCTAGGATCTAGGAGCTTTTGGTGAATTTGGGAGGAGCCAAATGGCCTTGATTGACCTGAAGTCAGCCTATCAGCAGGTACCGTTGTCTAGGGAGTCTCAGGAACGGACTACTTTTGTGACCCCTTTTGGGGAGTACAAGTTCCTGAGACTTCCCATCGGTTTGGCGTCGGCAGCCAGCGTTTTTCAGAGGCTGGACACACTGTTCCAGAGCATGAAGGGAGTGCAAACTTACTTGGACGATATTTTGATTTTTGGAAAAGTTTTAAGTTGTTGAAAAATATGTTGTCCATTCTGGAGGAGGGTGGCATGACAGTAAGAGAGGATAAATGCAAGTTTGGGGTGAGTGAGTTGGAATACTTGGGGCATACGTTGTCAGAAGCAGGAAGCAAACCAAAGTTCGTGGGGATCAGAGCACTAAAGGATGCAAGGGCTCCCTGTAATAAAGATACGCTCCACTCTTTTTGGGGTTTGGTGGAGTGTTATGCCAGATTTATGGTCAAATATGCTCCGACAGTAGAGCCTCTCTGTGCATTGCTCAAGAAGGGTCAAAAGTTGATGTGGTCGGAGGAGATTGATGGGGCATTTGCAAGAGTGAAGGAGTTGATTGTTTCGGCTCAAGCCCTCCATTCTTTTCGTGATGATTGTACCTCAGTTATAACGGTGGATGCAAGTATGAGAGGTTTGGGGACGGTGCACAACCAGCAGGTGGAAGGTAGAGAACAGACAGTAGCATTTGCCTCTAGGTCTCTTAAACAGTTTGAACGTCACTACAGTACTATCGAGCGAGAAGCTTTGGCCTGTGTCTGGGCGGCTCAAAAATAAATGATTATTTGGGGTCGCAAATTCGAAATTTACACATATCACAAGCCTATAATCTTTATCTTTAGCAAAGTTAATGGCAACAACATGTCTGCCAGATTGACCAGGCTGGTATCAAAACTTCAGGAGTATAATTTTGAAATTGAGCACATTTCGGGTAGAAGAAATTTCCATGCTGACTGTTTATCTAGAATGTTGATGGAGAAGGACCATGAGGAGGATCTGGTTGAGGAGGATGTGGAGTGTGTGGCTGTGGTGGATGTGATTGAAGAATGGGGTTCAGTCATTACAGAAAGTGAATGGAAGGATGCTAGCATGAATGGTGCTATTTTATCCAAGGTGCTGGATGCACAAAAACGGCCAGAGGTGAGAAGTTTGACTTGGAACTTGAAAACTTTTTCTCAGGTGGGGGATGAGCTATCAGTGAAGGGTAACATAGTGATGAGAGGGGACAAGTTAATTCCCCGAGCTGGCTTGCAGGATTCCATAATAAGGGTAACTCACAAGGGGCACATGGGAGTTACTAAAACAAGCATGAGGGTAAAGCAACACTATTGGTGGCCCGACATAGACTCCCAAGTCAGGAACGTGGTGGATAGTTGCGAGGAGTGTTTGTTATTGGACAAACACTGGAAAACAGCGCGCACACCATTGCATCCAACTCAATTTCCTGGCTCAGATTGGGAACAAGTTCTTCTGTACTTCTCACCTCATTCCATTTGATGCCAAATGGAATGAGGTATCTCATTTTGGCTATAAGCTATTATTCTAATTGGATGTATTATACATTTGTGGAATCTCGAGATACTGATAATACTATAGGATTTTGGCAAAAAGGTATTTTTGTGGGAAGGGTTTCCTAGAGTTTTGTTACGGACAATGGGACACATTTTATATCTGAAATTGTTTTCACGTTTTTGGACATGCAGGATATTAAGCACATCCAGGTGGCATTGTATTCGTCCACTTCAAATGGTCTTGTGGGGGGGGAAATAAGGTACTGAAGGAAGAAATTCAGTCAGCAATCGCATCTGGCTTAGATGTAGAAAAGTTCCTAGAAGAGAAATTATGGAATCACCGCACAGTACCACTGAAGCTACTCCTTTCGAACTACTAAGGGGCAGAAAGGCTCACACAACCTTATTTCCTTCATGGCTAGGGGGAAAAAGGTCTCAGCAAGAAGAGGAAAGTTTTAGTGCAGGTGGGTTAAGGACAAGAATAAGGAAAAGCAGTTGTGAAGGAAAGAATATTTTGATAAGAAAGGCTCTCCGGGGGGCAAGGAAATATTCGTTGGGGATTGGGTAATTATGAAAAAACCCATCAAGGTCTGGAAGGGGGACTGTGTGTTTTTAAACCCTGTGCAAGCTAGCAAGGTAAGCAAGGGGGCAGATTTCTTGGATGGTAAAGGATCGCGGAACAAAAGGCAGTTGGCGAAGGTGCAGTGAGCACCGCCCGCCACAATGTTAGAAATGAGGGATGCACCCGCAACTGTGGCGGGCGCATCCTAATGCTAACCTCGGGACGCCCGCCTTTAAGGCGGGCGGTCCCGTTTTCTGCAAGGGCGGCCGGCAGGCAAAGTCCGCCCGCCATCCTAATGGGGGCCTAAGCATGTAAAACGATGGTCAAACTTTTATAAGCTGAGCCCACTTGAGTACAATAAAAAGGTAGTCCAGATAAAATGTTCAGCAATGAATGATGAATGCTGTTGACACTGCTGCGAGTTAGAGATTAGGGGGCCCATTATGATAATGAGCGGATCTCCACCGCCCGTATGGCGGAGGCGATCCGCCCGCCAAAAACCATCGGCCGCCTCTAATTTCCCCCCGCCACATTACCATGGCGAGGGGGACCCCGGCGGACGGGAAGACCGTCTGCCGGTTTTCCGCGGGTAGGCAATCCACCCGATTGCCTACCGGGCAGAAAAGCAGTTCATATGGTGGCGGTGTCTGGTAGACACCGCCATCCATATTACTATGAGGGCGGGGATATGCCTTTCTATGGCTGCAATGCCGCCACGGAAAGGCATGCGGTTTTTAACATTGGGGGCCCGTAGCGGGCTCCCAGGGATTTTGGGAGTGGGGGGTGCACATGGAGGGTACCTATGATTCCTCCCAGCAGTTTCATGCACAACATGGCAGGCACTGCGCGGAGCCTGCCATGTTGTGTATTGAAGTTCACAGCATGGCCACAATGACAGGAATGCTGGATGTGCCCCCCACTGTGGCGGGCGTATCCTAATGTCCCCTCGGGACCCCAACTCTTATGGCGGGCGGTCCCTTTTTGCGGTGGGATGGGGCCATCCCAATGTGCCCCCAAGTGTTGGAATAGGCCCTTTTTGCAGGGTCATTCCTGAACTTTTTGTCTTCCTCCTGGTATTTCTTCTGACCCGGTGTTGGTGGTTTTAGGACTCTGGGCACTTTATCCCTGCTGTCCAGTGTTAAAGTGCATGTGCTCTCTATGGTAAACTTGGTAGGATTGGTCTACACCTGTTTGGCGTATTGAATTTACCTATCAGTCCCATGTAAAGTGGCATCTCATATACCCAGGACGGTAAATTAAATGCTACTGGTGGGCTTGCAGCGCTGTTTGCGCCACCAACCAAAGAAGCCTTTCAAACCTGTCTCAGGGCCTGCGCGCGTGAGTGCCATGTATGTGACTCCCCTTTTACTGCATATCAGTCACCCCTAAGTTAGGCCATAGTTAGCCCTATGGGCAGGGTGCACTGTAGGTAAAAGGTAGGACATGTGCCTTAACTGTGTGGCATGTCCTGGTAGTGACAAATAACCATTTTTGTTTCTCACTACTGTGAGGCTGCCCTCTCATAGGATTGCATTGGGGATTCCCTGATATGTGTTTCATTGGTAATTCCTGACATGAGAGAAGTTTGGATCAAGTTTGGTAAGTTTGGCATAGTGGTAATAAATGCTGCCTAATGGTGTTCGCACATTTATTATCACTATTTTGGAAATGCCACTTTAAGAGGTGGGCCTCTCGGTGTGCTACGTGTCTTTGTACCTGCCTGTTGGGTATTGCATGTCTGGCTCTGGATGACAGGGTCTGGTGAGGTGCAGTGGCTACAGAGGGGCTGGGTGAGTAAGCTCCTGAAAAGAGATGTGTAAGTGTTCCCCAGAACTGGTTTGGACTGGGCTTAGACCTGTGCCAGGGGGAAGAACAAAGACACTGACTGGTAAAAGTATTGCTGATGTGTGCTTACTTGGGACTTGTAGCAAGCTGGCGGCTGGTCTGCCAGGAGGAACCGCCGCTGGGGACTGACCTGCTACCTTGGCAGCTGAAGGGACTGCTGTTCTGTCTAGGAGACCCAGTGTGCTGGCCTGCCTGTGCCAGGTCTGCCTTTCCCATTTCTGGAGAAAAGCGCTGCCTGCTCCCTGCTGGTGTCTGGAAGTGGGAGACATGTGGAGCGCTGCATGTTTTACTCATTGCCCTGGACCTGGGCCTGAAGCGCTCTCCGTGGGGTAGTTGGGAGCACTTGTGAGTGCAGTCCCTTTCTCCTGCAGTGAAGAAGAAGCGGTGTGGAGAGCACCCCAGGATGACTGTGCCCTGGGAGGTTTGAAGCCCTAACGGGGGCTCATGGGGCTGATTCCCCGGCAGGTGCAGAACGAGAAGCTGTGCCGTTACCCAACAGCCAATGGAGACCTCTCTCCATAATTGCCAGCTGGCCGGACATCAGGCAGAGGCTCAGCCTGACTGTGAGCGTGGTCCGTGCAGCAAAAGGAGATGCTGAGGGCAGGATGTGCTGTCACCGGAAGTCAGGCTATTGCCTGGTTGTGGGCGTAGTGTTCAGCGCGTGGCCCGTGCAACTGCAGAGGTGCCCGTGTCTTCAGCCTGGGAGTCTGATAACGGTGGTCTGGGAGATCTTGAAGGATTCCAGACGCGCTGCAACATTACAACAGGAGTCTTGTTGTTGCTCCCCACCGGGGGAAGCGGGGCTCCCCCGTGATCGTAAGCAAGGAAAACGAAGGTGAGGAGCTGAGTTGGCGTCATCACATGTGCACTACTGCTTTTTGCCTAATATGTTCATGCTAAGTGTAATGTTACCAGTAGCTACTGTTGTTTCACTAGCTATGATATGATGGTTATGATAGTGGCCCAATTGGCCCTGTAGTCTACATAATCCCTGTAAAGTCATACAAGTGCCAGGTGGCACAGTGTATATATGTGATATGATTCTAATGTGTTTTATGAGTAATACAAAGGCTATTTTTGATATAACCTTGTGTGGAGTTTCTTATGTAGTGTGCCTAGAGTGTCGCTGCTGTGTATGTGTGTTGCGCAAATGCTTTACACATTACCTCTGGGATAAGCGTGACTGCTCTGCCAAACTACCAAGGGGGTGAGAAGGGGTTATCTTCAGCATGTAACTCCCTTGCCCTGACTAAAGTGGTGGTTTCTGCCTGGCTTAGGCGCATGCCGTAGCCAACCAGAAATCCCATTTCTAACATTAAGTAATATTTGTTTTGGGCTAATACCAAAGATAGCACGCAGGACATGATATGTATTGGTGAATGTGTGCACTCCTGCCCTCCAAACATTATATGTTATAGCACAAGCAGCAATAGCAGTGCTGGAAGCTTCCCTCCTGAACTGTCAGGAGCAGTGCAAGCTTTCTTTAGACACAAATACCAGGTAGAGCATGAGTACCTTAAAGTCAAGCCTCTGGGCAAAGCCTGTAGTGAGAAGCTGCTGTCACAAGATTAACTACATGACCCATCAATCAATCAATCAATCAATCAATCAATCAATCAATCAATCAGTCAATCAGGGCTCTTGTAGAGCATGGCTAATCACTTGTTAGGGTCTCAAGGCACTGGGGATGTGGTTCTGCAGTTCAGTAGAAGAGCAAGGTCTTAAGGTCCTTCCTGAATTGAGGCAGGGATGGTGATTGCCTGAGATGTAGAGGTAGAGAGTTCCATATCTTTACAGCAAGGTGGGAGAAGGATCTTCGCCCACCGACACATGACGGTGAGCCCCTGAGTAATATGGATCAGGATCTATCCAGAGTCCTCTAGTTACAACAATGTATGCTAGAGGTAGGATGGGAACAGAGGCCTAGGTATGGGCCTGGTTCTGGGTACTGTGTTCTCTCCCAAGCCTAGTCTGTCATCACTCAGAGAACCTCTGCAGTCCATCCAGCCCATTAAACATTTTCTTCTGGCCACTGGGAGTTACTCAGACCGCACTCAGGTGACCTAATTCAGCTGTTAATGGCCCAAATCATACCATCACATATCATAAGCTGGGTGCACAGTCTAAATATCGAGTTTTAAATATCGACCTACAAAAATATCGAGTTGGAAATATTGAAGGTACAGACTATCGAGATCTAGAATATCGTTGGACAGAATATCGACCCTAAGGTAAGTAATATCGATTTTTTTTATATCGATGTAAGTAATATTGAAGTTAGTAATATCGATAACATATATATCGATGTAACTAATCTCGATGTTACTAATATCGATATTTGTATTATTGTTATGTATTTTATTATGGATGTGAAATATGTTTTTGTTAAGCATTTTACTTGTTTTAAATTATATGTGTTCTATTTTTATATATTAATAATGTTATTTTTAAGTAAATGTTATGTTTTAGTACCAGAGTGGGTTGTGGGTTTATAGGGGAATAAGGTGGGAAATAATTTAATTGTAATTAATTAATGATTTATTTTTATTTATTGTTATGGATAATTATTTAATTTTTAATTAATTATTAATTGGCAAATAATTATTTTAATTGATAATTCGTTTTTTATTGGTAAATAATGTTTTTCATGTTTAAAATGTTTTTATTGAAGTTTTATGCAACAAAAGAAATAAACAAGTACAATACAGAAAGAATAATTCGTACATGCGTAAATGATAAATTGATAAGTATGAAATGCAATAATTCAAAAATGAAGAGGAAGGGAAAGGGGAGAAAAAGGGATAGGAGAATGGGGGAATGAACATATCATAGAATCATAAAATCATAACATATAGAGTTACCAGTTGGTTGAATATAGCAAAGATGGCAAATAAAGAAAAATTAATCATCAAGAGACATAAAAGCATACTAATCATGGCATTGCAGAACATACGAATCAATAGGCGACCAAAAAGATTGAAATGACTGTGAATTGTGAGTAACGCCTTTAAGAGACAGCTGAGCTCCTCTTCTTGTAAAGGTAATCCAAGACCACCAAGCATGAACTGAAAGAGAAGAAGCGTCTTTCCAACAAAAAGTAATGGATTTTAAAGCAGCTGTAATTAAAAAATTAAATAACTTTGTCTCTGAATCATTAAGAGGATGGGAGAGGGCAACCGATTTGCATATTAACACAGCATAAGAAATATCATCATGTAAAGGCAACATTTTCAAAATGACATTCCAAACATCCAACCAAAATTTCATAATAATTGTACATTCAAATAACATATGACGAAGTGATCCAGAAGTTGACTTGCAGCGCCAACAAACATCAGATGGTATCAATTTGGCATGACTTAATCAAGATGGGGTCCATAAAGCGTTAAATAAAATATAAGTATTAGTCTGATAAAGGGACACTGGAAGCCAACCGGCGATGCTGCTGAGCCATATTGAGGACCATGAGTCATCTGATAGGGAAATAGAAAGTTCAGAGTTCCAAAAAGATGATATTGCACCAACATTAGAGCCCTGGAAAGTAGAATTTTTTTTTATAAAAACAGAGACAGCTTTGGAGGATGACGTAACAGCCTTAAGGTAAATCAAAAGGTCTTTAGTGGTGGAAGAGGGAATACCATTGGGAAAGGAATCTAAAATAGAGTTACATAAAGATTGGTATTTTGAAAAATCAGAAACCGGGATATCAAACTGTAACTGTAGTTGCTTAAAAGGAATAAAGGCATTGTTATAAAAGACATCTTTAAGATATAAATATCCTTTTGAAATCCATGAGGACCAAAAATTAATGTTTCTGTTTAGTTTAAGTAGAGCACTATGCCATAAAGACAAGTGGACTGTAGAGAGTAAGGGTAATTCAAAATTAGAGTCTAAGTCATTAAGTATAATCTAGAAGATTTAATTATAGATGACCGATGAACAACCTTAGAAGCAGAGGACATTGACATCAAAGAAAGCAATGTAAAGGGGCGTACAATTGAGGTTTCAATATCTAACCAAATTGGAGGCTTGACCACATGTGAATTTGAAAACCACAAGGAACTTTGTTTTAAGATAAAAGCTTTATGGTAAAGGTAAAAGTCTGGAAGGGCAAATCCTACCTGGGACTTGGGGAGTTTTAATTTTCTGTAAGCAATACGAGGAACTTTGTTGGACCAAAGGAATTTAGATAACAGTTTATCAACATCTTTATAGAATTTGAGAGGAAATTGAGTGGGAATCATAGCTAAAGAACAAAAGATTTTTGGTGCAATATTCATTTTTACAGCCTCCATTCTCCCCCACCAGGTGAGATGAAGGGGGGACCATTTGGACGTTTTGTCTTTGATGTAATCAAGTATAAAATCCGTATTCAGTTTTAATGTAGCAGGCAATGAAGAGGCAAATAGAATACCCAAGTACTTAAGCTTAATGTTTTGCCAAAGAATATCTGCGTTTGGTAGCATATCCGGTGTACAAAAAGCATTTAAAGGAAAAAATTCGGCTTTACTTACATGTAACCTGAAACTACAGAATAATTTGTAATAATGTCTAAGAGGGAGGGAACAGAGGAGAGAGGATTGCTAATAAACAATCACACATCATCTGCATATGCTAAAGTTTTAACAGTGACATCATTTATCACAACACCTTGAATAGTATCACAGCAGCGGACATAATTAAGAAAAGGCTCAATTCCTAATAAAAATAACAGTGGGGAAAGGGGACAACCCTGCCTAGTACCTCTAAAGAGTGGAAATTGAGTAGAAATTTGACCATTAATAAACAAACGACAGTAGGGGCAAAATATAAAGCAGAAATCATACGAATAAAATGGATACCAAAATTAAAAGACAATTAAGTTTTAAATAAAAACTGCCAATGAATTTTGTCAAATGCTTTTTCTGCATCTAAAGCCATCACTCCCGCAGGAGAAGTAAGGTGAGAGCTCTGTTCAATAACGTGTAAAAGTGTTCTGGTATTATTTGCAGAGTATCTATTTTTCATGAAACCTGTTTGATCTGGATGAATGATGGAATGAAGGATAGGAGCCAATCTAGTGGCAAGGATTTTAGCATAAAGCTTACAATCCTGGTTTATTAGGGAAATGGGACGATAATTAAAAACCAGGGTAGGGTCCTTATCAGGTTTTGGCAAAACAATGATTAAAGCATCCATAAAGGAGCCCGAAATAGTACCAGAGGAACTAAAATGGGAAAAAGGGCACTTAAATAAGGTAAAAGGTGAGAATTAAATTCTTTATAAAATTCAGCTGGGATACCATCCGGGCCTGGGGATTTATTCTTAGGAAGTGATTTAATAGCAAGTAAGATCTCATCACAAGTAATTGGGGAATCTAAAGTTAATCTATCGGATGGAGAAACTTGAGGCAAATTACATTTATTTAAAAAGGAATCAATTAAAGAATCATCACAGGTATCAGGTTTACTATATAAGGTAGAATAAAAAGTTAAAAATTCTTGGACAATATCATTATGGGAAATAGCAACTTGGCCATTAGCACCACGTATCGAGGTTATTTGGGTCTTATCCTTCTTGATTCGTAAATAATTTGCAAGGAGTTTCCCAGACCTGTTGGCATTAAAGCGAAATTTAGCATTGGATTTGGCGAGTTCAATCCCTGCTCTAGTACTAAGTAGAGCATTAAATTCATAACAAAGCTTTTGTAGTGTAAATTTGTGTTGAGGGTCATTAGAAGAAATAAATAAATGTTCATATTTGGCAATTTGTTTGTCCAAAAGTTTAACTTTAGAGTTAAATTGCTTGTTTGCATGGGCCATAATAGAAATTGTGGTACCTCTAATGTAGGTCTTAAACGCATCCCATCTATTGACAAGTGAAGTTGAACCTTCAGGGTTAAATAAAAAATAGTCTTGAATAGCTTGTAATAGTTTATGTTTATGCGTTTCATTAAGTACAATATTCGTGTTCATACGCCACCTATTTTGTTTGGTAAAAGTAGAGGAGATATTAAAAACAAAGGAAATTAAGGCATGGTCCGAGATATCAATATTACCTACAGCAGGATTGTCAGCTGATTGGATTAAAGAAGGCGAAAGCAAAAAATAATCAATCCTTGAATGGGAATTATGGGAATTAGAGAAAAAGGAAAACCATTTATCAGTAGGAAAGTGTATTCTCCAAATATCAGCCAACTTGGTGGATCGAAGGAAAGATCTAAAGGCATAAAAAACTTTAGGAGGGCGGAATTTTGCAGAGGAAAGCCTATCTAATAACGGATCAATAATCACATTGAAATCCCCCCCAACAATCAAAGGAACTTGTCCCAACTTCAGAACTTCAGTAGTTATAGCAGACCAGAACGAAGGGTCATCAGCCGTAGGGCCATAAATATTAAGCAAATAGAGGGTTGAGTCATAAATTTTTACCTTAACTACAATATATCTACCTTCTGTGTCATTAAACTTACTAAGAATCTGACAGTGTAACCTTTTTGCAAAGAAAATTGCAACCCCATTTTTCTTCCCCAACGCAGGCGAGGAAACAATATTATCAACCCATTTTTTCCTCATATATTCTAAAATCTTATCATCAACATGCGTTTCTTGAAGAAAACAAATGTCAGCTTTGCATGCACCCAGGTAGTCCAAGATTTTCGTGCGTTTTACTGGATGCCGCAGGCCCTTGACATTAAGTGAAACAAGTTTAATAGAATGAGTATGAGCCATTAGGAGTTAGAAGGAAGAGGATAGGAAAAGATTCAAAAGAAGAGGAACTGAAAAACAGCCATAGAGAAAGAGTAACTCTACGTAGAGAATAATAAAAGGAAGGACACAAAAGAGGAGAAACACAAAGGAAGGGAAAAAGAACAAACAAGAAACAGAAACATAAATAAGAAGATAGAGACGCACACACGTTCCTCAAGCATGGCCATATAAACCGTTGGAGCCCGTGAAGAGAGAGAAGTATAGATGTCAGGAGAAATCAGAGTAGACGTCTTCAAGTAACAGGATCATGAGTGTCCATTGACGGTGAAGCTTGTTGTTCCAGAAAGAGTCTCAAATCTTCAGGACGATGAAAAGATTTAGAAAAGGTGTCTTTCCAGATTCTCATCGTAGAGGGATCAAATAGACCATACTTAAACCAAGGCTTCGCAATTGTGGACGAAAAGAGGAAAATTCCTTGCGAATAGCAACCGTTTCCTTAGCAAAATCTTGATGGATAAAGATTTTACAGCCATCTTCTAAGAGGGAGGGAATGTCTCTTGCTGCTTTCCTGATAAGGACCAAATGATGGTGTCACAGAACCTTAAAAATCATTTGCCTGGGTTTAGTGTGGCGAGGATTCCTTTGTGAGGGAATTCTGTGAGCCTTATCTATTTCAAATTTTTCGGGAAATTTGATATTTAGGAGGCCAGGAAGCAAGGACTCTAGATATAATCGACAATCAGATCCCTCAACCTCTTCAGGAAGATTGAAAATACGAAGATTGTATTGTCTATTACGGTTTTCCAATTCCAGCAGTTGAGTATGCATTGGTACTATTTGATTAACCAAAGGAGTAAAAGCGTCCAATTTATTTTTATTGTCCTGAATTCTGATAATATTATCAGACACTTTCATGGAGATAGAAGCCATATCTTTGCGCACATTTTTCACTTCAGTGGCAATTGTGTCTGTATTCAGACGCAGCGCTTGAATTTCCTCGAAAATCTTAGCAAGGGAAGGTTCAGAAGATTCAACAACCTTAGACTTAGTTGGAGGAGGTGATATCTGCTGTTTCCTTTTACTAGTAGGCACATTTTTATTTTCCATCTTGAGGTGAAAACTGCAAAAAAAAAGAAAATCACCAAATTTGTAATAAATATGTGGGAAAAAGGATGTAAATTCCCCAAAAGTACTGCAAAAGGACTGGTGCAGCAGCTAAACAGGGTCGTGGGTGTGGCCAGGCCAAAGCCAGGCCCTTTCTTTGTGTTCACTCCGCCCCCCAAGCAGAGCAAGCCGGCAAAAGCTGGAGCAGAGGCAGGGGAGAGGACCGAGGAGCGAGCAGAAGCACTTTCCCTCGACGAAATCGCCCAGAAATAGAGCAGCAGGTAGGGGACAGTGAGAGAAAACAAGCGCCGCTATAAATTGGCGAGTCCTGACTGAAAATTCGTCGTTTTCCGGCTAATTGGGCCGGGAGACTAACGGAGCTCCGGCGGTGGCGGCCATCTTGGTCGACGCGCTCGCGCGACTCCCCGGTAATTAATGTTTTTAATTGATAATTATTTTTTAATTGGTAATTAATGTGTTTCATTGGTAAATAATGCCTTTAATTGGTAAGTAATTGTTTAAGTGGTAATTAATTTTGTTAATTGGCAATTAATATTTTTAATTGGTAATTCATTTTTATTAATTGGAAATGTTTTTTTAATCAAATGGTAATAAATGTTTCATAAAAAGTATTATTTGGTATGAAAAATAATTTTATTGTTTAATCTTTTTTAATTGTGAATTAATTTTAAATAATTAATAATTTTTTTGTAACGAAAAATATTTTATTCAATATTTGTTGTTTGGTGACTAATATTTATTAATTAATATTTATTGTTAATTTATTGTTCCTCAATAATTCAATTGTAATTATGTTTTTAATCATTAATAATGGGTATTTGTAAATGATGTAGAGTTATTTAAAAATTAAATTAATTATTATTTTAAATACAAAAATTATTTATAAGTATGTTATATTTAAATTCTACGCTCGCCAATGTTTTCCCTACTGTTTCACTCTCTGGAGTTGGAATAGTAATTTTTACCCCTACGCTATCCAACGCTTTCCCTAATGTTGCACCCTCTGGAGTTGGAATAGTAATTTTTACCCATACGCTATCCAACGCTTTCCCTACTGTTTCACTCTCTGGAGTTGGAATATACATTTTTACCCATACGCTATTCAAAGCTTTCCCTACTGTTTCACTCTCTAGAGTTGGAAAAGCAATTTTTACCCTTACGCTATCCAACGCTTTCCCTACTGTTGCACCCTCTGGAGTTGGAATAGTAATTTTTACCTCTACGCTATCCAATGCTTTCCCTACTGTTGCATCCACTGGAGTTGGAATAGTAATTTTTACCCCTACTCTATCCAACACCTTCCCTACTGTTGCACCCTCTGGAGTTGGAATAGTAACTTTTACCCCTACGATATCCAACGCTTTCCCTACGATTTCACTCTCTAGAGTTGGAATAGTAATTTTTACCCCTACCTTATCCAACGCTTTCCCTACTGTTGTCCCCTCTGTAGTTGGAATAGTAATTTTTACCTCTACGCTAGCCAACACTTTCCCTACTGTAGCACCCTTTGGAGTTGGAATAGTAATATTTACCCCTACTCTATCCAACGCTTTCCCTACTGTTGCAGCCTCTGGAGTTGGAATAGTAATTTTTACCCCTACGCTATCCAACACTTTCCCTACTGTTGCCCCCTCTGGAGTTGGAATAGAATTTTTTACCCATACGCTATCCAACGCTTTCCCTACTGTAGCACCCTCAGGAGTTGGAATAGTAATTGTTACCCCTAGGCTATCCAACGCTTTTCCTACTGTTTCACACTCTGGAGTTGGAATAGTAATTTTTACCCCTACGCTATCCAACACTTTCCCTACCGTTGCACCCTCTGGAGTTGGAATAGTAATTTTTACCCCTACGCTATCCAACGCTTTCCCTACTGTTGCATTTTCTGAAGTTGGAATAGTAATTTTAAGTGTTACGCTATCCAATGTTATCATTACTGTAGTTTTGTTTGGACTTTGAATAGTAGTTTTATTTATTTAGCTATATATATCGCACAAGTGTGTGGGAGGCCCATTTTCAATCCTTGTATGCCCAAGCAGCTATAGATCAACCAGGGGATTCAGGCAGCTTAGTAGTAGACCTTTTCTGCAATACCTCAATGGAGTGGCATGAATTTACTGTGGCAGAGGTTGAGGCAGCTATCTCCAGACTCTCAACAGAAAAAGCCCCAGGGCTGGATAAATTACCAGGGGATTTGTTTAAGTATGAACCTCTGGTCTGGGCCCCATACTTTCGCGTGGTATTCAATGCAATCCTGGGTGGGATGGCGGTGCCTAGTACTTGGCTGGGAGCAGAGATTGTTCCCATCTTCAAGAGGGGCTCTCGTCTGCTCCCAGCCAACTACTGGCCGATTAGCCTAATAGATGTCCCACAAAAGATTTTTGCGAGGCTGATCCTGGATCGTCCGTTAGAATGGATGCTTGATCATTCTGTCCTCAGCCCATATCAAGCTGGGTTCAGGAACAAAGTTTCAACTATTGATCAAGTTTTCCGCCTGGCTCTTATATTTTGGAAAACGCTAAAGCTGGAGGGTGGCAGCCTCTACACCGTTTTCGTAGATCTACGGGCGGCTTTCGACCTTGTACCCCGTAGAAAACTCTGGTCTGTTCTCTCAAACTTGGGGGTTCCGCAACATCTTCTAAATATAGTTATCCGTTTACATACAGATAACTTTGCACAAGTCAGATGTGGCAGGGGGGAACCCTATCAAATAGATTCCCCGTTGACAGGGGGGTAAGACAGGGCTGTGTGCTTGCACCGACCCTGTTTTGCCTCTATGTCAACGGGGTTATCGCCCATCTGAATGGGGTGGAAAACAGTGATGCCCCTAAATTGGCAGGCAGCAGGGTGCCGGCGATTATGTTCGCGGACGACACCCTGCTGCTGTCTAAATCGCCTATGGGAATCCAAAGAGTGCTTGACGGTTTCGAGGCGTTCTGTGGAGAACACGGTCTCGAGATCAATGCACTAAAAACCAAATTTATGGTTTTTAATCCACCATTAAGATCTCGTCCCAACCCGCGTATTGGTGCTAATAGGCTAGAAAGGGCTCGAACATTTGAGTATTTGGGGGTTACCCTAAACGAGAAAATGACCTGGGGGCACCACCAAATAAAATTACAACTAAAATTGGCCCAATTGGTGGGAGGAATCACTAGGCTTACAAATAGAAATACATCTTCGACTAAACCGATCGGGCCACTGCTAGAGATTTATATATATAGAGTCCAGGCCCGGGGTGCGGTGATGTATGGTGGTGAGCTTTGGGGCCATATGTGTAACCGCGAACTAGCGGCAATAGAGAACAAATTTATTAGGAAGCTATTACTATTATCCCCTAGCACTCCCCTGCTGCCAATAAGGCTTGACTTGGGTCTTAGACCCCTTGACGAAGAACTGGGTGTAAGGCCTCTAACTTTCTGGCGCAGGATATGGACTACACCAGAGCTAGCTAACTATAGGTCAGAGCTGCAGGAAATCCTGACCCTTCCAAATGTGGGTAAAATCCCCTGGTTCAATTATATAAAGAAAGAATTAGGGCGATTAGGATTAGCTTCCTTATGGTCAGATCCTTTGTCATCTTGCACTAGGGTTTCACAGAACCATTTGATCACATTGTATTACGAAAGTAAACTCGAGGCATACACACATAATACAGATTCGGGTACCCTGACAGAATTATTTTTAAAGGCCAAGGATATGTACAAGTTTAAACCAGTTTTAGATCTTATATTCCCAACTACCACCAGGAAACTGTACCTACAATGGAGGTATGGCAGTTTGCCAATCCGAGCATATACCAGCAAATGTTCTGAGTCCTCCCCGAGTCACTGTCCTGGGTGCAAACTAGAGCAAGAAACTGAGCTGCATATACTGTTCTTTTGCCGTGCCTATGCGCGGCCAAGGAGACACTGGATTGTTCCGGCCTGCAAAAACTTAGGGTTTTCTCATTGTTTGCAGGCATACAGGATCTTTAAAACAGATTTATCCGGTATGATTGTTTTTGCCGTTGCCACATTTTTAGAAAGTATATGGCACAAGAAAAGACATCTATTAATTGGGGATGATGGATAACTGTTAAAACTGGAATAGCTGTTGCTTTTACAACCCCTTGCAGTTGTTTGTTTTTAATGGATATTTGCTAAAAATGGAACATGTGTTGGTTTCTTTTTAATTTTTTATAGATGCTTGATTTTAATGTATTATTCATTGTATCACTGAGCTGTTTTGTATCTTTTATGACATCATTTTGTCGAAATAAAGATTGATGATGATGATTTATTATTTTTCTTATTATTTTTGATAATGTAGTATATTATTAATTTTAAAAATACTGAAAGTATATTACATTTTTTAAATGTATTAAATATAATTATTTACTTTTTATTTATGTTATTGTTTTATGTGTGTAGATGTATTTGTAATTTATAATATTTTTAAATAATTTATAAGTTATTAAAATAATTATTAAAACATATTATTAAGTAAGTATATATGATATATTTTGTGTATATGTTTAATTAATGTTATATTATTGTTTATGTATTATTTATTCATTTTAAACATTATTAAATATTTTTAACTATGTTTATTTGGTTTATAAGTATTATTTACTTTATTTTACACTTTTTGTTTTACAAAAAAAAAACGATATTTGTAATTACGATATTTTTAACATTGATATTTTGGTTTGGGTATTTTTGTACTTACCATGTTGTAGATCGGATGTCGATATTCTTGCCTTCTGTATTTCAGCGTCGATTTTTCTGCAGGTCGATATTTTGTCCGTCTGTATTCTGTCAGTGATCCCAGAAGCTGGCTGTCAGGGCCCTCAACTGGTCCTTCTAATATGTTATCCAACTCTTATTGATTATTATATGGCATTCAGACCCTCGGCCACCCCTAAATATTCTGAAGCTAGTACGTGGCCTACCATAAACTAGCGTTTAGACATTCTCTGTCAGTCCTGGGCCGTCCTGACCTAGTGCTTGGACAATATTCAAGGACCATCAATCAACCAATAAATACCCATAGCCGTCATTCAGCTTTTACTAGCCACCATTCACCATCAATTGGTCTTTAGGTTCGTTCTATTAGTGCTTAGAATCACTCTGCCAGTGCTGTGATTCTTTCTGCCCAACCCTTACTTAAGTTCGTTCTTTCCCTAGACAACCTCCACAAGCCCTAAGCTTAATCTATAGCCCTCAGACACAGAGCCCCAAAAAGACTTTAGCAGATGTAGTTATGACCCCACAAGCCCTGAGCTGTACTCACAGAGCACCGACCCTTCTGCCCCTCTAGCCAGTCAAAACAGCCATTGACACCTCCTTTATAGGCTCTTAGATTTAATGAGCAGATCCCCAAGTGTATCCAAGCGAGTCCTCAGATGCTATGTGCGGATACTCATATATCCTCAATACATTTACTAGCCTTAAGACCCTCCCTATGAATTCCTTTTCCTTTGCAATAGCTCTCGGAGCCTTTAGACACACTTGGCTAGCTCCTAGAGCTTTATTGATAGCCTCACATCGATTGTAACTTCCTGGCAGCCTTTCACCAGCTCTCAAGTCCACTGACTCCCCAGTCACCTGCATTCACTGTGCAGCCAGGCATTTCATCAATCTGCAATTCCCAGGGTACTTCCTTTGCTTCAGGCAAAACAACAGACTTTAAGCTCAGCAAACAGTATAATAAAATAAATAGGAGTGTGTGTGTGTGTGTGTGTATGTGTGTTTATGGGATGTTGATGTGTCTTTTGTGTGTGTGTTTGTGTGTGTGTGTGTGTGTGTGTGTGTGTGTGTGTGATGTGTCTTTATGTACAGCATTGCTCACTATCTGCAGGCCATAGGTGAAAATACTGGTAAGAAATTTCAATAATGTAAGAAATTGGGTTACTGGTTGAGGGGGAGAAATCCTACTCAAGCAGCAACCACAATCCTTGGCAGGTGAGGCACAAGCAAACCCCAAATTAACTGGTGCTCAACCCTCTGGTAGCTTGCCACAGAGAAGTCAGGCTTAATTTTGAGGCAATGTGTAAAGTAGTTATGCAGCACTTCAAACAATAATAAAGTGAAAACCCAGTTCAAGAAAAATCCCACACCAATTTAGAATAATAGAGCTAAATTTACAATGGCAAAACTACAAAAATACAATCAGAAGAACAAGAGATATGCAATTATAAGGATTTAAGTGAAATAGCAACAAATAGTCCAAACCACCACTCGTGACGATCTGGTAATCCAAGATCAGGAGAAAGTCACAAGTTCAGGCCGCCCTTGGTGGAGTGCGGGTCGATTAAAGGGGACTAGGTTAGTCCCACTGAAAAATTACCTTCTCAGTCCAGCGCAAATAGCCCCATTCACAGTGGAGAGGGCCGCAAGGAGCAGTGAAGCACCGAGGACAATTGTCAATAAAGAGCGAAGATCAGGCTAGGTGTCGTGGATGAATGTCACTGTAGTGTGAAGATCCTATTTTCGTCGCTAAGAGTTAGGCTGGTGCGATCCTCACGAGCGATTAATGCTGTAGATCAAAGTCTCGGGGTTACGGAACTTTGTCAAGGTTTTGGCATCAGCGGGCCCGTTCATGAAAAGCCCAAAAACTTTGGTTCTCCTACACTGAATCCACACCAATGGTCCAGGATCTGAGGGGCACCATTTGGGGGATCAGGGGCTTGCTCAAGCTAATTTTGGGTTCTGGTTCATGTGGTTGGGAGCCTGTTATGTCCCTGTGGCTCTGATCAGGAGGCCAGCAGACTAGACATAGGAGTCACTCAGGAATCCCTGGGTTCAGGTACAGGTCCAATCCCTCTGCATCAGGCAGGAAGGCAGCAGGATAGCAATCCAGAAATACAGCAGTCCAGGAAGGCAGTGGTCCAGCAGAGCAGCAGTCCAGCAGAGTAGCCGTCCTTTCAGCAGAACAGCAATCTTTCTTACTAACAGAGTCTTTACAGGTCTAGGAGGGTAACGAAGAGTTGGTGTCTGAGGTCCAATAATTATACCAGTTGCCTCTTTTGAAGTGGTAGAAGCTTCTAGGGGTTTCCCGTTGAAGTGCACAGGTTTCCTACCTCCCTTGTCTTGTCTCTGGACTAACCACAGGGAGTTTGTAGCACTTTTTGTGGAGGCAGAGCACAGCCTATTCAAGTGTAAGTAGGATTGTGCCAGTGATGGCCCAAACAGGCACACCCTTGCTCGCTATTGTGAATGGCTGTCTAGGAAGAATACACAAAGCAAAAATGTCAGCTACACCCAGTCTTGTTGACCCAGAGACAGGCTGCAGGCAGGCTAAGCAAGAAAATGACAACTTTCTAAAAGTGACATTTTCAAAACTGTAATTTAAAATCCAACTTTACTATAAGAGGTTTTTTTTCATTACAATACCAAAGACGCCAAACAGGAACTGGGTACTTCTTCCCATTTAGAAGTTACAAATTATTAAATGTAATTAGGTTACTCCAATCTTATACTATGAGAAAGGCAGGCCTTGAAGTAAAAAAAAACGAATGTAACAGTTTTTGACTGCCAGAACATGTAAAATCTGAAAATACTAGTCCAACCTTTAATAAACACTGGTCCCAGACCTCTGGGCTGCCCAGTGCTTACCCCAGGGATAACTCAGATATATTAAAACAGACGTTTGGGCCCAGCAAAAGGTTTATTTTCCTTGAAGAAATGGCAGTTTATAACTGCACCCATAGGCTGCAATGGCAGGCCTAAAACATGATTAAAGGGCTACATAAGTGGGTGGCACAATCAATGCTGAAGGCATTCAAGTAGAATTTAATTTACAAGCCATGGGCATAGGTAGTGCCACTTCACAAGGGACTTACAAGTAGATTGAATATGCCAATTGGATATAAATCAATTCTACTATGTTTAAGTAGAGAGTGCAAGCACCTTAGCATGGGGTTTCAGTGGTAAAGTGTTCAGAGTACTAAAGCCTGTAAAAACAAAGTAAGCAAAACAGGAGGGTTGAAGGCAAAACGTTAAGGGGAAACCACACCAAGAATGCTAGGTCTAACAAAGAGGTACATGTCTTTGTTTCAAAGAGATCCATGTGTAAGCCGCAGGTAACACTTTCCTTTTTTGAGAAATAATTCACTTGGTTCATTGCTTCCTGAAAACATCTGCAGGTGATCTGTTTGATCTAAATGTGACATCCTCACAGAGGGCTTTATTCGTAGGGCCATGTTAAAATGAGTGCCATTGAGTTGGATAGTAATATTAGCCAAAAACATTCAGTTTGTAGTGTATGTGATATAAATGCGATTAATTGTATAACATGTATGTAAAATACACTGTGCATCACTGATGCAACATAGCTGCACTCTCATTGTTTTGGTATAATTCACATGTTCGTTGTAAATCCTTTTTCAGAGTTATTAACAGTGTAGGATGTTTTCAAATCCGTTTTTCAAATAATTTTATTGAGTTTTAAATTGGTATAACAAGTCAGGTCTGCATAACCAATGAGTAGTTTACAGATAACATTTACAGAAATATTTCAAAGCAGAGTCATCTCTTACCAAACATGTGAAGACAAAGAGGCAAAGTGCAACTGTTTCCCCAGATTGTCTACTCATTCTGATGTCATTGTGTGAAAGGACTTTTCACATTTGCTCAGTGACAATGACAGGCTACAATTAATAAGCGAGGTGGAGGAATCTTTTGCTTAATACATCTCTCTGTTTACAGCCCAGAGCAGCACATTTAATGCAGACGCAGGTGCTGCTTGCAGTATGAATAGATGCCTTATATTTAGGTCTTACCATGAGACTAGATTTATCGCTAGCCTCATCATTTCTGAAAAATGCAGAATGAAAATACATACATATACACAAACAGGGGCTTTCGTTCGCACTTATTTCTCCACTGGGATGGTAAAGTGTTCAGTGTTTGCCTCCACGCACCATAGCAAGCAATAAGGGAGGTAGGTCAGCCCTATTCATTCATTAGCCGACTTAAACTCTGAGTGACTGCATTTTTCTTGTTCACACATGCAGAGCCTCCTGAAAAGGAGTACCCGGACTGGTGTGGCTGGGCTGCAGTTTCACATCTTGATTTTATATATTATACATGTTTGCCAAATAGCTTTTTTTGCAGATTACATTTGTTTGCAAAAAAAGAAGAAAAAAAATACACTTGTAAAAGGCCATACCAATTGGCTTTGCCAATTCTTGTTCAGGTCTTGTTTACCTCTCCTCGTGAGAAAATTAATTTTACTACCCCACGGATTGCATGTAACAATTGCATTAAACAAGAGAAAAACACTTTCCTGATAATCACGGTATCCCATCAGTGTGATGTTACCTTTCCACACAAATTTAGCCCCTTGCATTTTGGGTTTCATTAAATACCTTTTGATAAAACAAATGCAGATTAAAAAGACCATGGTATAAGCCATATATACAGGTGTGCAGATAATATTCAATGTATTATCTTTGTTGGGGAGGGAAGGGGCTTCATAGTTTACTCAAGGCTTTGACTCTTGTGAGTTAAGGTCCCTCCCCATACTTAACCTGGTAATTGATAGCATATATGCTCTGCACATCTGTGTATATATACAACTTGTACCTTCTGAGTAGATAGATCCAGTCCTGTTAAACTGTGATTGTGCCCTAACAATTCCTGGGATTAGTGGGAAACAGCATTGGAATTCCATGTAATTACTTCTCAGGTACATACAATGAAGTGGGTTCTATGAAGCTGTCAACATTTTTAGGGTCATTTCTAAAAGCCTGTCTTCCACAAGCTCGATTATACAAGTTACCCTGCTTGCATAGACGTCAATCGACCGAAATGCCAGGGGTAGTGGAAGTCAATCAATCAATCAATCAGAACATTTGTAAAGCGCCCTACTCACCCGTGGGGGTCCCAAGGCGCAGGGGGGGGGAGGGAAGATGCTGCTACTGCTCGAATAGCCAGGTCTTGAGTAGTCTTCTGAAGGTTAGCAGGTCATGGGTCTGACGAAGTAGGATGGGGAGGCTGTTCCAGGTCTTGGCTGCGAGGTGGGAGAACGATCTGCCGCCGGAGGCCGCTCTTTGGATGTGGGGGACGGTGGCGAGGGAGAGGTCGGCGAAGCGGAGCTGGCGGTTGGGGGTGTAGAAGGTGAGATGTCTGTTGGGGTATGCTGATCCGGTGTCGTGGAGTGCCTTGTGTGTGTGGGTGAGGAGCTTGAAGGTGATCCTCTTGTTGATGGGGAGCAAGTGCAGGTCTTTCAGGTGGGGTGTGATGTGGCTGCGGCAGTGGATGTGGAGGAACAGGCGTGCAGAGGCGCTCTAAATGCATTGTAGTCATTTCAGGAGTTTGGCCGAGGCTCCTGCATAGAGGGCATTTCCGTAGTCCAGCCTGCAGCTGATGAGGGCCTGGGTGACCGTTCTTCTTGTTTCAGTGGGGAACCACCTGTAGATCTTGTGGAGCATGTGGAGGGTGTTGAAGCAGGAGTACGAGAAGGCGTTGACCTGCTTTGTCATGGAGAGAGTAGAGTCGAGGATGAACCGCAGGTTGCGTGCATGATTGGTGGGTGTCGGGGCTGTTCCCAGTGTGGTCGGCCACCAGGAGTTGTCCCAGGCCGAGGGGGTGGAGCTGAGGATGAGGACTTCTGTCTTGTCTGAGTTTAGCTCCAGGCCGAGTGGAGAAAGACATCCACTCGGCGACGGCTTTCATTCCTTCGTGGAGGTTGGTTTTGGTGGTGAGGGGGTCCTTGGTGAGGGATAGGATCAGCTGGGTGTGGTCGGCGTAGGAGATGATGTTGAGGTCATGTAGTCGGGCGACGTGGGCGAGCGGTGCCATGTAGATGTTGAACAAAGTCGGACTGAGGGATGAGCCCTGGGGTACGCCGCAGATGATCTTGGTGGCTTCGGAGCGGAAAGGGGGAAGGCAGACGCTCTGGGTTCTGCCGGAGAGGAAGGATGTGGTCCAGTCCAGAGCCTTGTCTCGGATCTCTGCGTCTTGGAGTCATGTGCGTAGGGTGCGGTGGCAGACAGTGTCAAAGGCGGCTGACAGGTCCAGCGGGATGAGCGCTGTGGTTTCGCCATTGTCCAGCAGGGGCCTGATGTTGTCAGTGGCGGCGATGAGGGCAGTTTAGGTGCTGTGGTTGCTGAAGAACCCGGACTGGGATGGTTTCATGATGATACTCTCCTCGAGGTAGTTGGTCAGTTGTCTGTTGACGGTCTACTTAATGACCTTCGCCGATAACGGAGATGGGCCGGAATTTCGTGAGGTCCTTAGGGTCAGCCTTGGGTTTTTTGAGTAGGGCGTTGATCTCGGCGTGCTTCCAGCTCTCTGGGAAGGTCACACTCTCGAAGGAAATGTTGATGGCTTTCCGGAGGTGGGGTGCGATGGTGGTGCTGGCTTTGTTGAAGATGTGGTGTGGGCATGGGTCTGACGGAGTCCGGAGTGGATGGTGTTCATGATTTTGATGGTGTCGTCGTCGCCTATGTTGGTCCAGGAGAGCAGGGGATCGGTGCGGATGGTGGCCGTGGGAAAGGGGGTCTCAGTGGCTGTCGGGGCAGTCATGATATTGAAGCTGTCATGGATGTCTGCGATCTTGCGATGGAAGAAGGTGGCAAGGGAGTCTCACAGGTCTTGCGAGGGTGTGATGTCATTGGTGTTGGAGCTAGGTTAGAGAGTTCCTACACGATGTTGAAGAGCACTTTGCTGTTGTGTGCATTGTCATTGTTGGACTTGGCCCTTCTGGCAGGTTCACCCCTGACCTTTTTGTATTTGAACACTGAAATAATTATAATGATTTCTGGTCTTTGCGCACTTTAGCACTGTGGCGCAGTGTAAAGTGCGTGCGCTCTCTGAGTGCGTGTGTGAGATTGACCTGCCCTCCCATAGGAATGCATGGGAATGTATGTGTCCATGTTAGTTCCTGATGCGTGGGGAGTGCAGGTGCGAGTTTGGTATGTGCGGACTCGTGTGATTAAAGGCTGCGCAATGATGTGTGTGGCGTGAATGTGTCTAGTGTGGAAGTGCCACTTCTAGAAGTTGGCATGTTTGTGTAATTTGTGTCTGGCGTGTGATTGGCTGGAGCTGGCTGGTGAGCCTGGCTCCAGGAGTCAGGATGGGTCTGCCCCGGTGGTGAGTTTTGAGATTAGCATGCTGATGTGAGGGAGGGGCTTCACCTGGGACCTGAATAGGGCTGGGCTTTCCCCACACAATGCTGGCTCCGCCCCCTGTGGTGCGTCTAATGACCCTAGCATGGCCAGTGAATAGTAAGAGGGGCTGAGCCCATCAGAGTGCCCTCGAACCAGCTGCGTCTGGTTTTGCCCCCACCCTAAACCCTAGAGACAAAGGGATTTGCTGTATAAAATGAGGCTGTGACCTCATGATCAATGTTCTCGTTTTCCTGCCTTGAATCTACCAGGGGCGTGCTGTTGCTGGGGCCCAGGGGAAGGCTTGCCTCCCTGGGCCCTGCCCAGCCCCTGGATGCCCTGCCCCTGGACGCTGGAGGATTTCTGGGGACCCTGCTACTGGCTTACTGAGTCCCTGGACCTTGGAGAGACTTTGGGGCTGCCCCAGCACCTTGTGAGTGCTGGCTTCAGTTCTTTTTGAGGCCCCCAGTTCTTCCTTCACTGCATTTCCCTCTGGGAGCACTGTTTAACTCTTGCAGCGCTGGGCTGGGCGCTGTTGCTGTATTATGCCCGCTTATTTTATTATTTACCAGCAGGAGCCTACCCTGCATATTGCCCGCAGATTAACGGGTGCCCACCCCGTTTCTACTATTATTTTATCTTGCGAGGGTGCCCACCCCTCGTGTTCTGGCCCCCGAATCTCACCGCCGCAGCCCAGGGGAAATGCCGGAAGGAGATGTCCGGCCCGCCACCTGGTTGTGGGCAGGGCCGGGAGGACGTTGTTTCCGCTTCCCCCTGCATAGGGGAAGCCATTGTTTGTCCTTCCGGTCTCCCGTGTGGAGAGGGAGACCGGAGATGCTGCCCGCCATGGAGAAGGAGTCCTGGGGCCTTGCGGGCTCCATTTTAAAAGTCCCGGTCCCGAGATGGGGGACCGGGTGAAGCAGGACGGGCGCATTGCAAAGGCGGGGCTCTCATGTGGTGAGAGAGCCCTGCAAAGTGCTACCGCCGCACCGGGCAAAGGAAGAGAGCCGCCAAGATGAGACGCCACAGGAGAGGAGACGCCGCCCCCCCCAGTCGGTGAGTGCAGGCGTCCCCGCGGGTCGTTCCTCGGCACTCCATCAGCTTCTGAGTCCCCACGAGGCTCCCTGGGGACAGTTCATTTCTAGAGCCGGTTAGGCTCCAAGGGGGCCCAGTTATTTTAAAGCCCCAGTCTTTGGGGGTATGATTGATGTTCAGAGCCAGATGGCTCCACAGTTTGGCCCTACTATTTAAGAGCCAGAGGGCTCCAGTGCAGGGGGCATGTTTGATTTGAGCCTGCGGGCTCCACCTTCAGGCCACCCCCGTTTTCCTGTGCCGAGAGGGGCCCATGCTAATTGTTTAAGGAGCCCGTGTGCTCCTAGGGGGTATGTTTGTTCCTAGAGCCAGATGGCTCCAACACCCCCAAACCTATTCCAGAGCCGAGAGGCTCCCATGTTCTGTGCATCCTTTTCCAGAGCCTAGATAGCTCCCATGAGGCCCCATTATTTTCAAGAGCCTAGAGGGCTCCTGGGGACACATTTTTTTAGAGCCTACAGGGCTCCCACGATGGGCAGGGGTTTCTTCCAGAGCCTAGAGGGCTCCAACCTATGGCGCAGTTCTGTCCAGAGTGCCAGGGAGAGCCCCTGTCGCAGTTTTGGAGTTCCCCGCTGCCCAGCAAGTAGTGGGCAGCTGCACCGTTTAGGTTTTGCTCTTAAGGGACATGTACTTTGGACTCAGGAGTGAATTGCCCTCCTTCATCCCTACCTTGGCCTTCCCCAGCTGTGCAGCACTTAGTGCCAGCTGCAGCGTTTAGGCCCTGTTCTGTCCCTGTCCTCAGCTGCCCAGCAAGTAGTGGGCAGCTGCTTCGTTTAGGTTTTGGCGCGGTGGCGCGACCTGGACTTTGATGTGAGTTATGTGCTACATGTGATTTCTGCGCTAAATGTGTTTTATGTGATATCATGATTTCTGCGCTAATGCTTTGGGGGTTAGAAAATGTACTGTGTAGTATGCTTTGCGCACCTAGTGTTCTGATACCTCTAGATATGATTTCATGCATAGGAGGTTGTTTTACCTGTTGAGGTGATGTTAGGGAGATTGTACTTCCCGGTGTGATTTACACCCCTAGTGTAAGGTTTTACTTGGGTGGTGAGGGTTTAGTTTAGTTTAGTTTAGTTTAGTTTTTGCATTTCTAACGCGCAACAGCTACCCACAGAGGGTCTAATGTAGTTAGACTGATGGTATACTGTGTGTGATGGATTTCATGGCGCAGGCTGTTGCAAAAGTACAGTGATTTACCAGTAGTTACTGGTTGTGTTCTACCATGATTATTTGGTGCTATAATTGTTCTATTTCTAAGCGCTAATATTACCAGTATCCTATGTTCTAAAAGTGCTATTTCTTTACCAAATGCTGAGTCTGACAGTGGTCCCTGTGGCCCTGTCAGGTGTACATAATCCCTTGTAAATATTGCCTGTGCCAGTTGGCACAATGTACATCCTGTGATTATGATTCTGATGTGTTTTGATAATACAAAGGCTATTTTTATATAACCTTGTGTGGAGTTCCTATTGTGGAGGGCCTGGGATGTTGTTGCCAGTGGGTGCATGCGCAAATACTTAACTTACATTGCCCCGGGGATCAGCCTTACTGCTCGTGTCACGTTGCCTAGAGGGTGAGCAGGGGTTATCTTTGGCGTGTGACTCCCTTGCCCTGACTTAGAGTGGTGGTTTCTGCCTGGCTTTGGAGCAAGCCTCAGCCAACTGGAAATCCCATTTCTAACACTGGTTGGCAGCGGAAGGGATCCGGATTTGTGTTTGCGCAGTACCACAGCGACAACTGGCTCCACTACAAAACTCTGCATTTTAGATAGTCACATGAAAGGGGATTATTGCTTTTAAATTTGTTCTAAATGTCATTTCTTTGGAAATGTGGTTCTTGTGCACTGTGAGTTAGGTGTCCCTAGCTCGGAAGGGTAGATCATCCCCTGAGTGCAGTGTGAGTTTTCTGGACTCCCCAGGAAGGGTGGGATCCAGTGGTTGCAGCATAAGTGTGTCCAGGGCATGTGCTCCCTGTCCCGGTCCCGGAGTAATGGTACCTGTGTCACGTGTGTTCAGGTTGAAAAATCAGGGGCGGTGGAAACTGTCATACCAGTCTGGGGGGGGGGGGTGGATGAATGTTGTGTTGCACTGGACAAGTGGTGTGAGTTCTCTGAAATAAGGAGCTTGCTGAAAAAATTAGATGTGTGTTGGATTTCACAGGTGGGCCTGAAGCTCAAGGGAGTTTCCCCTGCCCCTGTGCCATTGTGTTATTTGTTGGGAGTGACCCTAAGGAAAGTACTGGTCTTCCAGCCCGGTGGTTGAAGTGGCTCAGAGGAGCACAAGCCCGGTCTCCGTAGTCTGGGTGTTTTTTTTTGGGGAACACCAGGTGAGGGAGCCTAGCATGTCCGTATGGAGCCTCCTTTGAGGGGGATCTCCCAGAGTGGAGAGAACGTGGAGCGCCTGTAAGCAGGGCTCTAGTAGTTCTGTTGCTGGCAGTACCGCTCCAGTTGGGAGGGTGCAGAAGTCCAGATGGAGGGGTGCGAGGGGGATTGGCTCCCCAGTGGAAGAACCAGTGGGTCAGGGGCCAGCCAGAAGGGTTGTGTCGCCAGGGAGTGACCATGGTGATGCCACTTCTGTCCTGAGTGTCAGGCAGACTTGTACACGACACATTAGTTATGTGTCACCCTTAAGTAAGTCCTGGTGCACCAGGCATCTGACCAAAGGGTAGCGTCCCTAGGTTGGGGAGCCAGGTTCAGGTGTTTGCCTGTCCTGGATGGCAGGGCGACTGTATCCAGTGTCCTGGCCGGTTTGTCTTCTAGGGGTACCCTTGTGAACACAGGTGGGGCTCATCTTAAGTGAAGAGACCCTGTGTTTCCCAGAAGTGGTGGTACAGGCCTAGCAGGGATCTTTAGGGTTCTTGGCTGAGTGTTGTGGTACTACCTTGAGAGCAGGTGGGGCCTACCTTAAGTGGAGGGACCCTGTTCTACAGTGGGAGGGTGCAGAACTCTGGAAGGGGGTCAGAGGGAGTCTGACCCCTGTGGATCCAGTGAATCTGAATCCCAGGTGGTAGACCAGTTAAGGGAGCTGTGACCTATCCATCATGACCACCCTGGTGTCCTGTAGGCACTGCACTGAGCCGCGTCTGCTTCGGCCGCGCAGCCTATGCCGCTCGCCGTCCCCGTCTTGACGCGGTCCGCGAGCTGCCGCCTGCGCCGCATCTGGCAACCCGCAAAGTGCAACGCCTCACTACACCGTTCTTGTGCTAGTCTGACCGCGGTCACTGCTGCTGAGGGAGTAAGGTCCCGAACTGGTGGGAGAGTTGTGTTCTGGAGGGTGCTCCTCCTGGGAGAGTGTGCAACCCCAGAAGTAGAGGTAGGGTGGGGCATTCTTGCCCGTGACCTCTGGTCAGCCTGAGGGTGCGGACCCTAGATTGGAGGATCAGTGGTAGTTTGGAACTACACTGAGAAAGGGAGTGGAGAATGGCTATTGTAGGCCAGGGGTTACTACCCCCCACTCTGTGGATGGGCATGGACCAGTGGTATCTGGGTGGCCTAGGGCCTGGTCTTAGCCGTGGGCAACTAAGGAGTACCAGTGGGGTAGCCTGGTTGGGGGCCTGTTTTTTGTTGTTGTTTTTTTTAGATATGTGCTTGTCTTGTGGAACAACAGGGCGTAGAACCGGAGGGTGTCCCTGCAGTCCGGGCCCGCGTCCGTGTTCTATCTCCCAAAGCCGGAAGGTCCATCACAGTGGTGATTGGTCTGCCCTGCGTTTTGGCTGGAAGGGGGTTGTGTTGGACTTTGCCCTTCTGGCAGGTTCACCCCTGAACTTTTTGCATTTGAACTCTGAAATAATTATAATGATTTCTGGTCTTTGCGCACTTTAGCACTCTGGCGCAGTGTAAAGTGCGTGAGCTCTCTGAGTGCGTGTGTGAGATTGGCCTGCCCTCCCATAGGAATGCATGGGGAATGTATGTGTCCATGTTAGTTCCTGATGCGTGGGGAGTGCAGGTGCGAGTTTGGTATGTGCGGACTCATGTGATTAAAGGCTGCGCAATGATTTGTGCGGCGTGAATGTGTCTAGTGTGGAAGTGCCACTTCTAGAAGTTGGCATGTTTGTGTAATTTGTGTCTGGCGTGTGATTGGCTGGAGCTGGCTGGGGAGCCTGGCTCCAGGAGTCAGGATGGGTCTGCCCCGGTGGTGAGTGTTGAGATTAGCATGCTGGTGTGAGGGAGGGGCTGCACCTGGGACCTGAATAGGGCTGGGCTTTCCCCACACAATGCTGGCTCAGCCCCCTGTGGTGCGTCTAATGACCCTAGCATGGCCAGTGAATAGTAAGAGGGGCTGAGCCCATCAGAGTGCTCCTAAACCAGCTGCGTCTGGTTTTGCCCCCACCCTACACCCTAGAGACAAAGGGATTTGCTGTATAAAATGAGGCTGTGACCTCATGTTCAATGTTCTCGTTTTCTTGACTTGAATCTACCAGGGGCATGCTGTTGCTGGGGCCCAGGAGAAGACTTGCCTCCCTGGGCCCTGCCCAGCCCCTGATGCCCTGCCCCTGGACGCTGAAGGGTTTCTGGGGACCCTGTTACTGGCTTAATGAGTCCCTGGTCCCCGGAAGGAGATGTCCGTCCCGCCGCCTGGTTGTGGGCGGGGCCGGGAGGACGTTGTTTCCACTTCCCCCTGCCTAGGGGAAGCCATTGTTTGCCCTTCCGGTCTCCCGTGTGGAGAAGGAAACCGGAGATGCGCCCGCCACGGAGAAGGAGTCCGGAGCCTTCCGGGCTCCATTTTAAAAGTCCCGGTCCCAAGATGGGGGACCGGGTGAAGCGGGCCGGGCGCATTTTGAAGGCGGGGCTCTCATGTGGTGAGAGAGCCCCGCAAAGCGCTACCGCCGCACCGGGCAAAGGAAGAGAGTTGCCAAGAGGAAACGCCACAGGAGAGGAGACGCCGCCCCCCCAGCCGGTGAGTGCAGGCGTTCCCGCGGGTCGTTCCTCGGCGCTCTCTCTGCTTCTGAGTCCCCATGAGGCTCCCTGGGGACAAATCATTTCTAGAGCCGGTTAGGCTCCAAGGGGGCGCAGTTATTTAAAAGCCCCAGTCTTTGGGGGTATGATTGATGTTCAGAGCCAGATGGCTCCACAGTTTGGCCCTACTATTTAAGAGCCAGAGGGCTCCAGTGCAGGGGGCATGTTTGATGTGAGCCTGCGAGCTCCAACGTCGGGCCACCCCCGTTTTCCTGTGCCCAGAGGGGCCCACGCTCATTGTTTAAGGAGCCTGTGTGCTCCTAGGGGGTATGTTTGTTCCTAGAGCCAGATGGCTCCAACGCCCCCAAACCTATTCCAGAGCCTAGAGGCTCCCACATTCTGTTCATCCTTTTCCAGAGCCTAGATGGCTCCCACGACGCCCCATTATTTTCAAGAGCCTAGAGGGCTCCTGGGGACACATTGTTTTAGAGCCTAGAGGGCTCCCACGATGGGCAGGGGTTTGTTCCAGAGTCTAGAGGGCTCCAACCTATGGCGCAGTTCTGTCCAGAGTGCCAGGGAGAGCCCCTGTCGCAGTTTTGGAGTTCCCAGCTGCCCAGCAAGTAGTGGGCAGCTGCACTGTTTAGGTTTTGCTCTTAAGGGACATGTACTTTGGACTCAGGAATGAGTCGCCCTCCTTCATCCCTACCTTGGCCTTCCCCAGCTGCGCAGCACTTAGTGCTAGCTGTAGCGTTTAGGCCCTGTTCTGTCCCTGTCCTCAGCTGCCCAGCAAGTAGTGGGCAGCTGCTACGTTTAGGTTTTGGCGCAGTGGCGCGACCTGAACTTTGATGTGAGTTATGTGCTACATGTGATTTCTGCGCTAAATGTGATTTATGTGATATCATGATTTCTGCGCTAATGCTTTGGGAGTTAGGAAATGTACTGTGTAGTATGCTTTGCGCACCCAGTGTTCTGATACCTCTAGATATGATTTCATGCATAGGAGGTTGTTTTACCTGTTGAGGTGATGTTAGGGACATTGTACTTCCCGGTGTAATTTACGCCCCTAGTGTAAGGTTTTACTTGGGTGGTGAGGGTCTAATGTAGTTAGACTGCTAGTATACTGTGTGTGATGGATTTCATGGCGCAGGCTGTTGCAAAAGTACAGTGATTTACCAGTAGTTACTGGCTGTGTTCTACCATGATTATTTGGTGCTATAATTGTTCTATTTCTAAGCGCTATTCTTACCAGTATCCTATGTTCTAAAAGTGCTATTTCTTTACCAAATTCTGAGCCTGACAGTGGTCCCTGTGGCCCTGTCAGGTGTACATAATCCCTTGTAAATATTGCCCGTGCCAGTTGGCACAATGTACATTACATACGTGGAGTGGTGTGGCTCACTGGTTAGAGGCAGCAGACCCGGAAGCAGATGTTGGCCCGGGACCAGGGTTCGATTCCCGACGCGGCAGGGTTGTGGACCAGGGTCAGCGGACTCGATAATTCTCACCTCGGTGCCTACTCTAACAAGGGGTCCCACTCGGCAACTCTGGGCATTAGCTTGCCTAATCTCCACAATGGCTCCATCAATGCCGGGGATGCCTGGCTCCACCTTGGGGATTCCCAGCAAGGACCATCCCACAGGGAAAGCCAGGACGGGTTCCCCAGCGGTATACAGCGCCAGGACGCCGACTGGCAACAGTGCGCTTTACAAGTATACACATTACATTACATTACATTACATCCTGCGATTATGATTCTGATGTGTTTTGATAATACAAAGGCTATTTTTATATAACCTTGTGTGGAGTTCCTTTTGTGGGGGGCCTGGGATGTTGTTGCTGGTGGGTGCGTGCGCAATTACTTAACTTACATTGCCTTACTGCTCGTGTCACGTTGCCTAGAGGGTGAGCAGGGGTTATCTTTGGCGTGTAACTCCCTTGCCCTGACTTAGAGTGGTGGTTTCTGCCTTGCTTTGGCGCAAGCCTCAGCCAACTGGAAATCCCATTTCTAACAGTCATCTAGGTGGTCTTTGAAGGAGGCCCTTTTTGCAGATCTGATGAGGTGATGGTGTTGGTGCATGGCGTTCTTGTGGGCTGTGTAGTTGTCCGGTGTCAGTTCATGGTGCCATGTCTTCTCTAATTTTCTGCAAGTTTACTTCAAGGCCTGGAGGTCCTCAGTGAACCAGCTGACTTTCTTGCTGGTGAGTCTGTTGGAGGGTTTCTTAATCGGGGTGAGGGTGTTGGCTCAGTTGTTGATCCACTGTCTGAGGTTGCGGGCGGTGGTGTCGGGGTCGGTGTGGTCAGCGGGTGGGCTTCGGGAGAGGGTGGTTGTTAGCTGGTCTTTGGTGGCTTTGCTCCAGCAGCGGCGAGGGATCTGTTGGGTGCGGTGGTGCGTGGTGGGTTTCAGGAAGGTGAAGTGGATGCAGCGATGGTCGGTCCAATGGATTTAGGTGAAATGAAATGAAATGAAATGAAATGAAAAAAGTATTTAATAAAGCGCACTGCGACCAAGCGGCTTCCTGGCGCTGGGGACCTGATCAGAGCTCACAGGGGGAAACCAGGAGAACTAAGAAGGGAATGCCTGAGAAAAAAGGAAAGTTTTGAGGGCCTTACGGAAGTGAGTGTAAATGGGAATGGAGCGAATAGAAAGTGGGAGGCTATTCCAGAACTGGGGGGCAAGGACCGAAAACCGAGTGCCTCCCGTTCTGGATTTGCGAAAGCGGGGGATGTGTAAGAGAGAGAGGGAGGAGGAACAAAGGGTGCGACTGGGGGCGTGAGAGGAGATGAGAGAGGTGATAAAGGAGGGGGCAGAGCGAGAATGAGCCCGAAAGGCTAAGCAAGCCAGTTTAAAGAAGGATCTAAAACGAATAGGAAGCCAGTGAAGGGATTTGAGAGCGGAGGTGATATGGGAGGATTTAGGAAGGGACAAAATGAGGCGAGCAGCCTGATTTTGGATGGCCTGGAGCCGGCGAATTTCGTAGGCGGGTATGCCCACGTACAGGCCATTCCCATAGTCAAGGCGAGAGATGACTAAGGCCATGACTATGGTTTTGAGTGCGTCGATGGAGAAAAATCGCGAGATTTTCCGGATGAGGCGGAGGGATAGAAAACAAGAAGACACGACGGAACTGATCTGACTATGCATGGATAAGTCATGACTGACTTTAATGCCAAGGGTGCGAACAAAGGAGGCAGGTGAGGGGGGGGCAAAAGAAAGGGGCCAATGTGCAGGGGACCATGGGTTAGAGGGACCACCAGTGAGGACAAGTTCCGTCTTGTCAGGGTTGAGCTTAAGATGGTTAGCACTCATCCAGTCGGAAATGAAGGTTAAGGTGGAACGAAATTTAGAAAGAGAGTCCGGGGAAGAAAGATCGAAAATGAGCTGGATGTCATCGGCGTAATTGTACACAGAGACCCCCAGCTCAAGAAGGGAAGAAATGAGGGGATGGATATAAAGATTAAAGAGAAGGGGGGAAAGGGAGGAACCTTGGGGCACACCACAGGTGACCGGGCGGGGAGGGGCAGAGAAACCAGAAAGGTGAACAGCCTGGGACCTATCCCGAAGAAAGGACGCGAGCCAAGATAGGGCCACGCCCTGAATGCCCGCTGCGCCGACACGGTCGAGAAGAATGGAGTGGTCAACCGTGTCAAACGCAGCGGACAAATCGAGAAGGACCAAGGCTTGAGGAAGGTTAGAGTCAGCTTTCCCCCTGAGTTCGTCCAAAACCGCGAGGACCACTGCCTCCGTGGAGTGGCCCGGGCGGAAGCCCGCCTGGTGGGACGCCAAGAGGCCGTTCTCCTCGATGTACGAGGAGAGGCAGGTGGTAACATGGGCCTCAAGGATCTTGCTGAGGTGGGGAAGAAGGGAAATAGGTCGAAAATTGGAGGGGAGAGAGGGATCCAAACCAGTTTTTTTTAGAATGGGAAGAACGATTGCAGATTTAAAAGATAAGGGAACAGAACCGAGAGCCAGAGAAGAATTGAGTAGGACGAGAGGGGGAGCAGAACAGGTAGTGCAGAGGATTTTGAGAATGCGTGCCGGTGCACAGTCCGTGTGAGAGCCCGACTTGACTTTGAGTAGATATTTAAAAAATAAATCAGGGGAAATAGGGGGGAAAAGAGCAAAGGAGGACAAGGGAGGGGTGAGGGGAAGGGTGGGGCTGGGTTGAAACACAGTGGGAATGTTAGCTTTAATCTTCACAATCTTGTCAATGAAAAAGTCATTGAGTGACAAACAGAGGGACTGAGAGGGAACCAAACTGGGGGAGGAACGATCGGAAGTGGCAAGATTGTGAACCAAAGAGAAGATTTCACGGGATTTGTTAGCGGAGAGAGCTACTCTCTCCGTGAAATAGGAGGTTTTGGCCGCTAAAATTGTTTTTTTGTATTCGATGAGAAGTTGTTTGTATTTGGCACGCAGATAGGGGCAGTACTTCCGTCTCCAGAGACGTTCCGACCGTCTAAGGTCGAGTTTTAGCGCTTTAAGCTCTGGAGAGAACCATTTGTGCGAATCATAGGGGCGAACCGCTTTGATCTTTCTGAGCGGGGCCACTAGGTCACACGAAGAAGATAGCCATGTGCTGATGGCATTGGCCTGAGATTCGAGGGGAAGATCAGTGAGGTCAGGGGCAGATGAAGCCAAAGAACATGAAAGAGAGTCAAAGTCAGTGTGATTCCAGTTGCGGGCTGAGATGTTTTTAGGAAGGGAGGGCTTGTCGACCACACCCAGGTGAATAGAAAAGGAAATGATAAAGTGATCCGACCAGATGCAGGGAGATATAGAAGGAGGTGAAACAAGAGGACAGGAGGACCAGATTTGATCTAGGATGTGACCTTGAACATGGGTGGGAACTGTAACATAGGATGTGAGATTCAAGCATTGGAGAGTGGCAGAAAAGTCTTTGGAGGGAAGATCTTCCCTAGGATCACCCGGCCAGAAGTTAAAGTCGCCGAGCAGTAGGACTGAGGAGTTATTGGCCACCAAGGTGGCCAAAAGGTCCTGAAGGGAAGCTACGAAAGAAGGCATAGATTGAGGGGGACGGTAGACAAGGACAACAGTAAGAGGGGCAGGAAGGTTGAGGGAGCGGGCCACCAGGTAGTCCACATTAGGTATAGGGGGATGAGAAAGAAGTTGGAATTTGAGAGTCGACCGAATGATCATTGCCACTCCTCCCCCAGCCCTGCCAGCCGGGCGGTCAGCTCGGAGGGCGTAGTAGGTATCGGGGAGGATGGCTAGAAGATCTGGGAGAGAGTCAGCAGTAAACCAGGTTTCAGTCAGAAAAAGAAAATCAGGGGAATCAGTAACCAAAAGATTGAAAAGTGCTGTCTGGTGTTTAACTGCGGAGTGAGTATTAAGTAAATAAGCAGAGGCAGCGGTAGGAGCAGGGAGAGGGCGGGAGACAAGGGAAGGTTTAACAGAAAAAGAGGTGGGGCTGTGAGAGGCCCGTGTCGGGTGTGACGGGGGAGAGGTGAGAATGCCAAGTGTGTTGAGATGATGCAATAAAAAGGGTGAAGGTGAGGATGTGGCGGAGAGAGCAGTGAGTTGAGCGGGAGTGTAAACCAATAAAGGAGCAGAGTGTGTGGCCCCTGGTCCCGGCCCGCCGCGGACGGGCACAGACGGGCTTAACTTAGGCGCAACTTCGGTGCTCCTTCGTCACGCCCGCTGCGCCCGTCCGCTGCGCTGCCGGAAAAGAGGAGCCATAATATAGGGACACATGAGGGAAGGAAACAGGGGGCGTGGCAGGAGGGGAGGAGCCAAAGAGCTGCTGCAGCGAGCCCAGACCCGCCCAAGATGGCGGAGCCGCCCGTCCCACTCCGAGCGACCGGCAAGGAGGGGGCGATCAGCGGAGGCGGTGTGGGTAGCGTGTAGGAGAGGGGGCATCCAGGGAGGATCTGAGCGCTGAGTCCGAAGCGCTTGAAGGCAGTGCAGGTAAGCAAAGTTTAAAAGTCAAGTGAGTAAAAGATCGTTGCTCCCGGAGAAGCCTCGGGAGATCTGGAAGCAGGTTTAGGCGAGCGAGCAGGTGAGTGCCTAAAGTACTTGCCAGGAGGGGAGGAGCCAAAGAGCAGCTGCAGCGAGCCCAGACCCGCCCAAGATGGTGGAGCCGCCCGTCCCACTCCGAGCGACCGGCAAGGAGGGGGCGATCAGCGGAGGCGGTCTGGGTAGCGTGCAGGAGAGGGGGCAGCCAGGGAGGATCTGAGCGCTGAGTCCGAAGCGCTTGAAGGCAGTGCAGGTAAGCAAAGTTTAAAAGTCAAGTGAGTAAAAGATCGTTGCTCCCGGAGAAGCCTCGGGAGATCTGGAAGCAGGTTTAGGTGAGCGAGCAGGTGAGTGCCTAAAGTACTTGCCAGGAGGGGAGGAGCCAAAGAGCAGCTGCAGCGAGCCCAGACCCGCCCAAGATGGTGGAGCCGCCCGTCCCACTCCGAGCGACCGGCAAGGAGGGGGCGATCAGCGGAGGCGGTCTGGGTAGCGTGCAGGAGAGGGGGCAGCCAGGGAGGATCTGAGCGCTGAGTCCGAAGCGCTTGAAGGCAGTGCAGGTAAGCAAAGTTTAAAAGTCAAGTGAGTAAAAGATTGTTGCTCCCGGAGAAGCCTCGGGAGATCTGGAAGCAGGTTTTGTGGTGGAGTGGCTGATGGAGGCGTGGGTGCTTGCGTAGAAGATGGGGTCAAGCGTGTGGCCGGCAGAGTGGGTGGGTGTTGTGACGATCTGTCTGAGTTCGAGGCTGTCGATCAAGGTGGTGGAGTTGGTGTTGTAGTTATTCTCGAGGTGGAAGTTCAGGTCGCTGAGGAGGATGTAGTCTGTGGAGGCGAGAGCGTGTGTACTGGGGAGTCGCTGAACTGTGGCCCGGGTCCGGGGGGTCTGAGGATGAGAGTTCCTCTGTGGTGTTGGTATCGGTGTAGATCTGGAAGTGCAGGTGTTCAGCGGTGTTGAGGGTGTCGTCGGTGTTGGTCGAGACTCTGAGAGTGTTCCTGTGGACGATGGCGATTCCTCTTCCTGTTCCGTTGGTGCGGTCCTTGCGGGTGATCTTGTAGCCCTCCAGGATGGCTATGGCGATGTCGGGTGCCGAGGCGGGGTTCATCCAGATCTCTGTCAGGAAGGCGAAGTCTGGGGAGGTGGAGTCGAGTAGGTCCCAGAGTTCAACGGCGTGATTGCGGAAGGAGCAGGTGTTGAGAAGGATGCATCTGAGATGGTTGCATTCTTTCACGGCGGTCGGATGCTAGTGAAGCTGCAGTTCCAGCAGGAGAAGGCTCCTTGGGTGCACTTCGGGGCGGGCAGGAAGCAGGTGTGTGATTGTCCGGTGTTGAGTGCGTGGAGGGTGCTGGCATCGTAGCGGTGTCGGGTGTCGTGGTGTTTGCAGGGGCCAGGGGTTCTGGCGCTGTGCGTGATCCAGGCATGGACGGGCGCAGATGGGCTTGCCTTAGGCACGGCCGCACAGCAGCCGCCATGAAAAGCAGAGGTGGGAGGGAGAAGCAAATGGGAGGAGTTAGTGGACAAATGGGCGAGTGGGGGGCGGGGCTGCAGGGGATGCAGTGGGGGAAGAATGGGGGTGGGAACGGCGAGGGAACAGAAGGCAAAAGGGGCACAGGGCACAGAATACAAGGGGAAAGGAGGAAAACAAAATAATTAGACAATATAAAAACAGAAACAATACAGAACAAAGCAGGTGGGCGGGGCCGCACCGGACGCAGCGTCGGGAAAAACGGATACAGGAACGGCGAGGGAACAGAGGCAAAATGGGTTACAAGGTACAGAGTACAAAGGGGAAAGGAGGAAAAATGAAACAATTAAACAATAAAAAACAGAAGCAATACAGTACAAGCAAACCTAGGGCCAGCCACTGGCCACCAGGGATGAGACGCAGGTGGTAGCCTGTGGGAGGATGAGGGCCTCGAACTTGCGGCAGTGGCAGCAGCAGCCACATGCCCTTTGACCTCCACTTTGGCTCACACACACATACTGACACATACACACAAGTTCAGCCATATACACTCTCTTTCACATAAACATACTCTCACCTGCAAACACGCACACATCTTACATTCAAAAGCATTTTCTACTTACCTCCGCTGCCATGGAAGGGTATATTCCAGCTTATTGTTCTCATTTATATTACAATATTAGTGAATAATATATTTTACTTTGATTAATGTAGCCTGGTTAAATGCTAGTGCAAACCTGGAGTATTCACAAATTAATATCGACTGGTATGGTGCTCCAAGGGGAAGAGAGCAGCCACAAGCGCTCTCAACTAAATGAGGAAACATTGGCTGCTCTGGGGTTGCATCTAAAATATATTTTACTTACTCAATATTAGTGTAATAAAAAATTGACAGAAAATAAAGAGTGGAGCACTAGCTGTCTGTGTGTTCCTAGCCCTGGATTTTCCACCTCTGAGGCCAGGGGTCACAAAGGCAGTGCTAGGGGTAGCAAAGGGCAAGCCAGGGGTCACAGCTGTGAACCCTGGCGACCCCTAAATGTCATCCATGCTTGCTTGGTGAATTTCAAACAGCAATATATTTACATACACACCACACAATCCATTATATTTAAAAGCAGGAATTGTGGCAAAGGAAATAAATACAGGCATTGGATAGATAATTTCCTAAGATTCTGCTTTTACCTTGCTCAAAATATATGTTCACCTGCTTTGTAGCTTCAAAAGCTTGATAAGGCTGAAGAAAATCGAAAATGTAGTATTTCTGGTTTTGTTCTGGTCTAGGGAAGATGGCTGTTGACTGCCTTCTGTGACCAGTCACAGCTAGCATTTGTAAAGGTTGAAGACTGACTTTCATTACGGGGCGCTTTGCCATTTAGAGCGCTAACTCTGGGTCTGATATTGACTCCCCACTTCAAAGAAACCATGGGCAGTTTAACCGGGTGTGAACCAGCACCGGGGAAACCAGTGCAGGGACAGGCCCAATAGCTGCAGGCAAGAGCGCAACCAGGGGTGTGCCTAACTCCTGCTGCACTAGGTGGGGAGTGGATAATGCCCCTCACAGACAGAAGACTGATGTTTTTCAACTCCTCCCACCACTAGAGCAGTGCAGCTTTGCAGCTTTGAAGAAAGTAAAGAAAGAATCCTGAGGAACTCTGGGGCATATTAGCAAGAACCTCGTTAAAGTTATTGCCATTTTAGAATTCCAAAAGAAGCCCAGGTTAGATGTGCCGGACATCTAAACTGGGCTTCTATTGGAATTCTATAATGCATATTAGCAAGCCCATTATTGCCGTTTTAGCTGCAGTTTCCTGCCGCTAAAACAGCGATAATTTTAAAGAGGTTCTTGCTAATTTGCCCCACAGTCATACTTGCAAACAGATGCAAACCCTCATAGATCCTTGAAAGAACTTGGTAATACAGATTCCATATTTTAGCTTCAGCTCACAGCTTCTCCTGTGTAGCAGTAAGTGGTCCAACCAACCCCGTCACCGGCATCTTATTAGAGCTGTCATGTGCCTGTTGAGGTTCTGTGGTTTTCGACTTCGCTTCGTATTTAGCCGCCATTTTGTGACCGTTGCCAGTTTTGTTGCCTGTACTCAGGCAGCACGGCGAACATAGTGTTTTTGCTTTTCCAGCTGCTATGCGTCTCTTCTGTTAAAAAGTAACCCTTTGTCCTTGTTTATGAAACCGATGTCAGGGTCTGGCCGAGTTTGTTAATCCATGTCTAGACTGATTGATCCTTGTCTTAGTTGACTGTTTGGGTCCCACCATTCTTCCTTTACTTTATCCTATTTGACTGGCCTTCACTATTCTCTCCTTGTATTCTCCTATTACACAACTATCCTATGAAGCACGCAAATACATCCTGCCACCTGCAAATTGAATTACATGCACTAGCATTGATTAACTTGAGGGGAGGAGAGAACACCTGATTTTCTACGCCTAACAGAGTGTCTCGTGTCTCTGTCTGACAAGGCAGGTGTACCCGGAGATATTAGGCGTGCCCTGCGCCGCTCGGCCCATAAGGCCCGGTTCTCCACTGTCAACCAGAGAGGTTAACGCTGCAGGCCACATGAGACCAAAAAAGTTAAGCAGTGAAAATAGGAAATGACCACACATATCCATGTTAACCATTTTCATTTGTGGGAAGGAGACCAGTCAGCAACAATAAAACCCTCATCCTAATACCTATATCTGGGCTGTCACATCACAGTTATTAATTTAAAGACCATTCCTCATCAAATAACTAAACTATTAAAGCGGCTCCATCAAAAGCTGGGATCACACGACAATCATTAACATCTTTGGAACTCGAACATTACCAAATAAACAAACCCACCTTTAGCAATAAATGCACTACCACGCAGTCCTATGCCAATGGCACCACCCACAGAGTTACAATGCCAACTGATCAGCCCCACTGGCATCACCACCTTCCCGTTTCGCTAGGATATTTAGCCAGCACTGAAAGCACACGTGTTCCACCGCCGAGATATCCCACTCAAAACAACAACTTAGCTATCCCAGCAGTACACAATACTGATTAAAGGCCCGCTGTCAACAACTGATCAACCCATCCCAGATTCCATTCCCAGCACACCACCCAACTAAACTACGTCTGCTTCAACGCAAGCTGAGCACCATACACCAACAAAACAGGATGTCTCTCTCATTGGTTTCAACAACTGAGTGGTTACAGTGGGTCCTAGTATCTTCAAACAACAAGCATTAGCACCTGCATTTGGACGTACGTGGAACTTCTTCAAATGTTCAAATGTTTTTGCTGCCCACTCTCGAGTGTTCATATTTTTGGAGTTACCTATAATTTAGCTGTGTAACCCATTACCATGAAATGGCCGTCCATCCTTTTATGATTTTCCCCAAAAGTTTTCTTGATAGAAAACGAGACAGTGGGAATCCATTGTTTTAAAAAGTACTTTGAATTAATTTTGGAGAGTTTGATCAACGAAATGGTTTTCCAAGCGCTGCACCTCGTTGAGTAGACAGTTTAAGTTAAATTAGCAGGTTAACTTAATCTCCGCAGAGTCCGGAAAGATACACAGTCCAGGTTCTTGCTCAGGTAGCTTGGTTATTTCCCGTCACGGGAGATTTCTCTTCTGCTTTGGTTTGCTGAAGCTTAATGAGCTCTCCTGCTGCAATAATTAATTGCATTTCGTTTTCTAAGGCCATTGTTGAAAGGGAGAGCCATCCATCGCGCGTGGCATTAATTAGGATTGCATGTGGTTCTTAAGTACCAGAAATGTTTGTGGTGAATCCGCTCCATGAAAGGTTCTTTGTGCCTCCCCGGAACTGCTGTCGTGCCCTAAATGCTTCCTTAATGGCTACCGGTGCATTTTCAAAACCAGTCCATTTCCTCTGCACGGAGGATCGTTCTTGAGAGTGATAGGCTACGGGATATGATTTAGTTTTGGATACATCGGCTGTACTTGAATTTTTATTCATTTATTTACATTCCAAAATTAATGTCTGTAATAAACATAGCTTTTCGTCACCTACAGATAAAACCATACATATGTATGCTTAGTTTAATAGATAAATAGGATTTTTGTGCATGTAATAATGCAGGTAGTGAAAGAGAACAAAGGAAAGTCAGAGATACAAACCTAAAGTTAAAATGATCCGTAAGTGGAAAGATGTTGACCTGCAAACGCTGACCACTAAACTTTCGGATTTTGTCCAACCTATAGATCCTGATGCTGATGTAGACCAGGAGTGTAATGCTATAATCGATTGCCTGATTGGAGCAATAAATCGGATTGCACCTGAGAAGCCTCAAAAGATTAATAGCGGTGGGAAAGGCGCCCCCTGGTTCACCCCCACTCTGAGGGAGCATAGGAAAGAACTACGTAATGTAGAAAGAGTCTGGAGGAGGAAAAAAGATGAAGAATCCTATGAAGAATATAGGAAGCTGTTTCGCACCTATAAAAAACATATACAAGAGGCTAAAGCCACATTTTATGAAAAGCGGATTAATGAGGCGGACAATGTCCAGAAGGAAACCTTTAGAATACTTGCGGAATTAACTAAGAGAGCTCAAGACACGGACACCACAATTAGCTGTGATGCCTTTCTGACATATTTCTTGGACAAAGTTGACACCATTTTAAACGAGATAAAAAATAATGCCACCGGCTCTATGGATCCACAGGTATCTCAAACTCTGGCGGGAACTTACATGTCCAACTTCCCCCCGATAGATTCATTAGGCCTTGAAACTCTGATGAGAAAAATAAAGTCAGGCTCTCCAGCGGACCCATGCCCCCCAAGTGTGTTTCGCCTAGCTCGCCTTAGTCTAGAGGACCACATCCTATCGATGTTGAACAAATCACTAGACATAGGCCGGCTACCAGCCAGCTTTAAGGAAGCTAGGGTGAAACCGCTAATAAAGAAAGTAGGGGCAGACCCTAAAGTGTTGAAAAATTACAGACCAATCTCCCAGCTACCATACCTGTCCAAGGTTCTTGAGCAACACGTGCTGATATCCCTGACATCGTTTCTGGAGTCTAACCATCTTCTCCATGAGATGCAGGCAGGGTTTAGAGCACACCATAGCACCGAGTTGGTCATGCTCTCGGTGATGGACGATCTTAGAATGATGGCTGACAGTAAAAAACCAAGCGCGCTGATACTTTTAGATCTGTCAGCGGCGTTTGATACTGTCAGCCATTCTTTACTCTTGGACAGGTTGGTTGGCTTTGGGTTTCGAGATTCAGCATATCATTGGCTGGAATCTTTTTTATCGGGGAGAACCCAGAGAATTCAGTTCGGAGACATGGTATCAGGAGTAGGAGAACTTACTTGTGGGGTCCCCCAGGGCTCTGCTTTATCTCCCCTCCTGTTCAATCTGTATCTACAACCTCTAATAAAAAATCTGACTGAGATGGGTTGCCGCGTATTTAATTACACGGACGATACTCAGCTGTTGTTGAGTATGGACGACACTGAACGGGCCCAGTTACAGGCACAGGAGGTACTCAGATACACAGTTAAATGGATGTCGAGAAACCTCCTGAAGATTAATCCTGAAAAAACTGAGGTGCTGATAGTCTCATCCACTTGCTCCCCTTGGAGTGACCTGTACTGGCCCCAGGAATTGGGTACTACCCCCAAACCAGCCGACTCGGTCAAAAGCCTTGGCATTAAGGTAGATAGTGCTCTTTCAATGGTGAGCCAAGTCTCTACCGTTGTAGGAGTCTGCAACGGTCTTATAAGACAATTGTGTAAATTAGTCCCGCTCCTTTCCCAGTCCATGCTTCGTACCGTAGTCTCGGCCACTATACTTTCGAGGCTGGACTACGGAAATGTTCTCTACCTGGGCCTACCAAAGGTATTGACTAACAGACTGTAGGTGGTCCAAAATGATGCAGCAAGACTTATCTTCAAACTTTCAAGGAAATCACATGCTTCCCCCCTGCTGCAGAGCCTTCACTGGCTGCCAGTGACGCAAAGATCTGTTTTTAAAAGTCTCTGTATAGCCCATAAGTCTATCTATGGCAAGCCCCCGCTTATGTTAAAGAAAGGCTGGAGATCTACCGACCTGAAAGAAGGCTAAGGTCATCCGAGGCTCAACTGCTTGCGTGCCCTCGGTTTAAATTGGCCACAAAAGGTGGAAGAGCTTTTTCAGTTCTGCTGCCGAGGATCTGGAACAAACTACCTGAAGTTCTTCGTAAGGATGGAAACAGGCTCCATTTTAGGAAGACCCTAAAGACTATCCTGTTTAGGGCAGCGCTGAGCCTAGTTTAGCCTCTGTTCTTCCCTGACGTTGATTAGGCCGTTATGTTTTGTGGTCAAAGCGCCCTGAGACCTGCCGGTGAGTTGGCGCTATACAAACCCATATTAACAATAACAATAACAATATATTGGTGTGCATTTTGCAGCACACAAAGAAAGAGGAAAAAGCATCTAAGCATAGTGTTTGTGTGGAAGGCTAGGCTGACCATAATACAGGCAAAACTGCACTATGGTGCAAGGGTGACTGCATTGGCACGATGCAGCCCAAAGTGCGCCAGCACAGAGAGAGAGCAGAACTGTGGCATTTCTGTGAAAATATGGTGTAGTTCTGCTCTCTTCCGATCAGGCAACGCAGCAACATCACTTGCTACGCTGCATGAAATGTTTGTAAATCCGGCCCTATAGGTATGAAATTAGTCAAGTGAAATCCTGTTAGAATATCATATTTTTAAATATTATGAATATTTTACCTTATTTCATTAATTCCAATCCACAGACCCTAAAATAGGACTGTGGGGCTGACATGAATAGACTATCCAAATATAAATGGTCCTGCTTTGGAAGCTCTGCCTAGAATGTCACACTCAGCTCAGCTCAGGATTAAGGATGAACATAATAATCAGCTCAAGTGGTAGAGCTATTGTTCTCACAAGGAGCAGCACATTAGATGGTGACTCATATGTCTTTCCTTTGAAGTAGAAGAGGAGAGGGCTTAAAGGATGAAGGAAACACCTTCTAAGAAACCAAAACATCTGCCATCTTGAAACTGTAAAGCAAGTTGAATGTATCCCTCAATCCCAATTTATGAGCATCCTAGCTCACTGACATTTTATGTTTAGCGCATCAATTGCGTGAACATGTTAAATGCGGTGTTACGGATTTTCCTTGAAAAAATGCCGGATTGGACTCACGATTCTTGCAGACATTGTGCACCGAGAAGAGAATTCCCAATTGATTGAAACAAAAATGTGAGAAACTCCATTCTCCCTTTCACTGGAATTCCCTGTAGAACTGGGGAAGTTAATTTCCGATCTTCCTGCAGCTGGTACCATTCCTGCCTACTGTTGGAACCCCGAGTGCCAGCAACCCTGAGTAAAACAATAGTTTGGAGCCCAGATAGAACAAAGCATCCAGAAAGCTGCAGATGGCATGCCCTTAAACCCGTAGGAAATACTGGTAAGTTGTGTTCAGTAGATCCCTAATACTTTACAGATTTAAAACTATTACCCTCTAGTGGAACCCATCATGAGATCAAGGCAAAGGCCAGCAACAGTCATTTAAAGGCCACACTTCCTGGTCTCGCCCAGCCCTCCACTTCATTCTGCAAAGTTAATCACAGGCTGTACTTTTCAGATTGTATTTGCAGCGCTGGCGATACAAAAAAAGCTGTAGACGTTCGCCAAACGAAGAGCTCAATGAGTGATTATCCACCCAGCATCTACAACAATCTTGTATCCAACAACCGATGTTAAGAGGCACCATCCCTGTCATGTATTTGTTGTAGTTTTTAATCTTCCTCTCCACAGTAACTAAACCAGCACATCTGATGCCGAAGAGCTATTGTCGGTCTAACAACACTCTCTCCATTACTTCAATGTAAGCACTGACTAAGAAAACTGACTAAGACTCAAAGCAACTTTGTTTACTGGACAAGTACTTAAGTCCTACCTGACTCCATAACTCTACAAGTTAGCCTAATTTTGACTCCGTCCCACTGAAACACACACAGCACCTAGGGCCAGATGTAGGTAAATCTATTTTACCGACTCATAAATACCGAATTTTACCGATTCGGTATTTATGAATCGGTAAAATAGAAGCAGGGAGATGTAGGTAAATCCAGATGTGCATTTACCGAATCGGTAATATTCGGTATTTACCGATTCGGTAAATACCAACCGGTAATGCCCATTCATTCCTATGGGCTTTGAAGCCCATAGGAATGAATGGGCATTACCGATTCGGTATTTACCAAATCGGTAAATACTGAATTTCACAAGGGTGCAGGGGGTGTCACTTTGACACCCTCTAGCACCCCCAAAACAGGGTCGGGTGCCATGTGGCAGGCATACATGCCCTAAGGGCAGGTCTGCCTGTCATATGGCACAGGTGTGCATGCACACATGTGCATGCACACCGGAATCGGTATTTTACCATCAAATTGAATTTGATGGTAAAATACCGATTCAGTAAGGCTTGTGGGACTCAGAAGAGTCCCACCTACATATCAAATTTCCCGAATCGGTATAAATACCGATTCGGTATTTTGCAGAATCGGTAAATTTACCGATCTGTAAATTTACAGATTCTGTAAAATGACTGGCCCTACATCTCAAAATCCAATTACCGGTCGGTAACGGCCGAATTCGGCCGTTACCGACCGGTAATTGGCCACCTACATCTGGCCCCTAGTCACCTAACCCATTTTCCACAGGATAACATGGGTTTCCTCGACAACAGTTGTTTCTTTTGGTGTATGTTTAATGTGACTTAGTTGTGGTAGCTAGTTAATATATTTTACATTTGTATGCCTTGGTACGGATATGGCATTCTTGATTCGTTTATCTGGACTACTTTTTGAGTAATTGATCCTTGTACCCACAATAACCCCCTTCAAGTAAGCCTTGAGCTCAGCCTACACTACCCAATGGTCAGACAAGCATATCTTACGGGGTCTTTGGTTTGCCTTTGTAACTCACTCTGGCAAGGACATTGTTAGAGTTTAAACTGACATGGCTGCATCAACTGAAAAAAGGGGACAGAAAAAGGTGCAACAAATTATGTGACTGGGCATATAATGAAGCGATTAGGAAGTGATCTAGAGGTCTATCGTGCAATCCTTCTTACCTATAGAGCTAAGGTCTAAATCTGACACTGAAATTGATAAACAAAAACTTGCAATTAATTCAAATCACCTTATCTCTTTGGAGCTCGAAATGTAAATGTTTGCAATGTAAAACAAGAAAGCATGCACAGTGCAATACTACACCTTACCATCACAATATGATTTCTGGATTTTGCACAAACTGCTCACTACCTCATATTAGAGCGCTTTCTTTAACAAATGAAAATATGCTATTTAATTCTCTGCTATAGCAAATATCTAGAAATAAAATTATATACCAATTAGATTACTGTCTTTCTCAAGTTGTGTCAGAGAAGATTCTTAAAAAGGAATGGTAAAAAAATTATAAATATTTTTCAAGGATTGTTTCACTTACTTCTTTCGCATTTTTTTCTATTGAACTGGAAAGGTATGCAAATGCTTTTTATTCTTTGGTTAGAAATGTTCCGTATGATTGGCTGATGTTCATGTGAATGACTACTGCTCATTTTGGAATTCATCCATGCATGAACTATGCCCTGATAACCGAAAAATTATAAAAGCTTTGACAGTGTGATTAGACTATTAAGTTAAAAGAGACTTTTCTTCATTAGTTTACATAAACCTTTGAAGGAAGATGGAAATGTGTCTACCTAAGGGAACAGAAGTCAGTGTGAACTCATCAATGGCGATAGATGACAACTGTTCGACACATTTAGGGGCATATTACCAACAAGTGGCGATATTTATCGCTAAATAGGTTTGCTGAGATAACGTGCTATTAGCAACGTTTATCTCCAAAGCGATAAATTTTCCGGCGATAGCGGAGAAATGCTTGAATATCGCTGAGAATACAGTGATATTCACGCATTAGCGACGAAATGCTCTTAGCCATGTTATCCACCTCCCATTGGATAACATGGCTAAGAACTGGTCTGGGCAGGTGTTAGTATTTGGAGATATTCGTGCTTAGCGTGAATATTTCCATCGCTACGCCTGCCTTGCTAATAGGCGATAGCGATGTTAACGACTGTTTTAAGTCGCTAACAGTTTGGGTACGCCCATTTTGCATGTCATTAGCGATAAATATCGCTAACATGCAAAGCGGGCCCCAAACCGCTCACTATCACCTAAAAGCTATCGCTAACTGCTGTCAGCGACAGCTTGCTAATAGGGCGATAGAATTATCGCCGCTTAGCTGCCGAAAAGGGCCGCTAAAGTGGCGAAAATTCCCTATCGCCACCCTTGATAATATGCCCCTTAATGTCTATTACATTTCCTTCTATAAAAGGTCTAGCGCCACTTTTCAATCCCAAAACATGTTGCACATACAATGATCCTGGGGATAACATTGATGATAGCTTTAGAAGACACCGACTGTAAAGGCTTAATTAATGGGACACCCTACCTTCCATTTTGTTTTCCAGATAGGAAAAGTGTTTTCTTCTGCAAAAAAACTCTTTCACCAAATGCCCAGCCTAGCTTCATTTTCCTCCTAACAGTGTTCACCTGCTTCAGAAATAAGTGGACCCAGTAAGTCCCCTGATTTCATAGAATTTGACGATACAGAAGGTCAGCGATTTCCCCCCGAAATCCTGTATCACTGATCTCATGTGTTGAATTATTCTAGTGGCCATTCCCTTTCCTTCATTAATTCATTGAGCTGTTAGGCTATGTTAAACAGACAAAGGCACATGTTAGCAGTATGAAAGAGTGAGCTAGTTCATATTTAAATAACCTTCCAGACCTTTGAAAAACAAGACCGCCTGTGCTGACATATCAGCCATCCACTCTCACTTCCAAGCCTTTCAAAATGAGCACAATGCAAAAGCCTTCAAATCCCTTCTTGTGAATCTAATAATTTAGCTTGACTGGTTGGTGTAGCGTAGCATTGCTCAAGCGTTAACGAGAACTCTTTGATGAAATCCTCATAATTAGTAATCAACGGACTGTCATGTTGCACTAAAGCTGTGATCAAAGCATCTTCTGCTAGATTCAGCTGCATGAAAGAGAATTGGCTTTGATGTGATGACCATAAAGTTAAGCATTCCTTGGGATTTCTTCCATGGCTCTACAGTAAAAACAGGTTAGACAGGTGGAATAGTGAGCATGTTCTGACCTGCAGGAAGTGGAGGTTGTAAGGGATGTGCTCCGAGAAGCAGAAGCAGATGAGTATTATTCTTGTCAATTTGAATTTGTCTCATTAAGAACTGGGTATGCACTGGAGTTTTAACGCTATAAAATACTGAGTAGTTGGACCTATCTCAGGAAGCTACATTAGGTTAAGGACTCCTGCTTTTCAGGAATTACAAGAAACTTCGGTTTCACAGATAGCCCACTCCAAGTCAGAGTAAACTGCTAACTGATGACATAGGAGGACCCTGTGCAACCTGTAGGTGATCATCTCTGCGGAATGGTCCAAAACACAAAGAAAAGCTGTGCTTTTTAGACATCAAGATACAAATGTTACCTGTTGAGGAATGTAAAATACGAAAAAAACGAATAGGACGGTGAATTCCCTAAAAAATTACTATCATCCAAATTAATTAGTTTAAGAAGCTCTTACCTGCCTAAATGTTATATGTGTATATATGTATGGATTCATATAGTGCAGCCATGGGCGTCCGCAGGGGAGGGCAAGAGGGAGCCCTTGCCCCCCCCCCTGGATCGCCTGACCCATTCCTTTTACGGACTCCTTTGGCCCGTAATTTTCACTATTACAGCAGGCTGTTCCCCTGCGAGAAGCCCCAGGAGTTTAAATGATCTCTCACTAGGGGCCTCTCGCACTTCTCTTTGAACTCTAGAGGCTGCAGCAGCCCCTCCCCGACCTCGAGCAGACTGCTGCTGATCATCACATAAAGAATGACAATGGGCCGTCTGCCTTTAACTTGCCTTGAAGGTGAGTGATGAAGTTAAAGTGTTGCCCCCCCCCCGGAAGGCGAGTGATGAAGTTAAAATGTTGCCCCCCCCCCTGGAAACATTTCTGCGGACGCCCATGAGTTCAGCCCGAGAATTACTGAGTATTAATTAGTAAAAGTCGTGCCGTCGCAGGCAGAGATGTCATATGACACATGATCCTCTGCAATAAACTTTCTCAACTTTTTGCATCATTGCATATTTTTCCTCCAAAGCTGCCTGGACATAATAGGCATGGTATTCAGTGACAAAAGAGCACTATGTATATGCATGAAAAGAGATCAGATTGAGGAGCAACCGGTAGAGCGCTGTCTGTACAGTTTTCAAGTGTATATCAAGGTCGAGGTGTATTGGGTAAGCTGTGTGTGTAGGGAGTAGAGGGATATGTTGCGGTACAAGCACAATGTGTGTACAGCGGACCTGCGTGTCCAAAGCAGAGCAGTGGTAGACCTGGGTTTGCTCATTTTGTGAAAAGAGACAAAGGAAGGGATGCTTGGTGTGCCCGTCCCTTGCTAGCTCTTCCCTTTACTGCTTCTATGGATGAAATAATCACAGCCCAAACGTAACTGCAAACAGAACTAGCAAGGATGTTGAATGGGGGGATACAGGCATGCAAAGACGGGTGAAGGGATGGGGCGATAATGAGGTCGGCGTTGCAGCTTGTCTGGAGCCCTCTAGGACCAGTTGGACTGCTGTTAAAAAACAAGTGAAGGAGGGTACTTCCATGTGATTCAGCACAGCCCATAGCTGGTATCGCCTTGAATTACCTCTGCTGGAGCCTGTAGTTTCCAGACTCTTTTGAGCGCTGGGAGGAGGAATGCTGCACTGAAGTCAGCCAATGCTCCTGGGAATGTTTTGCATTCCTCTTTTACGGCGTGCAGATATGGGTGCTCCCAAAGCAACCACTTAATGACACAAGTAACATTGGGGGAGGGGTGAGGGATGGAAGCACCAGGCACAAGATGGAGTGGGAGGGGCTGCACTATGGTAATGAAGCAGAATTAACCAGGACGCATGAATTTGGCAGCTACGGTGTTGCTACAAAACTGAATGCGCTGCTATGGGTCACCGCTGCTCACACAAACTCGGTGGTATCAACCCTGGGCGACACTCGGTGGTATCAACCCTGGCCGACACTCGGTGGTATCAACCCTGGGCGACCTCGGTGGTATCAACCCTGGGCGACACTCGGTGGTATCAACCCTGGGCGAAACTGAAAATAAACGTACCCCCAAACCACTCTTCCCCATTTTCGTACCCAAGCAGGTGTCTAAAATGGGCTAGACGTGTGACGCACCTCTTGTTCGCGGCGAGGCCCTAAGTCAACAAATCCCTCACTTGGAGAGTCAAACCAATGAGGATCTCAAACTACGGCCTTCACAGGTGGCCGCCGCCGCACCATCAAGTGCCCCCTGCCCTTCCGGCTGGGTTTTGCAACATGAGTCTGTAACAAATCCCAAACTACAACAGGGTGCACAGCCAGTACAGTCAAGAGTGGTAGGTCTATCAACTGAGGGGCAAGGGAATCAGCAATCAGGAGTCACACTCAAAAACTACCTAAATTTGACATCAGACCAGGGGGAGTGGCAAGGATTTCCGAGTGTGGAAGGCCAATCAGGCATGGGGCCCAACGGGCAGCAGCCAGAATCCACTCACAAAAACCCTTCAAATTTCAGTAACCAGAGGCTAATGCTCCAGGGAGAAGGGGTGAGATGTGCCCCATCACACAAAAAAACAAACAAGCCATCTACGAGCTACAGTTAACCCCAAGGTACACAGCAAAAGGCTCATTTGACATCTTGAACAGGTCTAATATTGTCCGCCTCTTTGGCCATATTGCCTCGCTGGCCCAAATCACCTCAGAAAATATTGAGTGGGTGATATTCAAGAGACTGGAGACAGACACCCACGACGATTCCACCATAATCGGACTTGCGAGCCAGCAAGCCCAGCATGCCGTCCTTAAGGAAGCAACACTGTTCGCTGAATGGGGCATTGATGTCGTTGCGCCAAGGTCACTGAAATATCCACACGTCCTGTTACCGCAACAGGACACACACGTACCGTCATCCGTGCTCAAAGGCATTAGGCACACCCGCCCAGATACAGGGGCGAAATCAGAGCGGGCAAAAACCCCGCTAAAAATCTAAATCCAGCAAATCGACGGGCAACGGAGCGTGCAGCGGCATTACCAGTCATCAGATCACCGGGAGGCCACATGGAGACAGTGTCCCTAACCTAATAAACAGCCATGTAAATAACGCCCTTCCAAATCCACTCAGGGGGCTAGTCCGCGAGTTATCCATCATCTCATGGAATATTGCTGGGCTGAGCAACATCTTTAGAGACATAACCACACCTGAATACCTCGCACAGGGGGACATACTGTGTATTCAGGAAACCTGGGCAAGGGCAACAACCGCTATCGGTGGCTTTTACGAACATTTCAAACCAGCGACCAAAAGGACAATCTTTGGTCGCCCGTCAGGGGGTCTCTCCATATACGTAAGTCATGCGTGTAAAATTAACACAACTGAACTAAACCTGGGGTCTCCTGATCTTCGAGCCATCCTAATCAGTGGGTTGTCATAGGGTCAAAAAACTCGCCCCCTTCTACTAATTAATTGTTATTTCAACCCAACTAAGTATCAATCCTCCCAGGCCATGGAATCACTTACTTCAATTTTGGAAGATCTTTTAATAAATTGGAAGGACCAAGACGTAATAATCGCGGGTGATTTCAATCACAGAGGCCTGGGTTTAATCTCTGGGACACCATCAAGCAAGAAGTCAGCACTACTGACTGAATTTCTCCTAAATTTTAAGCTGCACTCCACCCACAGAATACAAAAAAGGACCCAACCCGAATGGACCACCATCCCGACCTTTAGAAATGTCTCTACTATAGACTACATCTTTATCACCGAAGGGCTTGCCCACAATCTTTGCAACTTTACAGTGGATGACAGAGAGGAAAGCGATCATAGGCTCCTCCGCGCCTCATTCAATCTGGCGCGTGTACAAGCAGAATTACAAGTAGTTATTGGAACCACTACGGGGGAGGAACATCACAAAGTGTTTAAAAGAATAAAATGGTCAACCAAGTCATAGCCTGCTAGATTATGTAGCTAGAAGGGAGGACGAACTTAACCCAGTTCAAACTAAGAACGTCATCTACCTCTGGGAAACTCTGACCTCCGACTTATTGGATTGTCTAGGCAATAACCACCATTCAAGAAGTCGCCAATTTCACTCTGAGCCTCGCCGTGCAAATTCGTGGAGCATGTCACAGAGTAAGCGTGCTCTTAATAAGGCAATCAGGGCACAAAAGAAAGGCACTCATTTGTCAGGGAGATACTCCATAGCTGCTCTGCGAACTGACTATAAAAAGAAAGTCTGGGCCCACAAAAAACTGCAGACCGAACAGAACTGGTTGACCGTATTCTCCTTAATTAAAGGAAATGACAACAGCAAGCTTTGGCGTTTCATTAACAGTCTGACCCCCAGAGGAGCGCAAAAGGAAAACAGAGTTGCAGGGAAAGTGTGGGAACAGTATGCTAAGGGACTGTACACCTGGGAGACAAACCAGCCCACTGCAGGAAGCCTTGTGTGGTCCAAGGTGGCGGCGGAAATTATCGAACCCGAAAGTGCCTCGACAGTAGGTGTAAACTCGACCTCCATCGGATCGTTCACAGAGATGGAGGTACTAAAGTGCCTCAAGGCCATTAGAACTGATGGCGCTCCAGGCCCAAATGGGATTCCGGCCCAGGTTCTGAAAACTGCCTCAGCCTTTTTTGCATCTAGACTCACCCCTTTATTTAACCATTCTTTTGCCACTGCAATTTTGCCATCCTCCTGGAAAGGTTCCATTCTATTCCCTATCCATAAAAAGGGGGACCACACGAACCCGGCCAATTACAGGCTCATAGCCCTCCTCGACATAGAAGCAAAGTTATATGCCCGCCTTCTTCTCAGGGACTTGGAGGACTGGGTGGCCAAGAACGACATTCTTCCGCCCACACAGACCGGCTTCAGGGATCATAGCTCCACTCTCGACAACATCTTAGCCCTTTCCTACCTCGCGAAGAAGGCCAATAAGAGGAACAAGCCGCCCCTGTTCTGCTGTTTCATAGACTACTCCACAGCCTTTGACCGAGTGAACAGGGGCCGGCTCTGGGCAAAACTTGATTCCTGGGGGCTACCACAGGCTCTGCTAAAAGCTATAAAAGCGCTCTATGAGGGCACCTGGGTTAAGGTGAAGCTAAGCCCCACAATAACAACTGCAAGAATTGACACCAACTCGGGCCTCAAGCAGGGGTGCGTCTTGGCCCCCATGCTCTTCAACTTGTATACTGCGGACATGGGGTCAGCTCTGAAAGATGCCAACTTAGCACCTCCAAAACTGGGGAAGCTCGTCTTGGGAACACTCCAGTATGCAGACGACACGGGGATCTTGGACCACACTAGGGTGGGGCTCCAAAGAGCCTTAAGCAGTTTGGCCTTATACAATAAGTCAAATGACTTACGGATCAACGTGGGCAAGACCAAAATCGTCATTTTTGGCAAATACCCCCACAAAAAAGAAGCCTCATGGTCGCTGGGAGAGCACCGTATCGTCACTGCCCCATCCTATAACTATCTGGGCACCTGGGTCTCTGAGAGTGCCTCTGCAGTTAAACATCTGAAGGAGCTTAAACCCAAAATTGACAAAACCATTCTGTCGCTAAGACGCCTAAGCCATCGCTTGGATAGTCCCTCAGCAGAACCAAGGCTGACAGTGCTTAGGGCAAAACTGATCCCTGCTATTGCATATGGGCACATAGCCTACCCAGGTGCATTCGACAAAGTGGTCAACGCGGCCCAGGCGAAAGCCTATAAGATGGTGCTACAGGCCCCTAGATACGCAAGGAACAACATATTAAGGCTTGAAATAGGCCTCAAGCGACCTGAGCTGGCATTACTGGGGGACCTTTTAAAACTCTATATTAGAGTATTGAAAGCGCCAGAACATTCCCTAAAGCACACCCTAAAATCAATCTTTGAGGAGGTGGGCTCTCCCTGGCACTCAAAGGTAGGACAAGCCATTGCAGCATTGAAAATCGAAAGAAGGAGTTTGCCTCTGCACGAAATTCCATTCTCAGCCTGGGCCCAAGCCGTCAAGCGCCAAGTCCGGATCATTTCCTGTGGACTTGATCTTGCATCTCTTCGGCAAAATCCACTAACTCAGGCCCTGGACAAATCATATATTCCAGGTAAACCCCATCCTTACCTGCAAGACCCAGTATCTACTCACGCGAGAAAGAAAATTTTGTACTTTCGCCTTTTGGCCCTCAGGATCACGGACTTCAACCCCCAATGGGCCCGTACGGATGGTACCATAGCTTGTCGTCTATGCAACTACCGTAGAGAATCCTGGCTACACTTGTTGTGCTGTTGCACAAAGCTGGCCAATGACCGCCATCGTTTGCTGCTTCCGATTTTACGGAACACGGACTATAGAACTTGTAAAGAGGCTTCGAACTGGTGCCTCTCCTCAGTCTCCACGACCTGTCTGATAGCCAGAGTTGGGAAGTTTATACATCAGGTAAAAATGGCACTCGACTCCCACATAACGGCATTGCCTGCAAAGTAACTGGAAGCCCTCGGCCCCAGTCATCCAACCTGGGCTGGTTTAAAGATCTACGAGGAATCTATCCATCGTCTACTGCCCTTGGTGCATGAATTGACTCTACTGAACTTTCACTGGCCTCCTTTTATCAGCTGGGAAACATTGGTGCAACCTATACTTCACTCTTTTTAAAAGAACTCTGTTTTGGACAGCTAATCAGGACCAACATGTTAGTATTTTAACTCAAAGTGAGATTCACTTCTATGTGTCTTTCTTTCTTTTTATCTTATACTGTAAAGATTTTAAGTAATCATGCAGTTTATTAATAAAATTGTCAAAATTGTCAAAATTGCTCACACAAAGCAGGAGCCAGTACGGGGGTCTCCACAGCTCTGTACCTGGCAGAGGAAAGGGGGTGGGAACCTTCAACATAGTAGGCAGACCGCAAGAAAGTGACAGAGACCAGGAAGGTTTGGAGGGTGCGGCCCGATGGCACGTAGAGCAGAACCGGGCACAGAAGTTGGGGCAAGTGTGTTGTAAATATGACGATGATAAGCAGGAAACCAAGAAAAAAACATCCCCCCCAAAGAGCACATAAACATGGCAAAGCATAATGATACAATAGTTAGTCCCTGCTCTGTGAGATGAATAAAAGAGAAAAGGCGAGACAAAGAGGAAGGACTGACCCTTAGCAAATAAGGATTTATAAAGTACACTGAAACAAACAAATCAAAAACAGGGGGATGGCTTTAAGCCCACACGGGAAGTATACCAAAGTATGCAAGAGGCTGTACGCTTATGCTTGACCTAAAAAAAGGGCCCTCACACCCACTCTTCAGTTCACTTTCTGGACCTGCAGGAGCACTCTCAGAGGACTGCCTGCTGCTGTTGCCTGCTGTATTCTTCATAAGACTGCTTTGCAGCACCAAAGGAACTGCTCTGCCACTCTGCTGCCTGAAGAATGTTCTACATCCCCGGAGGTCTGCCCTGCTGTTTGAACCTGTCTCTTCGACTTAAGCCTAGGACTCTAGAGTGACTCCAAGGGCTAGTTGGCTGGCCTCCTGGTCAGATTCTCCAAGACAGAAAAGGCACCAACTATCTTGAACCCGCACCGGATCCTATGTGAGCAAGTCCTAACCCTCCAAGTGGTGTCTCCCCAGTCCTGGACCCTTGGAAGTAGTGCTGAAGGTGCCCAGATAGCCCAATTTCAAAACGTGGGACTTGGAAAACGTTTACCACCAGCTGCTTTGCTCTGTAGAACTATACTTTCTCCAACATTTTCTTCCAAAGTTTCTTCTAAGTCCGTAGGTGAGCAGAGACCGGTCCCAATCCACTTTGTGTATCTGACCATAACATTTCAATTTTGCCTATATGCTAATTCCATTTTAAAATTTAAAAACTCATAACTTTTGTTGTAATGATTGGATATTTGTCTTTTTAGTATCAAATAATGTATTAACATTAACAATATTTCTTTTCATTGTAGCTGGATTTTTCTTGTATTGTGTTTTCACTTTATTATTGTTTAAGTACTGGAAAAATACTTCACACATTGCCTCTAAGTTAAGCCTCACTGCTTTTGTACCAATCTACCAGAGACTTAAGCACAGGTTAATTTAGTGACTTTTAGTGGTTAATCATGACAAAGATTGCGGCTGTTGCCTGAATAGGATTTCATCCCTTAATAAACAACCCAATTACTCATATATGCAGAAATTGAATAGATAAAATGGGAGTATGTCTGGAACAGAAAATATCTGAGAAAAATTTGAGAAAGCTGGGAAATTTGGCAAGCAATTAGTAGAGCAAAGGTACTCACATGAATTGGTAGAGCAAATGTGCTCACACAGGAGAAAATTAACTACACAGGAATCAAATAATTTGTTTTTTTAGATTAGTCACTGAAAACATGAAATGCCACAGTGAAACTACAAATATAAAAGAAAAATCACATTCATTAGTCAAATACTTTTGTTCAGTAATCCACTAAGAAAACTGTGAAGAGGGGTTCCTATTCTGCTGCCACTGAAACTTTGCAAAATACAGTATGTAAAGGAGAATATTTGGAGATCAAGAAAAGCAAAGGCAGCTGAGTAAATAGGTAGATAATAAAAAGGTTGTATCAGAGCTGGCTGACAAAAGTGGGAGAAAAGAATATGTACGTGAGAGAGAAAAAAAGAGAGACATACAGATATATGAAGAGAAAAGGAAGTTGTGAAAAGAGTCAGGATGAGAGACAGGGAGCTGAGCAAAGTGAGAGATAATCCAAGAAAAAGAAGGGAAAGGTGGAAATGAGCAGTCAAAGGGAAACCGAAATGTTGGCAAGGGAAACAGAGTCCCACAGAGAACATGGCAGCTCTCTGTAGTCTATTCAACTGATGCCTTAGGAGAATGACCATGGATTAACTACGTACCTCTAAATCTCTAAATCTTGTGCCAAACTCTACAATCTTTTAATGACTTAATAATGATATTAGTGTGTGGGTATGTTTGTGTGCGTGCAGCTGTATGTATATTTGGTCATGCACCTAATGTAGAATAGCTTTTACGCCCTTTTACTTCGGCCAACAGCTCATTTCTGTTGGGTATACGGTTGCGGTCCACCCAAATGTTCTCATTGAGATTGAGAAAGTCTACACACATCCAAATGTTTCCATTAGATTTGCGGGTGATAACCACTGGACTCATACAATCCGAATCCTCGATATTGTGTCCACAGATGTGAATGGGTAGACACAGTACATGTTGATATATATGTACAACAATACATGCTGTACTTCATCTACAGAGGAAAGGTGCCAGATAATCTGCCATGAGCAACATCCACAATGTTAAGGGCCTGACACTGGTTGGATGGAAATGTAGGATAACAAAATAAAGCTCTTTATGGACAGGTACTGTGTCTGGGTAAGTAGTGAAACTAGGAGGATACGTGGCTTGAAACTTAATTGCTATATCAAAACTAAGAGGTGTACTTCTTCATAGAACTACATGCAAAGGTTTGAATTAGCACCAACAGAATGCTTCCTTTGTCATCCACTCCTTCATGCCCTACATGGTACACTAGAGTGGTATTCAGGATAACACCACATAAGGGTTTGGGTACTGATGGAGGAGTTAAGTTCAAGGACAGTGTCTCTGGCTATAGAATCCTCATCTGTAAATTGCCCGACCCACAACTGGGACCAAGTGACAGATGGGGAGTTGCCCTGGGCTCAGTTGTAAAGATGACTGGGACAGGGACCTTCACCCCCTAGTGAGGTAGCTATGTAATCCAACTCTAGGCTCATTCAACTTAAGTACATTACTACAGGTCAAGGCGGTATTCAATGGTACTTTTTGACAAATCAGTTTGTGTACATTGTGAAAAAGAGGAGGACACGTTTTCATGCTGCAGGAATGGGTGTTTCTTTAGCAATGATTTCACACATGGCTGCTGCAGGGATAACAGAAGAGTTTGTCCAAGTGTGAATTGAATCTTGATTGTTGCCAGCAAATAGGTAAGAACAAAGTCCCATATATGGCCACCTGTAAGAAGGTAATGAACTGGTGACATATTACTGACATACTGTGGACATTCATTGCACAATAGGTGGTGCCCAACCTTGGCATAATGTTCACTCTTTCAATTAGTGATATATTATGTGTATCCATGCACAAGGGTGCACAAGAATGAGGCCCCCATAATATAATTGATGACACAGCAAGGGTGTGCATGGCAAAACGGTTCCCACTGTGGCATACATTTTGGCCAAGGCTTAATGGAAGTAACTGCTGGCATATTGTTGCCAGCTATAGTAAGATAGAACATTAAAGTTCCACAGGCTCAGACAACAGAGGAACCCCTATGAGTGAACGCATGTAACATATAGGTTAGTCTATATTTTAGGAAACAGACTCTTCAAAACCCAGGACATATATGTCTTTGCTAGTGCCTGGGTTTGGAAGAGATAGGGTCGGGCAAGTTGAAATGTATTACATTTATATATGGTTGTTATTCCTTGGTCCAGGATTCATAATGAGGCTGTGCCTTATACAATGATGGACTTGCTCTGTATACTGTGTGTGCATTGCTGGCTAGTCTGGTGCTTGTGGTATCATTCTTTCCGTCTCCCTCACCTTTCCATTGCCTTTTTGCCCTGATTGCGCCAGATCCTTATCTCTATTTTATCAGATCTTACCATTTATAAGGATCTTGGTAGACTGGATCTTTTTATCTGCTAAGAAGTGTTAAAGGGAGAAATCCAATAAAATCACCTTCATCAATAAGACTCACCAATGGAACTTGGAAAAACCACTGACTCTAACTTAAATTTCAGGGTTTTATTACAAAGCCAAAAACAACTGAACATACAAGCACCTCATTATGAGGTTAAAAAAATACATAGGCACTAATATAAAGTTCATTCTCCTAATTAACCTAATTCGATGCGAGGTGAAAAGAAAAAGCAATTCCAAAAAGATGAAACAAGCAACAATAGATCCAATGTCTAAAGCGGTCTTCATCAGATAACAGAAAGAAAAATTAATTTGATTAGTTCTGTCCCTACACTAACACAAAGATGACATCCCTACATAACATCCACCTCGAAAACCCAGAAAAGGTGTAAGCTTGTGAAGGCTTCCTCAGAAGTGCATTCACATTGGAAAAGAAACAACCTGTCTAAGTCTTCATTCCTAGAATCGAACCCTTCTCTTACCCTTCTACTGAATCTCTACTCTCATCAACCCTGTCTGCCTCATCTGCCTCTCCTCCCTCGTCTGCCACTCGTCCCTCATCTGCCTCTCCTCCTTCGGGACACTGTCCCTAATACAAAGTGCACAACTCCTTAAACTCGCCCCAACACACCTCCTTAGGACACTCATCTTCGGCAGGTGATTTTCCACAACTTGTGCTTCATCCAAGATGGTTGAGTTGTTCTTGGGTCCCAAGCGCCTCCAGCATGGATGTTTGATTATCGCATACCACTATAACTATGTAACAGGTCTCCTCCATACCTAACTCCTAAAACAATGAGCATCAGTCTAGCTAACGAGGAAAATGTCCTTGCACCTGCAACAGAAAGCACGTGAACAGAGCAACCTTACACGTCTAACATTTTGCTGTCTATATTCTATTGAGAGCCTTCCCAAGGAAAAATTCATTTCAGAATCTTCTCCACTCTGCTAATATAAGAAACCACAAACAGGCCTTCCATGGCAAAAGTGAATCTTCATTGAATATAAGCCTTTACACATTCAAACCTACACAATGTTAATAACATTACATTTTCTAAGCACTGCATATCTCATTTTTAAGGAATTATGATCATCCCTACACGTGCAGACTTTTATAATGCACGTTTAAATCTAATGCATTACATTACACACAAATAATTCATGAAGCACTAGCAACGACCAGTCACATTTTAAATATCGATTACATTTTCAATTAAGACAAACTCATTTTCTAGCAATACACGTACACAATTCATTATTACATTTACATTTTCTACTGATTTAAGTGTTAAATTCAATCGAGTTTAGATAAGGGCGCGGACTAATGGTGATTAGGATGCACCACTACAAATCTCAGAATAAAATGGCACTCTGTCAGCCCCACTCCTTTTTGTTTGGTGTTGGAGTTGTTTGAGGGGTCCTCAATGTGCCCTGGTCTGTGCTGGGCTTGGGTTTAACATTTATGTGTGCTGCATACCTGCCGAATTGCCGCTAGGCTGGTATCTGTTGGCTGGTGCCTGTCTCTGGGTAGGGGGGTTGCTTCTTTATGACTTGGCCTTTCTGTACCCATTTGTCCTACAAGTGATTTTAGCACTGGGTGTTTTTGCTGTGGCACAGATGTGAAGGACTTGTGTCCTTCTGCCTATCTAGTCGGATTGCACTCACTGCATGTTAGGATTGTAATCTTCTTAATTTGTAATCCGACTGTTTGTATACATTGGGTTTGGTTTATCACTTCAACACCGTGTCTCCGCTTGTTTTACCTCCCGCCGTGCACTGATTTTCACTACCCACTCTGCCGTAACCTGAAGTGATAATCTATCCAAACTCAGGTTTTAGTGCATGCCATAAAAAGGGGGGATGGGTACTTCTTATTTCTGTATTGACCCCTTGCTATATTGCATTTCTGTCTATGTTCTTTATATGTGTCACACTCTGTTTTCCTTTCTTTTTCTTTTCCTGCCTGTTTAGGTTATTATTATTCAATGTATTATTTTTTCAAACAATCCTTGTCTTTCATATTGTTACATATTGGTTCTTTTGAAAACATCCATGATATATACTATGGGTCCTCTAGCTTGGTGACTATCACTATCTAATTTTAAATATGTTTTTTAGAGCCATTGTGCTTGAAACAATGTTTTTATTTGTATATATATATGTGTGTAGTGTGAAATTTGTACATATGCATGTATATTTGTGTTGTATGTTTTTAAATGTATATATATTTCGGTGTGAGTATAAGCGTGTATAGGCCACTCACCCTGCTGAAAATGTATCCTTCTGTTTGTGAGGCTATGTTTTTAATCCCATCCATCATTGTATCAATTGTACTGTACTTATGTATGTCCTGTGGAATGCTCGATTTGTAATATACAAATTTCTTTGGGTCTTTTCAGCCCTGACGAAGTTCCGCCTAGGAACGAAACGCGTTGGCTGTGCAACTTGTTTGGTATAATTGCCACAATAAAGAATTTAACATTGGGACTAAAGAAGATTTCTTGGTTATATTTGAATGAGTGCGCCATCCAGCATCTGAAGCAATATGTTGGGATTGTTGCTTGTGGTCTGCTTCCTAATGTTTTCCTTCTGTTTTTCACTTTGGGTTCGCTCTTCCAACTTAGTTGCTATGGCTAATGGATGCACGTCCTGCTCCTGCATCCATGTTTCACGCTTAGGGTTTTGAGATTGATCTGCACTGCCCCCAACCTCCACTCTATTTATGCCTTCTGGAACAGAAATGTATTTCGGCTCCAGGATGGCACCTCAGTACTGATTTGTTTGGGTTTCCTTGTGCCTACTTGTTCTCTCTCCTGTGGGTGTTCTCGTCTGAAGCCCTGCTGGACTTGGTGTGTGTCATAGCTGGCCTTCTACACTTTATTGCCTCTTGCTACCCCTCCACCTGGTTTTCTGGTTTTGTTTTGGTTTCTGAGTGTTGTGGAATTTGAGGTTATGAGGCTTACCAGTTTTGTGCAGGTGGAATTACAGTTTTCTTTAGTGGCTACCGCCCCTCTACCTTTAATTCTGCAAGGTAGTGAGCTGTCCATTGTGCTTCATGCTGGGACTTAAATTCAATGTGGATCGGACACTATTCTGTTGTTGGGGGTTCTCCCCAGGCCATCTGGTGGGTTAGGTGGCTCTTTGTTTCCAATGTCACATTTTTGGTCTGGTGTGTTCCTAACCCCTTCTCCCACTTCAAACCTTCTTACAATTGTCTCTTTGGTTGACCTGAGAAACACAGGTTGTGCCTTCTCTCTTTTTGATGTACAGTATTTGTAGGCTGCTCTTTCAGTAGTATTTGGGTGTTTGTTGGCCTCCTGACTTTGGTCCTTTCTCCCTTGGGTCTTGGCTTTTGTCTTTAGTAGGTCTTTGATGCTGGTTATTCTGCTTACGGATGTCCTACTCATGGCTGGCATCAGGCAATGAGAAGAAGGTAATGCTTGGATTAAATACCAGTATTCGTACTACTACGACGCTACTTCCTTGTTCCAGTCCTTATGATACTTTCACCTCCTCCTCTGTTCCCGGCTACGATTGCAGTGTTGCGCTGTTTGGTAGTTGCCTCAGGAGGATTTTGAGTAGAGGTGAACTTGAAACAGAGGAGTTTAAACTTTTTTCTTTTAGGTAAGCAGGTTGGTGCCTGTCCCCATGAAGTCGATTCACCTTATGATGTAAAGACTGGCTGGTGAGACCATGAGGGCTGGCTGGAGTGACAATCGCCAAAAGAGAGGAATAGATAGAGGGGACGAGCAAGAGAGAAAGGGGGAGATGGTGTGAGACTGAGATAGGAAGCGAGAAAGAGAGAGTGGAAGAGTGAAAGTAACAGGGCAAGAGACAGAAAGAGAGAGGGGAAATGGAAAGATAGAGATGGAGAGAAAGTGAAATTGCATGGAAGAAAGAGAGAGAGGGAAAGAGAGGATGAGGCAGTGGGAGAAGAGAAAGACAGAGATAGAGAGGGAAGAGAAAGGGAAAGAAAGAAAATAGAAACAGAGGGATAGAGATGGAAGATGAAGGTGGATGACAAAGAGAGGGAAAGATGAAGAGGGGGAGAGAGAAAAGAGATGAATAAAAGGAAGTTAATATTGATCAACTAAGAGAAGGTGGTGAGAGATAAAGAGACCTGAAAGAGACATGTTTCTGTTTGCTCCATGTCACTGCACAGTTTTGGCAGATCTGGGGCAAGGGACCCTATTAACTCTGTAGCCCGAAGCAGCAGGCATTAAGCAGGTCATTTCCGCGAGTCCACCCTGATCTTTGCTGCCTGGCACTCCCAGTCATAGGGCTGCCGCTGTCAGTGCATATCTGCTGGCAGAAGTGCCGGCTCCTGCCAGCTCTGGCCTTCCCAGTGGGGCTCTGTTCTCTGAGGGCAACAGATTGTTATAGCCTGACCCAGGCCTACTCCGTGAGCTGAGTTTTAAAAGCCCGGATAAAGCTAATTGTTCAGAATCCAAAGGTAAACTTTATTTTCTTTAAGTTTACCATTTTTTGCAATTCACAAAGGTATTTGACTAGCAGTATCTTTACGACTGTGGACTCTCCTCGCATTAGAAGACGATCTATTTATGTGCGGGGGCCCAGTATCGGGGAGAGGAGTTGGCCTATCGGCTAGGGTGGTCGTCCTCGAATCGGGGGAACTGGGTTCGAGTCTCGGCGAAGACACTGAACACCCTGTGATTCTTAATTTCCCTGTGCCTAGCAAAAAAGGAATGTGTCCTCATGTAACGCAACTGGTGCTATGTAAAGCGCTCTGATACCCGATTCGGGTCAAGTTCAGGCTATATAAAACTCCATAAATAAAAAAGATACTTTGTGAATTGCAAACAACCGTAAACTTACACAGACTTGTTAAGTTTACCTTTGTGAATCAGGCCCATGGAGAAGTGCTTTGCACATTCTAGTCACAAGACAGGAGATAGTTGACCCATAGACACACTAATCCAGCAGCAGAGACAGGATGGTCTGCAGGGAAAACAGGAGAATGCTAGATGTGTTGTTAACATTAAAGGCAGGTGGGCTTGGGAAAAGTCAGTGCAGGACCCATGCCTGCCTTTCAGAAGCACCCGCATGTCTGGGATTCTCACAATTTCCCCACTTTCTCAGTATGTATGGATTGTATCAGGCGAGCAACAACCATTGGGCTGAAAGGGCTTCAGCCCAATTCACCCTCCTCCCCCGCCCCCCAGTAGGTGCTGTGGGCTGGGCTGAGGCTGCCAGGCAGTAGTCAAAGTTCATCGAGGGTATTACTCGGTCCTTCCTAAAGCCCTTGAGTTCACAGTTTTCCTCTGTTTATCTTTTTTACATCTTTCTTTGTTGACTCCCCTAGATGGCCCTTTCATGCTTAATCGCTGTATCTGCATGTCAACAGTGGCAAAACTGGCAAAGTTAAAGGGTTTACAGGTGTGAAGTAAAATCAGCCACCCCTATCCCAGAATGAACATAGTATCCTGCAAACAAACAGTATACACCCACATTACAACAGACTTTTGCAAAGAATGCATGGGTGAGATGATTTTAAAGTGAGCATATGATAGATGTACGTAGGGTTGCCACATTTTCAGATGCACACATTTTCAGATGCAAATGGAGTCGAGGCTGGTAACTGAATAGCAACTTATGGGAAAATCTGCTTAGCCTTTTAAAAAAAGAAAAATCAAGCACAACTCTGTTAACTTATTGCTACGGCAATTTCATTTTATTTTATAATGTTTTCAAACTAAAATTACAGTGGGGTTTAAAATGAACACAGTACAGTGGTGTTACAGAAAGTATATTCGTCCTGAAAATATGGACAAAAATTAGACAGCATCTGGAGACGTGTAAATGCAAAGCTGCAATTATTGCATTGAACAACTGAGTATCGAAGTCATCAAGTCAGAGCATTTCGAAATACGGGCAGGATCCAGAATGCCGAGAGAGTTGTTGTTGGGCGGATAAGCTGGTCAAAAAGCACCCAAGGGCAAGAAGAGGTACGTTGTCTAGGTTCCGGGAGAAGCTGCCCTGGAGAGTCATATCTTTACCACGGTGTGACGAAACACGTGTCGGCTGGTTTGTTTCTTTTGTACAGACCAAAATCAGAATATAAATCTATTCTATATATAACGCTGGATGTCGAACTTCGTTACTTCTTCCTTAAATATTGTTACATTTATTTGGTTTTGACATCAAAACCCATTATCCTGATTCGTGTGCAGAGGACTTGGACTTATAAGCAACAGAAAGGTGACCAGTCACCTTTTGCAAAGGTCCTTCCACTGCATGGCAACACATAGCTGCATTTTTAGTAACTTTTGAACAGTTTAAGCTAAAAACGATTTTTTTCTGTTAAAATCTGCAGAGTATGAGGCAGATGATAGTTTATATAGCAAATGCAGCAAATATACAACTATGCGAAAAACACCTCAGTCATACAGTTGCATTACTTCAATGGCCCTGCATATATACTTATATTAATTGCTTGGACCTTATATTTCACACAAGAATAGCTTTTGTTGAGTTTCAAGGTATTTTTTTACCAGCCGTTACTTAAAAATATCCGCTATTCAGGTACACAGGCTAGGCAGGTGGCAATCCGATGGGAAGTTACAGCATGGAGGGAAAAATGAATGAAAGTGGGGCAGAGTCACTGAGCGAGAGTAACAGGCTCTAGGAGTGAGGGAGGGAGCGGGGGAATGGTGGGTGTATGAGGGAAACATACTAAATTTGTAATATGTGTCATCCCTCCCTGGGCAAATAGATAGATATTGTAGGTGCGACGTGCCAGGCTGGTGTGGCAAATACAATACACGTTATAAATGACAAGGTGTCTTATTCAGTCTCACCCATAAATAACCAAGAGCAAGCCCATGGTCACTATCAAAGTAAACATTTCTACATATCAAACGTACTGCGTTATCTCATGGCTCTAATAATTGTCAACAAGCATTGGCATAGCCAATAGGTCTCGCCTTTGGAACCTTATAAGTATTTAGTTATGCAGTACATTATCCTTGGTGCAACAACATCAACCTTTGCATGTCTAAACACTTATAAGGTCCCAAAGGCAAGACCTATTGGCTATGCCACTGCTTGTTAGCCATTCTGTACAGTAGCCACACCGGTATACAACATGACTAAAACATATTACCAAAGCGAATAGCTCTCGCATAGGCGAGACCCATTGGCTTTGCCTATGCTTGTTTTGCACAGGTACTGCTATATCTATTCTATTCCAACCCCTTGACCTCTGACATTCATATTAAGCTGTATGAACCCTCCCAGGCTGCTCCCAGAATATTTTATATTAATTCACTGAGGGGGCAGGGTTCTCTGTTTATAAGTGTAAACAAAGAGACCAGGGTAGGCGCCCCCAATGATAAATGTCCCAAAACATGCGTAAACCTGACCCACAAGAAATCCACAGTCACGTGCTAGCGGTCTGGCACAGCGCCTCAACACCGCATGAAAGATAGTAAGCGCTATATAAATCTCCCATTCCTCCATTATTTACACCCTCTCCCACATACAGCACTCCCCCCTCTGCATCTGCCTCCCCCTCCTACTCCTCTGCCCCCGTATGGATTAGAGCCCGCCCGCCCTGGGAACCCCTGTCTTCCCTGATGTAGGAAGAGTAGCGCCGCGTAGGTTTCAGCACATGTGCGGCAGTTATCTAGTGCATGCGCACACACTGATTAGAACCATGACCGAACCCAACATCTTTTCCCAGGCTGGGTCTCCATGGCAACGCTTCCTGTTTTATGCTCTAGTCCAAACAAAGTGTGTTACAAGAAGACACAGGCAAAAGTTTCAAGAGAGCAAGTCCTTCTCCGCCCCCTTGGAAGTCGTTCTGCTGAAGAAAAAATAAACACAAAAGCGTGTTGTTGAAGAACAAAGGAAGGGTGCAGGCTGTAGGTTAAACAGCAAAATAAGGAAACCCAAAATGAATCTGAACCTGTGGACATGCATGTGTGACCTTAAGCAATACAGTGTACCTCCGTGCACCAGGTCTCAAATATCTGAAAACAGGAGCGAATTGAAACGGGCTACACACTTTGTAAGACACTATAAACCCGAAGCGAAACATCGCATCGGAAAAATGCATGCCGTGCCTGATGGAGGCCTCTTTCCTGAAGGAGCTCACACAGAGGTACACGGAGAGTCAAGGCAACACAGCACAGAATTGCTTGAAAAGTTTAGAATCTGGATTTGTGGCAGGTGAGATGAGGCAGACAAAGGGTACTTTGAATGAATATTCGGAAAGTTTCAGATACGTGAGACACATCAGTTTAGATGTTATGCCCATTCATGTTATGGCCCCTCTCTAGAGATTGGCGATAATAATGTTGTTTTGTTGGAAACCTACTGGTCAAAATAGCCGTACTCCTTTTAATAAAAAATACAACGTTTTACTCAAAATAAATTACTCTGCAAACAAGAAAGATGCACGCATGTTATTCCACGTGATATCCCACAACATTTTAGCTAGTGTGCAATTGGCCGACATATTGCCCAGCATGCAACAGACTGAAATGGCATAGTGCTACAGGCTTATATGGTGGTCAGTTGTTTACTAGCTGGCATGTCCGCGTATGTGCTACTGGCTGACATGCCAGAATTTGTGTTCTCTGAACACTGGTACTGAAAAATCATCATTACTTGACAATTCGGTTCACCGCACACTAACCGAAACAGAAAGGACAAGTGGCACATATGCCATGTGACACTAGAAGCAATTTGACATTTTCCTCAATGAGCAGAGTTACGCACACCTCACATTTTTGTAGCGGTTTTTGTCTTGGAAAGATTTGAGCAACCTGAAACAATAAATCTGCCAGAAGAGTTACATTTCTGCAGCTGAGAAATGATCTATAGCTGCCTTTTATGACGATCTCTTCTTTTTCAAGAATATTTACTTTTTCTGTATTTCAGGCTGTAACTGAGGTGCGTGCCAGCTTCCTTCAACTCTGGGTCCGTCGCGCGCGCACGTGCACTGTTAAAAAGGGAAAGCACGCCGCCATGCGGGCGCACATGCACATCTTTTGACAGAGCCAGAGTTGAAGGAAGCCGGCGTGTTAACAAGATGATGGCGGACTGTCCACTGTCCCACAGACACGTGCATGCTGTCCGCTTTGGACAGATGGCGGGAGCAGCCATCTTTGTTCTTTGTCCTTGCAGATGCTTGCACGTAAGCCCACGGGAGAACTGATTCCAAAAGGTCCTCACCAAGGCAAGAGCAGCGCATGCACTGCTTTCGCCAGGCGAGACCTAAAAAGGAGAGAAACAGAAAACAGAAAAAGTAATTTTCAGCAAGAAAGAGGAAGGGTACACATGCGTGGAAGAAGGTAAGAGATAGGGGAGAGCTGACAGTGAAAGATTAGGGCATGGAGGTAAGGGGTGGACTGCAACTGCGGACACTGCTGACATATTGAACCTTTATTGCTCGCTATTAAGCATACTTGTGCAGCTCTGGTAGCAAAGATTGACAGAAAGAATGAAAGACAATCAAGAGAACGCTCACTTGATAACCTGTGTGCACTACAAAGAAAATGTCTGTGTGGTAAACAATTTTGACATATTTTCAACAATTTTATATGAAAACCAGTATATCAAAGTACCCAAAAATTATTGTTGACACAAGTGTGATTCAACTTGAGTTTTGTTATTGATCCAATGAATACATAAATGTACATGAAATCATAAAGTTAAATCATCCACATTGATTTTTTGAATGCATCATATTTATACAATTGCATTATAGATTCAACCCTAGACCATTTCAAATGAGCCCGATGCATTTCGGGACCCCAGTCACTTCTTCGGGGGCCACTGAAATTCAAAACAAACACAAAATGTAATTTTAAAAAAAGGTTCATGTAAACATCATGAATTAATGCTGCCACATAGAATGTTCCCAGGAAAGAGTTGCATTGTGCTTAAAGAATAGGCACGTACCTTGATCTCCCCACCCATTTGTTTGACAAAATAATGATACTGTGACACACCAACGAAACAAAACGCACAAATAACGTGAATTGATGACAATAAATGAAGTATGAATGTGACGGAAACCACGGGACAAAAAAATAAATGAAAAAATAAACAATGGTTCAAACCCCAAAGTACCTGGATGTAGAACTTTTAGTACCAATCTGCTGTGGAAACCAACATAACAAAATAGTCAGTACTGAATTACTGATATAACCAAAATCTCCCGCCAAAACACACCAAGCTAAATGCATACCTCTTGAGACTGCGTTTAAGCGTTTAAGAAGTATAGCCACAACAGCGGTAAATCAACGCTCCGTTTTCCTACAAAAAAGGCCGAAGATTCTTAGTAACTACACACCACACTGCTGTAATCTGGCTGAATATCATGTAGTCATAAAGTCAAAAAAGGCTTACCGTCAGATGCACGCGACTCGCTGCATTCAAAGACGCTACCTCAATCTCTGAAACGCAATAAGGACTACCGTTATAATCACGGACACATATCCGGTTCAAATTGTGAGTGGAAACTACTACCCGGCTTACCAAATGATCCCAAATGGAGATTATCTTCTTAGCCAAGGTCTCCATCAAGCTAATAGACCAACTTCGACGAGTCGATAAAAAACGTACACAAGGCCGGTCATGTGATCAAAGCATAGAAATAGACAGAAGACGGCCGCAACAGCCCGGAAATGAAACTACTGCACTCCACTGCCACGTAAAGGCTGTGAAAAACTGACTACAGGGAACAAATAACATTCAGGAGTGCAAATATAAAACAAACATATACACATATACAGGGTTACAAGACAAATATTAAAAAGTGAAAAATAATAATAAATGATAATCAATGATCGTGCGTGAACCCATGAGTGAAAAAAACATACCAGTATCAAAGTTAAACACTACTATCAGTATTTACACACATCCTGAATACGATTTTTGGGGATACACATTTCTCAGGGAGCTACTAAATATACACAACATGTCATGTGTGTGAATACCTGTGACTGTATATCTAAATGGGTGTTTATGGAAAGAAAGAAGAAAGTGAGAGTGAAGAGAGATAGATATGCGCTCCATGAATTGCCTCAATATTTACAGAAAGCAACTTCAGTCTAGTTTGTCATTGAGGCCATCTGGCATCATAGTTTGTAGTTTACGTGTCCAGAAAACCTCTCTCTGTGAAAGCGTCTTGCGGTTGTCAACACCCTCCTTGGTGATCACTTTTTCTATGATCACGAATCTGAGTTGAGCAATATTATGCCTGTGTTCTAACCAGTGAACTGCTAAATTGGAATTGGTGTTTTTGTTTCTAATCATACTCTTATGTTCACCTATGCGGTTTTTCACTTTTCTTTCGGTTTTCCCGACATACATTAAGCCACACGGGCATTTAATTCCGTAAATGACGTTGGTAGTGTTGCAATCAGAAGTGTGGTTAAGGTTGATATTTTCTCCAGTTTTGGGATGCGTTATGGATTTTTGTTGCATGACATTGTTGCAATTAACACAGTTATAATACTTCCTCATTGCCAAATGGTTCAGTGTAGAGGTGGATTTTTTGGATGATAATAGTTCCTTTAGATTTTGGCTGCGAGTATAAGCAAATAATGGCTGTTGTGAGAAGGACGTTCCAAAATCCGGTCTTGCGATAACAATTCCCATTGCTTCTTAATGATTTTCTTGATGTTTCTGAGAGTTTGTAGAGAAATTTGATACAAACACTGTTCTAGTGGTGGGTGTTTTTTGTTTGGTCATTAACAATGTGTTTTTTCCACCTTTGCTATCCTGTTTTCAGCGTCCTGGACAATGTTAATGGGATATCCTCGTTGTGAAAATCTGTTGTAAATCCTCTCAAAGTCTGTCTCAAATTGTTCGTTTGTAGATGATATTCTTTTGGATCGAGCCATAAATGAATATGGCAGATTATATTTAAGTTTGGGAGGATGAAAACTCGAGAATAGTAGGGTGTTATTCCGATCCGTGGGTTTGATGAACACCCTTGTGGTAATGGTTGAACCAGTCTTTTCCAACATTACATCCAATAATGATAAACAAGTGGAGCTGATGTTAAACGTGAATTGGATGCGGTTGTTTCTCGTGTTCAAAATTTGAATCTGTTTTTGTAATGATTCTTGATTGTCAGACCAAATAAGAAAGATGTCGTCGATATACCGACGATACATTTTCAAATGGTTCCTCCAATCAGGATTGTTCAAAATGTGGGTTTATTCAAACAAGGCCATATACATGTTGGCATATGTAGGAGCTCCCCCAAAACCTATAGATGTGACACTTATTTTCAAGAAGTAGTCATCTTTGTAGTGAAAGTAACTGTGCTGTAGACAAAATGCCAGTAACTCCATCAGAAATACCTTGTAAGTATGGGAGGATTTTGCGAATTGGCAATCCGCTAACTTGCGTATTTACGGATTCGCAATCCGCAAAATCCACGAACTCTCGCGAATTCAGCGGATTTTTTTTTTTGGTTTCGCAAGTGTTTCTGCCGTTACGCGAGGGTTTTTTACCAGTTCGCAAACGCGAACTCACTTGTCAGGTAGCAACGGTCGCGACCATGTTGTTTCTACGTCTGGTTCATCACAGCACCCTCTTTTTCACCACTGCCACCCTCTGTTTCACCACTGCCACCCTCTGGCTCACCCATGCCACCCTGTGTTTCATCACTGTAGATCATGGGGGGAAAAGCACACCTGCCCTGCCTCAACTGACATGAATGAATTAGGGGCTGATTGATTAATGTGTCACTGAATTTGAACTTCCAGTCTGGCACCTGCTTCCTTATCTGTAATTGCTTTCTGTTGCAGTCTAATTTTTTTTTAGCTGGACCTTTGGCATACTTGTAGCTATTCTCTGAGCCTGCTGTGAGGGTCAGAGCAGGGTCATCGAATAGTTGCAAGTAGGCAACTGAACTCTGGAGGGGCCCCTAAGGAAGCAGTAGAGGGAATGGTTACTAATGTTAAGATTGAACTTTTGGACCTGCTGAGTGCTTTCAGTTTTGTAAAAATCGTTTTTCTGCAATTTCGCGCGATTCGCGGGGCGCGAATTCGTGCGAGATCGTTTTCGGAAGCCGCGAATTCGTGCGAATACACAATTTGTTTTTTTGCGGCGTGTTTGTTCGCGTGATTTATTGCGTGTTCGCAAGCCGCTTGTAGCACAACGTTTGCGAAGTTACCCTAGCGGTCGTACATGGGCACGGCCATCTTGTTTGCGTGACGTAATTCCGTTTCCGGGCGCTATGTGTAATCTCGCAAAGTGTGTGGCTCGCTAGTACATGTTCGCGTGTGATCGCGGGGAAAATCTTGTGCGAATTTACCCACGCGGTCGTCAACGGGCGCGGCCATCTTGTTTTTCATTCATTATTATGGTTCTGGGCATGCTTTCTGTATCCTCTGTCAATCTCTGCAATCCTTTGCTTGTTTGAAGTTTTTTTTGTTCTATTTTACTTTTTATCTATCCCTCTATTTTTCTAGCTCTATATTTTTGTGTTTTCTGCTACTTTGGGTTAATTTGAAACTACTTTTTTTAACTCTTTTCTTTTCTTCTTCCCTATTCTATTTCTTCTTTATTATTTACCTTCCTTTCTGCCCAGACCATGGTAAAGGGAGCCGGGAAGCAGCCCGCGAAGGGGAAGGGTCCCGCACCCCGTGCCCGGCTCCCGTGCGGGCGTTTGAGGGGGGAGCAAGTTATAGCTCGGGAGATTTTTAGTGCGGAGCAGGTGGCCGCACTAGTCTTTCATGTCCAGCGCCGCCTCCCCAAGACCATCATGGGAGGCGGCAAGATCGCTACCGGCTACGGGATCCGGGAGCGCCGGAAGCGGTGGGAGAAGGTGTGCCGGGCCATGTTTGAACACTCTGGGGTCCGGCGCACCTACAACCAGACCACCCACCGCTGGACGGATCTCATGGACCGGGAACGCGACTTGCTGGATGTGCTCGGCATCGAGATCCCCGGGCTTGGTGAGTAGTAGTAGCTGTTTCTAGCTATTTCATCACTACTCTGTTTTCTCCCGCTCTGTGTGTTATTATATTGCAAATTTTTGTTTTTTACCAAGAGCAATAATGCTGCCGAATACATTGTAGGTAAATTATATTTCAAAATCTTCTGTGCATTTCAGGTGCACTGCTCTCCTTCTCAGTAGCCTTCCTACTATGCTTATTTGTTTTCTATTTTGTGTTCATTTCATTGGCTTGAGAAATTATGTATGAGTGTAGTGTAAAGAACTGCGTAATGCTAGACACTAAGGGTCAGATTTTCAATTACCGGCACATCCCTGCAAAGTAGCAGGGATGCGCCAGTAATTGTGCGCCACGCCACCACCACCACCCATGGTGCGCCGTATTTACAATGCGGCGCACCATGGGCTCAAAACGTCACAGAAGCCTTACGCATCTATGCCGTAAAGGCGACGCATTGCTGGAGTTGCGTCACAACGATGGCGCAGCTCCAGCAATGCTCTGGGGTGCCCTATCTCCCCAATGCTGCGTCAAGCCGTACGTCTGCTTCAAGCAGGCGCAGGATTTGAGTCACGCATCATTGTCCTAAAAGTGACTGATTGACATCTTGTAGATTTCCCTCAGCCACTTTTAGGATGCGTTCCTGCGCAGGAACGCCCTCCCTTGCGCCAGAACGCCCCCTGATGACGCAGGGCTTTACAACGTGATGCATCTCCCATATGCGTCACGTTGTTAATATACGCCGCACTATGGCGCCTCTTTTGTTATGCCTCTACGTCACAAAAGTCATGCAACAATGAAGCAAAAGAGCCGCAACGGGCTTGTAAATCTGCCCCTACAGACTCAAGTCCAGTCCTTCCTTTGTACACCTGGCAATAAGAAGAAATAGTGGTGGTGGATTGATAGTTTGAGTTTCTTAATGACTGGTTAATGTAGTAGGAAACTTTTTAGTGTTGTCGCTGATCTGCAATCACGATGGAGTTTGTCTGTCACTTCGCGTGCTGCGGACTCCTGCCTGTCAGTCCTAGGCGAACCGTTTTAGTAGTTTGTTTAGTGAGTTGCATAACTTTCCAAGTCGACGGTCCGCAAATCAAGCAATACTAATATCGTAGTAGACCACATGAGATAGGTCAATATATCCCGTTGAATAGTTGTCTATTTGCTATTTCGCCAAAAGACTTTGTTATTGTTCTTTTGAAATGTTTGATTTGGTTGACAACAATCATCCATGTTTTTGGGTCTTTCTTTGTTTCATGTTGTACATCAGCTCCCCCAGGGGCAAGAGGACATTGGAGGAGGCTGCTGCTGCTGAACAAGGCCAGGATTGGTCAGGCGAGGACTCCTTTGTTTTAATTTTAATATAGAGTACCTATTTTTTCCTAGCGTTCCTCATTCGATTTTTTCTAAATCGTCTTTGATCTTCTTGTAGACTGTATCTAAATTCTTATCCTGCCTCAACTATGACTCCCTGTGGTATTACTAGATTATTCTTATTTGTCTGTCTGTGTAGCTAACTAAGATTGAACATTTGGCAAAAGGTGTAAAACGAAACTCCCATTCTAGTCAGCAATAGCTCTATGCACTGAGTGCAGTCCTCTGGGATTGCCCATAATGTCTTTTCAAGTCTTCTAAATGTTTATGCTTTGACAATTACCAACAATAAAAAGGTGAATGACCGCCAAGAAAGAATAAGATACTACTTTACTTTTGGTTTGGATAGGAGGACAATCCATACTACTACTGTTGCAGGGACAAATCTGTACAAACAGAACTATGGACACTAAAGTGCATTGTTTATCAATTATAATAGGCGCAGGTAGACTTTCCACATACCTCAGTGATATCAGACTTTGAAGAACCCTCAATCTCCTTACTGACTAGATAGTGTGGCAGAGTCATTTAGTTCCCGAATTCATCGATGATTGATCCCCAATGATGATTATCCAACGCAGGACAAGAGTACGGAGTCAGAGTGCAGAAGTGTCAGAGGCACGGGCTCATGCATTGCAAATTGCAAAACCTTTTGCTCATTCACTCATGACCAATAACCACAGAGTCTATTTAAGTTTTAATGCTTCATTAAAAGTAAAAATAATTATTAAAAACAAGCTTGTCATAAAACATAAACGGTTGATTAAAAATGGAAAAGTGCTTATAGTGATTTATTTCACACATTTATTGTGGGCGAGCCGAGCCCTCACCTGGTTTGAACTTTAATTTTTCTTTTTGGTGCTGAATCGTTGGTCCCTCCGTCCTAGTGATGATGATTTGTTCTTAGAAGTGAACCTTCTGTCTGTTATGAGACAAATGGTGCATGTTAAAAAGCAAGCATTCATCAGTTGTGCCAAAAAGTGCAGCAAGACAACACCCTTACCTGGAAAAAAGGGACATTTTTACTTTAGAGTAGACAGTCACAAATTATTAGGTTGTTTTCTGTATTCACATTTCTTCATTCCTAGAAAAAATACTAGTGATTGGTGTATGTCTATGACATCTAACAATCTTAAATGTACTTTGTAGGTGGAACATCTGGTGCTGGGCCCAGCGCGGAGGTGGAGGAGGAAAGTTCTGGGGAGGAGGCGGTGCAAGTGCCGGACCAAACTGCTGTGCGGGTTGCCACAGTAGTGGCGGGCAGTGGTAAGCTCTTATATTCCTTACTTATTGAGATTGCAGACTGCATAGTGTGCTCCCCGTGAGAAAACGTAAGGTTTGTCCAGATGAGAGACATGAAGAAGAATGATTGACATATAGTTTGAATGGATGGATGCCTGGATCATGGTACTATCTGACTCTTAGATAGCATATGTGTATCTTGAGAGAGTAGACGGCCACTGGATGAACTAAGTGTTACTTTGAAGAGCATGTAACACCGCACCCGCACGTCCGTCCCAGTGTAGGAAAGGCAAGGAAAAGAAGTTGTAATTTTGTCCGAATACTACCATGAATAGTAGCAGTAGTTTGTATTGCAAGCACAGCATATATCCGGGTATTAAGATGGCCACTCACTACCTCTGTTAATAAGTTTAATAGAACTCGGTCATTCTTGTGTGGATGTATCACTGTTCATTCAATAAAAAGCAAAGCACCTAAAGTCATCCCATATGTAAGCAAATACATACCATGTGCAGTGATAGATAATCAGATTATTTATCTTCTTCATTTTCCTTTTCTAGTATCTATTCATTGGCACTGTAGGGTGAAAATTAAATTAATTAAGCAGTAGCCCTTGTAACAGAGTATTCTCAGTGACACCCGTAATAGAAAAGTAAGAGCATCATCACCTGCATGTACTGGACTGGTACAGTAACGCAAGTCTGTCTCACTCATTATGGCGGGCGTCTGTTTTTCTCTGGTGCAAGTTGACTGCGCTGGCATTATGCCGGCTTGCAGAAGTTAACGTACCAATTTTGCTAAACAAGAGAGAAGAAGAAGTATAAGACTGGTGTACTGTCATAGTAGACTCTAATGGAGTGAGTCCATAGTGCTTGTAGAATTGATTCCTTAAACTCCCACACATGTTAGAGCAAGGATGAAGAAGTGGGAGGTTAGATAGATACTGGACACAATAGTTATGTACTGCGCTTGCAAGTTGCTACTTCTAATGTGACACAACTTTCTGCTGAATCATTTTGTGTTAATCTTAAAGAGCATTGGTTACAGACTATGTCTTTCTTTCTTCATATAGATGCTCCTTCCAAACTAACAAGGAAGGAGCTGGCTGAAAGGGCCCGGCAACGGAGGCTGGAGGCCACTGTCGCCGAATATCGGCGGCTGGTGGCCCAGGAGGAGGAGGACACGCAGAGTACGTCAACAACATCCACGGCGACACCTGCATCCTCCTCCGCGCTCCCTGGGTCAGCCAGTCAGCGCAGCAGGTCTCCAGCGGTACGGAGCCGGGGTACCGCAGCCACCGCCGAGCAGCAAAGACATCAGCTGCCCCCCACAGCAGTTGCAAAAAAAGGATGCACCGCCTTTCCCTGAAGGTTTCCTACCTCGAGCAGGAGCTCCTCAACACCAAAACCCTGCTCGAGAGCCTCCACAAGGAGCATGCTGACCTGGCCCAAAAAGTTAACAGCAGCCAGTAGGAGGAGACTGTCCCTTGCCCCTTTTTTAAAGACTTCTGGGGGGTGGGAATTGGGAGTTGGGTTTTCTACTTTTTTGGTCTTCGTTTTCAGGGACATTCGTTGGGGTTCGGGAGGGGGGTGGGTTGGGTCTTGCGGGAGATTTTTTATGTTACTGGATATATAAATATACTTTAAACTTAATATTAGCATACTTTTTTTACTGCTTTTGAGGCTGGTGGGTGGGGGGTTTAACAGTCCTGAAACTTAAGTGGCATCTTCTTGATTCAAGTTGTGTAAGTACTAATGGCACAAATGTTTTCAAAACTAAGTGCCTCTCACAGAGTAAGTGAATTCAATAGTCCTAGGACCGTCACTCTCTCGTCTCTCCTAATACTCCATTATACTACCTCCCACCAAACGCTTATCTTACCTGTAATTTGTGTTTGGAAATAGGGCTAGGCACAGGGCTGGCTGCACGCGTAATGGCGATTAAGGTTGGCAATCCTGGGCGGATGAAATGTCATCATTGCGGTGGTACTTGTGGTTTTACACAGTGGCAGTTGCAGCATCTGAAAAAAAAGAAAATGAAACCTTGTTTGTCCTTACCGTAGCATTAGAACGGTACGATAGAGAATATAGCAGGTGACAGTACACTAGAACAGTGCCACAATGTAGCCTAACAAATGGTAAAGTATTTAAAGTATAACTACTACTTGCGTTGAATTTCTTTGACATTGGCTACTATTACAAGAAATAGTACTGAAGGTGAAGGACACAGCAGCGTAATAATTTCATTTGCCACGTCTAGGAGGAGGATGTTCTTGATGACCAATCAAGTTGATGGCGCACATGAAAATCTGCTTTCATTTGCCAATAGTGACTCGGTGTCAAGCTGAGTAAAAATATATCCTCGGATTCCTTCACCAGCCTGTTGCTATGACCTTATCCTCCCCAGCAAGTGTGTGGAATTATTGCTGTCATTTAGTCACACATCAATCAAAACCACACAGCCCGGGGGAAGAGGATTAGGGTTTGGAAAATGGATGGGAATGGGGGTTTTTGGGAAAGTTGTGTTGAGAGAAGAAAAAAAAAGCACAGCATGGACATGCAATAATTGAAAATAAACAAATCTTTGGGTACAAAGCTAACCATGAATCTTTTAAGTGACATAAAGGAAGTGCATGCACTACTGCATGCATGGTTACTGAAAAGTAAGTAGTAGTTTTGACAACCGTGAATGAAAGAATGCGACAGTACAGGGCTGCAGTAATAATTATGCGTTTTCACTTGCCTATCTCTGCACTCAGAGAAACACTTCGTACATTAAATTAGGTTTGAAAAATAGCAGAAGTAAAACCTATCCAATGGCTGTAGGGATGAATTTAGAAGCAGAGATCAAAGAAATGCAGAGTCACACTCATAGAAGTTCACAGCAATAACATTACTTAAAAGATAATTAGAAAAGAACGGATACTGTATCTGTATGTTGTTGTAGTTGTCCTGTTGAATTTGGGAAGTTGTAAGATGCATCCAACCATTCCTCTTATTAGCGGGACTCCTCCATTCCATCTGACGCTCCGTCCATCAATGTTGGTGACCAGAAGAGAGAAGACACCCTGTCCACTGCCTGCCGGATGCTGAATTGCGGCTCGCTAATGTGAAGCCTGACTACATCCTTTTTTTCCCATTGCACAGGCTGAAACCCGGCCTGTAATTATTGATGGAAAAACAGGAAGTGATATTAGATCACCACTGAGAAATAAATATAAGGTATGTACGCTGTGTAGTGCAAAAAGTCACACTTTGAGATTCCTAATAGACAGTACAATGTTTTTGAAAGTGCCTACTCTGTCTGAGTCTCCTTTTGAAGGATAAATAAGTATGGGCGAATTAATTTAGCGGATCCTTCCACTCAAGCTAGGTGTACTGTAAACTGTGTTTTAGAACAAAATTAGACCTTCCCAGCAGTGCTCCCAGACCCTTACTAAACCCAGTCGCAAAAATGTAGAAGACCACTAATCAGATCTCCAAAAACGAGGCCTAGTAGAAAATGGTGACAAAACGTACTTTGAAAGTAAAGTAGGCCCAAATCCCCCCTTACCCACCGTGGATTGTATTCAAACCACTTGCAAGCAAGCAAAAGTATCCATACCCAGCATCGCTCCAAGACTCGCAAACCCCCCCACAAACAGCCCCCCGCCCAAACACATGCAATACAATACTGCTAACCCTAACGAGCCCTAAGTTAAGAATAGTGGCAAACGCTTTCTTTAACTAGGCCAAATCCCCCCTTCCCCACCATGGATTTTCTTCAAACCACTTGCAACCAAAATTACACATTCCCACGAGTGCTCTAAGACCCCAGAACTCAGTTGCAAAAATCTAGAACACCCCAAAACACATGCAACCCTGCTGCTAGTGCTAACCCTAACGAGCCCTAAGTTAATGTGCAAAAACGCTTTTCCTCATGGATTTTCTCCAAAACACTTTTATCCGGTATTAGACCTTCCCATCAATGGCCCCAGAGCCGTCAACCCAGGGGGAAACAAGTAGAAGACCCCCAAACAGCCAAAAAGCAAAACTACAAAAATGGGGACTTAGTAATTTTCCTGGCAAATTCCCAACATCACTCCACGCGCGCTCTGCAGCTAGGCCCTAACTCCCCTTTGCCACCACGGATTTTCTTCAAACCACTTGCAATGAAAAGTATCCATACCCAGCGTTGCTCAAAGACCCCAAAACCCACCCACAAACACCAGGAAGCCCCCCAAATAGGCCCCCGAAAACGCTGTAGTGAGCGAAATGACAGAAAATGCAAAAACGTTTTCCTCATGGATTTTCTCCAAAACACTTTTATCCGGTATTAGACCTTCCCAGCAATGGCCCCAGAGCCGTCAACCCAGGCGGAAACAAGTAGAAGACCCCCAAACAGCCAAAAAGCAAAACTACAAAAATGGGGACAGTAATTTTCCTGGCAAATTCCCAACACCACTCCACGCGCGCTCTGCAGCTAGGCCCTAACTCCCCTTTGCCACCACGGATTTTCTTCAAACCACTTGCAATGAAAAGTATCCATACCCAGCGTTGCTCAAAGACCCCAAAACCCACCCACAAACACCAGGAAGCCCCCCAAACAGGCCCCCGAAAACGCTGTAGTGAGCGAAATGACAGAAAATGCAAAAATGTTTTCCTCATGGATTTTCTCCAAAACACTTTTATCCGGTATTAGACCTTCCCAGCAATGGCCCCAGAGCCGTCAACCCAGGCGGAAACAAGTAGAAGACCCCCAAACAGCCAAAAAGCAAAACTACAAAAATGGGGACAGTAATTTTCCTGGCAAATTCCCAACACCACTCCATGCGCGCTCTGCAGCTAGGCCCTAACTCCCCTTTGCCACCACGGATTTTCTTCAAACCACTTGCAATGAAAAGTATCCATACCCAGCGTTGCTCAAAGACCCCAAAACCCACCCACAAACACCAGGAAGCCCCCCAAACAGGCCCCCGAAAACGCTGTAGTGAGCGAAATGACAGAAAATGCGAAAACGTTTTCCTCATGGATTTTCTCCAAAACACTTTTATCCGGTATTAGAACTTCACCAGGAATGCCCCAAGACCCGCCAACCCCCACGCAAAAAAGCACAACACCCCCAAACAGGCAAAAAGCAAAAATGGAAAATCTCACTTAAAATATTTTTTGGCCTTCTTTCAATTCGGTCCAAACGCGCTGTGCAGCAAGGTCATAACTCCACTTTTCCACCATGGATGTCCTGTAAAACAAATGCAATCAACATTAGACTGTGCCAGCGTTGCACCCAGACCCCAAAACCCACCCCCAAACACCAGGAACCCCCCCAAACAGGCCCCCGAAAACATGATAGTGAGCGAAATGTCAGAAAATGCAAAAACGTTTTCCTCATGGATTTTCTCCAAAACACTTTTATCCGGTACTAGACCTTCCCAGCAATGGCCCCAGACCCGTCAACTCACCCGCAAAGAATTAGAACACCCCCACAAGTGCAGAGTCTTTCTTCATTGGGCGTAAGCCAGCCATCTGCTTTGAGGGAAATAGGAGTCTGGATGAGGAGGATAGAGGAGCATGTTCTTGTGAACTTGTGAACCTGAGGAATAGACTCCAGCACCTTCAAATCAATATGCAAATAAGTGAAGACAGTTCTGCTGATGGGCTTGTTTTTGTGATAGGTGATGAATTTTTTTTTTATTTAGATTTTGAAAAACAAAGAAAGACAGACACACAGGAATAAAAGTGAATAAGGACGAAAAAGAAAGTTATTGATTCAATGGCTCATTTTCAGGGCTCGGTGTCAGGGAAGAAGAGTTCGTCCTCATACGCTGCAAATTCAGGCGGGAGTACGTCACCTAACAGATAATAAATTCCCTCATCTAAGTTGGTGTCCTCCTCGTCTTCTTCCTGCGTGTATTCTCGTACTTTGTAATCTGGTGGTATGAGGTGCTGATTCATCTTGATCATTGTTAACCTCTCCACATTTTTGGGCGAGAGGTGGGTCCTTTTGCAAGTTACAATGCCACCAGCAGCACTGAAAACACGTTCAGAAGACACGCTTGCGAGTGGGCAAGACAAATAATTTATAGCCAGGTTGGTGATCTCTGGCCACAATTCTTTTTTCCCATGCCAATACGCCAATGGGTCATTATGAAGAGAGACCTCTGTTGAGTCATTCAGATAGTCCTGCACCATCGACTCAAGGTTCTCCACGGTTCCTCCACTTTGCTTACTTTTTCCTGGGACCTTTTCAGAAGCAAACCCTAGCTCAGTTAGCCAATCCTCTTCTCCACACAATGTTACTGTTGTGTCTGGAGCATATGATCCGGTTGCTGGTGTCTTTAACGGCTGAGAGGGAAAATCACTCAATTCTGCCACAGCCACAGATGGAGAAGGGGATTCCATTTCTTTTGACTCCGGATGGCCAGCTGATGCTGATGTACTACCTTTTCCTTCAATTTCCTGCCGTTCTCTTTCAAACCGAGTGGCTGACATAGCTAGCCAATGTTTGTACTTTGTAACTTCTGCGTCATCAAAAGGAAAGAATACTCTGCCTGCCAGTGCCTTTTTGTACCATGGATCCAGAATAGTAGCACAAATGTAATGCTGTTCTGTGTGGATCTTTTGAAGACATTCATCGCAAAGTAGGCGCTCTAATAATTTCTCCGCCAAATCAAAAGCTTCTTGCTTTTCTTCATCTTTTTGAAACTTAGAACACACCGCCTTCAGTGGGATAGCTTTTCCCAAATGACAGTCCTCCCTGCTGACTGCACGCGTGAAGACCTCAAAAGGACGAAGCATGTCTGTCACGCTTTGAACTAGCTTCCATTGCTCCGCATGTATCCTCAGGTCCTTCATAGCTGCACCCTGTGTAAAGAAATACTGATCGACTACCGCACACAGCTCAAACAGACGCTCAAGCATGTAGAAGGTTGAGTTCCAACGTGTTGGCACCTCCTGGATGAGTGCTTTCACTGGCAGGATACGATCATATAGCAGGCGCCTCAGATGCTTACGGGCCTTAAAAGAATGGTTGAAATGTGTGCACATTCTTCGGCAGGTGGTCAGTAACTCGCACACTGGACTTTCTTCACTCAAGAATTTTTTGACAACCAGGTTTATACAGTGCGCCAAACACGGCACTCTGAAATAGTTACCCATATCCATGGCCTTAACTACATTGGCGCCATTATCCGTGGAAACATAACCAATCTTGTGTTTTATTGGGGACAGCCATTGAACCACCTTTGTGTTAAACTCCTTCAAAATGTTTTCTCCTGTATGACTTGTCTCCATGCCAAACATGGCTAGTGTTGCATGTTTCCGAGCAGCTTTAAAAACATTTTCCGGGTCAACACCTGCCCTTAGCTTTGCTGTAACCCCTGAAAAAGAGACCCAGTGTGCAGTGATGTACATGTAATCAGTGCCTGCGGAACTGGTCCACATGTCTGTTGTCAGATGTATAGTGTGAACAGCACTCTTCTGCAAAGCTGCCCCAAACACCTCCAGCACATCTTCATATAGCGCTGGAACCGCAACTCTGGCAAAATAGAACCGGCTAGGAACCTTCCATTTAGGGCAGAGCGTTGCCACTAATTCAAGAAAACCAACCCCTTCCACAAAAGAAAAAGGGAGAAGGTCCAGCGCTAGCATTTTAGCCAGCTTAGTGTTATACAGACGCACCATTGGGTGGTTGCGTTCCAATGGCGCATCTGAAAACAACATGCTTCTAATGGTGGGCTGGACCATTTTTTTACGGGAGGATGATGACTTCTTCGACCCAGTTACGCTCGGTGACTATGAACTTTTTCGCATTGGTGTCTCACTCTCTCCCACACTGTTAGTGTAGCTCATATATCTTGCAGGGGGTGTGCTGCTGACAGGGGTACTGGGTGTAAGTGAGGAAATGTTTGACGCTTCTTCCTCCTCGTCATCATCAGATGAAACATCAACGGATACAGTTTTTTGACTTGCAATTCGGGCTTCGTTGATCTCCTTTAGGTGCGCATGCCATTTGACAGTGTGCTGTCTCTCAAGATGACCTCTCTGGCCTCCGGTACCATAGTTGGTTCCAAGCTTACCACGACTAACTCCAAGCTTACAAATGGTACAAATGGCTATGTTTTCCCTTGTTGTGCTAACACTAAAGAAGTCCCAAACTGCGGACTTCAAATGTCTGTGGGGGGCGGAGGAGGCGATACTGGTCATGCCAATGCCAGATGATGTAGAGGATGTGTGTTGCCGAACTTTACTACGTTGTGCACTTGCAGCACTACTAATTGAGGAAATGGAGGTCGGGGTGGATGGAGGTCCCTTCTGGCGAGAAAATATGGAAGCGGTAGGTGGTAGTATACTAGTTAACTGCATTTGTGGTGGTCCCGTTGTCACGTCGCCATCATCACGCTCAGCAGCATTTCGGGATAGGGTAAAAATGTCTGTTTGCTGCATGCCCGCTGAGGCTGGAGTGACGCCTATGATGACTGCGTCGTCGTCATGAGAGTCTTCATCAGCAGGAGTATACGCCACTTCTTCTTCAGCGTCATCATCACACTCCATAACTCTGAGACTTTCGGGGACCTTCCTTTTACGCTTAGCTACCTTTGTCAGATCATGGTGTGCCTCACCCTCAGATGGCAGTGGTGGTTCCCAACTTGGATCCATATCATCAGAAGGAAGGGGGCTTTAAGAAGATGTAGACACCATCCTTGATCTTTTACTTGCTAGGGATCTGGAAGACAATGAATGATCAGGAGGAGTGGCTTCCTCAAATGATACCTCGGCTTCAATGTCGATTTCCTGATGTGCCCCTACTTCGGGAGGAACAACTATTGTGGGCACTTGTGCCACTCCATGCACCTCTCCTTGCGCTGCCTCTCCTTCCACATGTACTTGGGCTTGTACTACTTGCACAGGTGGTTGTTGTTGCGGCTGTGTTTGTTGAACACTCGTCAGATGAGTTACAACAACCTGTGTTGATTGAGGGATGCTGCTACTTTCTTGTGATGAGCATCACTGGTCGATGGTGATTGAAGAACTAAACTGGCTGCCTCTGCAGCACTCAAGGGCTTGGACTTAAGTTGTCGTGGTGGTGGTGGCACTGAGCCCAATTGAGCGGGGGTGCTGCTCCCAGCTTGGTCCCCAGCAGACCCCGCTGCTGCTCCAGGCGTACTTTTTTTCCCAAAAAATGTGGCGGGCGGCACACCAGTCCCCTTGGTAAGTGGCGCCACTTGCTTCTTCTGCTCCTTTCTAGCAACTTTCTTGCTAGAGGAGCTACGGGGAACTTTTTTTGGGGCCATCTTCTTCCGATGTCAGAACCACAGGCCGCAGTTGCACGAGTTGCAGAGTTGTCTTGTCTGTGGCCACACGTGACGTCGCGTGACGTTATGCTGCACACACGGCTGCAGGACTTCTTCCTGGCACTGGTGGTTCTCTTGTGCACCTAAAAGCAATGGAAGACAGAGGAACATCAGTTACACACCCCCAAAAATCAAAAAACACACAAAAATCAGCACAATCCCATGCCATCCATGCCCTCAATGATGTTTAAATTCAAGACACCCCACAGAAAGACTAGGCCCATGCACCACTGAGTACCCCTGGGCAAAAGGCCCCCACAACAGCCAAAAAATCGAAAAACACACAAAAATCAGCACAATCCCATGCTATCCATGCCCTCCATGATGTTTACATTAAGAGACCCCACAGAAATACTAGGCCCATGCACCAATGAGTACCCCTGGGCAAAAGGCCCCAACAACAGCCAAAAATTCGAAAAACACACAAAAATCAGCACAATCCCATGCCATCCATGCCCTCAATGATATTTAAATTCAAGACACCCCATAGAAAGACTAGGCCCATGCACCACTCACTACCCCTTGCATAATGGATGAAAGCTAGGCAAAATGGGTGCAGGCCTGAGAACACTGCCTGCCTTCCAAATGGCCACTTGCACCCCAAGCACATGACCAGGGCCTGCCTGTAGCGGCACTCAAAATGGCCCCCACCCACATGGCCAGTCCCCATCAACAGTACACCCCAAAAAAACGAAAAACACAAAAAAATCAGCACAATCCCATGCCATCCATGCCCTCCATGATGTTTACATTGAAGAGACCCCACAGAAAGACTAGGCCCATGCACCACTGAGAACCCCTGGGCAAAAGGCCCCAACAACAGCCAAAAATTCGAAAAACACACAAAAATCAGCACAATCCCATGCCATCCATGCCCTCAATGATGTTTAAATTCAAGACACCCCACAGAAAGACTAGGCCCATGCACCATTCACTACCCCTGGGCATAATGGAAGAAAGCTAGTCAAAATGGGTGCAGGCCTGAGAACACTGCCTGCCTTCAAAATGGCCACTTGCACCCCAAGCACATGGCCAGGGCCTGCCTGTACCGGCACTCAAAATGACCCCCACCCACATGGCCAGTCCCCATCAACAGTACACCCCAAAAAAACGAAAAACACACAAAAATCAGTACAATCCCATGCCATCCATGCCCTCCATGATGTTTATATTAAAGAGACCCCACAGAAAGACTAGGCCCATGCACCACTGAGTACCCCTGGGCAAAAGGCCCCAACAACAGCCAAACAATCGAAAAACACACAAAAATCAGCACAATCCCATGCCATCCATGCCCTCCATGATGTTTACATTAAAGGGACCCCACAGAAAGACTAGGCCCATGCACCACTGAGTACCCCTGGGCAAAAGGCCCCAACAACAGCCAAAAATTCGAAAAACACACAAAAATCAGCACAATCCCATGCCATCCATGCCCTCAATGATGTTTACATTCAAGACACCCCACAGAAAGACTAGGCCCATGCACCACTCACTACCCCTGGGCATAATGGATGAAAGCTAGGCAAAATGGGTGCAGGCCTGAGAACACTGCCTGCCTTCAAAATGGCCACTTGCACCCCAAGCACATGGCCAGGGCCTGCCTGTACCGGCACTCAAAATGACCCCCACCCACATGGCCAGTCCCCATCAACAGAACACCCCCAAAAAATAAATGTAAAACACAAAAAAATCAGCACAATCCCATGCCATCCATGCCCTCCATGATGTTTACATTAAAGAGACCCCACAGAAAGACTAGGCCCATGCACCACTGAGTACCCCTGGGCAAAAGGCCCCAACAACAGCCAAAAATTCGAAAAACACACAAAAATCAGCACAATCCCATGCCATCCATGCCCTCAATGATGTTTAAATTCAAGACACCCCACAGAAAGACTAGGCCCATGCACCATTCACTACCCCTGGGCATAATGGAAGAAAGCTAGTCAAAATGGGTGCAGGCCTGAGAACACTGCCTGCCTTCAAAATGGCCACTTGCACCCCAAGCACAGGGCCTGCCTGTACCGGCACTCAAAATGGCCCCCACCCACATGGCCAGTCCCCATCAACAGTACACCCCAAAAAAACAAAAAACACACAAAAATCAGTACAATCCCATGCCATCCATGCCCTCCATGATGTTTACATTAAAGAGACCCCACAGAAAGACTAGGCCCATGCACCACTGAGCACCCCTGGGCAAAAGGCCCCAACAACAGCCAAAAAATCGAAAAACACACAAAAATCAGCACAATCCCATGCCATCCATGCCCTCCATGATGTTTACATTAAAGAGACCCCACAGAAAGATTAGGCCCATGCACCACTGAGTACCCCTGGGCAAAAGGCCCCAACAACAGCCAAAAATTCGAAAAACACACAAAAATCAGCACAATCCCATGCCATCCATGCCCTCAATGATGTTTAAATTCAAGACACCCCACAGAAAGACTAGGCCCATGCACCCCTCACTACCCCTGGGCATAATGGATGAAAGCTAGGCAAAATGGGTGCAGGCCTGAGAACACTGCCTGCCTTCAAAATGGCCACTTGCACCCCAAGCACATGGCCAGGGCCTACCTGTACCGGCACTCAAAATGGCCCCCACCCACATGGCCAGTCCCCATCAACAGTACACCCCAAAAAAACAAAAAACACACAAATATCACCACAATCCCATGCCATCCATGCCCTCCATGATGTTTACATTAAAGAGACCCCACAGAAAGACTAGGCCCAGGCACCACTGAGTACCCCATGGCAAAAGGCCCCAACAACAGCCCAAAAATCGAAAAACACACAAAAATCAGCACAATCCCATGCCATCCATGCCCTCAATGATGTTTAAATTCAAGACACCCCACATAAAGACTAGGCCCATGCACCACTCACTACCCCTGGGCATAATGGATGAAAGCTAGGCAAAATGGGTGCAGGCCTGAGAACACTGCCTGCCTTCAAAATGGCCACTTGCACCCCAAGAACATGGCTAGGGCCTGCCTGTACCGGCACTCAAAATGGCCCCCACCCACATGGCCAGTCCCCATCAACAGTACACCCCCAAAAAATAAATGTAAAACACAAAAAAATCGGCACAATCCCATGCCATCCATGCCCTCCATGATGTTTACATTAAAGAGACCCCACAGAAAGACTAGGCCCATGCACCACTGAGTACCCCTGGGCAAAAGGCCCCAACAACAGCCAAAAATTCGAAAAAAAACACAAAAATCAGCGCAATCCCATGCCATCCATGCCCTCAATGATGTTTAAATTCAAGACACCCCACAGAAAGACTAGGCCCATGCACCATTCACTACCCCTGGGCATAATGGAAGAAAGCTAGTCAAAATGGGTGCAGGCCTGAGAACACTGCCTGCCTTCAAAATGGCCACTTGCACCCCAAGCACATGGCCAGGGCCTGCCTGTACCGGCACTCAAAATGACCCCCACCCACATGGCCAGTCCCCATCAACAGTACACCCCCAAAAAATGAAAAACACACAAAAATCAGTACAATCCCATGCCATCCATGCCCTCCATGATGTTTACATTAAAGAGACCCCACAGAAAGACTAGGCCCATGCACCACTGAGCACCCCTGGGCAAAAGGCCCCAACAACAGCCACAAAATCGAAAAACACACAAAAATCAGCACAATCCCATGCCATCCATGCCCTCCATGATGTTTACATTAAAGAGACCCCACAGAAAGACTAGGCCCATGCACCACTGAGTACCCCTGGGCAAAAGGCCCCAACAACAGCCAAAAATTCGAAAAACACACAAAAATCAGCACAATCCCATGCCATCCATGCCCTCAATGATGTTTAAATTCAAGACACCCCACAGAAAGACTAGGCCCATGCACCACTCACTACCCCTGGGCATAATGGATGAAAGCTAGGCAAAATGGGTGCAGGCCTGAGAACACTGCCTGCCTTCAAAATGGCCACTTGCACCCCAAGCACATGGCCAGGGCCTACCTGTACCGGCACTCAAAATGGCCCCCACCCACATGGCCAGTCCCCATCAACAGTACACCCCAAAAAAACAAAAAGCACACAAAAATCACCACAATCCAATGCCATCCATGCCCTCCATGATGTTTACATTAAAGAGACCCCACAGAAAGACTAGGCCCATGCACCACTGAGTACCCCTGGGCAAAAGGCCCCAACAGCCAAAAAATCGAAAAACACACAAAAATCAGCACAATCCCATGCCATCCATGCCCTCAATGATGTTTAAATTCAAGACACCCCACATAAAGACTAGGCCCATGCACCACTCACTACCCCTGGGCATAATGGATGAAAGCTGGGCAAAATGGGTGCAGTGCTGAGAACACTGCCTGCCTTCAAAATGGCCACTTGCACCCCAAGCACATGTCCAGGGCCTGCCTGTACCGGCACTCAAAATGGCCCCCACCCACATGGCCAGTCCCCATCAACAGTACACCGCAAAAAAACGAAAAACACACAAAAATCACCACAATCCAATGCCATCCATGCCCTCCATGGTGTTTACATTAAAGAGACCCCACAGAAAGACTAGGCCCATGCACCACTGTGTACCCCTGGGCAAAAGGCCCAACAATAGCCAAAAAATCGAAAAACACACACAAATCAGCACAATCCCATGCCATCCATGCCCTCAATGATGTTTAAATTCAAGACACCCCACAGAAAGACTAGGGCCATGCACCACTCACAACCCTGGGCATAATGGATGAAAGCTAGGCAAAATGGGTGCAGGCCTGAGAACACTGCCTGCCTTCAAAATGGCCACTTGCACCCCAAGAACATGGCCAGGGCCTGCCTGTACCGGCACTCAAAATGGCCCCCACCCACATGGCCAGTCCCCACCAACAGTACACCCCCAAAAAATAAATGTAAAACACAAAAAAATCTGCACAATCCCATGCCATCCATGCCCTCCGTGATGTTTACATTAAAGAGACCCCACAGAAAGACTAGGCCCATGCACCACTGAGTACCCCTGGGCAAAAGGCCCCAACAACAGCCCAAAATTCGAAAAACACACAAAAATCAGCAGAATCCCATGCCATCCATGCCCTCAATGATGTTTAAATTCAAGACACCCCACAGAAAGACTAGGCCCGTGCACCATTCACTACCCCTGGGCATAATGGAAGAAAGCTAGTCAAAATGGGTGCAGGCCTGAGAACACTGCCTGCCTTCAAAATGGCCACTTGCACCCCAAGCACATGGCCAGGGCCTGCCTGTACCGGCACTCAAAATGGCCCCCACCCACATGGCCAGTCCCCATCAACAGTACACACCAAAAAAACGAAAAACACACAAAAATCAGTACAATCCCATGCCATCCATCCCCTCCATGATGTTTACATTAAAGAGACCTCACAGAAAGACTAGGCCCATGCACCAATGAGCACCCCTGGGCAAAAGGCCCCAACAACGTCCAAAAAATCGAAAAACACACAAACATCAGCACAATCCCTTGCCATCCATGCCCTCCATGATGTTTACATTAAAGAGACCCCACAGAAAGACTAGGCCCATGCACCACTGAGTACCCCTGGGCAAAAGGCCCCAACAACAGCCAAAAATTCGAAAAACACACAAAAATCAGCACAATCCCATGCCATCCATGCCCTCAATGATGTTTAAATTCAAGACACCCCACAGAAAGACTAGGCCCATGCACCACTCACTACCCCTGGGCATAATGGATGAAAGCTAGGCAAAATGGGTGCAGGCCTGAGAACACTGCCTGCCTTCAAAATAGCCACTTGCACCCCAAGCACATGTCCAGGCCCTGCCTGTACCGGCACTCACAATGGCCCCCACCCACATGGCCAGTCCCCATCAACAGTACACCGCAAAAAAACGAAAAACACACAGAAATCACCACAATCCAATGCCCTCCATGCCCTCCATGATGTTTACATTAAAGAGACCTAACAGAAAGACTAGGCCCATGCACCACTGAGTACCCCTGGGCAAAAGGCCCCAACAACAGCCAAAAAATCGATAAACACACAAAAATCAGCACAATCCCATGCCATCCATGCCCTCCATGATGTTTAAATTCAAGACACCCCATAGAAAGTCTAGGCCCATGCACCACTCACTACCCCTCGGCATAAAGGATGAAAGCTAGGCAAAATGGGTGCATGCCAGAGAACACTGCCTGCCTTCAAAATGGCCACTTGCACTCCAAGCACATGGCCAGGGCCTGACTGTACCGGCACTCAAAATGGCCCACACCCACATGGCCAGTCCTCATCAACAGTACACCCCAAAAAAACGAAAAACACACAAAAATCAGCACAATCCCATGCCATCCATGCCCTCCATGATGTTTACATTAAAGAGACCCCACAGAAAGACTAGGCCCATGCACCACTGAGCACCCCTTGGCAAAAGGCCCCAACAACAGCCAACAAATCTAAAAACACACAAAAATCAGCACAATCCCATGCCATCCATGCCCTCCATGATGTTTACATTAAAGAGACCCCACAGAAAGACTAGGCCCATGCACCATTGAGTACCCCTGGGCAAAAGGCCCCAACAACCGCCAAAAATTAGAAAAACACACAAAAATCAGCACAATCCCATGCCATCCATGCCCTCAATGATGTTTAAATTCAAGACACCCCACAGAAAGACTAGGCCCATGCACCACTCACTACCCCTGGGCATAATGGATGAAAGCTAGGCAAAATGGGTGCAGGCCTGAGAACACTGCCTGCCTTCAAAATAGCCACTTGCACCCCAAGCACATGGCCAGGGCCTGCCTGTACCGGCACTCAAAATGGCCCCCACCCACATGGCCAGTCCCCATCAACAGTACACCCCAAAAAACCGAAAAACACAATAAAATCAGCACAATCCAATGCCATCCATGCACTCCATGATGTTTACATTAAAGAGACCCCACAGAAAGACTAGGCCCATGCACCACTGAGTACCCCTGGGCAAAAGGCCCCAACAACAGCCAAAAATTCGAAAAACACACAAAAATCAGCACAATCCCATGTCATCCATGCCCTCAATGATGTTTAAATTCAAGACACCCCACAGAAAGACTAGGCCCATGCACCATTCACTACCCCTGGGCATAATGGAAGAAAGCTAGTCAAAATGGGTGCAGGCCTGAGAACACAGCCTGCCTTCAAAATGGCCACTTGCACCCCAAGCACATGGCCAGGGCCTGCCTGTACCGGCACTCAAAATGGCCCCCACCCACATGGCCAGTCCCCATCAACAGTACACCCCAAAAAAACAAAAAACACACAAAAATCAGTACAATCCCATGCCATCCATGCCCTCCATGATGTTTACATTAAAGAGACCCCACAGAAAGACTAGGCCCATGCACCACTGAGCACCCCTGGGCAAAAGGCCCCAACAACAGCCAAAAAATCGAAAAACACACAAAAATCAGCACAATCCCATGCCATCCATGCCCTCCATGATGTTTACATTAAAGAGACCCCACAGAAAGACTAGGCCCATGCACCACTGAGTACCCCTGGGCAAAAGGCCCCAACAACAGCCAAAAATTCGAAAAACACACAAAAATCAGCACAATCCCATGCCATCCATGCCCTCAATGATGTTTAAATTCAAGACACCCCACAGAAAGACTAGGCCCATGCACCACTCACTACCCCTGGGCATAATGGATGAAAGCTAGGCAAAATGGGTGCAGGCCTGAGAACACTGCCTGCCTTCAAAATGGCCACTTGCACCCCAAGCACATGGCCAGGGCCTACCTGTACCGGCACTCAAAATGGCCCCCACCCACATGGCCAGTCCCCATCAACAGTACACCCCAAAAAAACAAAAAACACACAAATATCACCACAATCCAATGCCATCCATGCCCTCCATGATGTTTACATTAAAGAGACCCCACAGAAAGACTAGGCCCATGCACCACTGAGTACCCCTGGGCAAAAGGCCCCAACAACAGCCCAAAAATCGAAAAACACACAAAAATCAGCACAATCCCATGCCATCCATGCCCTCAATGATGTTTAAATTCAAGACACCCCACATAAAGACTAGGCCCATGCACCACTCACTACCCCTGGGCATAATGGATGAAAGCTAGGCAAAATGGGTGCAGGCCTGAGAACACTGCCTGCCTTCAAAATGGCCACTTGCACCCCAAGAACATGGCTAGGGCCTGCCTGTACCGGCACTCAAAATGGCCCCCACCCACATGGCCAGTCCCCATCAACAGTACACCCCCAAAAAATAAATGTAAAACACAAAAAAATCAGCACAATCCCATGCCATCCATGCCCTCCATGATGTTTACATTAAAGAGACCCCACAGAAAGACTAGGCCCATGCACCACTGAGTACCCCTGGGCAAAAGGCCCCAACAACAGCCAAAAATTCGAAAAAAAACACAAAAATCAGCGCAATCCCATGCCATCCATGCCCTCAATGATGTTTAAATTCAAGACACCCCACAGAAAGACTAGGCCCATGCACCATTCACTACCCCTGGGCATAATGGAAGAAAGCTAGTCAAAATGGGTGCAGGCCTGAGAACACTGCCTGCCTTCAAAATGGCCACTTGCACCCCAAGCACATGGCCAGGGCCTGCCTGTACCGGCACTCAAAATGACCCCCACCCACATGGCCAGTCCCCATCAACAGTACACCCCCAAAAAATGAAAAACACACAAAAATCAGTACAATCCCATGCCATCCATGCCCTCCATGATGTTTACATTAAAGAGACCCCACAGAAAGACTAGGCCCATGCACCACTGAGCACCCCTGGGCAAAAGGCCCCAACAACAGCCACAAAATCGAAAAACACACAAAAATCAGCACAATGCCATGCCATCCATGCCCTCCATGATGTTTACATTAAAGAGACCCCACAGAAAGACTAGGCCCATGCACCACTGAGTACCCCTGGGCAAAAGGCCCCAACAACAGCCAAAAATTCGAAAAACACACAAAAATCAGCACAATCCCATGCCATCCATGCCCTCAATGATGTTTAAATTCAAGACACCCCACAGAAAGACTAGGCCCATGCACCACTCACTACCCCTGGGCATAATGGATGAAAGCTAGGCAAAATGGGTGCAGGCCTGAGAACACTGCCTGCCTTCAAAATGGCCACTTGCACCCCAAGCACATGGCCAGGGCCTACCTGTACCGGCACTCAAAATGGCCCCCACCCACATGGCCAGTCCCCATCAACAGTACACCCCAAAAAAACAAAAAACACACAAAAATCACCACAATCCAATGCCATCCATGCCCTCCATGATGTTTACATTAAAGAGACCCCACAGAAAGACTAGGCCCATGCACCACTGAGTACCTCTGGGCAAAAGGCCCCAACAACAGCCAAAAAATCGAAAAACACACAAAAATCAGCACAATCCCATGCCATCCATGCCCTCAATGATGTTTAAATTCAAGACACCCCACATAAAGACTAGGCCCATGCACCACTCACTACCCCTGGGCATAATGGATGAAAGCTGGGCAAAATGGGTGCAGTCCTGAGAACACTGCCTGCCTTCAAAATGGCCACTTGCACCCCAAGCACATGTCCAGGGCCTGCCTGTACCGGCACTCAAAATGGCCCCCACCCACATGGCCAGTCCCCATCAACAGTACACCGCAAAAAAACGAAAAACACACAAAAATCACCACAATCCAATGCCATCCATGCCCTCCATGGTGTTTACATTAAAGAGACCCCACAGAAAGACTAGGCCCATGCACCACTGTGTACCCCTGGGCAAAAGGCCCCAACAACAGCCGAAAAATCGAAAAACACACAAAAATCAGCACAATCCCATGCCATCCATGCCCTCAATGATGTTTAAATTCAAGACACCCCACAGAAAGACTAGGGCCATGCACCACTCACAACCCTGGGCATAATGGATGAAAGCTAGGCAAAATGGGTGCAGGCCTGAGAACACTGCCTGCCTTCAAAATGGCCACTTGCACCCCAAGAACATGGCCAGGGCCTGCCTGTACCGGCACTCAAAATGGCCCCCACCCACATGGCCAGTCCCCACCAACAGTACACCCCCAAAAAATAAATGTAAAACACAAAAAAATCTGCACAATCCCATGCCATCCATGCCCTCCGTGATGTTTACATTAAAGAGACCCCACAGAAAGACTAGGCCCATGCACCACTGAGTACCCCTGGGCAAAAGGCCCCAACAACAGCCAAAAATTCAAAAAACACACAAAAATCAGCACAATCCCATGCCATCCATGCCCTCAATGATGTTTAAATTCAAGACACCCCACAGAAAGACTAGGCCCGTGCACCATTCACTACCCCTGGGCATAATGGAAGAAAGCTAGTCAAAATGGGTGCAGGCCTGAGAACACTGCCTGCCTTCAAAATGGCCACTTGCACCCCAAGCACATGGCCAGGGCCTGCCTGTACCGGCACTCAAAATGGCCCCCACCCACATGGCCAGTCCCCATCAACAGTACACACCAAAAAAACGAAAAACACACAAAAATCAGTACAATCCCATGCCATCCATCCCCTCCATGATGTTTACATTAAAGAGACCTCACAGAAAGACTAGGCCCATGCACCAATGAGCACCCCTGGGTAAAAGGCCCCAACAACGTCCAAAAAAATCGAAAAACACACAAAAATCAGCACAATCCCTTGCCATCCATGCCCTCCATGATGTTTACATTAAAGAGACCCCACAGAAAGACTAGGCCCATGCACCACTGAGTACCCCTGGGCAAAAGGCCCCAACAACAGCCAAAAATTCGAAAAACACACAAAAATCAGCACAATCCCATGCCATCCATGCCCTCAATGATGTTTAAATTCAAGACACCCCACAGAAAGACTAGGCCCATGCACCACTCACTACCCCTGGGCATAATGGATGAAAGCTAGGCAAAATGGGTGCAGGCCTGAGAACACTGCCTGCCTTCAAAATAGCCACTTGCACCCCAAGCACATGGCCAGGGCCTGCCTTTACCGGCACTCAAAATGGCCCCCACCCACATGGCCAGTCCCCATCAACAGTACACCCCCAAAAAACGAAAAACACACAAAAATCACCACAATCCAATGCCATCCATGCACTCCATGATGTTTACATTAAAGAGACCCCACAGAAAGACTAGGCCCATTCACCACTGAGTACCCCTGGGCAAAAGGCCCCAACAACAGCCAAAAAATCGAAAAACACACAAAAATCAGCACAATCCCATGCCATCCATGCCCTCAATGATGTTTAAATTCAAGACACCCCACATAAAGACTAGGCCCATGCTCCACTCACTACCCCTGGGCATAATGGATGAAAGCTAGGCAAAATGGGTGCAGGCCTGAGAACACTGCCTGCCTTCAAAATGGCCACTTGCACCCCAAGCACATGTCCAGGCCCTGCCTGTACCGGCACTCAAAATGGCCCCCACCCACATGGCCAGTCCCCATCAACAGTACACCGCAAAAAAACGAAAAACACACAAAAATCACCACAATCCAATGCCATCCATGCCCTCCATGATGTTTACATTAAAGAGACCTAACAGAAAGACTAGGCCCATGCACCACTGAGTACCCCTGGGCAAAAGGCCCCAACAACAGCCAAAAAATCGATAAACACACAAAAATCAGCACAATCCCATGCCATCCATGCCCTCCATGATGTTTAAATTCAAGACACCCCATAGAAAGTCTAGGCCCATGCACCACTCACTACCCCTCGGCATAAAGGATGAAAGCTAGGCAAAATGGGTGCAGGCCAGAGAACACTGCCTGCCTTCAAAATGGCCACTTGCACTCCAAGCACATGGCCAGGGCCTGACTGTACCGGCACTCAAAATGGCCCACACCCACATGGCCAGTCCTCATCAACAGTACACCCCAAAAAAACGAAAAACACACAAAAATCAGCACAATCCCATGCCATCCATGCCCTCCATGATGTTTACATTAAAGAGACCCCACAGAAAGTCTAGGCCCATGCACCACTGAGCACCCCTTGGCAAAAGGCCCCAACAACAGCCAACAAATCGAAAAACACACAAAAATCAGCACAATCCCATGCCATCCATGCCCTCCATGATGTTTACATTAAAGAGAACCCACAGAAAGACTAGGCCCATGCACCATTGAGTACCCCTGGGCAAAAGGCCCCAACAACCGCCAAAAATTAGAAAAACACACAAAAATCAGCACAATCCCATGCCATCCATGCCCTCAATGATGTTTAAATTCAAGACACCCCACAGAAAGACTAGGCCCATGCACCACTCACTACCCCTGGGCATAATGGATGAAAGCTAGGCAAAATGGGTGCAGGCCTGAGAACACTGCCTGCCTTCAAAATAGCCACTTGCACCCCAAGCACATGGCCAGGGCCTGCCTTTACCGGCACTCAAAATGGCCCCCACCCACATGGCCAGTCCCCATCAACAGTACACCCCAAAAAAACGAAAAACACAATAAAATCAGCACAATCCAATGCCATCCATGCACTCCATGATGTTTACATTAAAGAGACCCCACAGAAAGACTAGGCCCATGCACCACTGAGTACCCCTGGGCAAAAGGCCCCAACAACAGCCAAAAATTCGAAAAACACACAAAAATCTGTACAATCCCATGCCATCCATGCCCTCAATGATGTTTAAATTCAAGACACCCCACAGAAAGACTAGGCCCATGCACCACTCACTACCCCTGGGCATAATGGATGAAAGCTAGGCAAAATGGGTGCAGGCCTGAGAACACTGCCTGCCTTCAAAATAGCCACTTGCACCCCAAGCACATGGCCAGGGCCTGCCTTTACCGGCACTCAAAATGGCCCCCACCCACATGGCCAGTCCCCATCAACAGTACACCCCAAAAAAACGAAAAACACAATAAAATCAGCACAATCCAATGCCATCCATGCACTCCATGATGTTTACATTAAAGAGACCCCACAGAAAGACTAGGCCCATGCACCACTGAGTACCCCTGGGCAAAAGGCCCCAACAACAGCCAAAAATTCGAAAAACACACAAAAATCAGTACAATCCCATGCCATCCATGCCCTCAATGATGTTTAAATTCAAGACACCCCACAGAAAGACTAGGCCCATGCACCACTGATTACCCCTGGGCAAAAGGCCCCAACAACAGCCATAATTCGAAAAACACACAAAAATCAGCACAATCCCATGCCATCCATGCCCTCAATGCTGTTTAAATTCAAGACACCCCACAGAAAGACTAGGCCCATGCACCATTGAGTACCCCTCGGCAAAAGGCCCCAACAACCGCCAAAAATTAGAAAAACACACAAAAATCAGCACAATCCCATGCCATCCATGCCCTCAATGATGTTTAAATTCAAGACACCCCACAGAAAGACTAGGCCCATGCACCACTGACTACCCCTGGGCATAATGGATGAAAGCTAGGCAAAATGGGTGCAGGCCTGAGAACACTGCCTGCCTTCAAAATGGCCACTTGCACCCCAAGCACTTGGCCAGGGCCTGCCTGTACCGTCACTCAAAATGGCCCCCACCCACATGGCCAGTCCCCATCAACAGTACACCCCAAAAAAACGAAAAACACACAAAAATCACCACAATCCAATGCCATCCATGCCCTCCATGATGTGTACATTAAAGAGACCCCACAGAAAGACTAGGCCCATTCACCACTGAGTACCCCTGGGCAAAAGGCCCCAACAACAGCCAAAAAATCGAAAAACACACAAAAATCAGCACAATCCCATGCCATCCATGCCCTCAATGATGTTTAAATTCAAGACACCCCACATAAAGACTAGGCCCATGCTCCACTCACTACCCCTGGGCATAATGGATGAAAGCTAGGCAAAATGGGTGCAGGCCTGAGAACACTGCCTGCCTTCAAAATGGCCACTTGCACCCCAAGCACATGTCCAGGCCCTGCCTGTACCGGCACTCAAAATGGCCCCCACCCACATGGCCAGTCCCCATCAACAGTACACCGCAAAAAAACGAAAAACACACAGAAATCACCACAATCCAATGCCATCCATGCCCTCCATGATGTTTACATTAAAGAGACCTAACAGAAAGACTAGGCCCATGCACCACTGAGTACCCCTGGGCAAAAGGCCCCAACAACAGCCAAAAAATCGATAAACACACAAAAATCAGCACAATCCCATGCCATCCATGCCCTCCATGATGTTTAAATTCAAGACACCCCATAGAAAGTCTAGGCCCATGCACCACTCACTACCCCTCGGCATAAAGGATGAAAGCTAGGCAAAATGGGTGCAGGCCAGAGAACACTGCCTGCCTTCAAAATGGCCACTTGCACTCCAAGCACATGGCCAGGGCCTGACTGTACCGGCACTCAAAATGGCCCACACCCACATGGCCAGTCCTCATCAACAGTACACCCCAAAAAAACGAAAAACACACAAAAATCAGCACAATCCCATGCCATCCATGCCCTCCATGATGTTTACATTAAAGAGACCCCACAGAAAGACTAGGCCCATGCACCACTGAGCACCCCTTGGCAAAAGGCCCCAACAACAGCCAACAAATCGAAAAACACACAAAAATCAGCACAATCCCATGCCATCCATGCCCTCCATGATGTTTACATTAAAGAGACCCCACAGAAAGACTAGGCCCATGCACCATTGAGTACCCCTGGGCAAAAGGCCCCAACAACCGCCAAAAATTAGAAAAACACACAAAAATCAGCACAATCCCATGCCATCCATGCCCTCAATGATGTTTAAATTCAAGACACCCCACAGAAAGACTAGGCCCATGCACCACTCCCTACCCCTGGGCATAATGGATGAAAGCTAGGCAAAATGGGTGCAGGCCTGAGAACACTGCCTGCCTTCAAAATAGCCACTTGCACCCCAAGCACATGGCCAGGGCCTGCCTTTACCGGCACTCAAAATGGCCCCCACCCACATGGCCAGTCCCCATCAACAGTACACCCCAAAAAAACGAAAAACACAATAAAATCAGCACAATCCAATGCCATCCATGCACTCCATGATGTTTACATTAAAGAGACCCCACAGAAAGACTAGGCCCATGCACCACTGAGTACCCCTGGGCAAAAGGCCCCAACAACAGCCAAAAATTCGAAAAACACACAAAAATCAGTACAATCCCATGCCATCCATGCCCTCAATGATGTTTAAATTCAAGACACCCCACAGAAAGACTAGGCCCATGCACCACTGATTACCCCTGGGCAAAAGGCCCCAACAACAGCCATAATTCGAAAAACACACAAAAATCAGCACAATCCCATGCCATCCATGCCCTCAATGCTGTTTAAATTCAAGACACCCCACAGAAAGACTAGGCCCATGCACCATTGAGTACCCCTGGGCAAAAGGCCCCAACAACCGCCAAAAATTAGAAAAACACACAAAAATCAGCACAATCCCATGCCATCCATGCCCTCAATGATGTTTAAATTCAAGACACCCCACAGAAAGACTAGGCCCATGCACCACTGACTACCCCTGGGCATAATGGATGAAAGCTAGGCAAAATGGGTGCAGGCCTGAGAACACTGCCTGCCTTCAAAATGGCCACTTGCACCCCAAGCACTTGGCCAGGGCCTGCCTGTACCGTCACTCAAAATGGCCCCCACCCACATGGCCAGTCCCCATCAACAGTACACCCCAAAAAAACGAAAAACACACAAAAATCACCACAATCCAATGCCATCCATGCCCTCCATGATGTTTACATTAAAGAGACCCCACAGAGAGACTAGGCCCATGCACCACTGAGTACCCCTGGGCAAAAGGCCCCAACAACCGCCAAAAATTAGAAAAAAACACAAAAATCAGCACAATCCCATGCCATCCATGCCCTCAATGATGTTTAAATTCAAGACACCCCACAGAAAGACTAGGCCCATGCACCACTCACTACCCCTGGGCATAATGGATGAAAGCTAGGCAAAATGGGTGCAGGCCTGAGAACACTGCCTGCCTTCAAAATGGCCACTTGCACCCCAAGCACATGGCCAGGGCCTGCCTGTACCGGCACTCAAAATGGCCCCCACCCACATGGCCAGTCCCCATCAACAGTACACCCCAAAAAAACGAAAAACACAATAAAATCAGCACAATCCAATGCCATCCATGCACTCCATGATGTTTACATTAAAGAGACCCCACAGAAAGACTAGGCCCATGCACCACTGAGTACCCCTGGGCAAAAGGCCCCAACAACAGCCAAAAATTCGAAAAACACACAAAAATCAGCACAATCCCATGCCATCCATGCCCTCAATGATGTTTAAATTCAAGACAACCCACAGAAAGACTAGGCCCATGCACCATTGAGTACCCCTGGGCAAAAGGCCCCAACAACAGCCAAAAATTAGAAAAACACACAAAAATCAGCACAATCCCATGCCATCAATGATGTTTAAATTCAAGACACCCCACAGAAAGACTAGGCCCATGCACCACTGACTACCCCTGGGCATAATGGATGAAAGCTAGGCAAAATGGGTGCAGGCCTGAGAACACTGCCTGCCTTCAAAATGGCCACTTGCACCCCAAGCACTTGGCCAGGGCCTGCCTGTACCGGCACTCAAAATGGCCCCCACCCACATGGCCAGTCCCCATCAACAGTACACCCAAAAAAAACGAAAAACACACAAAAATCACCACAATCCAATGCCATCCATGCCCTCCATGCCCTCCATGATGTTTACATTAAAGAGACCCCACAGAGAGACTAGGCCCATGCACCACTGAGTACCCCTGGGCAAAAGGCCCCAACAACAGCCAAAAAAACGAAAAACACACAGAAATCAGCACAATCCCATGCCATCCATGCCCTCAATGATGTTTAAATTCAAGACACCCCACAGAAAGACTAGGCCCATGCACCACTCACTACCCCTGGGCATAATGGATGAAAGCTAGGCAAAATGGGTGCAGGCCTGAGAACACTGCCTGCCTTCAAAATGGCCACTTGCACCCCAAGAACATGGCCAGGGACTGCCTGTACCGGCACTCAAAATTGCCCCCACCCACATGGCCAGTCCCAATCAACAGTACACCCCAAAAAAACGAAAAACACAAACAAATCAGCACAATCCCATGCCAATCATGCCCTCCATGATGTTTACATTAAAGAGACCCCACAGAAAGACTAGGCCCATGCACCACTGAGTACCCCTGGGCAAAAGGCCCCAACAACAGCCAAAAATTCGAAAAACACACAAAAATCAGCACAATCCCATGCCATCCATGCCCTCAATGATGTTTAAATTCAAGACACCCCACAGAAAGACTAGGCCCATGCACCACTCACTACCCCTGGGCATAATGGATGAAAGCTAGGCAAAATGGGTGCAGGCCTGAGAACACTGCCTGCCTTCAAAATGGTCACTTGCACCCCAAGCACATGGCCAGGGCCTGCCTGTACCGGCACTCAAAATGGCCCCCACCCACATGGCCAGTCCCCATCAACAGTACACCCCAAAAAAACGAAAAACACACAAAAATCAGTACAATCCCATGCCATCCATGCCCTCCATGATGTTTACATTAAAGAGATCCCACAGAAAGACTAGGCCCATGCACCACTGAGTACCCCCCGGGCAAAAGGCCCCAACAACAGCCAAAAAATCGAAAAACACACAAAAATCAGCACAATCCCATGCCATCCATGCCCTCCATGATGTTTACATTAAAGAGACCCCACAGAAAGACTAGGCCCATGCACCACTAAGTACCCCTGGGCAAAAGGCCCTAACAACAGCCAAAAATTCGAAAAACACACAAGAATCAGCACAATCCCATGCCATCCATGCCCTCAATGATGTTTAAATTCAAGACACCCCACAGAAAGACTAGGCCCATGCACCACTCACTACCCCTGGGCATAATGGATGAAAGCTAGGCAAAATGGGTGCAGGCCTGAGAACACTGCCTGCCTTCAAAATGGCCACTTGCACCCCAAGCACATGGCCAGGGCCTGCCTGTACCGGCACTCAAAATGGCCCCCACCCACATGGCCAGTCCCCATCAACAGTACACCCCAAAAAACGAAAAACACAATAAAATCAGCACAATCCAATGCCATCCATGCACTCCATGATGTTTACATTAAAGAGACCCCACAGAAAGACTAGGCCCATGCACCACTGAGTACCCCTGGGCAAAAGGCCCCAACAACAGCCAAAAATTCGAAAAACACACAAAAATCAGCACAATCCCATGCCATCCATGCCCTCAATGATGTTTAAATTCAAGACACCCCACAGAAAGACTAGGCCCATGCACAATTGAGTACCCCTGGGCAAAAGGCCCCAACAACCGCCAAAAATTAGAAAAACACACAAAAATCAGCACAATCCCATGCCATCCATGCCCTCAATGATGTTTAAATTCAAGACACCCCACAGAAAGACTAGGCCCATGCACCACTGACTACCCCTGTGCATAATGGATGAAAGCTAGGCAAAATGGGTGCAGGCCTGAGAACACTGCCTGCCTTCAAAATGGCCACTTGCACCCCAAGCACTTGGCCAGGGCCTGCCTGTACCAGCACTCAAAATGGCCCACACCCACATGGCCAGTCCCCATCAACAGTACACCCCAAAAAAACAAAAAACACAAAAATCACCACAATCCAATGCCATCCATGCCCTCCATGATGTTTACATTAAAGAGACCCCACAGAAAGACTGGGCCCATGCACCACTGAGTACCCCTGGGCAAAAGGCCCCAACAACAGCCAAAAAAACGAAAAACACACAAAAATCAGCACAATCCCATGCCATCCATGCCCTCAATGATGTTTAAATTCAAGACACCCCACAGAAAGACTAGGCCCATGCACCACTCACTACCCCTGGGCATAATGGATGAAAGCTAGGCAAAATGGGTGCAGGCCTGAGAACACTGCCTGCCTTCAAAATGGCCACTTGCACCCCAAGCACATGGCCAGGGCCTGCCTGTACCGGCACTCAAAATGGCCCCCACCCACATGGCCAGTCCCCATCAACAGTACACCCCAAAGAAACGAAAAACACAATAAAATCAGCACAATCCAATGCCATCCATGCACTCCATGAGGTTTACATTAAAGAGACCCCACAGAAAGACTAGGCCCATGCACCACTGAGTACCCCTGGGCAAAAGGCCCCAACAACAGCCAAAAATTCGAAAAACACACAAAAATCAGCACAATCCCATGCCATCCATGCCCTCAATGATGTTTAAATTCAAGACACCCCACAGAAAGACTAGGCCCATGCACCATTGAGTACCCCTGGGCAAAAGGCCCCAACAACCGCCAAAAATTAGAAAAACACACAAAAATCAGCACAATCCCATGCCATCCATGCCCTCAATGATGTTTAAATTCAAGACACCCCACAGAAAGACTAGGCCCATGCACCACTGACTACCCCTGGGCATAATGGATGAAAGCTAGGCAAAATGGGTGCAGGCCTGAGAACACTGCCTGCCTTCAAAATGGCCACTTGCACCCCAAGCACTTGGCCAGGGCCTGCCTGTACCGGCACTCAAAATGGCCCCCACCCACATGGCCAGTCCCCATCAACAGTACACCCCAAAAAAACGAAAAACACACAAAAATCACCACAATCCAATGCCATCCATGCACTCCATGAGGTTTACATTAAAGAGACCCCACAGAAAGACTAGGCCCATGCACCACTGAGTACCCCTGGGCAAAAGGCCCCAACAACAGCCAAAAAAACGAAAAACACATAAAAATCAGCACAATCCCATGCCATCCATGCCCTCAATGATGTTTAAATTCAAGACACCCCACAGAAAGACGAGGCCCATGCACCACTCACTACCCCTGGGCATAATGGATGAAAGCTAGGCAAAATGGGTGCAGGCCTGAGAACACTGCCTGCCTTCAAAATGGCCACTTGCACCCCAAGAACATGGCCAGGGACTGCCTGTACCGGCACTCAAAATGGCCCCCACCCACATGGCCAGTCCCCATCAACAGTACACCCCAAAAAAACGAAAAACACAAAAAAATCAGCACAATCCAATGCCATCCATCCCCTCCATGATGTTTACATTAAAGAGACCTCACAGAAAGACTAGGCCCATGCACCAATGAGCACCCCTGGGCAAAAGGCCCCAACAACATCCAAAACATCGAAAAACACACAAAAATCAGCACAATCCCTTGCCATCCATGCCCTCCATGATGTTTACATTAAAGAGACCCCACATAAAGACTAGGCCCATTCACCACTCACTACCCCTGGGCATAATGGATGAAAGCTAGGCAAAATGGGTGCAGGCCTGAGAACACTGCCTGCCTTCAAAATGGCCACTTGCACCCCAAGCACATGTCCAGGGCCTGCCTGTACCGGCACTCAAAATGGCCCCCACCCACATGGCCAGTCCCCATCAACAGTACACCGCAAAAAAACGAAAAACACACAGAAATCACCACAATCCAATGCCATCCATGCCCTCCATGATGTTTACATTAAAGAGACCTAACAGAAAGACTAGGCCCATGCACCACTGAGTACCCCTGGGCAAAAGGCCCCAACAACAGCCAAAAAATCGATAAACACACAAAAATCAGCACAATCCCATGCCATCCATGCCCTCCATGATGTTTAAATTCAAGACACCCCATAGAAAGACTAGGCCCATGCACCACTCACTACCCCTGGGCATAAAGGATGAAAGCTAGGCAAAATGGATGCAGGCCAGAGAACACTGCCTGCCTTCAAAATGGCCACTTGCACTCCAAGCACATGGCCAGGGCCTGACTGTACCGGCACTCAAAATGGCCCACACCCACATGGCCAGTCCTCATCAACAGTACACCCCAAAAAAACGAAAAACACACACAAATCAGCACAATCCCATGCCATCCATGCCCTCCATGATGTTTACATTAAAGAGACCCCACAGAAAGACTAGGCCCATGCACCACTGAGCACCCCTTGGCAAAAGGCCCCAACAACAGCCAACAAATCGAAAAACACACAAAAATCAGCACAATCCCATACCATCCATGCCCTCCATGATGTTTACATTAAAGAGACCCCACAGAAAGACTAGGCCCATGCACCACTGAGTACCCCTGGGCAAAAGGCCCCAACAACCGCCAAAAATTAGAAAAACACACAAAAATCAGCACAATCCCATGCCATCCATGCCCTCAATGATGTTTAAATTCAAGACACCCCACAGAAAGACTAGGCCCATGCACCAATCACTACCCCTGGGCATAATGGATGAAAGCTAGGCAAAATGGGTGCAGGCCTGAGAACACTGCCTGCCTTCAAAATAGCCACTTGCACCCCAAGCACATGGCCAGGGCCTGCCTGTACCAGCACTCAAAATGGCCCCCACCCACATGGCCAGTCCCCATCAATAGTACACCCCAAAAAAACGAAAAACACAATAAAATCAGCACAATCCAATGCCATCCATGCACTCCATGATGTTTACATTAAAGAGACCCCACAGAAAGACTAGGCCCATGCACCACTGAGTACCCCTGGGCAAAAGGCCCCAACAACAGCCAAAAATTCGAAAAACACACAAAAATCAGTACAATCCCATGCCATCCATGCCCTCAATGATGTTTAAATTCAAGACACCCCACAGAAAGACTAGGCCCATGCACCACTGATTACCCCTGGGCAAAAGGCCCCAACAACAGCCAAAATTCGAAAAACACACAAAAATCAGCACAATCCCATGCCATCCATGCCCTCAATGATGTTTAAATTCAAGACACCCCACAGAAAGACTAGGCCCATGCACCATTGAGTACCCCTGGGCAAAAGGCCCCAACAACCGCCAAAAATTAGAAAAACACACAAAAATATGCACAATCCCATGCCATCCATGCCCTCAATGATGTTTAAATTCAAGACACCCCACAGAAAGACTAGGCCCATGCACCACTGACTACCCCTGGGCATAATGGATGAAAGCTAGGCAAAATGGGTGCAGGCCTGAGAACACTGCCTGCCTTCAAAATGGCCACTTGCACCCCAAGCACTTGGCCAGGGCCTGCCTGTACCGTCACTCAAAATGGCCCCCACCCACATGGCCAGTCCCCATCAACAGTACACCCCAAAAAAACGAAAAACACACAAAAATCACCACAATCCAATGCCATCCATGCCCTCCATGATGTTTACATTAAAGAGACCCCACAGAGAGACTAGGCCCATGCACCACTGAGTACCCCTGGGCAAAAGGCCCCAACAACCGCCAAAAATTAGAAAAACACACAAAAATCAGCACAATCCCATGCCATCCATGCCCTCAATGATGTTTAAATTCAAGACACCCCACAGAAAGACTAGGCCCATGCACCACTCACTACCCCTGGGCATAATGGATGAAAGCTAGGCAAAATGGGTGCAGGCCTGAGAACACTGCCTGCCTTCAAAATGGCCACTTGCACCCCAAGCACATGGCCAGGGCCTGCCTGTACCGGCACTCAAAATGGCCCCCACCCACATGGCCAGTCCCCATCAACAGTACACCCCAAAAAAATGAAAAACACAATAAAATCAGCACAATCCAATGCCATCCATGCACTCCATGATGTTTACATTAAAGAGACCCCACAGAAAGACTAGGCCCATGCACCACTGAGTACCCCTGGGCAAAAGGCCCCAACAACAGCCAAAAATTCGAAAAACACACAAAAATCAGCACAATCCCATGCCATCCATGCCCTCAATGATGTTTAAATTCAAGACACCCCACAGAAAGACTAGGCCCATGCACCATTGAGTACCCCTGGGCAAAAGGCCCCAACAACCGCCAACAATTAGAAAAACACACAAAAATCAGCACAATCCCATGCCATCCATGCCCTCAATGATGGTTAAATTCAAGACACCCCACAGAAAGACTAGGCCCATGCACCACTGACTACCCCTGGGCATAATGGATGAAAGCTAGGCAAAATGGGTGCAGGCCTGAGAACACTGCCTGCCTTCAAAATGGCCACTTGCACCCCAAGCACTTGGCCAGGGCCTGCCTGTACCGGCACTCAAAATGGCCCCCACCCACATGGCCAGTCCCCATCAACAGTACACCCAAAAAAAACGAAAAACACACAAAAATCACCACAATCCAATGCCATCCATGCCCTCCATGATGTTTACATTAAAGAGACCCCACAGAGAGACTAGGCCCATGCACCACTGAGTACCCCTGGGCAAAAGGCCCCAACAACAGCCAAAAAAACGAAAAACACACAGAAATCAGCACAATCCCATGCCATCCATGCCCTCAATGATGTTTAAATTCAAGACACCCCACAGAAAGACTAGGCCCATGCACCACTCACTACCCCTGGGCATAATAGATGAAAGCTAGGCAAAATGGGTGCAGGCCTGAGAACACTGCCTGCCTTCAAAATGGCCACTTGCACCCCAAGAACATGGCCAGGGACTGCCTGTACCGGCACTCAAAATGGCCCCCACCCACATGGCCAGTCCCAATCAACAGTACACCCCAAAAAAACGAAAAACACAAAAAAATCAGCACAATCCCATGCCATCCATGCCCTCCATGATGTTTACATTAAATAGACCCCACAGAAAGACTAGGCCCATGCACCACTGAGTACCCCTGGGCAAAAGGCCCCAACAACAGCCAAAAATTCGAAAAACACACAAAAATCAGCACAATCCCATGCCATCCATGCCCTCAATGATGTTTAAATTCAAGACACCCCACAGAAAGACTAGGCCCATGCACCACTCACTACCCCTGGGCATAATGGATGAAAGCTAGGCAAAATGGGTGCAGGCCTGAGAACACTGCCTGCCTTCAAAATGGTCACTTGCACCCCAAGCACATGGCCAGGGCCTGCCTGTACCGGCACTCAAAATGGCCCCCACCCACATGGCCAGTCCCCATCAACAGTACACCCCAAAAAAACGAAAAACACACAAAAATCAGTACAATCCCATGCCATCCATGGCCTCCATGATGTTTACATTAAAGAGATCCCACAGAAAGACTAGGCCCATGCACCACTGAGCACCCCTGGGCAAAAGGCCCCAACAACAGCCAAAAAATCGAAAAACACACAAAAATCAGCACAATCCCATGCCATCCATGCCCTCCATGATGTTTACATTAAAGAGACCCCACAGAAAGACTAGGCCCATTCACCACTGAGTACCCCTGGGCAAAAGGCCCTAACAACATCCAAAAATTCGAAAAACACACAAGAATCAGCACAATCCCATGCCATCCATGCCCTCAATGATGTATAAATTCAAGACACCCCACAGAAAGACTAGGCCCATGCACCACTCACTACCCCTGGGCATAATGGATGAAAGCTAGGCAAAATGGGTGCAGGCCTGAGAACACTGCCTGCCTTCAAAATGGCCACTTGCACCCCAAGCACATGGCCAGGGCCTGCCTGTACCGGCACTCAAAATGGCCCCCACCCACATGGCCAGTCCCCATCAACAGTACACCCCAAAAAAACGAAAAACACAATAAAATGAGCACAATCCAATGCCATCCATGCACTCCATGATGTTTACATTAAAGAGACCCCACAGAAAGACTAGGTCCATGCACCACTGAGTACCCCTGGGCAAAAGGCCCCAACAACAGCCAAAAATTCGAAAAACACACAAAAATCAGCACAATCCCACGCCATCCATGCCCTCAATGATGTTTAAATTCAAGACACCCCACAGAAAGACTAGGCCCATGCACCATTGAGTACCCCTGGGCAAAAGGCCCCAACAACAGCCAAAAAAACGAAAAACACACAGAAATCAGCACAATCCCATGCCATCCATGCCCTCAATGATGTTTAAATTCAAGACACCCCACAGAAAGACTAGGCCCATGCACCACTCACTACCCCTGGGCATAATGGATGAAAGCTAGGCAAAATGGGTGCAGGCCTGAGAACACTGCCTGCCTTCAAAATGGCCACTTGCACCCCAAGAACATGGCCAGGGACTGCCTGTACCGGCACTCAAAATGGCCCCCACCCACATGGCCAGTCCCAATCAACAGTACACCCCAAAAAAACGAAAAACACAAAAAAATCAGCACAATCCCATGCCATCCATGCCCTCCATGATGTTTACATTAAAGAGACCCCACAGAAAGACTAGGCCCATGCACCACTGAGTACCCCTGGGCAAAAGGCCCCAACAACAGCCAAAAACTCGAAAAACACACACAAATCAGCACAATCCCATGCCATCCATGCCCTCAATGATGTTTAAATTCAAGACACCCCACAGAAAGACTAGGCCCATGCACCACTCACTACCCCTGGGCATAATGGATGAAAGCTAGGCAAAATGGGTGCAGGCCTGAGAACACTGCCTGCCTTCAAAATGGTCACTTGCACCCCAAGCACATGGCCAGGGCCTGCCTGTACCGGCACTCAAAATGGCCCCCACCCACATGGCCAGTCCCCATCAACAGTACACCCCAAAAAAACGAAAAACACACAAAAATCAGTACAATCCCATGCCATCCATGCCCTCCATGATGTTTACATTAAAGAGATCCCACAGAAAGACTAGGCCCATGCACCACTGAGCACCCCTGGGCAAAAGGCCCCAACAACAGCCAAAAAATCGAAAAACACACAAAAATCAGCACAATCCCATGCCATCCATGCCCTCCATGATGTTTACATTAAAGAGACCCCACAGAAAGACTAGGCCCATGCACCACTCAGTCCCCCTGGGCAAAAGGCCCTAACAACAGCCAAAAATTCGAAAAACACACAAGAATCAGCACAATCCCATGCCATCCATGCCCTCAATGATGTTTAAATTCAAGACACCCCACAGAAAGACTAGGCCCATGCACCACTGACTACCCCTGGGCATAATGGATGAAAGCTAGGCAAAATGGGTGCAGGCCTGAGAACACTGCCTGCCTTCAAAATGGCCACTTGCACCCCAAGCACTTGGCCAGGGCCTGCCTGTACCGGCACTCAAAATGGCCCACACCCACATGGCCAGTCCCCATCAACAGTACACCCCAAAAAAACGAAAAACACAAAAATCAGTACAATCCCATGCCATCCATGCCCTCCATGATGTTTACATTAAAGAGACCCCACAGAAAGACTAGGCCCATGCACCACTGAGTACCCCTGGGCAAAAGGCCCCAACAACAGCCAAAAATTCGAAAAACACACAAAAATCAGCACAATCCCATGCCATCCATGCCCTCAATGATGTCTAAATTCAAGACACCCCACAGAAAGACTAGGCCCATGCACCATTGAGTACCCCTTGGCAAAAGGCCCCAACAACCGCCAAAAATTAGAAAAACACACAAAAATCAGCACAATCCCATGCCATCCATGCCCTCAATGATGTTTAAATTCAAGACACCCCAGAGAAAGACTAGGCCCATGCACCACTGACTACCCCTGGGCATAATGGATGAAAGCTAGGCAAAATGGGTGCAGGCCTGAGAACACTGCCTGCCTTCAAAATGGCCACTTGCACCCCAAGCACTTGGCCAGGGACTGCCTGTACCGGCACTCAAAATGGCCCCCACCCACATGGCCAGTCCCCATCAACAGTACACCCCAAAAAAACGAAAAACACAAAAAAATCAGCACAATCCAATGCCATCCATCCCCTCCATGATGTTTACATTAAAGAGACCTCACAGAAAGACTAGGCCCATGCACCAATGAGCACCCCTGGGCAAAAGGCCCCAACAACATCCAAAACATCGAAAAACACACAAAAATCAGCACAATCCCTTGCCATCCATGCCCTCCATGATGTTTACATTAAAGAGACCCCACATAAAGACTAGGCCCATTCACCACTCACTACCCCTGGGCATAATGGATGAAAGCTAGGCAAAATGGGTGCAGGCCTGAGAACACTGCCTGCCTTCAAAATGGCCACTTGCACCCCAAGCAAATGTCCAGGGCCTGCCTGTACCGGCACTCAAAATGGCCCCCACCCACATGGCCAGTCCCCATCAACAGTACACCGCAAAAAAACGAAAAACACACAGAAATCACCACAATCCAATGCCATCCATGCCCTCCATGATGTTTACATTAAAGAGACCTAACAGAAAGACTAGGCCCATGCACCACTGAGTACCCCTGGGCAAAAGGCCCCAACAACAGCCAAAAAATCGATAAACACACAAAAATCAGCACAATCCCATGCCATCCATGCCCTCCATGATGTTTAAATTCAAGACACCCCATAGAAAGACTAGGCCCATGCACCACTCACTACCCCTGGGCATAAAGGATGAAAGCTAGGCAAAATGGGTGCAGGCCAGAGAACACTGCCTGCCTTCAAAATGGCCACTTGCACTCCAAGCACATGGCCAGGGCCTGACTGTACCGGCACTCAAAATGGCCCACACCCACATGGCCAGTCCTCATCAACAGTACACCCCAAAAAAACGAAAAACACACACAAATCAGCACAATCCCATGCCATCCATGCCCTCCATGATGTTTACATTAAAGAGACCCCACAGAAAGACTAGGCCCATGCACCACTGAGCACCCCTTGGCAAAAGGCCCCAACAACAGCCAACAAATCGAAAAACACACAAAAATCAGCACAATCCCATACCATCCATGCCCTCCATGATGTTTACATTAAAGAGACCCCACAGAAAGACTAGGCCCATGCACCACTGAGTACCCCTGGGCAAAAGGCCCCAACAACCGCCAAAAATTAGAAAAACACACAAAAATCAGCACAATCCCATGCCATCCATGCCCTCAATGATGTTTAAATTCAAGACACCCCACAGAAAGACTAGGCCCATGCACCAATCACTACCCCTGGGCATAATGGATGAAAGCTAGGCAAAATGGGTGCAGGCCTGAGAACACTGCCTGCCTTCAAAATAGCCACTTGCACCCCAAGCACATGGCCAGGGCCTGCCTGTACCGGCACTCAAAATGGCCCCCACCCACATGGCCAGTCCCCATCAACAGTACACCCCAAAAAAACGAAAAACACAATAAAATCAGCACAATCCAATGCCATCCATGCACTCCATGATGTTTACATTAAGGAGACCCCACAGAAAGACTAGGCCCATGCACCACTGAGTACCCCTGGGCAAAAGGCCCCAACAACAGCCAAAAATTCGAAAAACACACAAAAATCAGTACAATCCCATGCCATCCATGCCCTCAATGATGTTTAAATTCAAGACACCCCACAGAAAGACTAGGCCCATGCACCACTGATTACCCCTGGGCAAAAGGCCCCAACAACAGCCAAAATTCGAAAAACACACAAAAATCAGCACAATCCCATGCCATCCATGCCCTCAATGATGTTTAAATTCAAGACACCCCACAGAAAGACTAGGCCCATGCACCATTGAGTACCCCTGGGCAAAAGGCCCCAACAACCGCCAAAAATTAGAAAAACACACAAAAATCTGCACAATCCCATGCCATCCATGCCCTCAATGATGTTTAAATTCAAGACACCCCACAGAAAGACTAGGCCCATGCACCACTGACTACCCCTGGGCATAATGGATGAAAGCTAGGCAAAATGGGTGCAGGCCTGAGAACACTGCCTGCCTTCAAAATGGCCACTTGCACCCCAAGCACTTGGCCAGGGCCTGCCTGTACCGTCACTCAAAATGGCCCCCACCCACATGGCCAGTCCCCATCAACAGTACACCCCAAAAAAACGAAAAACACACAAAAATCACCACAATCCAATGCCATCCATGCCCTCCATGATGTTTACATTAAAGAGACCCCACAGAGAGACTAGGCCCATGCACCACTGAGTACCCCTGGGCAAAAGGCCCCAACAACCGCCAAAAATTAGAAAAACACACAAAAATCAGCACAATCCCATGCCATCCATGCCCTCAATGATGTTTAAATTCAAGACACCCCACAGAAAGACTAGGCCCATGCACCACTCATTACCCCTGGGCATAATGGATGAAAACTAGGCAAAATGGGTGCAGGCCTGAGAACACTGCCTGCCTTCAAAATGGCCACTTGCACCCCAAGCACATGGCCAGGGCCTGCCTGTACCGGCACTCCAAATGGCCCCCACCCACATGGCCAGTCCCCATCAACAGTACACCCCAAAAAAACGAAAAACACAATAAAATCAGCACAATCCAATGCCATCCATGCACTCCATGATGTTTACATTAAAGAGACCCCACAGAAAGACTAGGCCCATGCACCACTGAGTACCCCTGGGCAAAAGGCCCCAACAACAGCCAAAAATTCGAAAAACACACAAAAATCAGCACAATCCCATGCCATCCATGCCCTCAATGATGTTTAAATTCAAGACACCCCACAGAAAGACTAGGCCCATGCACCATTGAGTACCCCTGGGCAAAAGGCCCCAACAACCGCCAAAAATTAGAAAAACACACAAAAATCAGCACAATCCCATGCCATCCATGCCCTCAATGATGTTTAAATTCAAGACACCCCACAGAAAGACTAGGCCCATGCACCACTGACTACCCCTGGGCATAATGGATGAAAGCTAGGCAAAATGGGTGCAGGCCTGAGAACACTGCCTGCCTTCAAAATGGCCACTTGCACCCCAAGCACTTGGCCAGGGCCTGCCTGTACCGGCACTCAAAATGGCCCCCACCCACATGGCCAGTCCCAATCAACAGTACACCCCAAAAAACGAAAAACACAAAAAAATCAGCACAATCCCATGCCATCCATGCCCTCCATGATGTTTACATTAAAGAGACCCCACAGAAAGACTAGGCCCATGCACCACTGAGAACCCCTGGGCAAAAGGCCCCAACAACAGCCAAAAATTCGAAAAACACACAAAAATCAGCACAATCCCATGCCATCCATGCCCTCAATGATGTTTAAATTCAAGACACCCCACAGAAAGACTAGGCCCATGCACCACTCACTACCCCTGGGCATAATGGATGAAAGCTAGGCAAAATGGGTGCAGGCCTGAGAACACTGCCTGCCTTCAAAATGGTCACTTGCACCCCAAGCACATGGCCAGGGCCTGCCTGTACCGGCACTCAAAATGGCCCCCACCCACATGGCCAGTCCCCATCAACAGTACACCCCAAAAAAACGAAAAACACACAAAAATCAGTACAATCCCATGCCATCCATGGCCTCCATGATGTTTACATTAAAGAGATCCCACAGAAAGACTAGGCCCATGCACCACTGAGCACCCCTGGGCAAAAGGCCCCAACAACAGCCAAAAAATCGAAAAACACACAAAAATCAGCACAATCCCATGCCATCCATGCCCTCCATGATGTTTACATTAAAGAGACCCCACAGAAAGACTAGGCCCATTCACCACTGAGTACCCCTGGGCAAAAGGCCCTAACAACAGCCAAAAATTCGAAAAACACACAAGAATCAGCACAATCCCATGCCATCCATGCCCTCAATGATGTTTAAATTCAAGACACCCCACAGAAAGACTAGGCCCATGCACCACTCACTACCCCTGGGCATAATGGATGAAAGCTAGGCAAAATGGGTGCAGGCCTGAGAACACTGCCTGCCTTCAAAATGGCCACTTGCACCCCAAGCACATGGCCAGGGCCTGCCTGTACCGGCACTCAAAATGGCCCCCACCCACATGGCCAGTCCCCATCAACAGTACACCCCAAAAAAACGAAAAACACAATAAAATGAGCACAATCCAATGCCATCCATGCACTCCATGATGTTTACATTAAAGAGACCCCACAGAAAGACTAGGCCCATGCACCACTGAGTACCCCTGGGCAAAAGGCCCCAACAACAGCCAAAAATTCGAAAAACACACAAAAATCAGCATAATCCCATGCCATCCATGCCCTCAATGATGTTTAAATTCAAGACACCCCACAGAAAGACTAGGCCCATGCACCATTGAGTACCCCTGGGCAAAAGGCCCCAACAACCGCCAAAAATTAGAAAAACACACAAAAATCAGCACAATCCCATGCCATCCATGCCCTCAATGATGTTTAAATTCAAGACACCCCACAGAAAGACTAGGCCCATGCACCACTGACTACCCCTGGGCATAATGGATGAAAGCTAGGCAAAATGGGTGCAGGCCTGAGAATACTGCCTGCCTTCAAAATGGCCACTTGCACCCCAAGCACTTGGCCAGGGCCTGCCTGTACCGGCACTCAAAATGGCCCCCACCCACATGGCCAGTCCCCATCAACAGTACACCCAAAAAAAACAAAAAACACACACAAATCACCACAATCCAATGCCATCCATGCCCTCCATGATGTTTACATTAAAGAGACCCCGCAGAGAGACTAGGCCCATGCACCACTGAGTACCCCTGGGCAAAAGGCCCCAACAACAGCCAAAAAAACGAAAAACACACAGAAATCAGCACAATCCCATGCCATCCATGCCCTCAATGATGTTTAAATTCAAGACACCCCACAGAAAGACTAGGCCCATGCACCACTCACTACCCCTGGGCATAATGGATGAAAGCTAGGCAAAATGGGTGCAGGCCTGAGAACACTGCCTGCCTTCAAAATGGCCACTTGCACCCCAAGAACATGGCCAGGGACTGCCTGTACCGGCACTCAAAATGGCCCCCACCCACATGGCCAGTCCCAATCAACAGTACACCCCAAAAAAACGAAAAACACAAAAAAATCAGCACAATCCCATGCCATCCATGCCCTCCATGATGTTTACATTAAAGAGACCCCACAGAAAGACTAGGCCCATGCACCACTGAGTACCCCTGGGCAAAAGGCCCCAACAACAGCCAAAAATTCGAAAAACACACACAAATCAGCACAATCCCATGCCATCCATGCCCTCAATGATGTTTAAATTCAAGACACCCCACAGAAAGACTAGGCCCATGCACCACTCACTACCCCTGGGCATAATGGATGAAAGCTAGGCAAAATGGGTGCAGGCCTGAGAACACTGCCTGCCTTCAAAATGGTCACTTGCACCCCAAGCACATGGCCAGGGCCTGCCTGTACCAGCACTCAAAATGGCCCCCACCCACATGGCCAGTCCCCATCAACAGTACACCCCAAAAAAACGAAAAACACACAAAAATCAGTACAATCCCATGCCATCCATGCCCTCCATGATGTTTACATTAAAGAGATCCCACAGAAAGACTAGGCCCATGCACCACTGAGCACCCCTGGGCAAAAGGCCCCAACAACAGCCAAAAAATCGAAAAACACACAAAAATCAGCACAATCCCATGCCATCCATGCCCTCCATGATGTTTACATTAAAGAGACCCCACAGAAAGACTAGGCCCATGCACCACTGAGTCCCCCTGGGCAAAAGGCCCTAACAACAGCCAAAAATTCGAAAAACACACAAGAATCAGCACAATCCCATGCCATCCATGCCCTCAATGATGTTTAAATTCAAGACACCCCACAGAAAGACTAGGCCCATGCACCACTGACTACCCCTGGGCATAATGGATGAAAGCTAGGCAAAATGGGTGCAGGCCTGAGAACACTGCCTGCCTTCAAAATGGCCACTTGCACCCCAAGCACTTGGCCAGGGCCTGCCTGTACCGGCACTCAAAATGGCCCACACCCACATGGCCAGTCCCCATCAACAGTACACCCCAAAAAAACGAAAAACACAAAAATCACCACAATCCAATGCCATCCATGCCCTCCATGATGTTTACATTAAAGAGACCCCACAGAAAGACTAGGCACATGCACCACTGAGTACCCCTGGGCAAAAGGCCCCAACAACAGCCAAAAAAACGAAAAACACACAAAAATCAGCACAATCCCATGCCATCCATGCCCTCAATGATGTTTAAATTCAAGACACCCCACAGAAAGACTAGGCCCATGCACCACTCACTACCCCTGGGCATAATGGATGAAAGCTAGGCAAAATGGGTGCAGGCCTGAGAACACTGCCTGCCTTCAAAATGGCCACTTGCACCCCAAGAACATGGCCAGGGACTGCCTGTACCGGCACTCAAAATGGCCCCCACCCACATGGCCAGTCCCCATCAACAGTACACCCCAAAAAAACGAAAAACACAAAAAAATCAGCACAATCCCATGCCATCCATGCCCTCCATGATGTTTACATTAAAGAGACCCCACAGAAAGACTAGGCCCATGCACCACTGAGTACCCCTGGGCTAAAGGCCCCAACAGCCATAAATTCGAAAAACACACAAAAATCAGCACAATCCCATGCCATCCATGCCCTCAATGATGTTTAAATTCAAGACACCCCACAGAAAGACTAGGCCCATGCACCACTCACTACCCCTGGGCATAATGGATGAAAGCTAGGCAAAATGGGTGCAGGCCTGAGAACACTGCCTGCCTTCAAAATGGTCACTTGCACCCCAAGCACATGGCCAGGGCCTGCCTGTACCGGCACTCAAAATGGCCCCCACCCACATGGCCAGTCCCCATCAACAGTACACCCCAAAAAAACGAAAAACACACAAAAATCAGTACAATCCCATGCCATCCATGCCCTCCATGATGTTTACATTAAAGAGACCCCACAGAAAGACTAGGCCCATGCACCACTGAGCACCCCTGGGCAAAAGGCCCCAACAACAGCCAAAAAATCGAAAAACACACACAAATCAGCACAATCCCATGCCATCCATGCCCTCCATGATGTTTACATTAAAGAGACCCCACAGAAAGACTAGGCCCATGCACCACTGAGTACCCCTGGGCAAAAGGCCCCAACAACAGCCAAAAATTCGGAAAACACACAAAAATCAGCACAATCCCATGCCATCCATGCCCTCAATGATGTTTAAATTCAAGACACCCCACAGAAAGACTAGGCCCATGCACCACTCACTACCCCTGGGCATAATGGATGAAAGCTAGGCAAAATGGGTGTAGGCCTGAGAACACTGCCTGCCTTCAAAATGGCCACTTGCACCCCAAGCACATGGCCAGGCCCTACCTGTACCGGCACTCAAAATGGCCCCCACCCACATGGCCAGTCCCCATCAACAGTACACCCCAAAAAAACAAAAAACACACAAAAATCACCCCAATCCAATGCCATCCATGCCCTCCATGATGTTTACATTAAAGAGACCCCAAAGAAAGACTAGGCCCATGCACCACTGAGTACCCCTGGGCAAAAGGCCCCAACAACAGCCAAAAAATCGAAAAACACACAAAAATCAGCACAATCCCATGCCATCCATGCCCTCAATGATGTTTAAATTCAAGACACCCCACAGAAAGACTAGGCCCATGCACCACTCACTACCCCTGGGCATAATGGATGAAAGCTAGGCAAAATGGGTGCAGGCCTGAGAACACTGCCTGCCTTCAAAATGGCCACTTGCACCCCAAGCACATGGCCAGGGCCTGCCTGTACCGGCACTCAAAATGGCCCCCACCCACATGGCCAGTCCCCATCAACAGTACACCCCAAAAAATCGAAAAACACAATAAAATCAGCACAATCCAATGCCATCCATGCACTCCATGATGTTTACATTAAAGAGACCCCACAGAAAGACTAGGCCCATGCACCACTGAGTACCCCTGGGCTAAAGGCCCCAACAACAGCCAAAAATTCGAAAAACACACAAAAATCAGCACAATCCCATGCCATCCATGCCCTCAATGATGTTTAAATTCAAGACACCCCACAGAAAGACTAGGCCCATGCACCATTGAGTACCCCTGGGCAAAAGGCCCCAACAACAGCCAAAAATTCGAAAAACACACAAAAATCAGCACAATCCCATGCCATCCATGCCCTCAATGATGTTTAAATTCAAGACACCCCACAGAAAGACTAGGCCCATGCACCACTCACTACCCCTGGGCATAATGGATGAAAGCTAGGCAAAATGGGTGCAGGCCTGAGAACACTGCCTGCCTTCAAAATGGCCACTTGCACCCCAAGCACATGGCCAGGGCCTACCTGTACCGGCACTCAAAATGGCCCCCACCCACATGGCCAGTCCCCATCAACAGTACACCCCAAAAAAACAAAAAACACACAAAAATCACCACAATCCAATGCCATCCGTGCCCTCCATGATGTTTACATTAAAGAGAACTCACAGAAAGACTAGGCCCATGCACCACTGAGTACCCCTGCGCAAAAGGCCCCAACAACAGCCAAAAAATCGAAAAACACACAAAAATCACACAATCCCATGCCATCCATGCCCTCCATGATGTTTACATTAAAGAGACCCCACAGAAACACTAGGCCCATGCACCACTGAGTACCCCTGGGCAAAAGGCCCCAACAACTGCCAAAAAATCGAAAAACACACAAAAATCAGCACAATCCCATGCCATCCATGACCTCCATGATGTTTACATTAAGGAGACCCCACAGAAATACTAGGCCCATGCACCACTGAGTACCCCTGGGCAAAAGGCCCCAACAACAGCCAAAAAAATCGAAAAACACACAAAAATCAGCACAATCCCATGCCATCCATGCCCTCCATGATGTTTAAATTCACTAAAACAGTTGTATCATGCACCCATAACTAACCCTGGTCCTACTGGATACTGTGGCTACCCGCAATATCTTTTATTTAATGTTCTGAAAAAGTTCCAAAATTGTAGTTGCAGCAACTGTAATGCCCCAAACAAACTTACTTGTGAAAGTTGATTTCTAATCCAAAAGTGATCCAAAGAAAGTCAAAAAGGCCTCAAATCCAAATATCCAGCAGCATCCACAAAAAGTAATCCTTCCAGGTCAAGATCCAAATGAAAGTGACCAGCACATGAAGAAAGCACTGGGAGGAGCCTGCTGGACAGGAAGAGGAAGTTGGAGACTGTGGGGCACTTCCTTCCTCCCACCCCTTCCCCAAAATGGACTCCTTGCAAAAAAATTGCAGGCAAATGTCAACCTTAGGAGTTATTCTGATAAAAATCATCATTTTTAGAAGGTTTATGCTGCTTGCTGGTGGATTCTTGTGCAAAATTGCAAAGTTTGAAATTTCGCGAGTGCGAGATTGTTGCTGCTCGCCGCATCTACGTGTTCGCAATTGCAAACTCTCGCGATGCGTGCTGTGCAAGGTGGCAAGCCGCGATGACGTAATCGCGGTTGCCAAACTCCCGCGGGATCCCGCAGCAAGATCCAAAATGGCGCAGCACACGCAAAATATGGAAAAAAACAACTCTGCAAACGCTGAACGCCGCGCACCGCAAAATTGTATCACCAAGCAAAAAAATCCGCTGCGTTCGAATTTGTGGATTTTCGGCAAATTCGCGAGAGTTCGCGGATTGCGAATTTGCAAAAAATCCGCAAAATCCGCGAGCGGAACGGATTTTACGCCCACGCTTAATACCTTTTGTGCTTGGATCTCAGGATGATTTAGTAAGGCCCATTCTACAGCTTCTAAGCCTGCTTGTAAAGGTATGGATGTGTATAACGAAGTCACATCGATAGTACACAACAGAAATTCAGGAATGTCCCCTAAGTCTGTCTGATTCAGTTGGTTCAAACAATCAGTGGTATCTCTTATGTATGTTTTCCAATTGTGAACAATAGGTTGAAAAAAATGGTCAATATACTTTTCCAAAGGTTCAAACAATGACACGCATCCAGACACGATGGGCCTGAATGGGGGATCAGTATGATGCTTGTGAATCTTCGGCAGCATGTAGATATGTGGCCGCTTAGGATTGTTTTGCCATAATTAAACTTTGCTTTCCGCTTTGTCCAAAATTTGTTGTAATGTAATGTTGACTGAATTTCCGCAGTGGGATCATGGTCCAATTTCAAGTAAGTGTTTTCATCAGACAGATATTCCTAGACTTTATGATAATAATACGCTGAATCCATCATGACTAATGCTCCTCCCTTGTCGGCTGATTGAAATGTCAAGGTGTCATTGTTTGCCAATTCTTTAAGGAGATTCCTTTCTTTCCTGGTCAGATTGTGTTTTTTATCAGGTCGGTAGTTGAGTTTCAAGAGATCCTGTTTCACTAAAGATTCAAAACAGTCAAGTATTTTGTGGGAGACAGGAGCAACAAAGGTGCTTTTTGGTCTGAATTCCAAATATTCTTTCTCTTCCAAGAGGGTAGGATTGGTGCCCACGTTGTCAAAGAAATGCCTCAATCTGAGAGTATGCATAAATCGATAAAAAGCAAGTTCTGTTTGATGAAAAGTAGTGGAGTGCGTTGGAACAAATGAAGTGCCTTTGTTTAGCAGACGTGTTTGTTGTGGGTTAAGAGTCTGCGAGGAAAGGTTGATGATTATTGTCTTTTACTCCGTAGGTTTTGTCGTGGTTTCTCTTTTGTTTTTTCTTTTTCCTCGCCTGGTTTTGGTACGTTTCCACTTGATGATGGTGTTTGTGGATCTGTTGGCCCTTCGATAAAAGGTGTGCTCCGTTGACCATTTTCTTTTTAGCAAAGATTGACACCTTAGTGCTTGATGTAGGGTTAACTCGGATCAGAAGAAACTGGCAGTTTTAGTATCACAAGCCAGAGCAAAACTGACAATGAGATCGGAGTGCTCAGGAAGCACTTGAAGAACGTGCAAGACAGAATCTCATTCATTGAACTGGGCCAAAGATGCAGAAGGAAAAGCTATGAGGACCAACATTCATATAGGGAGCCTCCCCAAACAAGCTAAGAGCTTTAACACTGCCTGTTTTTAGGTCTCGCCTGGCATTTGCAGCGTGAAGCGCTGCTCGCTGGGCGAGAGATTTTGTAGGAGAGTAGATTTGAGAAGGGGACTTGTAGCCCCACCCCTCATTTTTATTGGCTGGCGTTACCGTTTATGCTAAACAGTGGCCTGCCATTGAAAATTAGGGTTTTATTGTTGACGCCCTTTTGCCTTCGATCCGGATGGGTCGCCTGCTTTGCTGCTGTCGCAAAACACTTTCTTATTTTTAAGGGGCTATGTGTTCCACGCTAATTAGAAACACATGAGGCCATGGGCTTCACGCTGATTAGAAACACATGGCCCCATAAAGCTAAGAGGTCAATGCTTTTTTAAAAACTTGTTTTGTTAGTGGTTAAACCGAGAGGAGTGCACTTTTTTGACGCAAGGCCAAGCTGAAACGAGGAAGTGCTGGCTGGGCGGCTCAAATTTTGTCAGCACCTGCAGTCACACAATACTCATTTAATGAATTTCCTTACATGTCCTGCTCATCACGCTGCAGCCTCTGCTGATTAATAAAGTCAGCCAATGCGTGCAGAACATCAAGATCCTCCGTTTGCTTTTGTTGTCATCTACGGTTTGCCAACACTAATGTAGGAAGAAGGACAGTGAAAGCCTGGATATGTATTTAACAAAGGAAGAGCAATGGAGAGAGTGCGGAAATGTAACATACTTAAAAAAGAGAGAAGATGATGTAGCCAAATAACTTATATAATAGTGCTCTGGTGAGAGTTCGGACATGCAAAGGACATTAAATGGGCACCTTTTTCTCTCTTTTTTAAACATAAAGAATTCAGGATATCTAAGTCGCCTCCTCTATTTGCCATTTGTCACCAGAAATCCTCTCAGCAAACAAGTGGAGCTTCTCATTTATAAAAGGACAGGCAGTCTTCTGACCCAAAACAACTTGACCAAGTGCAATAAAACAAGGGCCAAACCTCACTATTCAACTAGCCATTACACCAGGAAATAACATGGAACATTTCCTGCTGACACACCACTGCTGACATGCTGCTGCTGACACACCACTGCTGACACACCACTGCTGATACGCCACTGCTGACACGCCGCTGCAGACACCACTGCTAACACACCAATGCTGACACATCGCTGCTGACACGCCACTGCTGACACCACTGCTGACACACCGCTGCTGACACGCCACGGCTGACATGCCATTGCTGACACGCCGCTGCAGACACCACTGCTGACACACCACTGCTGACACATCACTGCTGACACATCGCTGCTGACACCACTGCTGACACACTGCTGCTGACACGCCGCTGCTGGCACACCACTGCTGACACACCGCTGCAGATACATCAATGCTGGCACACTGCCGACACACTACTAGTGACATAAACCTGCTGACACATCGCTGCTGACGCACCGCTCAACCCTCTGCTGACACATCGCTGATGACACACTGCTGCTGACACATCTCTGCAGACGTCGCTGCTGACACACCACTGCTGACACATCATTGCTGACACACCACTGCTGACACACCACAGCTGTGTGCCCTAGTGATGAAGGCAGAATTCAATGCAGCCAAATTTTGAAGAGGTGGGCATACACAGCACAGACCCACGTCATCTGAAGGAGTCTGGGCAAGGAGGAGGGTGCTAAAAGCTGCCAGCACAGCAACAGTAGGAGGAACATTAGACAGGTGCATGAAAGACAAGGACGAAATCCATTTGATCCTAAAGCGCAGTCACACGGGCGGGGGATAAGAAGGTGAGTGTAACTAAAAGAAGAGGAGTAGGAGGAGGCAGGAGCTCTGATGTAAAGAAACAATCAGCTCTGTAGAGCAGATGGACGACAAGGGGTGCTACCGGGTGGACAAGGCTTTACAGAGCAGAATAAGGCTGCTCGGCCCTCAATATGGATAGTCGCAGGTGCAGGTAGAAAGGATGTTTGGCAAGGATTGTAGTGGGAGAGGACATGGGAGAGTTACACGAATAGAACAAGCATTGAAAATGCAATAGGTCTTCGCCCTTCAATAAGTTAAAGCCATTTGCTTTGCTATACATACCATTAGCAAAGCAATGGCTTTAACTTTATCAAAGGTGAGACCTATTGGATTTTCAATCCTTGTTTGGAAGGGTTACTAAGTACTACACTTGCAGCTTATTGCCTGACAAAATTCTTCTCAGGCACAGGCCCAGGCCCATATTATTACTACCACCATCCAAGTGGCCAGCCAGGTCTATAATAATTTCCTCTGCAGCAACTACAGTTTGCAGAACTTTTTGTCAAAACAGAGCTAACTGTTATACTACAGACAAAGTGGCAAAATCTTGCAGTGTGCTAGGCGAGATGACCCCAGCATTGCCAAAAAGTGGGCAGGCAGGGCAATTTTCTTCAGGTTCTGCTCCTTAAAGACGCCATGCAATGCGCTATTAGTGAGACTGCTGGCATGATGTGCAGCATTTTTCACAGAGTGAAGAGTTAACTGTAATCATAATTGTGCTTTGAAACACACCATGCCCATGCTGTGACAAAAGCCTGGCTTCCAGTTGACAGGTTGTGGTAGGCAAGCACGCCTAGGCAGGTGTTTTGAACCTCCTATATAACACCTTTATTGTTATAGATTGACCAACATTATGGTACATTAAACAATATACAAGAGAGGTTTCAGCACAGTTTGCATCCTGAACAATTATTTCAAGGTGCCTTAAAATATAATGATCATGTAAAAGGAGTCACAGTGAAGAAAAGCAATTGGCCAGGGTCAAACAGTTTAGCCATTGACGATAGCCCGGTTCTTTGAGTAAGGTCACTACAAAATCTCCAGACTGGCCTGGAAGGCCCATACACAATTGACAATGCACAAGTACTGATTTTTCCAGATTACGCTCCAATGGTGCAACAGAGGAGACCATATCTGACAGTTAAGAAACAACTCCCTGAATTACACCTCAAGTACCTGTTTTCATTCCTACTAGACCTGAAAGTCTTTTAAAACAAGAAATCTCAAATCTATACTAATACACTTACAGTATGGAAATGGGCTGAGGCTCTGACAAACTCTGGGAGCCCTATCTATTGGTCATCCCAGGACAGGTTGTAATCCAGACTACAACAAGGGAGAAAATACGCAAAAGGTTGACAGACCATCCACTACTCTACACTAGCTGAGAGGGCTGCTGCAGCAGTGCAGACACTCCATGAATCGCTGGGCTTGATTGTCACCAATGGCTAAGGAGACAGCACATTGGTGATTAGTGGCAGCACAGGTGACCCGGAAACTTTCCTGAATATGGGACTAGTGGTTGAAGCTCAGTATGCATGCAAAATAATAAGGCCCACTGGCTGCTCTAAGTTAACCTGGGCTGGAGTATATTGCCTGTTAGAATTCCGCCATGGAAACGTCAGGTGGCAGCACTGTGAGATGCAGCTTTTTTGGGGGCTGTAAGGGATGCCAATGTGGACTTTGTAGGGAAAGTGGAGGTACATTAGAGAGCGTGCTGACTGAATTATAAGTGTTAAAGCTAATGATTCGGGTAGAATGTATCAGGATAGTAATTGGGGTTCGAGTCCTGCTAGAGAGGGAAGTATGCAGGAGAGAGTGCCATGCGTACTCCTCTGAGGGTTTCCGGTCCGGGGTTGACATTAAGAGCAATGATAGATTACTAGCATGAAGGGAAAGGTACCAGACGATCAAACATAGATTGAACCCTATTTGCTTTCACGGAATTTGCAGCCCAGCAAGGTTGTTAGCAAGCTTCCCGACCTCGGAGGTGCTCCAAATTCCAGTGGCGATGCTGTGAGGAGATAACCCCGAGTGTGTACTATGCACAGACCAACAACAATTACATTTTTGTTAATTACTACACCTCGTTGGATGCACTACCATGTGAGATATAGGGCATATTTACTGAAGTTCTAAGGACATCAGACTCTTCCTATTTCACTAGAGGATCAAAGACTTGCTCTAGAGGCACCCCTGGCTGAAACTACTCAAGCTATAGAAGTGATAACTAAAGACCAGAACCTGCCAAATAAATTTCACTCAACATACAAAAGACTGCTGGCTCCTCAGCTCTTGGATGTCTATAACCAGGCTCAAACTTTACTCATGCTTCAGCAAGTGACAGAGATTCTAGTAGTGATTCTTCATTTTGACTGTAATAGTTTTGATAGGACTTTGAAGAGACCAATCTCTATGATGAATATACACTATAAAATCTTGTGGAAGGTGATAGCAAATAGATTGTTGACCTTGCTCTCTGTCTCATGATCAAAATGGCTTCATTTTGGACAGATAAACTTCCTTGTACTCCAAAATGGCAGCCCTCCTAGATGTTTTTTTACACTTACCAGCAATGGTGTCATTGCCCTGTTCAAATTAATACAATTGAATTTTCTTCACCAAAAGTATCTCACACCAAGGAAACTCAGAGAGATATGGAGATTAATGATTAATCTTTCAGACGTGAGGGTCAAAAGACAGATTTGATTATAATCTGTCTTTAGGAGTGCTGAAATCTATTAAACTACTGGAAACATATGAGTCAAACAATAGCAAAGGTAGTGGTTGGAAGATTAGAGTGTACTCGGAGGGTGAGCATGATGGTATTTATGCCTGGAGCCAAAAGAGGGAAGACTGAGCAGGAGTGCAGATTTGACCATAGTGCTAGCAACATGTTGCATAGTCATGTCATGAAAAGCAACAATAGTACTTAACAAAAAAAACTGTTTGAGGGAGACAAAGAAATGGATGGAGGTAGAACGTACAACAGTGAGAAACTCAGTTATACACATATATGGAACAGATAGGGGGAAGCAATAATGTTGGAAACTGAAAGGCGTTCTGATTATAGGCCATCTTGAATGACCGGCCCTCCCAACTGCATAAAACATTATACTGGTGTGTGGTTAACAATTATAAATAGACTGTTCTCCATAAAACAGTTTCTCTGCTTTTTTCACCATTGTATCACTCTTTATATTCTTTCCAAAATCCTATGCTTTGCAGTAGTCAACTGCCTGCATCTTCCTAACATTAGGCCAAGTGCCTATTGGTTGCTGATGCTTTTCCTTTCTGGCATCAAAGCACTGGAACTCTCTGCCTCCGGGTCCCGAGCTCTAGGGACTCCAATCTTCTGTCCTTCAAAAAAACAAAACAAAACTTGCCTTTTCCGTATTGATGCAGTCTCCATCTCTCCTTCAGTTACTGCGCAGCACCAGGCCGCTTGGTTAGGGTAACAGTGCACTTTACATATTATTTTCAATCAGTCATTTCATTCAGTAGAACAATAACTATAGAAATATGCTTAAACAGCACTATTTGCCACACTTTTTCGAACCACCCGGTGAGGTGGGAAGATGGAAGAACCCAAATATCTTCTAAAAGTATTTTGAAGGGCTAATGGTGTTGAGGCCAATGCAATTGACCTCGGGTGTTTTACAGTGCATCATATGTCACTAATTGTTGGCAAAACTGTAAATATAAAAATAAATGTCATGTGAGGGTAGGTAAACTCATGAAATATGTACTAAAATACACCATGTACTATTTGTTCTTCTAGAATTCTTGTAGAAGAGTCCTAAACTTCCTGCAAAAGTTGTTAAATACTATTATAAATAAATTAATCTTAGAGCCCAGCGTGCTTTGAATTGAGCTGTGATGTAACAGCAAAAAAATTAAGCCATAACAATGACAGGATGACCCACCAGCAATTTGTAGTCTGACTCTGAATATGGCTCTGTCTCCAGCATTTGAAGTGTTAGCTTCCCCCCGAGAAGCTGCGCCCCTGGATTGTATGTATGTGACAGTACTTGTATAGCGTGAACCTAGCTGGACAGCAACAGAGCACTGATCAGCGAAAAGGAGCCCAAGATTATGTTTCCGATTGTTTACAATGAGTCAGGTAACCACTCAGTTACTATTGTGTAGGTAAAGAGTTTTGCTTCCGTCTCTTTCTGAATTGTAGTAGGGACAGAGCTGTTTCAAGGTCGGTGTGGATGCTCTTCCAGGTGTGGGGTATATGGTGGAGATGCCCTGCCCTCGGGCTGTATCTTTCCTACATGTCTGTCACTTTTCACACTTACCTTGTGCGCAGAATCCAACAGATGCAATATTTTTTCGATCTCGCACAGTACCCACCAATGAGCACCCATGCTAAAATATGAGGGCCAGTTGTATAATCAGGGAAATGAGAATGGAATAACAGAGAAAACAGAGCACAGGACGCCACACTGTCGTCTGGGGTCAAGAAGGTCTGCATGTTGTATTTGGGCGGCTCCTCCATTTGAGCGGAGGAGCATGGCCCCACTAAGAAAAGCCCCAGGTCAGAGCTGAAAAATAAAATGGTAACAAAGTTTATTTATTACCATTTTATTTTTCAGCAACCAACCTCTCCTGAAATGAGTGAAAGGACGAGGTGGGGTCAGTGCTGCCGTGCCAAGTGGCAGCAGCAGGGAGCTGTGTGCTTTAAAATGCACGTCTTGTGACAGACAGGCATCAGTGGTGGCTCCTCTATAGGGGCGATTGGGCACCGCCCCCCTGCTTTCTCGCAGCGCGAGAAGGCAGAAACATAAATGGAAATAACTACCATTTATGTTTCTGCCTTCTCGCACAGCGAGAAAGCAGAATTTCCTGGTTGGGGATGGGCAATCCTGCTCGAGGGCAGGGGGTAGTGGCTTGCCCACTGTTGTTCATCTCGACCCGGGTGTGGGGCGGCCTCACCAATCACAACGCTGCGGTGGAGGGGAGGGAGGCTGTCTGCAGCCTTCCTGATGACGAGCACCCTAGGAATTCAAAAGGCAGGACGGCGGGAGTCGGGAGTCTCGGGACTTAAGCAAAAGCGGGAAGGTAAGTTTTACTTTTATTTTATTTATCTCGCCTCCCCCATCCCCTCCGCGGCGCGACATCCCTATTTCCACCCCCAAACCTCCCCCCACATGCCCGTAATGCCGGCCGCGACTGCCTCTGACTTATGTCCACACCCCAGTCTGTTATGTATATTTGAAACAGTTACTTTACCTTGCAAATACATCTTAGAGCCTTTTCATGCCCAGTGCTGCCAGGTGCATTGTGTACGCCCAGGACAAGAGAAGCCACTGCCACCAACCCTATTAATGTCTGGCTCGTCTCTTCCATTTATTGTGTTGTTTTTTGCCTGAAAAACACATCTTGGTATCATGGGGTCACGCTGAACAATCCTTGTGTTAGCTCATGCTTTCTTTAGTATTTTCACATAGAGGTGTATTACTAAAACTAACTGAATACACGTTATCGACTTCGGAAAGATGAAATAAAAATTACAGGATTCAAACTTTTGGCCAGATGTGAGCTGGGCCACCTGACGATTTTACTATGTCAACAAAGTCCCTTTTCCGGATTTTTAATGTAGTAAAGCAATCTGTGGTCATGCATTACTCAGTAGGAAATCATTATGACAGCTATAAGCAGGTTTTAAAGTGCTTTCTTCTTTTGATATTTGAAGTATGTACTGGGGAAAATACCAGCTTTCAGATATTTTCCTAATGGTTCTACCGGCCCGGACTTCCAAGGGGGTCAATCTGAAATTACTGCAGCCTTGTAGTTCCTCTGCAGGGCCTCCACAACCCCTCCCACCCCCAACACAATGCAGGACTCTGCTTGAGAGTGTGGGTGCAGGGAGCGTTTAGTTCTGCTGCAGCCTGGGGTCTGTGTGTGTATATGGTGTGTGGTGATGATGGTGAATATTGTGACTGTGTGCGATTGCAGAGTGTGTTGCGTGTGTTTGAGTGCAGGGCAAGCAGTGCACAGGGTGAGTAATGAGAGCCCATTGGTTGTGTAGTAAGATTGTACGAGTGAATGGTGTGCTTATGTGAGCACAGAGTGAGTTGTGTGACTGTGTGAATGCACTGGATGAATGGTATGCCTTTGTGAGTGCAGGGTGAGCGGGATTCATATGTGAGTGCAGGATGAGTGAAGCAGTGTGCGCCTGTGATTGAAGGTGAGTGAAGCAATGTGTCTGTTTGAGTGCAGGCTGAGTGATGTGTCACTTTGCATGAGTTAGATTTTGCGAGTTTATTTGTACCTTTTTTTCAACCACTCCCCACCGTTTGATGAAAGGTTGCTCACATGCACTTTATACTCAACTCAAACCTTTCTGCCTCACTACTTTCATAAAGCACCATCCGCCACTGCCAGCCATACTTGCGCATTTTAAACTTCTCTAACCTAGCTTTTCTAGACAGCTAGGTTAGAGAAGGTGGGGGCCTCTAGTGCTTTCGGAGTGCTGAGTGAGACCGCCCCCTCAAATCCTGGCACTGCTCTCATGCTGGTGAGAGCAGCACCAGGGTTGCTTTGGAGAGTTTGCTGCTGGGTCCGAAGTTGGAGACTGCCAGAAGACCAAGGGGGGGAGTCAAGAAGAAAGGTAACTCTGTTTTATTTATTTATGTTTCCTGCCCCCGACACCCCCGCCCTCCATACATACATACATGGTAGCTGCCACTGCTACAAGATATAGAAATCTCTTTAGTAAGGTGTCCTTGGAATACATAATGTAAATGTAAATGGACATATCATATCAACATCACTATATAACCAACTCTTTATACCACATGGATCAGCACTAAGACAACCTTATTCAATATTTACATGACACCACTGGCAGATATCGCACGAAGCTACAGATCTACCCCATCTACCCAGAGAGGCGAAGATCTTGATAAGTGATGGACATGTAAAACCTTAACACCCATAGGGTTGACTTACTACTAACAGTTAGTTTCATGATCTACAGACCTTATCCAATACTCATATTTTCTGGCTAGGCTCAGGCAATGGGCCACAGGGTGGGGAGATGGCGGGGCAAAACAACTAACTGATAGACAGTCAAAGGCAGGGTATTCCAGCCTCAGCATAATCACATTGGAATCTGGCTAGAAGAGAGCCCCCTTTGGGCGAATAGACCTTTGTTCGCCCATTTGTCACAGCTGTATCACAAGACTCATCAGCTTGGTGGCCAAATACATAGAGCAAAATAGGCTCAAATGTAAAGTAAAATTACTCAGTACTTGTTAATCTTTCGTCGGGGTGTAATCTAGGCTCCAAAGATATACATTGTAAATAAAGGGCCGGGTAGACTATGGTGTTATAATAACTAGTCCTAATAGAAAATGCACACAAACTAGTTCACCGAAACTAATCCCCTGTGCTGTTGTTTGCTGCCCATTCAAACAGTGTTCGGTTCTGTAGACCACAATACAGATTGATCAAAGTTCTGAGCATGGTGGATTGACTCTGCTCTACTGTTGCCAATATGTTGATTGTGTTATGATACCCATATTATGATAAGGCTTGGCCATCAGGGGACACGTTCTGGGCAAATATCTATACATAATGATATCTCAGACTCCTGCTATTTGCATTGTAATTGACCTATATGCAGTGTGAATGAGGTATTAAATTAATACCATGTAGGTAAAACATTTGCTCAGTCAGCAATACATTGTGAATTAAGTTGACTATAATGAAATAATGCTGCAGCAGAATGTAGCACATTATGCCTCATATTGTGTCTTTTCTTGCTGCCTAATGTAGTCAATCCTGGTGCATGATTTTGTCACCCACTCCAGCATAATTCCAGTGGCCCTGTCTGTATGGTCAGTTAACGGTACACCTATTACCAACAAGGTTAAGAGATCATCTTGTTCCACTCACGAATTATATAGATGGTTTAGGGCCCGATGTAGGTAAATCTAATTTACCACTTCTAAAATACCGAATCATACCGATTCGGTATTTAAGAAGTGGTAAATTAGAGGGGGGGAAATGTAGGTAATTCTGATTCGGTAAATACCGAATCTGTAAGATTCGGTATTTACAGATTCTGTAAATACTGAATCGGTATCCCCCATTGATTCCTATGGGCCTTGAAGCCCATAGGAATCAATGTGGAATACCGAATCGGTATTTACCGATTCGGTAATTACCTATTCTTTCAAGGGTGCAGGGGGTGTCACTTTGACACCCTCTAGCACCCCAATTACAGGCTTGTGTGCCATGTGGCACACAGACATGCCCTAAGGGCATGTCTGTGTGTCACATGGCACAGGTGTGCATGAACACCTGGATTCGGTATTTTACCACCCAATTGGATTGGGTGGTAAAATACCGACTCTTGAAGGCCTGTGGCACTCTTCAGAGTGCCACCTACATCTCTATTTACCGATTCTGTACATTTACCGATTCGGTATTTTACCGAATCAGTAAATGTACAGTATCGGTAAAATTACCGAATCTGTACTTCTGTAGCCCCCTACATGAGAAAACCGTAATACCGGTCGGAAACAGCCGAATTCGGCCGTTTCCGACCGGTATTAGGGCTCCTACATCAGTTCTTTAGTATCTGACTCCAACTGGACTCTAAAGTGCATTGGATTGACTAGTGGAATATAATAACTATATGTTTCTGTATGAAATCTGATACGCCTGTGCTATTTGGCAGGATTTTCCATTATAAGCCCATGTTCTTAGGCTTCACCAACAGACGTTTCAGCTGTCTATTGTCGAAGACCTAGGGCCAGATGTAGGTAATTCTATTTTACCGACTCATAAATACCGAATTTTACCGATTCGGTATTTATGAATCGGTAAAATAGAAGTAGCGAGATGTAGGTAAATCCAGATGTGGATTTACCGAATCTTTAAAAGTCGGTATTTACCGATTCGGTAAATACCGACCGGTAATGCCCCATTCATTCCTATGGGCTTTGACAAGGGTGCAGGGGGTGTCACTTTGACACCCTCTAGCACCTCCAAAAAAGGTTCGGGGGCCATGTGGCAGGCATACCTGCCCTAAGGGCAGGTCTGCCTGTCATATGGCACAGGTGTGCATGCACACATGTGCATGCACACCTGAATCGGTATTTTACCATCAAATTGAATTTGATGGTAAAATACCGAATTTGTAGGGCTTGTGGGACTCAGAAGAGTCCCACCTACATCTCAATTTTACCGATTCTGTAAAAATACCGGTCGGTAAATTTACCGACCGGTATATTTACCAAATCTGTAAAATTACCGAAATGGCCTGTTTCCTGCCCCCTAAATCTCAAAAGCCAAATACCGGTCGTAACAGCCGAATTCGGCTGTTACCGACCGGTATTTACCTACCTACATCTGGGCCCTAGTGTCTCTAATATATTAAATAGATACATAAAATAGACTTTGGGTCTGCCCCTTGTCCTTGATTGGATAGCTTTCTTGTTTATCGAATTTCCCTGCTTCCTATTCGGTGGTTAGCTTCCCTATTCTTTGTCCTCTCCCTGGAACATTTCTTTGTTGTGTTTGGAACGGATCGTTTGTGTCCTTTCGCTGCTTGCATTCATGTTACTACTTTTTCTTTCTCTTCTAGCACTCCAGGGGCGAGCAAGTGTTTTCTTGTGCTCTCCATCGTAGGCTACTTCCCTCCCTCATGTGCTAATCTCTGTCTGTGTTGCTCCACCCAAAGCTATTCCATAGCTCACCTTGACACCCTCTTTTTCTTTAACTGTTTAAAACCACTACCCCTCCCCCATTGCCATATTCCTCCCTAAAACTTGCTTCTCCGTTGCTACAACTGCCCCTACATGTCGTTCTTTTAAAAAAAAAAATATAGATATATATATATAGATATATATATATATATATATATATATATATATATATATATATATATATATATATATATATATCTTTTAGTGGGTCTGGAAGCTGTAATTTGCTTCTGAACCACTCCATTATCTTCAATGTGCTTTTGCACATTTTTTTAAAATGTACCGCTATGTCTTGGACCAGTACATTTTAAAAAACAAATGTGGCCACTGCAGTGTCTTGATGCATACATGCACATGTGACGACATATGAATGTGTATGCAACATTGCACTATTTTTTAAGATGCTGTTCGGCACATTTTTTCCCTATTCAGCATATTTTTTCTTATTTTTTCCGAAGCTGAACAGCATTGTCAAAAACTATTGGCAAAGGAAATAGATCTATAGTGGTAAAGGAAAAAGGCAAGAACTATTCCCTTTCCAATGCATGTATACCTGTCCCAAAGCCTAAGGCCTATTTACAAAGTCTCAAACTTCATGTTCTCTGTTCTAAGATAGTATATCCTTCCCTCCAGCACACAAATTGTTAAAATGGACCAGACCTGGCACGTGACAGTCACCAGGCTCTAGGAAAGATTGTAGACTAGATATGCCATGTTGGTATGGAAGTAGGTAAGAGCTGTTGAGTAGGTATGGTAAGTTAGGTATGGTGATTTATGTATAATAGGACATAAAACCATTTTGTCTGCTATTTAATTGTTTGCATTACTAAACCGTTTTCTAGACTTCTTGTTCACAGATTGTATCTGATAGTACTTGTATCTTTATATTCTGAACACAAAAACTGTTAACCTTGTAATTCGTTACCATGACAGCAAAGTGAAACATAAAGCGCACTCTCACAGGCGATTGGTGGATACCATTGCACCCTTATCTTATGATAGGCTCAGGGATGCAAACAGCACACAGACCCACCACAATCAGCAATTAAAACGCCATTGTGCCTTGATAAGCCCTTCAAAGTCGACTGCTGAAAAGGCTGACCAAAACCCACTCTCTGCTTGTACTTCCTTGATGTATTGATGACAAGAGCTCTTACACCAGACAGCTAAACCTGGCTGTTGCAAGACCTAAAAGGAGCGCTATGAGGCCGATTTAATAGTCTGTGTTCACTGCCCAGGAGTACTCAGCTAAATCTCCAGTGCTGCTTTTTCATTTAATATATAGTTGACCTCATCTGTGACACTCAGCATGCAGTTTCATAAAGCACAGTGGATTACTACTTGCAGCTGAGAGAGGCGTGTCAGAGCTTCAGGGCCCCGCCCAGCCACGCTCCAATCAGACCTTCATCCCTTCAAGGTCAATCAAGGAGTAACCGTTTAAATTGGCAAACAATAGTTGTAGAGAAAAATGTATAAATAGCGCATTCATGTTATCAAAGAATGAATCATCTTCTCAACCCGGTTATTAAAGTGCAGATGTTTTTCGCTGCTGCTGCTGACGGCAATAGCACAAAAGTAACTCCATGGTGATAATAAAAATGTAAATGGTGAGAGAACTGCCTTTATTCTTGTTGGAAAGGCGATCCCAGGGGAGACAGAAGATGTCTGACTGCCCGCCCCAAGACTCACCTCTCTCTACGGAATAGGCCGAGCGCCGTAGGGAGGCCTCCTTGGTGAGGCTCCTCTCCTACAATCGTACCAGCTGAGCAATCACACTACTACAGACGGACACCACACGACGGGATATTCACAAGTATCTTTATATAAGAAATTAAGGCACGTTCTTAGCAGGTTAACAGGCAGGGATCAAGGGATCCATAAAGTCGTGGTTTCGGGACTAGTGGGGTAGCGGGACAGTCTTGGCACACGCTTGTGTGCGGATAGTTCAAGGGGTCAGGCCGCGACAGTGTCAGCAGGGCTTCGAAGGTGGTTCAGCTGGGTCAGGCCGCGACAGCGTCAGCAGGGCCTCGAAGGTGGTTCAGCTTGGTCAGGCCGCGACAGCGTCAGCAGGGCCTCGAAGGTGGTTCAGCTTGGTCAGGCCGCGACAGCGTCAGCAGGGTCTCGAAGGTGGTTTCAGCTTGGTCAGGCCGCGACAGCGTCAGCAGGGCCTCGAAGGTGGTTCAGCTTGGTCAGGCCGCAACAGCGTCAGCAGGGCCTCGAAGGTAGTTCAGCTTGGTCAGGCCGCGACAGCGTCAGCAGGGCCTCGAAGGTGGTTCAGCTCGGTCAGGCCGCGACAGCGTCAGCAGGGCCTCGAAGAGGTGGTTCAGCTTGGTCAGGCCGCGACAGCGTCAGCAGGGCCTCAAAGGTGGTTCAGCTTTGTCAGGCCGCGACAGCGTCAGCAGGGCCTCGAAGGTGGTTCCGGTGCACGAGTTCGGATCAGGATCAGCCGCGACAAGTTCAACAGGGCTTCGACTCCAAGATACAACTGGAGTCCTAATCCAGGGCTGGCCCAGATATAGGACTGGAGTCCTTTGATGTCCGGACCCTTGCGCCTGGGGGTCCGAGGGGCCGGGATGAAGGTGTCCAGACACCCAGCAGGGGGCTGGAGCCAGGGCCCAGGGAGGCTGGAGGGCGATCGACACTAGGTGTCCAGCCCATCGAAACTCCCCTCCCCCGGGATCCGCCAAGTGGCCACTCTACCACCTGGGAGGATATTGGTGCCTCGATGTCGGGGCTTCGCTGGGGCCGGGGCCAGGGGTGGCTGCGGCCACGTGCTCGGGACGTGAGGGGCCCAAGATGGAGTCGGGCCGGAAATGGTGGCCTGGCAGGGTCGCCAGACCGGCAGTGTTGGCGAGCAGGGTCTGCTGGGGTCCCAGGGGGGGGAGAGCTGTGGGTTGCCAGGGGGGCTGCTCTCGTCAATGGTTCGTGTTCAGGGGGATCGACGGTGGGTCGACGGAGGCCGATGTCGTCCCGGGCCCGCCATGCGGGAGGGGTAGGACCACGCCACGAGGCCGGGTCCAACAGTTCTTGTAAAGTGATAAAATGGGCACAGTCTCCTGGCTAAGTCGCGGGCCGACTGGAGATCACATTGAAAGTGTGTGCAGGAGCATACAATGGTTACACATGTAAATCATTACCGTCCCCCTGGCTAGAGGTGCAAGAGTCCAACGGTTTTACCCTGAGGGGCAAGTCTTCAGCAGGCCCTCGTCTCACGCCTGTTGTGCCTGTCTGTTTATCCAGCCTGTTGACTGTTTGATTTAGTAGTCTGGGGGCTTCTGAGGGCATAGGATGGTTGTATGGCATGCAAGGAGTTGGACCAAGTCCAGGCTCAATCAGTGGCCTAACAAAACTTGAGGGGGGGGGGGCCTGCAAAGTACCTGGAGGGCCCCACTCCAGACTCAACCAGGAGCTTTCAAGCCAGGGGTCTGTGCTGAGGTGGCCCCGTGGAGGCCGGGCCCCCTCTCAACGCAGGGGCAGCGGGCGGCCTATGTTATGCCACTGGGCTCAATATCAATCTGTAGGAACCCAGTACCGACCCTAGCCAAGCATGCCCCGTAGTTAAGGTGTATTCGATAGCTGAACGAGTCAACTACCTCGGTCCTCTGATGGGTGGGATGGACAGACACAGAGAGGCTCCAGAGAGCTACGTACAGGTGTCAGTGAATTAAAGGATCCACAGAAATCAAGAAAATATTCATACACAGCGACATAAGGGATCCACATACGGTGATTTAGGATGAAAGAGGTCTGCAAACAAGTACTTAAAAGATCCTCATACAAGGGTTGGTGGCGCAATAGAGGTCATGTGAAGGTACATAAAGGATACTTATACAAGAGTTGATGGCAGAAGTGATTCACATGCTGACATGTAAAGGATCCATATATGAGGGCTGATTACATAGAAGAGTGCCACATGCAAGCACAAACAGATCCACACTTGAAAAATGACGTCCACATGCAGGCACGTAAAGGATCCACAAAGAAGGATTGATGCTGCAGATGAGATCCACATGCAGACACATACAAGGATTGATGTCACAGAAGAGATCCACATGCAGCCACGTAAAGCATCACACTTAAGGATTGATGAAGCACATGAGATCCACATGCAGACAGGCATGTAAAGTATACACATACAAGGATAGATGTCACAGAAGAGATCCACATGAAGGGGCAAATAAAACATACTCATATAAGGGTTAATGACATAGAAGAAATCTAGCTCTAAAGGATCCACATACAAGTGTTGAGGACAGGAAAGATCTGCATGTAGTCACTCAAAATATGCACCTACAGGTGTGCATGGATAAAAAGGATCGACATGCTGCTAAAACGGGAATGCCGATGGTCTCTAGTAGGGAATCTATGCTTTCTGTCACTCAAGGGATACACAAGGTTTAATGATACAGTGAGCCACATAATGGGATTGAAGAATAAAAAAAGAACCCAATACACGGGCTGGTGACACACAAAATATTCAAAGACAGCAACACTGCATGGACTCACTTGATACACAGACAAGCACTCAAAAGATTGACAAATATGGATTAGCGACATACAAGAGTTCCACAAAGCGGCATTAAAAGAGTCCACGTACACTGGTTGGTGATGGAAGAAATCCGCATGCAGCCTGCAAAAGAATCCACCCACAGGGGTTAATGATAGACATCTTCCAGGAGGACATGTGTGGGCTGAAGAGGAGCAAGCACTGATCGTATGGCAAGGTGCGCATTCTGAGATGCCTCACTCAGTACTGGTTGACCCCCTGCGTTGCTGGAATTGCTGTGGGTCTCAGTACTCCACTGCGATGCTCCACGAACTGTGGATTACAAGGCAACAGTGGTGGCAGAAGGGTTGTGAAATCCAGTGTTGGGTGAAAAATGTTAAACGTCAGGTGATTTTCACCTCTGAAGTGAACTGTATGAGTTCCAGAGAGGTTGACACCATAGGAGAGGTGAGTGGATTGCGCTTTGGAAAAGTGACAGATAAGAGCTGCAAAGGAGGTTAGAGTGCAGAATAAAAACCTGAAGTTAGGAGGGGGAGTAGCATAAACAAGTCCTCTAGTCATAGCGTGTGAATCTGCAAATTGCATTCCCGGCTAGGGCAGTGAAATCCTGGAAGGAAACTAGCAGTGTTTTGGGGGGTGCCTCCTCCATATGTCCAAAACTTGATATCATACCTTAGTTGGACACTGTCTTTGTCAGGCCCAGAGCATAGGAGCTTTACCAGAGCAGTCCTCTAGGTAAATTAGGGAAAGGAGTTAATGTCTGATACTGAAGCACCCTTAATACGTGAGTACCATAGCCTGACCTTCAGCATCCCGAGGAAGACTTCCTCTCAATCTTTGAATTCTATCTTCCCAGAAGCCCATGCACAGAGGGATAGGATGGGGAGTGTACCTGGTTGCCCCACTTCTCTATACCTTCAACTCACTCTTCACCAGCGAGTCTTCAAAAAGGGTTGCATGAAATTACCGACTTTGGCACTTTTGCGCAGGGTTTGTCTCATGTTTCCTATCGTTCTCTCGGACATGGCTGGTGCCACTCTATTGTTCTACCAATGGTTTCAACTCCTACTTAAGCCTTGTTTCCTTTCAATGGCCATGCCCCCAGATTTCTACTTACATCCCTCCATTGACTCCTCATTCTCTCTCCAACCCCCTGCTTCCACCTCCTGCTTCCTTTCTAGGTCTCGCCTAAGCAGCACGCATGAGCTGCATAGGAAAAAGACGGATAGAAATCGCTTTGGCTTTTCAGCCAAAAACGTGCATTTATTGCTTTCAATGGCAATGCGTGTACATTTGGTGATTCCCTTGCGGGAGTGAGCTTTTGCAACATATGTTTGCTCGCTCCTGCAAGGGAATCGCTGTGTGTTCTCTCGCACTCCCCCACCCCTCTCACATGTTAGTCCAGAGCAGTGGGACGCTGCATGCTTGTTTGTTATTGTTAAATGAAACTTTAAATGGAGGAGTTGTTGCATCAGACAGACGCACAGAAGTTTATAAACATTCAACCCAAAATGGCAAAATAAGGGTTTAAACCAGTAATGTTACTGGGTGGAGATTACGTGGCTACACTAGTAAACAAACAGTGTAACCAAACATCCATTCACCTGACACTCACCTGTAATCCCACTACCGAAGGACCAGCAAAAGGGGCGCCAACACAGACCCGGAAGTTTCTTAGCTGAGTCAAGCCAGCTCCCGCTCTGCCACTTTACAAAGTACGCTGCAGACCAAAAGCTGGCGCCAGGAAAGAACTACGTGCGCCCAGAGAGGACAAACTAGAGCCGTACAACACCATGCGACAGCAAGTGCTCAAAGAGAAAAGGGACAACTGATATTAATTGTGGGATTAAAGATCGGTAAACTGAGGGCAGCAGATGAATAGGAAAGTTACGATCTATCTGCTATGTGTCTTTTTACTATTCTGCCTCAAAAGCAGTAAATTATGGTCACCCGCGCTGTATTCACAACCAATGGAAACTTATCTTATTCGCTGTTAGAAAGCGTGATACTTTAGGATTAGTTATGGAAACCTTAATCATCTAATTGGCTTAGGAACCTAATGTCAGGCTATCATTGGCACTGCGACTCCTCTAAATCGTTGATTCCGGTAGGATATAGACAAGCTTGCCATTTGCTCATTGGGCGATTGAGCGCGTACGTGCCCCGGCACAATAATATTTCTTCCCTTTTATGTACAGCAGCGTTGGTGAGTTTCGAGTGACGTCAATCAAGAGGGCATTCTTTACCGGTTAAACACTTGTTTACCTATTCGAACTGTAGTCTCAAAGGCTGGACATACATTTCTGTGACTTTTTTTTGTTTGCAGATTTATATAGCGCAAACTTGACCCGAACGTATGAGAGCGCTTTACATGAGCACCAGTTGCACCACAATTGACTTCTGTGAAACAAAGGGAACCTGTCTATTAGATACGTACTTACCCAAGGTTGGTTCACTTTAACTGCGACCCCCGAGCTGATTTCCTAGGCGCACTGGATTGCTTCCAAACGCCTGACGTGTAATATTAGTGTTTCTTACCCAACTTCAGCTGCATTTAGCAATGCTAAATTAGCATGTATTCAGAACCTTCACGCATGCATGTCAACAGGCTCGATTAAAGCGGGAGATTCCCGATGTATTAGGCCAAAATGGTTTAGGTTGTGTCCCGCTTAAATAAAATTCTGTTTCAATGTACTTGTTTAACATAACTGGTGCTCATGTAAAGCGCTCAACAAAAACAATAATTTTAGTCAACTGGGAAACTTATATCCTCCCCCATTTATTGTTCTCTACTTCCACTCCTATTTTATTTTAAAATGTTGGCATGTATGCAGTGCTTGAAATGGAAAAATAGAAGTGCAGTTACCCAGTACCAGAGTGCATGCTTGTTTCTGAGAAGTACCAATTAAAAGTTTTACATTTCACATGAGAAGTGCTGGAACTCTCCCTCCCAAAATAAACAAGCATTGGCATAGCCAAATGGTCTCGCATTTAGGACCTTATAAGTGTTTAGCCATGCAACAGTATGTGTTGTTGCACCAAGGATATTGTGCCTGATAACTAAAGGTGAGACCTATTGGCTATGCCAAGGCTTGTTTCATCAATCACTGTCCCTTTCACTTAGCTACTCCCCTTTACATCCCCTGCTCTTTTCCTCTTAATCAGATGCTCATTGGTTAGGTCAAACGATACACTATCCTTTCACCTGAGGATTTCTTCCCTCCTTTCATCTCTTCTGGTCCTTTTTTGTCAAAGCTCGGAGGCTACCTTAAGACAGCATAAATTACTATGTAAATAACCATCACAACATAGGTGCTGATGAATCAAAATAATCCAGAGGCAATGTATGAAATATTTATGCAGCACTTCAAACAGTATTAAACTGAAAACACAACATAACAAAATTCCACACCAATTTAGAAAAATAGATTAAAATGTAATAAATTATTTGAGACCAAAACGACAAAAATCCAATCAGTAGAACCGGAGATTTGCAATATTGAACATTTAACTGGAAACAGTGCTTAGAAACACAAAGTCCAAACTGGTCGTGCCTGACCTGGACAAAGTCACAAATTGAGGCCAACCACAATGGAAAGTGGGATGGATAAAGGCACCAAGTTAGGCCTGGTTGAACAAAGTACCTAAATCCTGGATGCGGAGTGATGCAAGATCCCATGTTGAGGATGCATCCTGCACAGGTGTTACAAGTGGCCTATGGGTGGCGATGAGAGGTGTGGCAACAATAATGAACCCTGCGTTGTGAGTTCCTGTGTCGTTGGTGAGAATGCAGTTAATTAAGGTTTTAGGTGCGAAGTCCTGCGTTGGGGATGCGTAGCGCAGCGGTGATTCCGAAGAGCTGCAGGCTGTGATGCGAGGTTCAGCTTTGAGGATGAGTGGTACATCGGCAGTTGCAATGCCGAACTGCGAGGAGATGCTTCACTCTGCTTCAGTTCTGTCCCAAAAACTACAGCTGGGCTGGCAGAGCACCTCAGTCCCATTTACGAGTGTCCAAGACTGTGTTGGCACCACTTTGTGGTAAGGATCACAGAGGATCCCTTGATTAGAAATGTCTAACTCGCCTTTAGTCTTACAGATTATAGACAGAGTCCAGATGCTGGATCACGGTGGTTAGAGCTTTTTCTGTCCATGAGGCTCTGATCAGGAGGCCTGCCATCTAGTCCTTCTCACTTTGGCAGGTGAACAGCAGGGTAGTAGTCCTTTTTACAGCAAAGCAGCACAGCAATCCTTCTTCTGAGTGTTCCGCAGGCCCAGCTGTGTACTGTAGAGTTGGGTCCGAGGGTCCAATATTTATACTTGGTGCAAGCTTTGAAGTAGGAAAAGGTTCTGGAGCCCCAGAGGCTTTTGGAACTCCTGCCTCCCTGCCACGGCATCAGCATGTTTGGGAGCACAATAGACTAGTATGAAACCCTTTGTCAGTGTGCTCAGGCAGAGTCATTGTGATGCGCAAGTGTGGTAGTTGACCCTATCAGGTCGGAGAAGGCACATCCTGACAACACCTATTCCCCCTACGTCTCACTGTCTGGAAGTAATACCCAAAGCACAACTGCCAGCAAGCCTAGTCATGTGACCCAGGATATAGGCTAAGGCACCAAATGGTTAGGACCAGAAATTGCCAACTTTCTATAAGTGCAAAAACAACAATTGATGGACACAATGTAGAACAATGTCATACATTTACCCCAGTACAGAGATCTGGGCCTAAATCCATAGTTTCTTGCTCACCATGCCATTCCAGTTTGAACCCAGACATATGCAAATCAGTCTTGGCCCTGTGCCCAATGGGAACAGTCAAGCCCAAACTGCCAGGCCAGGTCTTTGCGGCTGGAAACAAGCATCCTAGGACTGGTTTCGGGGTTTCAGCCCTCATCAGCCAGGACAGCTTGATTCCAGTTGCATGGAGAGTACGGGACCCACATCTGGGCATACCCGTCCCACTCAGGGTGACAAATGCAAAAACAACAAATGATGGACAGAATGCAAAACAATGTCATACATTCACCCCAGGACAGAGATCTGGGCCTAAATCCATTGTTGTTTTGCTCACCATGCCATTCCAGTGTGTACCCAGCCATAAGCAAATCAGTCTTGACCCTGTGCCCAATGGGAACAGTCCAGCCCGAACTGCCAGGCTAAGTCCTCCCTGGACTGGAAACAAGCATCCTAGGACTGGTTTCGGGGTTTCACCCCTCATATGCTTTACTCCAGAGGCATGGAGAGCACGTGACCCACATCTGGCCATACCCGTCTGAGTCGGGGTGACAAATGCAAAAACAACAATTGATGGACAGAATGCAGAACAATGTCATACATGCACCTAATTAGAGAGATCTGGGCCTTAATCCATCATTTTTTTCTCACCATGCCATTCCAGTCTGAACCCAGCCATATGCAAATCAGTCTTGACCTTGTGCCCATCCCAGGATGCTTGTTCGGGCTGGACTGTTCCCATGAGGCACAGGGTTATGACTGATTTGAATATAGCTGGGTCTGAGCTGAGGTGCCGAAGTGATCTAAAGAATGGTGATGGATTCAACCCAGATCTGTGACTGGGGGTGGGTGTCTGAAAAGTTTCAGCACTCCGTCCACCATCTCCTTGCGTTTGCAACTTTCTACAAGTGGCATTTTCGGAAATGTGACTTAAAATCTGATTTTACCATTAAAAAAGATGTTACATTACAATTCTTCAGACATCAAAAAATCTCTTTCCTACATGAGCCAATCAAAAGTTTCCACTTATTAAATGAAATTGTGGAACCCAATGTTGTTCTATGGCAAAGCTAAGTCTCACTATCAGGACATGTAAAACTTATAACAAATTCAAATTCAAATTAAAAAAATTCTTTATTTCGGCCAATTTGGCCATAAAAGAGTACACAATAAAAGGGAAAAGGGAAGAAAGGGGGAAGGGAGGGCAGGTAACATTTAAAATTCATTTATATACACATGACAATATTTTCGTACAGGCAAAAATACCCACTCAACTATACCTCATTAAAATTAATTAAAAATGGCATCAAATTCAGCACACTTGTTTATAAGCTTTAAGGCTAGCAATCAATTTCTATTAATTTACGTCTCTTACACCACATAGCTAGCAGAAATTTAGAAAGTGCAAAAACAATAGGGCTCAGCGTACTGGTTTTAACAATTCTAAAAGCATCCAAGCAATGTTTAAAACCCAGGTTTCTGCACAATGGTATCAGCCAATATTTTCTTGGTATTGTGTATGCTGGACAAAAGAAGAGAACATGGAGTGCATCTTCTAAGTCCCAGCTGCAGCCCGGGCAAGACTTATTAGAGGAGGCCGTCCACTTGGATGTAACGGCCTTAAGGGGTAAAGTGCCATGTCGCCATTGGATAAAAAGTTTCCGAGCTAAAATCGGGAAGACAACATCCATGAAGTCCTCGAAATAATAAGAATTTTTGAATTCAAAGAAGGAATTGGTGAGGGTGCCTGCATTAGGGGCCGTAGATAAAAGTTCCAGCTTTTGCCCTTTTTAGATTTTAGTGAACATTTTCCGTGAGATCCTGCCACAGGCCCTGTCTGGCTCTTCCCACATGGGCTGTAGTCCTAAACTTAAAAGTTCACGCTTGATGAACGCGAGCCAGTGAATTTTGCCCACACAGTTAAGGCTCAGGATCTGTTTGAGTTCATCCCTGTAATTTATGAGATCTGGAGTGGTCCATAGTCTGTGCCAGAACCTTAGAGGTTTGACTATTAACTCGTCTGCAATGGGCGTCAGTCCCAAGTCTAACCTGAATGGTGTTAATGGGGTACTCTGGGGAAGCGATAATAATCGCCTTACAAATTTGGACTCAACCTTTGTGATTTCCGGGGCAGCGCAGTGGCCCCACAGCTCACCTTCATATAGAGCAGCTGCCCTTGCTTGCGTCTTATAAATCTCCAGGGCAGGACTCACTGGCCTAAAGCTTGAAGAGTTGGAAACCTTTGAGATGGCACCCGACAACTGTGAGAGTTTCATATGGGATTTCGCCTTTTGCGGTCCCCATGACAAATGTTCATGAAGTGTAACACCCAGGTAGTGGAAAGTCGTGAACCTTCCAGGCATACATCGCCCAATGATGGATTAGTGCAAGTCGACACTGGCGGGTTAAAAATCATGAATTTTGTCTTGTCTGCTTTGATCTCAAGGCCTCTACTGCGACAAAAGTCCCCAAAACCATTCAGTATCCTCTGAATTCCCATGGGAGATTTGGATAGTAGGAGGGTGTCGCCCACGAACATAATCGCCGGCACCCTCCTACCAGCCAGCCTTGGTGCGTCATTGTCGGGGACGCTGTCCAGATGTGAGATTACCCCATTGACATAAAGCCAGAACAGGGTCGTTGCTAGGACACAGCCCTGTCTCACCCCCCCTGTCAATGGGGAACCTTGGTGACAGCATCCCGTTCTTGCCACAACGGACCTGGGCAAAGTTCCCCTCATGTAATCTCATGAGCAGTGCTAGAATCTGATGTGGAAGGCCCAGATCATGAAGGACAGCCCAAAATTTCCCCCTAGGAACTAGGTTAAACGCGGACCGAAGGTCCACGAAGACCATGTAGAGGCTGCCACCCTCTACCTTTACCGTCTTCCAGTACAATAGGATCAGTCGGAAAATTTGATCCATAGTGGACGTATTCCTTCTGAATCCCGCCTGGAAGGGGCTCAATATATCGTGTTCCTCCATCCACGTCAACAATTGGTCCAGGACCAGTCTCGCAAATATTTTTTGTTGTACGTCTATCAAGCTAATTGGCCTGTAGTTGACTCGGAGCAGAGGTGACCCCTTCTTAAATATCGGGACTATCTCTGCCCCTAGCCAAGTACTAGGAACTTCCATACTATCAAGATGGCGTTAAATACCACAAGGAGATAGGGGCCCCAGATTTCAGGTTGATGTCTAAAGAGATCCTCCGGTAATTTATCAAGCCCCGGGGCCTTTCCCGCTGATAGTTTGCATATTGCACCTATTACCTCCCTCAAGGTGAACTCCAGGGGCTCCTGCTGATCTTCTGAGACTTGTAGGTCGGGCAAACAAGACAACACAGCTTCCCCCCCATATAGACCTTTAAAGTGGGCCTCCCATGCTGATGCTGCAATATTCGGTTCTATAGCAGATTTTGGCTCACCCGAGCCATGATTAACAAGTGACCAAAATCTGCGCGCATCTTTTGTGTCCAGGGCTAACTTTAAGTCCAACCACCTTTCCATAACCCATTCTTTTTTTGCATACCCCATTACCTCTTTGTACTTCAATCTACAATCTCGGATCACCATTTTACTGTGTCCTGCCTTGATTGCTGTAACAAGATTGCACTTTGCCTTCCTGCATGCTGAGTTATACCAGGAAGAAGCGGATATATGACGTTAAAACGCATATTTTTACAACGCATACCGTTACAACGGGACTTTTACAACGCAAATACTATTACAACGCATGTATTTACAACGCATTTTTTTACAACGCAGGTACCTTTACAACGCATACCATTACAACGTAAGTATTGGTAAGTATATATAATTTTTTTAATTGTATATTATTTAAAATTATTTTTATTTAATGTAATTGTATTTAATTTATTTTAATTTAATTTATTTTTATTTAATTAATTTAATTTATATTTATTTTTATTTTATTTTTTTCTTGTACCCCTTTATCTAAAATTCCCAAAACTGACCCTGAACCCTAAAAATACCCCTTTACCCAAAAACCCAAAACTGACCATGAACCCTAAAAATAACCTTTTACCCAAAAATCCAAAACTGACCCTGAACCCAAAAAATACCCCTTTACCCAAAAACTGAAAACTGACCCTATACCCTAAAAATACCCCTTTACCCAAAAACTGAAAACTGACCCTGAACCCTAAAAATACCCCTTTACCCAAAAACTGAAAACTGACCCTAAACCCAAAAAATATCCCTTTACCCAAAAACTGAAAACTGACCCTGAACCCTAAAAATACCCCTTTACCCAAAAACTGAAAACTGACCCTAAACCCTAAAAATACCCCTTTACCCAAAAACTGAAAACTGACCCTAAACCCTAAAAATACCCCTTTACCCAAAAACTGAAAACTGACCCTGAACCCTAAAAATACCCCTTTACCCAAAAACTGAAAACTGACCCTAAACCCTAAAAATACCCCTTTACCCAAAAACTGAAAACTGACCATGAACCCTAAAAATACCCCTTTACCCAAAAACCCAAAACTGACCCTGAACCCTAAAAATACCCCTTTACCCAAAAACCCAAAACTGACCCTGAACCCTAAAAATACCCTTTTACCCAAAAACCCAAAACTGACCCTGAACCTTAAAAATACCCCTTTACCCAAAAACCCAAAACTGACCCTAAACCCTAAAAATACCCCTTTACCCATAAACCCAAAAATGACCCTGAACCCTAAAAATACCCCTTTAAAAAAAACCTAACATATAACATTTTAAATATAATTATATACTTACCTATACTTACGTTGTAATGGTATGCGTTGTAAAAGTACCTGCGTTGTAAAAACATGCGTTGTAAATAAATGCGTTGTAATAGTATTTGCGTTGTAAAAGTTCCGTTGTAATGGTAGTGCGTTGTAAAAAATGCGTTGTAATGTGTGTTTACCGGAAGAAGCAGGTTGTCTGGGGCTTCTTGTGGGTGCCTGAGGGTAGAAAACTTCAGCCAGGTTGTTGGCCAATTCTGAATGAATTAAGCTAAGTTCTTAATTGATGTCCCTGTGAGAATCTTGGGAGATTAGGGTTTCGACCTCCAGGAGTCGTGGTAGAACTATATTATAAACTTTAGCTAAGTTCTCTTCTGAACCTACTATTCTACCCAACTTTACCCTGTGCCTGTTATTGGATAGGGTCAAACCAGTACCCTCATCATCTTCTCCTGTGTTAGCTGAGTCTACTGAGCTGATATACCAACTCCAGGCGTAACGCGTTGTGGTCACTGTCAGATCTCTCGACTACCCTGAAATCAATGACCTTCGACCACATCCGGGTTTCCACCATGATGTAGTCGATTCGGGACTCTTGCCCCTTTTTGTTATAGGTACACACTGACGGGCTATCGGACGCTGAGCGTCCATTACAAGCCCTAAGGGAGTTGTTTAATACCAGGGCTGTAATCTGAGTAGCCAAAGGGGACCACACCTTGGGGCGTGGGGACTGGCATTGAGGAATCGCCCAGTAGTCATCCTCTCCCAAAAGGGCACCTTCGCTACTTCCAAAAAATGGCTCAAATTGACAGTTCACATCCCCTGCAACCGAAAGCCTAAAATCCCCTGGCAAAGTGCTCAAGAATTGGGATGATCATCGATTGTGGTGGACTCAAGGCCCTGCCGTACTGGCCTCGAGTAAACATTCACAACCGCCAGTCCATACCCGTTGGGCCATTTTAGAACTAGACACTGCACATCATCTGAATCAGTGGGCATGCTTTCCACCACACAACCCAGGTGAAGAGCAACCCATATAGCCAGCCCCCCAGATGGTCTTCCTTTCCCTCCCCACCTTGCAGGTACATAAAAGGTGGCAAATCCCACTCTAGAGTGTTCTTCCCTGGCCCAAGTTTCCTGGAACAGACATAAATTCATCTGGTCTACCAGGGAGCCCCACTCTGTACAATGTAACTTGTTTGTAATACCCGCCACGTTCCAGGATAGTATTTTAATTGATGTCAGTGTCGTGGCTACTTTGACAACTGCAGCGCTTCCTATTGTCTCGCCTACAGTTTGTGCCCCACAGTCAGGTGGAGCTTGGAGCTCTGGCACCACACTTTCTCGTATCACAGGCCCTTCTACCATGTTCAGTGCCCGGGTCTGGATAATTGGGAACACTCTACCTGGACCACACTCTATCCCCTCTGCACTTTCAGTAGACTTTTTAAGATCCATAGTCTGAGAATTACCCACCCTCAGCTCCCTATCCGCATGAAGTCAGTCCACCATTTTGAGGGAACTAAAACTATTGTGGGTCGCTGGGTAATTATGGGTTATTAGGTCTCTGTGGCCGCCCCCGATTGCCCTTTGGCCCTGCCTTTGCATCACCAGTGACCAATCCGGTGTGCAGTCTTGCATTGCGGGTCGGGGGTAAAAGAAGGACAGAGGATAGGGTTTTATCCTTGAGTCTGCGTTGTCGTGAGCCCAATTGCAAATGTGTTCTACTGTGTGCGGGTCCCTAAAGTTAACCAGAATACAGTCGCCTGAGATGTTTTTTCAGCTGCGTCCCACCCAAGCTATCCTGCGTACCATCAATACATTACTTTTGACATTGTGTGGTAGGGGCCTATTGTAATTGAGCCATTGGGTCACTTTATTTTTTAGAGACGTATGTGATTCCTGGACATGGTTGCTGATTTCAGGAATACCTGTCAATACCACCACATACGGGCTAGTTTCAGCCGATAAATCAATTCTTGCTACAACCTTAGATGTTGGATTAGATAGAGACTGACTCCTCTCTGGTGCTTTCGCAGCAGGGTCTGAGGTGGGCGCACTTGATTAGGCTGCCGGTCCAATCCCAGCACCGACTCCTGCAACCACGGCTGTCGAGGTGATAGCAGTGCTAGGGGGCCCGGCAGTGGAAGAAGGAACAAGATTGGGGGCCCCCATGGACACAGAACTGGTTTGGACTGTATCTACCGGCTGCATTTTTTTCTTTCTTTTTGCCCCATTCCCCACCATAGCCTGTTGTAACTGGGAGAGCTGAGATTCCATGCGAGCAAGTCTCTCATCTAGTGGTTCAAGCCCTAACTTTAGTAGGGACCCCAGTCTCTCTAGGATGAGATCGTCCCCCCCCTTGACCTCCCCCGTGCACTGGGCCTGCTCCAGAGTCAAGGGTCCTTGTGTATCTGGAGGTGACAAGGATGTGTCAGTGTCCAGGCCAATTGAGTCATTCAAAGTAGGACCTCCCTTGATTTGTGAAGATGTAGCACTACCAGACCGGCCCTTCACTGTTCTAGTCTTCCTGTGACAAGTCACTTTGGTGGCAGCCTGCTTCCTCCTATGTTTTGCCCCTCTTTTAGTACCCGTAGGTGGTTAATCCGATGATTTCTCGGGCGAGGTAGGCGGGGATTCAGCCTCTGGGAACACTGTTGCCTCTGGAGTTGGGGAGCTTGTGGTTGAAGAGATGTGGCCATCATCCTGGGGGGCGTGTACCAGGACTGGAACGCAGGTGGTGTTGGCATGGTTATCGTGCACAGGTGTCCGAGCATTTGCAAGGTGGCCCATAGATGAACGTTTGGCCATAGCAAGGTCCTGGGACACTCTACGCTCCTTGAGGATAATACCCTGGTCGATCACTGAATTTGCTCTGATGATGAAATTGTCTAGAGTACCAGTAATCAACCCTCTGTTGGCCATTGTGTTACTCATTGTTCCCCGGGCAGCCATATTAGTGATATGCAGGACCCCCCAGCACTACTTACTATGGCTGGTGTTGTACAGTAACGAAGCCGCGGACGATGGAGGAATGGCCCGGTCCGGTCTCCCCCGGGCTCAGACAGGCTACGCCAGGCGCCGCCTGCGCGGCGGAAGTGGCCAGCTGATGATATCCGGTAGGCTATGCGCGTTGCTGTCTATCGGGACACCAAGTTCCACGCGCTGGGCCGTTTGCCCGCCTGCTGAGCCTCAAATCTGTGAGGGCGGTTGTTATTCTCTTTGTTGATCTGTCGTCTGCGAGCTCATAGCCAGTCAGCAGCAGCGTCGAAATTACCAAGAATGTCTCAAGCGGTATCCGTCAAAGCACTATAAAGCACTTTATAGCACTTATAGCCAATGTTCTTACACGTCTTCTTCCACACAAATAGAATTAAATGCACTCGCTATTGTGCTATTATGCTCCAGTGCTCACGGTGCTCACTGTGTGTTTAGCTATAGCTTTCCAAGCCTGATTTGCAAGCTCTCCTCTCCTCCGGCTCCACACACACACCATCCGACTCCAGACGACCTTAGGTGAGCTGTAACGCGTTTAGCAACCACTGCACCACGCCGCTCTACTCACCCATGGACACATTCCTTTTCTTTAATTCCCTAAAAAAGTGCATATATTTTTTTATCAATCTGACTGCCCTTTAGTTTAGTCCCGGAGGCAGGGGCAGATTCATGTAATTATACACAACTGAATTGTCACTTGTGCAGTCTTTCCCCTCACCTCACCTGTGCAACTCTGGAATTTTCAGTCACTTCTGCTCCCTCCTCTTGTCCGCGGGAGCCCCTCAGCGGCACCGAGGCACCAAGGCACCGAGGCAGAAGACCCGAGTCCTGCAGCACAACTGGGAGACGGCCTCCAGGTGCGCCGCGCACTAGCCAGGAGCAACGCCCAGAGACCACGCCGAGTCTGCACCCACTCCGCAGCCGAAGGAATCAGCGGCTCAAACACCGTCACCTGCGGCCCGTGTCCAACACAAGAAACCTCCAGGTAAGCTCTGTTTTTTCCGATTCGCACCCTGCCGAAGAAACCCTTGCAGGTTGGAAGAGGTGGAGAAACACAGGCTCCGGAGCAGAAAGACCGCTGCCAACACCCCCCTCCTCCAACTGAGGCCTACCCACGGCTGTCTGATAATGTTTCACAGAAGACTTCAAACACGTCCTGCACGTCCAACTTTTTAAATACTTTGCAACCTGCCCTTTAGGGTGTCTAGGGCCTGCAATAGGGGTAACACATGTAACAAGCATTGGCATAGCCAATAGGTCTCGCCTTTGGGACCTTATAAGTGTTTAGCCATGCAACAGTTGATGTTGTTGCACCAAGGATATTGTGCTGCATAACTAAATACTTATAAGGCCTCAAAAGCAAGACCTATTGGCTATGCCAATGCTTGTTTTCTCCTCTATCTAGATCAGGAGTGTCCATGTCGGAAGTTGTCCTGAATCCCTGCCATGGGCCCAGCCTGCAGTGCCACTATTAGACTGATCTAGACACTGCTTCCCTGCTGGCACCTCTTGGACATACGATTCTCCACTATAGCTAGTCCCAGGGCTGCTGCCTCCGACGCTGCTCTCACATGAAACCACACAGTCTATGCTACTCAAAGCTCTGCCAGACCATGCCTAATTAAATCCGATTATCTGCAAACCTCCCTGAAATAAAAACATTTAGAATGAAAGAGCAATAAAAAAGGAACTGTGTGATGTATCTCTCTTAAAGACATAAATAAATTAAGGGCATTCAATAGCAGGCGTTTTGTCCGCTGGACTTCTTTACAAGAATTTCCCAAGTGAAGCTAAATACTAAGCGCAGATGCATTCTGGGTTGTAAATGTCACACTGCACAGCCTCTGCGTGGAATCAATTGCTCGCCGATGCTTTGGCGGACAAGGAGTAACTGGAAAAAGACTCTGTCGGGTGGCTGGCATTTGTTGACATGTGTGCTGAATACTAATTCTAGCACGACGGATGGCTAGAACGAGAAGTGTTGCTCCAAAGAGCTCATGATAGCAGCAGCGAAAAGTTAATAAAACGCCATGTTGTGGGTCTGGGTATTTTAGTACAAATGCTTATGTTCATATTCACAGGATACCAAAGCAGGTGAGGTCCCGTGCCATGCAGAATAGGTTAAGCTGGCACACATGAAATTTACATGGCACATATTTAAGCAGGAGAAGGTGCTCAGTTTGCCAAGGAAACAGGACCCCAATCTGCATTGACTAAATCTCACGGAGAATGGCATTTAATGGTTCTTACACCCTGTCTCTTCGCAATGTACAGCAACATATCAGCTGCCAAATACCTCAGGTCATTTTTAGTGAGTCTTCACAGCCGCAGGTGTACATCAGATGCGAGCCTGCTTACTTCTTCTCCCCTGCAAGCACACATTTGTGCCGGTTTCCGTCATAAAAAAGGCATTGGAAATGACAATGTCTCACCCTTGTATCCTATTGGCAGTGCCAATTCTTGTAGCCAATGTTGTGCATCAGTAAAAACTCAAATGCTTTTTACGGATACCGTCTGCCATCAGCAAAAAAATAAATACAAATTTAAAAAAGGCGCAATGAAGCAGCCGCTGCTAGAGAAAGCGTCATTCCCTAGGCGCACGCATATATGGTGACATGCGTGTGCATGAGTCACATACATGCACACGCCTAGGGAATGATATGAGTGCATTGTTAATTTTCCGATCCAAGATGGCAAACGTCACTTGTATCTGTTAGTTAAAATAATTTAATTTCGGTAGAGCAAAATAATTTTTTGTACCTCGCAGCAGCCAGGCAGCAACTGGTAGCTCACAAAAAATCAAAAGAGGGAAGCATAGAGGTTGAGATAGAATCACCCTCCTGAACAGATCATCTAAACATAAGGATTCTATCAATGTGTGGAGGTGCAAAATATTTTTAGAGATTTTATACAAAAATTTAATTGGAGTGAAGTGATAGACTCTCTCTTAAAAATGGAAAGAAGAGAGCACATGTGCTTGTTTAAAATACCCCTCACACACTAAAAAAATCCGTTAGTGTCATGCTTCATCATAGGGGTCTTCCCGTCCCTATAACGGGGCGGGGCGTGCTACGACCAGACGGACTACGCGGGAGCACTATAATTGTGACAGAGCTATGTGTAGGTGTGTTGGTGACAAGTGAAGTGTAGGGATCTAACTAGTGAGTGCAAAAAATAAAAATTAAAAATTCCCTGGCTAGTAGAACAAATACACTTTATTGGAGTCTCTGGCTGGGAATGTTAAAAAGGGGATGTAGGTAGAGCAATTACTGACTACCAAGTCGACATGTTTCATAGGCAGTCCCCTGCTGCCTACTCATCAGGACCAAATCGTGATCCCTACTAGGAATAGCTCAGTTCTAAAGAAAGTAGGCCTACTGTCCTACAAATATACCGGCAAAAATAAGCTGGATATTTGTGCCTCAGGGCATGAGCTGGCCCGGGTGAAGCAAGGCATCAAAGAATAAGTGCCAAAAAAAACGGTGACCATTGGTCTCTGTAAAGGAAAAGGAGAAAAACGAGGGAGAAAGCACAGACATATTCATGTCATTACTGCTGGTCACGAAATGCTCTGATATTCACAACCATAGCTAGTTTGGTAGAATTCATAATGCTAGGTACAATTCCCTTCACCGTAGGTATGAGTATATTATTCAAAATGCACCTCTTGTTATTGGACAGAGTGTACGTCATATTGACCAGAACCATCCCAATGGATGTGGTTCATTCATAACCCATCATACATACAATAGTGGCTCAACACATTCATACAAACGATCCCAAAAGCATCAAAGGGGACATAAATACTTCATATTTTTCCAAGATCGATATTCTAGACACAGTATATCGTATTTTCTTAACACAATTATTCTAGAAATAATGCCAGTGTGGATGGTCACAAAAAACACTCGTTATATACATACTTTTTGGTAGTTCTCTCAGTGCCCCATGAGCTGGCAGGAGGAGGTAGATTAGCGCGGTCTACTGAAAAATAAATGTAGCCGCCCCTACTGTTAGATGTGGTTCGTTCGTTTCCTGATAGTGAAATGGCCCAGTGACCCGTTTTTTAAAGACTCAGGGTCCGAGTCTATCACTTACGTTACCGGCTCAAGCGATTCGCCTAGCATTCCTCCCATCCGAGCTCCGAAGATAGGTAATAGCTCGTCTGCCGGTTGGGTTATATTGAGCCTTCCATCATGCTCATTGACAAACGGAGAAACGCCCAAAGCAAACACTAGAATGGGCAAATCCAAGATGGCCGCCGCAGAACGGCTCAATGTGAGGATTTGTGGCCGATAGTCTTTTCTTGCTTTCTGTCGCCAGCGCGAGGAACCCAGATTAGCTTGATGCGACTGAATAAAAATTATATACTCGTGCTATGCCATATTAATAAATGCTTTGTCTCATTGTGGAATGTTTGGCTCTCTGGTATTAACAAATCAGAAAAATAACAAAAAAATGAAAAAAACTAAATTTAGTACACCTCATTTTTGATGCTTGTTAATTAGTGTTCCTGGGTCAAAAAAATATATATCACAAAATAAAAAATATATAGTGTGTAATCGCAGTTTCAGGAGACAGAATATTATCATTCTAATTTATCGTGGGTCAAACTGGTCGTTCAGCTGGTGGTTATTTTTCGTGCCGGGTCCCATTTTTTTATTATTGAATTCCTGCTAGATAGGTGTGGCCCAAGGGTCACAGGAAATAGCTCTCAGATTACCAAAAAGGATAGATTCATTATGTATACATTGCATTAGGGTAAACGGATGAGGTTCCACCTATCCCCATGAAGTGGCATTGTTCCAGAATTCATGTATGTAGATTCCATCAGGTAGGGATACTGGTATTAGAAATACCAAGGTTCACAGCTGTCCCCAGGGTATGTCATCGTTCAGTCCCTTTTTATGGGACTGAATACGAAACACCCATCTCTGTTCTTTTTCCAAGAGGTATCTCTCGTTGTTCACTAGCTCGACCACAGTCCAAGATATTTCGCTGGGTTTATGGTTCATCTCGAGGTAGTGATTCGTGAGTTTAGTGCTGATCTTCTTGCATTTGATGGTACTCTTATGTTCTCCTATCCTGACTTTCACCGCCCTGCTCGTCATACCTATATACTCCAATCCGCAGGGGCATATGATTAGATAGACCACATTGGTACTATTGCAGTTACTGAAACCCCTTTGCTCCCAGGTTGTCCCATCGTTAAAGGTTAGTTTATTGCTTTTCTTCGTGAGACAACATACCTTACAGTTTCCGCATGGGTGATGGCCATGTACAAAGTCAGGATTCTTCTGCACAGAATTGCTGTTTGCTTTTGGTCTGGTGTGGACTAAGGCATCCCTTATGCTCTGTGCTTTTCTATGAGAGAACAATGGTTTCGGTATTTGCAATTCTGAATAGCGGTGGGTTGCAAATACCGAAACCATTGTTCTCTCATAGAAAAGCACAGAGCATAAGGGATGCCTTAGTCCACACCAGACCAAAAGCAAACAGCAATTCTGTGCAGAAGAATCCTGACTTTGTACATGGCCATCACCCATGCGGAAACTGTAAGGTATGTTGTCTCACGAAGAAAAGCAATAAACTAACCTTTAACGATGGGACAACCTGGGAGCAAAGGGGTTTCAGTAACTGCAATAGTACCAATGTGGTCTATCTAATCATATGCCCCTGCGGATTGGAGTATATAGGTATGACGAGCAGGGCGGTGAAAGTCAGGATAGGAGAACATAAGAGTACCATCAAATGCAAGAAGATCAGCACTAAACTCACGAATCACTACCTCGAGATGAACCATAAACCCAGCGAAATATCTTGGACTGTGGTCGAGCTAGTGAACAACGAGAGATACCTCTTGGAAAAAGAACAGAGATGGGTGTTTCGTATTCAGTCCCATAAAAAGGGACTGAACGATGACATACCCTGGGGACAGCTGTGAACCTTGGTATTTCTAATACCAGTATCCCTACCTGATGGAATCTACATACATGAATTCTGGAACAATGCCACTTCATGGGGATAGGTGGAACCTCATCCGTTTACCCTAATGCAATGTATACATAATGAATCTATCCTTTTTGGTAATCTGAGAGCTATTTCCTGTGACCCTTGGGCCACACCTATCTAGCAGGAATTCAATAATAAAAAAATGGGACCCGGCACGAAAAATAACCACCAGCTGAACGACCAGTTTGACCCACGATAAATTAGAATGATAATATTCTGTCTCCTGAAACTGCGATTACACACTATATATTTTTTATTTTGTGATATATATTTTTTTGACCCAGGAACACTAATTAACAAGCATCAAAAATGAGGTGTACTAAATTTAGTTTTTTTCATTTTTTTGTTATTTTTCTGATTTGTTAATACCAGAGAGCCAAACATTCCACAATGAGACAAAGCATTTATTAATATGGCATAGCACGAGTATATAATTTTTATTCAGTCGCATCAAGCTAATCTGGGTTCCTCGCGCTGGCGACAGAAAGCAAGAAAAGACTATCGGCCACAAATCCTCACATTGAGCCGTTCTGCGGCGGCCATCTTGGATTTGCCCATTCTAGTGTTTGCTTTGGGCGTTTCTCCGTTTGTCAATGAGCATGATGGAAGGCTCAATATAACCCAACCGGCAGACGAGCTATTACCTATCTTCGGAGCTCGGATGGGAGGAATGCTAGGCGAATCGCTTGAGCCGGTAACGTAAGTGATAGACTCGGACCCTGAGTCTTTAAAAAACGGGTCACTGGGCCATTTCACTATCAGGAAACGAACGAACCACATCTAACAGTAGGGGCGGCTACATTTATTTTTCAGTAGACCGCGCTAATCTACCTCCTCCTGCCAGCTCATGGGGCACTGAGAGAACTACCAAAAAGTATGTATATAACGAGTGTTTTTTGTGACCATCCACACTGGCATTATTTCTAGAATAATTGTGTTAAGAAAATACGATATACTGTGTCTAGAATATCGATCTTGGAAAAATATGAAGTATTTATGTCCCCTTTGATGCTTTTGGGATCGTTTGTATGAATGTGTTGAGCCACTATTGTATGTATGATGGGTTATGAATGAACCACATCCATTGGGATGGTTCTGGTCAATATGACGTACACTCTGTCCAATAACAAGAGGTGCATTTTGAATAATATACTCATACCTACGGTGAAGGGAATTGTACCTAGCATTATGAATTCTACCAAACTAGCTATGGTTGTGAATATCAGAGCATTTCGTGACCAGCAGTAATGACATGAATATGTCTGTGCTTTCTCCCTCGTTTTTCTCCTTTTCCTTTACAGAGACCAATGGTCACCGTTTTTTTTGGCACTTATTCTTTGATGCCTTGCTTCACCCGGGCCAGCTCATGCCCTGAGGCACAAATATCCAGCTTATTTTTGCCGGTATATTTGTAGGACAGTAGGCCTACTTTCTTTAGAACTGAGCTATTCCTAGTAGGGATCACGATTTGGTCCTGATGAGTAGGCAGCAGGGGACTGCCTATGAAACATGTCGACTTGGTAGTCAGTAATTGCTCTACCTACATCCCCTTTTTAACATTCCCAGCCAGAGACTCCAATAAAGTGTATTTGTTCTACTAGCCAGGGAATTTTTAATTTTTATTTTTTGCACTCACTAGTTAGATCCCTACACTTCACTTGTCACCAACACACCTACACATAGCTCTGTCACAATTATAGTGCTCCCGCGTAGTCCGTCTGGTCGTAGCACGCCCCGCCCCGTTATAGGGACGGGAAGACCCCTATGATGAAGCATGACACTAACGGATTTTTTTAGTGTGTGAGGGGTATTTTAAACAAGCACATGTGCTCTCTTCTTTCCATTTTTAAGAGAGAGTCTATCACTTCACTCCAATTAAATTTTTGTATAAAATCTCTAAAAATATTTTGCACCTCCACACATTGATAGAATCCTTATGTTTAGATAAGCAACTGGTAGCTGCCAAGCCCTCCAAAACATTATAATAAATATATTACAGTCCACTTGAAATTCAGGGTGGGCTGTGAAAGAAACCAAATAAAGAATAAGAAAGCAAGGGAGGTGTGGGGAACGAAAGGAGCTTTGGGAGAAGGATTAGTGAACAACACAGAGCATGAAGGGGATGAGTGTTTGGTGAGGGAAGCAATACTCAAAGGGGAGAGCTAGAACACATTTAAACTCTAGTGGAGTGGTGAAAGAAAAAGAAACAAGCGCGCGTGCCTCGTGCTGAAAGTTAAAAAAAAAACAAGTTTGCAGAGGAGAGGAGTAGGCAGATGGGGGAGGGGAGAGAGGAGGGTGCCTACGCCTGTTTCCCTTGCGGGAGCGAGCAGGAACCATCTGTTAATTACAAAAGGATGATTCCAAAGCTCGCTCCCGCAAGGGAATCGCCAAACGTGCATGCGTTGCCATTCAAAGCAATGCAATGAATGCACGTTTTTGCCTGAAAAACAGAATCGTTTTCTAAAGGTCTCCTCCTGTACAGCGCATGCGCACTGCGTAGGCGAGACCTAATAAAAAGGGAGTTCAAGGCAAGGAGGTTCTTATAATCTGAATGCTGGTTAATGCATCCTCACTATTGCTGTTCTCTGCCTTGCTGGTCAGCTAATGGTGAGGTCATTGGAATGATGACACAGATTTAATAGTTTTCCTTGAATGGTGGTGCACCTTTGCTTTTGTTTCAAATTGTGACCTTCCTAAGTTTGAATTGCATTGTGATAGTGGGTGCATTAACAGTGTGCACACAGATATCTGGGTTCTTCCAGTGTATATACATAATAAAAGAGATAGCGGGTCAGGTGCTGTGTTCTATAGGGTTCCACTGTCTAGGTCTCTCTTTTTGAAAAGGGACTTTGAACCTTCTTGCCTGGAAGGTGTCAGGAGATCAAATGAAATCACAGGCTTTCGAGAGGAGCTGCACTTCTCCTGCTTCAGCTAAGACAGTCAAAAACCTGGGGGTCATTTTTGACGTGGATCTGACCTTCGAGTCTCAGGTCAGCCGCACTATCAGCACTTGATATTATATTTCAAAAATTCTCAGAAAGGTGCTCCCGTATATTCCAGCAGCACTGTATTGACCCACCATCATTGCACTAGTCACTTCCCGGCTTGACTATTGCAATGCCTATTATTTGAATATGAGCACAGCTTCCCTGAACAGGCTTCAGGTTGTACATAACGCGGCTGCCAGGCTGATCCTTAATATCCCTAAATGGCAGTCAGCAAAGGAGGGCCTTCGTACTCTGTATTGGCTCCCTATTAAGAAGCGAATATTTTTCAAAGCCCTGTGAATGGTTCACTAGGCCTTGCAAAACAAAGGATCGCAGCAGCTGAAAACCATGTTTCAACGGTATATGCCTGGGAGGACCGTGAGATCTTTCACCCAGAAAAAACTAATCACCCCTAAAAAGCAAAAGCCAGATGGGGTGGTCGCTCCTTCTCTGTGGTGGCCATAAAACTCTGGAATACCCTACCTTCTTCGATCTCCTATGCAGAATCGCTCCCAGTGTTCAAAAAGCTGCCGAAGATGTGGCTGTTTAAAATTTTAGTGAGCAGCTATGCACTCTCCTCTCTCTTCTCTACCGCCCAGCCCCTTTGGCACCTACGAGTATTAGTGCGCTTTATAAATCCTCATCCATTCCAATCCTATCCTTGGAGAATCATGGGCTCTGGGCACCCGCTATAGATATAACAGCATCTGGAGAACTTAAGTGCGCTGGTGCTTGGAGAGCAACCTGGATTCCGTGGAAGCTCCTATCGTACACACAGTCAATTTTTAGAAAAATGATTCAGGAGGGGTCTTAGTTACAAATCAATTAACTTCTATAGATCAGCTATTTCAGCAGACCACGCATTAGTAAATGGCAAAACCATGAGTAAAAATGTCATAGTATGCAGAATTTTCAAAAGTATAAGGATAAGGAGACCCCCTAAATGTGAGACTCTTTGAGATGTTAAACTAATGCTGGACTCATTCACTAATTGGCCTTATATCAAATACCTAGATAGGGAGAGTCTATTCATAAAATTAGCCTCTCTTCTCTGTCTAATCCTCTGCCATTGAGTATCAGATGTTAAAGTATTAGAAGTAAGTAATAGAGTTGATGATGCTTTTGGCTTAAATTCGAAATTATCAAAAGAACTAAAACTATGTCAAGTACAATTTTCTACCCAAAGTTCGATGCAAGCAAAAAACTTTGTGTTGTAAATTGCATAAAAGAAAATGATTCTAGAATCAATGAACATCATGCAAATGGTGTCAACAGTTACTTATCTCTTTTGTGAAACCTTTTAAACCTATAAGATTAGCCTCAATAGTTAGATAGGTTAAAAGTGGAATACACCTACCTGGTATTGACCTCAAGAAATTTCAGGCACTCTCAGTAAGAGGAGCTATGGCCAGTAATTCCTTCTGGAAAGGTGGTAAAATAGATGACATCCTTAAACCAGCCTACTGGTCCAATTCCAACACTTATGCAAAACACTATTGTAAACCGATTGAACACATCAGATGTGGTGTTACAAAAGTACCAACATGCATAATGGTAGCCTATGGTCTTTTAATGAAATTGTGATTCTTCTAATAACATGGCAAGAGAACCTGGATTTCATTAAAGACACAGCGGCTAACATTATCCCACCCTTCCCATCCCATAGGTTGATAAATAAATTACTGAAAGAATAAATGCACAGTTTTTAACACAACCTTTATTCAACGTATTGTTTAAAATACTACCTTAGTTTATCTTCCAATCGTTATTATCTTGCATAGCACATGTTTTTCACTGCTATGCTATCTCACAGCTACATGACAACAGAGCATTTACTCTCCTTATTTCAGATACTTCATCCTACTGCTTTGTTCTAGAATACTGTTTAGACTGTAGGGAAGATGTTCAGAAAGAATCCTATCTGTGATACCCTCATTAAGTCTTCATTTTTTCCACTTGGGATCCGTAAAAGAAAAAGAAGGAAACAAAAAGAAGAGGTATTTAGAAGAATATTTAGCTAAATACTTTGCATTTAAAAGAAGCTATCATATGTGCTTGACTATTATACATCAGGAAGATTCTGTTCTACAACTTTTTGTTTTGTGACATATTGCTTGTAAGTGGATGCTTTGAGTTAGCTTTAAAAGAAATATGCATAATGTTAGCCTCGATGTCTTTAATGAAATCCAGATTCTCTTGTCATGTTATTAGGAAAATCGCAATTTCAATTGGTCGGTGATGGAAACTAACAGGCCAGAAGGCAAAAGAACCTAAATCTTCAAAAGGAGCCATAGAGAGGATTTAAAGAATCTCCTCTCCAAAGTTGCGGATCCATATGCAGATTGTGCTGAATTCAAGGAATTAGTAGTTAAACTAAACATTGAACAGTAGCAAGAAAGTCTGAAAAACTAAAAAACATAGACAGCAATAAAGTTGGGGTCCATGAAAAAACTAGGACAGAATATAGTAAAACAACAGATATCAATGAACTCATGCAAATTGAGGGAATAAAAGGTCCACTTAATAAGGAGGAGAAACACAATAGACGTAAAATGAACCTCTGTTCATCCTGGGCAAAAATGGGCATTTCATGAAGAAATTATGGGATATCAAAACAAACAAAGCCCTTGGCTCAGAACTCAACTGAATCACTGGAAAACTACTTAAATTGGCAGGTGTCAAGGTTACAGAAATTGGGTACCTCAATTCCGTCACCGGGGCAACATGCTCGACAAAGCTAATTCTCACTTTGTCCTACCAAGCTCCTCCGGTGCCAAACAAACACAGAAGACCAGAGAGAACTCGAGAGTGCAAATGGGAATGGGAGCGAGAGGAAAAATAGCTGGTAGTTTTACTACATGCCACATGTTCTTCCCTTAGCATAGACGTAATGGTCCTTTACACATTACCTATCAAGCCACCTTGTTTAAACACATTTTGAATAAGAATTGTAATATGTAATTCTTCTTCTCTCAAAGAAAACTTTCTCCTAAAGTTTGAATATCAAAAGATGAGTAGGAATAAAATAAACTCCACATAAATGTGTTTGTGCAGACCAAGTTCAAAAGAGAAATAAAGCGGGCTTCAGAACAATATGTTTGCCCATTTTCTATTCCTGAATTCAACCTCTTGAGCCTTTCTGTCAATCTCTGAACACCCAGTACTACACTTGGGCATGAAACAAATGTGTCTAACCCATTAAAGAATCAGTGTACTTGCTAAAACAACATGAGACCTGAAAATGCGGAGTTCCGCAAGCAGTGGAGTGCGTTAAGTTGAGCCGTTTGCACTGATTTTTAGTGCCGAGTGTTTGTCCGGTGCTGGAAAATCAGCGTGAATGGAACCATGCACAGTGCAAGAAAGTACTTCTTTTTTCTGCTGCTTGAGTAGATTTTCTACTCAAGAGGCAGCTTCCCTAATGCAAACGGATGGTTAACCAACGCGAGTAGTTGTAACAATCTGCGACCGCCCAAGTTGGGAAATCATGCTGGGAGGTGGTCTAGCGTTGGATTTTCCTCACTTGTCAATTAAACATTGTCGAGTGCGAGCGAGAAAAGGGAACTTAGTTTGTCGGAACTCTGTGTGCTCACGGAGTGTGGAATACTCCTCAGACTCCGCCAACAGAGCAGATATAACCGGCAAGGCCTATACAACCCATGACATCGAGATGGTCGCTCGGTAGGGAGCTCGAGGAAAGAGCTCCAGGGTTCGGGATAACCTAATCGGTTTAAATCCCTGATCAACCCTGCCTTCCTGCCGCCTGACGACCAGTGGACAATCAGGAAGAAAACAGGACTGGGAATTTACTTACGAGTGTGAAAATTTCTGGTGGCTCGACTCGTTCTCAGCTCCCCGGGTCCGCCGCTCTGACTCTTCTGCCGGCTCTTCATCACCCCACAGCACCCCTACCGGACAACGACTCTACGACCTCCTCTCTGGATCGACCTCGGAGGCCAGCACTTGACGCGGTGACCGGGTCCTGCCCGCAGTTGCCTCTGCCTCGCCCTTCCACGGCTCACCCACGTCGTATACCAGAGCATTGCCAGGCTGAAGCATAGAGGCATGTGCGCGGGATCTCAGACTTCGGATCTCCCAGCCCCCATAGAGCCCATCAACATGACACGCCACGATTTCCCTGGCTGCGGAGAGGTGAGTGTTAACCCCTCAGCCTCTCGTTCCTATCGACGGACGGCGATTCCACACAGATGTTGTGTACGCCGATCTGCCATTACCTGCTCCGCCTAACTGAGTCTCTACTTGACTGGCTCCACTTCGAACATCGATCCTCGGTTTCCCTTTGTGCCTAATGGAAGTCTCCGCTGGACTGGCTCCGCCACACCTTGTCCCCCCCTGCTGCCAAAGACCGGACCGAGGCACCAGACAACATTGCTGCTTCGCCCGCCCCGACCCCCGCTGATCCCCAGCCGAGGCGCCTGACCAAATTGCTGTTTCACTCGCCTTGACCCCCGCTGATCCCAGGGGCCGGTGGCTGTTTCCGGACTCTGGAGATTCGGCCGCCTATGTCCATTTGATCTACAGGCTGTCTCTCAGTGCGGAGAGAACCTGGGTTTCCCCCCCCCCTGCCTGGCTAGGAGTTGTGGGCCCTTTTTGCCTGATTTGAAGCCCCGCCAGACTGGCTACATCTGAACTGGTCCCCCGTGCTCCTCCCTGGTGCCGAGATCAGGCGGAGGTACCGGACCGAACCTAGTTACTGATTGCTCCCTGTGGACGGTGTATGACTGACTGTGATAGTATCCCCCCCGTTCTTGTGGAGATCCTGTCCTCCATTTTGGGGTGGCTTCCTCAACTAGCACAAGATGGCGAATCCCTCCCCCATCAATGACTGACGAGCAATCAAGAAGCCTTAATACAATGCTAATACTACAGCCATCTTGTAACGGACCTTGCCCTTTACTTCTTCTGTCGGTCCTTAACCGTAGCACATCTCCCATTTGATCACTATTTAATTAGGCCAATACTTCTGGAAATGTTTGATTAGACTTTTTATTCTTATTTTATATATATGTTTTTATATGCATTTATTCTTAAGACAACCTCTCTGCACTCTCTATGAGGTCATAGATCACGGCCCGATTCACAATTAGCTTACATATAGTTGCACAAGTACAGCTATGCACTAGGGACCTCACTAACCTTACACCATATAAATGGTATAAGAATCACGTCTGGATTAGTCTGATGACTTAGAGCCTAATGAAGTGCTGGGGCCGCAATATACTACTAAATGTTCTCCTAATTTAGAAACACAACAGTGTGACTTACATCAACCCTTAACTAATGTAACATTAGTACGATATCCACGTAGCTCATACTGTATTTTGTTGATGTTGTTCTACTCTCACCATCCTATTCCTTATCTAACTACTCCCTTTCACAGGATACTCCCCCATTCCCTTGGAATTATGTGCACTATCTAAACTCACTGACATATGACCTAAATACACAGACCTATAATTAATGTAAACTCTTTTGCGCTATCTAGGCAGGGACTTCTATTCCTTGCTGTTAGTTATTCTGTTTATTCTCTTTAGCCTCAGTCACTTACTTCCCATTTTTAGTATTGCACATATTCCTGTTATTTATTTATTTCAAATGCATTTTATTGTTCTTATTACTATGCTTTCTTTTGTTGTTGTTTATTCAATCTGATTTTATTGTCCCCCACCTGGATGTCCTCTTACCTTGCCTTCCCTCATTTCCTTGTAACTTTTTGCTTTGGTTTAATGTATCACTTCCTTATCTCCCCTTTCCTTTCCTTTTTCCCGTTCTAATTAAATTCACGGTTTAATCTTTACTCTCCCTTCCTCGCTCTCTCCATTCTCTCCCAATCATGCCTACTCTCTCTCTCTCCCCTTCTTCCTCTGTATCGCCTATCTCGAAACTTGGCCCTAATTCCTGGTCTATCCTCTATCCTTCCCACCTCACCAAACATGGTAAGAAGAAATTCAAACACAATCTCCTTTGTCTCCACTCTGAAACCCTATTTTCTGATTACCACAATACACTTAACTCCTCCTTAATCACCAACTACATCTTCTTCTCCAAAACCTCCTTCTAAATGGAAAAGACTATTTCTTCAAACCCTCCCTGTCACTAACTCTCGCAACATTCCGTACAGTATTAAACTCTCCACCACCCCCTCTTCTTCCTTTCCTGGAGAAATTGATATTCCATCTTCAACTCTGGTAATATCCTCATTCAAGCCTCTGAAAATCACCTCTACATCTTCAAACTCCACTTTAGTACCTTATCTCAATCCCTAAATCAGTCCCTCAACACCCCCCCTCATCCCCTAGTTGCATTATCTCCCCCCTTGTCTCCTACCCCCTTATCTCCTCTCTCTGATCTACCTACAACCTCTCCTAACAGTAACGTCTACTCCCACTCTACACTATCTACTCAAACTCTCAATACCGATACTAGCACTGACTCCCTACTCCCCTATGACTCATGTCCCCTCCTCTCTGATTCTCCCATTCTTCCACCCAACCTGGTTGCCCTCACCCAACCACAGCTGTCCCCCATAGTGAACTGCCTTATGACCTGCTCTGACTCCCTTCACCCACGGTCCCATCCTCCTCTCCTTACTGTCTCCCCCAAATCTTCCACGATCCTGGATGTTCTCCCTCATTCAATATCTACCACCCCCACTCCTAATTTTATAAACGGTACCGACACCTTTATCTCACAATCACCTAGTTTTTCTGCCTCTCTCACATCTTCCTTCACCAATGATTGCCCCTCCCCATACCACTCAGTGCCCCTTCCCAACCCTCGTCTATCCCTAACTCTCAACCCTAATTCCCTTCTCCTCCAGCCCCCCTCAATCGCCCGGTACCTTCCGCTTCATTCCTTGCCCCACTCCCCTACGCCCTGCCTCTCTCAACTAGGGTCTGCCCCACACATTTCTCTTAAACCTCCAAACTTGTTCGATATTTCTACTATCTACTCGCCCCCTCAGGCCTCCCTTACTACCCTGCAGTCTCTAAGTACTATTGAGCACACCTCTCCTTGTGATCTCCCCCTGGACAAACCTCCCTTATTCTCCTCTTCATACCACTCTCCCTCGTCCCCTTCAGCCCCTCTCATGGACCGCCCTTGCCCCCCTCTTCTCAACAATACTCCTTCATCCATTCAATTCTCTTCTTCTGATTCCTGTAACATCCCCCCATTGATGCTCCTTATCCTCCCCCCTAGTTCTATCGCCCCCCCATACTCCCCAGCAACTCTTACGGCCCCTCCGCTGAGCACTTCCTGGACTACCCCTCCCCCTTATTTAACAAACGATTTTACCAAATCCAATGCCCCAACTACTCCCATCTCCTTGGCCCCTCCCCTCCCCAATACGAAACCTCCCACCCGTCATAACCCCCTTCTCCTTCCCCCCCCCGGGTTACCCTCCTCCCTCTCCCTAATCCCAACCCCTATTTTTCTCTCTCCCAATAACTTCTGACCCACTCCATTACTCACTTCTTACTCTATCACTCCTTAATGTTGAGCTTCTCCTTTTGTCCCTTGTTCTAGAATTCTCCTCCCTAAGATCCGACGTCTCACTCCTTACTAAAGCCCACTCCTCTGACCATGCACGCACATCTCCACACACCACCACCCCCCACTCCTCCTCCAATAACAGCCCCCCTGGCACTGGTATCGTCGATTATTCTTCTCACAGATCCCTCCTCCCTACAAACTGCCTGACCCCCCCAAACCCATTGATCCTTCCATTTCACCCCAACCCCACACGGCATCCGTGATTTCTAGCTCTCATCATGTTGCATACCCAATTCACATGCAGGTTAACTTTTCCCGAACCCCACCGTCTCCCCGCTTCCCTCCTCGTCCCCAAATACCCCTTTTCCGCAGTCTACTATCCCTGTTCTCCTTGGAACGAGTCGACTCCCCCTTTGCCCGACATCGCCTAGACCCCCACAACAACTAACCTCCATACTCCTTGATCCCCCACTCAATACCCTGACCTCTCTCCACTTCACTGCATGTTGATTAACTGCCGATCCGCATCCTGCCACGCGACTGATATTGCGGAAACCATTCTGAGTGAAAACATAGATATTGCTTTCCTTACGGAAACTTGGATCAACCCCCACTCTACTACTATCCTTGACCTGCTCATTCCTCCTGGATATTCCATCATTAGGAAAGACAGAATAAAGCAAATTGGAGGTGGCCTTGCCCTAATTTTTAAAAATGAACTCAATCTCACACTTGCTCATCCCCAGGACCCTTCTACCTTCGAATACCTCTGCGTTGATCTTACCGCTCCTGACTCCCCCACCATTCGTCTTCATACTATCTACCACCCCCCGGCAATCCCATCCCCTTTACCGAAGAGATTTCAGATCTCATCACTCAATCTTTGCTCACTCACCCCAAGAATCTCTTTCTCGGCGACTATAACATCCATTGGAATAATAACGACGAACCGTCTGTCATCCTCCTTAAAGATATCATGGACATTACTGACCTGACACAACTCTGCCAAGCCCCGACTCACTCGAAAGGCGCCACCCTGGATGCTATTATAACTAGCAAGGATCTTGCCTCTCTCATAGAAGTACCATGTGAACAAATGAAATTTGTAAGTACACTTTACCTTGTCAAGACAATAGACAAGGGGCTGACACCAGTCATAAATCTCAGAGAACTGAACAAGTCCCTCGCCTACAGACATTTTAAAATGGAGATAATCTACCTTTTGAGGGGCATACTACTAGAGAAAGATTGGCTAGTGAAGTTGGACTTGAAAGACGCCTACTTCACAATTCCTATGGCTCTAGAATACCAACCTTACCTCCAATTCGTATGGAACCATCATCTATTTTAATTCCAGGCTTTCCTTTTTGGCTTATCCTCTGCTCCTTGGTGCTTAACCATGGTAATGAAAGCTATAGCATCCTTCTTGAAAGAAAGAGGGAGACCATTGATCATCTATCTCGATTACATTCTATTATGTCGCGACATCACTCTCAGATTCGACAGGATCTGAATGAACAAAGAAATATCTATCCTGACTCTCTCCAGATCACTGGCATTCTAGGGATTTACTGCTGAAGACACAATAAAATCCCTCCTCTTACTACCCAAAAAAAAGATAACAAAAATACGTAAAGAAATAAAGTTTGTATTAAAACAAGAGCTTTTAAACTCAATAGAACAAACCAGACTCCTGGGTCTCCTTTCTTCCTCTATGTAAGCTATCTTACCGGGACCATTACATTACCGAGCCCTTCAAAGAGCCCTTCAAAGGGTAAAGACAAAAGATGCTTTTGGCTTAAATTCGAAATTATCAAAAGAACTAAAACTATGTCAAATACAATTTTCTACCCAAACTTCGATGCAAGCAAAAAACTTTGTGTTGTAAATTGCATAAAAGAAAATGATTCTAGAATCAATGAACATCATGCAAATGGTGTCAACCAGTTACTTATCTCTTTTGTGAAACCTTTTAAACCTATAAGATTAGCCTCAATAGTTAGATAGGTTAAAAGTGGAATACACCTACCTGGTATTGACCTCAAGAAATTTCAGGCACTCTCAGTAAGAGGAGCTATGGCCAGTAATTCCTTCTGGAAAGGTGGTAAAATAGATGACATCCTTAAACCAGCTGACTGGTCCAATTCCAACACTTATGCAAAACACTATTGTAAACCGATTGAACACATCAGATGTGGTGTTACAAAAGTACCAACATGCATAATGGTAGCCTATGGTCTTTTAATGAAATTGTGATTCTCCTAATAACATGGCAAGAGAACCTGGATTTCATTAAAGACACAGCGGCTAACATTATACCACCCTTCCCTTCCCTTAGGTTGATAAATAAATTACTGAAAGAATAAATGCACAGTTTTTAACACAACCTTTATTCAATGTATTGTTTAAAATACTACCTTAGTTTATCTTCTAATCGTTATTATCTTGCATAGCACATGTTTTTCACTGCTATGCTATCTCACAGCTACATGACAACAGAGCATTTACTCTCCTTATTTCAGATACTTCATCATACTGCTTTGTTCTAGAATACTGTTTAGACTGTAGGGAAGATGTTCAGAAAGAATCCTATCTGTGATACCCTCATTAAGTCTTCATTTTTTCCACTTGGGATCCATAAAAGAAAAAGAAGGAAACAAAAAGAAGAGGTATTTAGAAGAATATTTAGCTTAATACTTTGCATTTAAAAGAAGCTATCATATGTGCTTGACTATTATACATCAGGAAGATTCTGTTCTACAACTGTTTTTTTTGTGACATATTGCTTGTAAGTGGATGCTTTGAGTTAGCTTTAAAAGAAATATGCATAATGTTAGCCTCCATGTCTTTAATGAAATCCAGATTCTCTTGTCATGTTATTAGGAAAATCGCAATTTCAATTGGTCGGTGATGGAAACTAACAGGCCAGAAGGCAAAAGAACCTAAATCTTCAAAAGGAGCCATAGAGAGGATTTAAAGAATCTCCTCTCCAAAGTTGCGGATCCATATGCAGATTGTGCTGAATTCAAGGAATTAGTAGTTAAACTAAACATTGAACAGTAGCAAGAAAGTCTGAAAAACTAAAAATCATAGACAGCAATATAGTTGGGGTCCTTGAAAAAACTAGGCAGAATATAGTAAAACAACAGATATCAATGAACTCATGCAAATTGAGGGAATAAAAGGTCCACTTAATAAGGATGAGAAACACAATAGACGTAAAATGAACCTCTGTTCATCCTGGGCAAAAATGGGCATTTCATGAAGAAATTATGGGATATCAAAACAAACAAAGCCCTTGGCTCAGAACTCAACTGAATCACTGGAAAACTACTTAAATTGGCAGATGTCAAGGTTACAGAAATTGGGTACCTCAATTCCGTCACCGGGGCAACATGCTCGACAAAGCTAATTCTCACTTTGTCTTACCAAGCTCCTCCGGTGCCAAACAAACACAGAAGACCAGAGAGAACTCGAGAGTGCAAATGGGAATGGGAGCGAGAGGAAAAATAGCTGGTAGTTTTACTACATGCCACATGTTCTTCCCTTAGCATAGACGTAATGGTCCTTTACACATTACCAATTTTCAAGCCACCTTGTTTAAACACATTTTGAATAAGAATTGTAATATGAAATTCTTCTTCTCTCAAAGAAAAATTTCTCCTAAAGTTTGAAAATCAAAAGATGAGTAGGAATAAAATAAACTCCACAGAAATGTGTTTGTGCAGACCAAGTTCAAAAGAGAAATAAAGCGGGCTTCAGAACAATATGTTTGCCCATTTTCTATTCCTGAATTCAACCTCTTGAGCCTTTCTGTCAATCTCTGAACACCCAGTACTACACTTGTGCATGAAACAAATGTGTCTAACCCATTAAAGAATCAGTGTACTTGCTAAAACAACATGAGACCTGAAAATGCGGAGTTCCGCAAGCAGTGGAGTGCATTAAGTTGAGCCGTTTGCACTGATTTTTAGTGCCGAGTGTTTGTCCGGCGCTGGAAAATCAGCGTGAATGGAACCATGCACAGTGCAAGAAATTGCTTCTTTTTTCTGCTGCTTGAGTAGATTTTCTACTCAAGAGGCAGCTTCCCTAATGCAAACGGATGGTTAAACAACGCGAGTAGTTGTAACAATCCGCGACCGCCCAAGTTGAGAAATCTTGCTGGGAGGTGGTCTAGCGTTGGATTTTCCTCACTTGTCAATTAAACATTGTCGAGTGCGAGCGAGAAAAGGGAACTCAGTTTGTCGGAACTCTGTGTGCTCACGGAGTGTGGAATACTCCTCAGACTCCGCCAACAGAGCAGATATAACCGGCAAGGCCTATTCAACCCATGACATCGAGATGGCCGCTCGGTAGGGAGCTCGAGGAAAGAGCTCCAGGGTTCGGGATAACCTAATCGGTTTAAATCCCTGATCAACCCTGCCTTCCTGCCGCCTGACGACCAGTGGACAATCAGGAAGAAAACAGGACTGGGAATTTACTTACGAGTGCGAAAATCTCTGGTGGCTCGACTCGTTCTCAGCTCCCCGGGTCCGCCGCTCTGACTCTTCTGCCGGCTCTTCATCACCCCACAGCACCCCTACCGGACCACGACTCTACGACCTCCTCTCTGGATCGACCTCGGAGGCCAGCACTTGACGCGTGATGGGGTCCTGCCCGCAGTTGCCTCTGCCTCGCCCTTCCACGGCTCACCCGCGGGCTGTGCAGCCCGCCCCCCACAAGTCGTGTACCAGAGCATTGCCAGGCTGAAGCATAGAGGCGGGTGCGCGGGATCTCAGACTTCGGATCTCCCAGCCCCCATAGAGCCCATCAACATGACACGCTACGATTTCCCTGGCTGCGGAGAGGTGAGTGTTAACCCCTCAGCCTCTCGTTCCTGCCGACGGACGGCGATTCCACACAGATGCTGTGTACGCCGATCTGCCATTACCTGCTCCGCCTAACTGAGTCTCTACTTGACTGGCTCCACTTCGAACATCGATCCTCGGTTTCCCTTTGTGCCTAATGGAAATCTCCGCTGGACTGGCTCCGCCACACCTTGTCCCCCCCTGCTGCCGAAGACCGGACCGAGGCGCCAGACAACATTGCTGCTTCGCCCGCCCCGACCCCCGCTGATCCCCGGCCGAGGCGCCTGACCAAATTGCTGTTTCACTCGCCTTGACCCCCGCTGATCCCAGGGGCCGGTGGCTGTTTCCGGACTCTGGAGATTCGGCCGCCTATGTCCATTTGACCTACAGGCTGTCTCTCAGTGCGGAGAGAACCCGGGTTTTCCCCCTCCCCCCTGCCTGGCTAGGAGTTGTGGGCCCTTTTTGCCTGATTTGAAGCCCCGCCAGACTGGCTACATCTGAACTGGTCCCCCGTGCTCCTCCCTGGTGCCGAGATCAGGCGGAGGTACCGGACCGAACCTAGTTACTGATTGCTCCCTGTGGACGGTGTATGACTGACTGTGATAGTATCCCCCCCGTTCTTGTGGAGATCCTGTCCTCCATTTTGGGGTGGCTTCCTCAACTAGCACAAGATGGCGAATCCCTCCCCCATCAATGACTGACGAGCAATCAAGAAGCCTTAATACAATGCTAATACTACAGCCATCTTGTAACGGACCTTGCCCTTTACTTCTTCTGTCGGTCCTTAACCGTAGCACATCTCCCATTTGATCACTATTTAATTAGGCCAATACTTCTGGAAATGTTTGATTAGACTTTTTATTCTTATTTTATATATATGTTTTTATATGCATTTATTCTTAAGACAACCTCTCTGCACTCTCTATGAGGTCATAGATCACGGCCTGATTCACAATTAGCTTACATATAGTTGCACAAGTACAGCTATGCACTAGGGACCTCACTAACCTTACACCATATAAATGGTATAAGAATCACGTCTGGATTAGTCTGATGACTTAGAGCCTAATGAAGTGCTGGGGCCGCAATATACTACTAAATGTTCTCCTAATTTAGAAACACAACAGTGTGACTTACATCAACCCTTAACTAATGTAACATTAGTACGATATCCACGTAGCTCATACTGTATTTTGTTGATGTTGTTCTACTCTCACCATCCTATTCCTTATCTAACTACTCCCTTTCACAGGATACTCCCCCATTCCCTTGGAATTATGTGCACTATCTAAACTCACTGACATATGACCTAAATACACAGACCTATAATTAATGTAAACTCTTTTGCGCTATCTAGGCAGTGACTTCTATTCCTTGCTGTTAGTTATTCTGTTTATTCTCTTTAGCCTCAGTCACTTACTTCCCATTTTTAGTATTGCACATATTCCTGTTATTTATTTATTTCAAATGCATTTTATTGTTCTTATTACTATGCTTTCTTTTGTTGTTGTTTATTCAATCTGATTTTATTGTCCCCCACCTGGATGTCCTCTTACCTTGCCTTCCCTCATTTCCTTGTAACTTTTTGCTTTGGTTTAATGTATCACTTCCTTATCTCCCCTTTCCTTTCCTTTTTCCCATTCTAATTAAATTCACGGTTTAATCTTTACTCTCCCTTCCTCGCTCTCTCCATTCTCTCCCAATCATGCCTACTCTCTCTCTCTCCCCTTCTTCCTCTGTATCGCCTATCTCGAAACTTGGCCCTAATTCCTGGTCTATCCTCTATCCTTCCCACCTCACCAAACATGGTAAGAAGAAATTCAAACACAATCTCCTTTGTCTCCACTCTGAAACCCTATTTGCTGATTACCACAATACACTTAACTCCTCCTTAATCACCAACTACATCTTCTTCTCCAAAACCTCCTTCTAAATGGAAAAGACTATTTCTTCAAACCCTCCCTGTCACTAACTCTCGCAACATTCCGTACAGTATTAAACTCTCCACCACCCCCTCTTCTTCCTTTCCTGGAGAAATTGATATTCCATCTTCAACTCTGGTAATATCCTCATTCAAGCCTCTGAAAATCACCTCTACATCTTCAAACTCCACTTTAGTACCTTATCTCAATCCCTAAATCAGTCCCTCAACACCCCCACCTCATCCCCTAGTTGCATTATCTCCCCCCTTGTCTCCTACCCCCTTATCTCCTCTCTCTGATCTACCTACAACCTCTCCTAACAGTAACGTCTACTCCCACTCTACACTATCTACTCAAACTCTCAATACCGATACTAGCACTGACTCCCTACTCCCCTATGACTCATGTCCCCTCCTCTCTGATTCTCCCATTCTTCCACCCAACCTGGTTGCCCTCACCCAACCACAGCTGTCCCCCATAGTGAACTGCCTTATGACCTGCTCTGACTCCCTTCACCCACGGTCCCATCCTCCTCTCCTTACTGTCTCCCCCACATCTTCCACGATCCTGGATGTTCTCCCTCATTCAATATCTACCACCCCCACTCCTAATTTTATAAACGGTACCGACACCTTTATCTCACAATCACCTAGTTTTTCTGCCTCTCTCACATCTTCCTTCACCAATGATTGCCCCTCCCCATACCACTCAGTGCCCCTTCCCAACCCTCGTCTATCCCTAACTCTCAACCCTAATTCCCTTCTCCTCCAGCCCCCCTCAATCGCCCGGCACCTTCCGCTTCATTCCTTGCCCCACTCCCCTACGCCCTGCCTCTCTCAACTAGGGTCTGCCCCACACATTTCTCTTAAACCTCCAAACTTGTTCGATATTTCTACTATCTACTCGCCCCCTCAGGCCTCCCTTACTACCCTGCAGTCTCTAAGTACTATTGAGCACACCTCTCCTTGTGATCTCCCCCTGGACAAACCTCCCTTATTCTCCTCTTCATACCACTCTCCCTCGTCCCCTTCAGCCCCTCTCATGGACCGCCCTTGCCCCCCTCTTCTCAACAATACTCCTTCATCCATTCAATTCTCTTCTTCTGATTCCTGTAACATCCCCCCATTGATGCTCCTTATCCTCCCCCCCTAGTTCTATCGCCCCCCCATACTCCCCAGCAACTCTTACGTCCCCTCCGCTGAGCACTTCCTGGACTACCCCTCCCCCTTATTTAACAAACAATTTTACCAAATCCAATGCCCCAACTACTCCCATCTCCTTGGCCCCTCCCCTCCCCAATACAAAACCTCCCACCCGTCATAACCCCCTTCTCCTTCCCCCCCGGGTTACCCTCCTCCCTCTCCCTAATCCCAACCCCTATTTTTCTCTCTCCCAATAACTTCTGACCCACTCCATTACTCACTTCTTACTCTATCACTCCTTAATGTTGAGCTTCTCCTTTTGTCCCTTGTTCTAGAATTCTCCTCCCTAAGATCCGACGTCTCACTCCTTACTAAAGCCCACTCCTCTGACCATGCACGCACATCTCCACACACCACCACCCCCCCACTCCTCCTCCAATAACAGCCCCCCTGGCACTGGTATCGTCGATTATTCTTCTCACAGATCCCTCCTCCCTACAAACTGCCTGACCCCCCCAAACCCATTGATCCTTCCATTTCACCCCAACCCCACACGGCATCCGTGATTTCTAGCTCTCATCATGTTGCATACCCAATTCACATGCAGGTTAACTTTTCCCGAACCCCACCGTCTCCCCGCTTCCCTCCTCGTCCCCAAATACCCCTTTTCCGCAGTCTACTATCCCTGTTCTCCTTGGAACGAGTCGACTCCCCCTTTGCCCGACATCGCCTAGACCCCCACAACAACTAACCTCCATACTCCTTGATCCCCCACTCAATACCCTGACCTCTCTCCACTTCACTGCATGTTGATTAACTGCCGATCCGCATCCTGCCACGCGACTGATATTGCGGAAACCATTCTGAGTGAAAACATAGATATTGCTTTCCTTATGGAAACTTGGATCAACCCCCACTCTACTACTATCCTTGACCTGCTCATTCCTCCTGGATATTCCATCATTAGGAAAGACAGAATAAAGCAAATTGGAGGTGGCCTTGCCCTAATTTTTAAAAATGAACTCAATCTCACACTTGCTCATCCCCAGGACCCTTCTACCTTCGAATACCTCTGCGTTGATCTTACCGCTCCTGACTCCCCCACCATTCGTCTTCATACTATCTACCACCCCCCGGCAATCCCATCCCCTTTACCGAAGAGCTTTCAGATCTCATCACTCAATCTTTGCTCACTCACCCCAAGAATCTCTTTCTCGGCGACTATAACATCCATTGGAATAATAATGACGAACCGTCTGTCATCCTCCTTAAAGATATCATGGACATTACTGACCTGACACAACTCTGCCAAGCCCCGACTCACTCGAAAGGCGCCACCCTGGATGCTATTATAACTAGCAAGGATCTTGCCTCTCTCATAGAAGTACCATGTGAACAAATGAAATTTGTAAGTACACTTTACCTTGTCAAGACAATAGACAAGGGGCTGACACCAGTCATAAATCTCAGAGAACTGAACAAGTCCCTCCCCTCCAGACATTTTAAAATGGAGATAATCTACCTTTTGAGGGGCATACTACTAGAGAAAGATTGGCTAGTGAAGTTGGACTTGAAAGACGCCTACTTCACAATTCCTATGGCTCTAGAATACCAACCTTACCTCCAATTCGTATGGAACCATCATCTATTTTAATTCCAGGCTTTCCTTTTTGGCTTATCCTCTGCTCCTTGGTGCTTAACCATGGTAATGAAAGCTATAGCATCCTTCTTGAAAGAAAGAGGGAGACCATTGATCATCTATCTCGATTACATTCTATTATGTCGCGACATCACTCTCAGATTCGACAGGATCTGAATGAACAAAGAAATATCTATCCTGACTCTCTCCAGATCACTGGCATTCTAGGGATTTACTGCTGAAGACACAATAAAATCCCTCCTCTTACTACCCAAAAAGAAGATAACAAAAATACGTAAAGAAATAAAGTTTGTATTAAAACAAGAGCTTTTAAACTCAATAGAACAAACCAGACTCCTGGGTCTCCTTTCTTCCTCTATGTAAGCTATCTTACCGGGACCATTACATTACCGAGCCCTTCAAAGAGCCCTTCAAAGGGTAAAGACAAAAGATGCTTTTGGCTTAAATTCGAAATTATCAAAAGAACTAAAACTATGTCAAGTACAATTTTCTACCCAAACTTCGATGCGAGCAAAAAACTTTGTGTTGTAAATTGCATAAAAGAAAATGATTCTAGAATCAATGAACATCATGCAAATGGTGTCAACCAGTTACTTATCTCTCTTGTGAAACCTTTTAAACCTATAAGATTAGCCTCAATAGTTAGATAGGTTAAAAGTGGAATACACCTACCTGGTATTGACCTCAAGAAATTTCAGGCACTCTCAGTAAGAGGAGCTATGGCCAGTAATTCCTTCTGGAAAGGTGGTAAAATAGATGACATCCTTAAACCAGCTGACTGGTCCAATTCCAACACTTATGCAAAACACTATTGTAAACCGATTGAACACATCAGATGTGGTGTTACAAAAGTACCAACATGCATAATGGTAGCCTATGGTCTTTTAATGAAATTGTGATTCTCCTAATAACATGGCAAGAGAACCTGGATTTCATTAAAGACACAGCGGCTAACATTATCCCACCCTTCCCTTCCCTTAGGTTGATAAATAAATTACTGAAAGAATAAATGCACAGTTTTTAACACAACCTTTATTCAATGTATTGTTTAAAATACTACCTTAGTTTATCTTCTAATCGTTATTATCTTGCATAGCACATGTTTTTCACTGCTATGCTATCTCACAGCTACATGGCAACAGAGCATTTACTCTCCTTATTTCAGATACTTCATCATGCTGCTTTGTTCTAGAATACTGTTTAGACTGTAGGGAAGATGTTCAGAAAGAATCCTATCTGTGATACCCTCATTAAGTCTTCATTTTTTCCACTTGGGATCCATAAAAGAAAAAGAAGGAAACAAAAAGAAGAGGTATTTAGAAGAATATTTAGCTTAATACTTTGCATTTAAAAGAAGCTATCATATGTGCTTGACTATTATACATCAGGAAGATTCTGTTCTACAACTGTTTGTTTTGTGACATATTGCTTGTAAGTGGATGCTTTGAGTTAGCTTTAAAAGAAATATGCATAATGTTAGCCTCCATGTCTTTAATGAAATCCAGATTCTCTTGTCATGTTATTAGGAAAATCGCAATTTCAATTGGTCGGTGATGGAAACTAACAGGCCAGAAGGCAAAAGAACCTAAATCTTCAAAAGGAGCCATAGAGAGGATTTAAAGAATCTCCTCTCCAAAGTTGCGGATCCATATGCAGATTGTGCTGAATTCAAGGAATTAGTAGTTAAACTAAACATTGAACAGTAGCAAGAAAGTCTGAAAAACTAAAAATCATAGACAGCAATATAGTTGGGGTCCTTGAAAAAACTAGGCAGAATATAGTAAAACAACAGATATCAATGAACTCATGCAAATTGAGGGAATAAAAGGTCCACTTAATAAGGATGAGAAACACAATAGACGTAAAATGAACCTCTGTTCATCCTGGGCAAAAATGGGCATTTCATGAAGAAATTATGGGATATCAAAACAAACAAAGCCCTTGGCTCAGAACTCAACTGAATCACTGGAAAACTACTTAAATTGGCAGATGTCAAGGTTACAGAAATTGGGTACCTCAATTCCGTCACCGGGGCAACATGCTCGACAAAGCTAATTCTCACTTTGTCCTACCAAGCTCCTCCGGTGCCAAACAAACACATAAGACCAGAGAGAACTCGAGAGTGCAAATGGGAATGGGAGCGAGAGGAAAAATAGCTGGTAGTTTTACTACATGCCACATGTTCTTCCCTTAGCATAGACGTAATGGTCCTTTACACATTACCAATTTTCAAGCCACCTTGTTTAAACACATTTTGAATAAGAATTGTAATATGTAATTCTTCTTCTCTCAAAGAAAAATTTCTCCTAAAGTTTGAAAATCAAAAGATGAGTAGGAATAAAATAAACTCCACAGAAATGTGTTTGTGCAGACCAAGTTCAAAAGAGAAATAAAGCGGGCTTCAGAACAATATGTTTGCCCATTTTCTATTCCTGAATTCAACCTCTTGAGCCTTTCTGTCAATCTCTGAACACCCAGTACTACACTTGTGCCTGAAACAAATGTGTCTAACCCATTAAAGAATCAGTGTACTTGCTAAAACAACATGAGACCTGAAAATGCGGAGTTCCGCAAGCAGTGGAGTGCATTAAGTTGAGCCGTTTGCACTGATTTTTAGTGCCGAGTGTTTGTCCGGCGCTGGAAAATCAGCGTGAATGGAACCATGCACAGTGCAAGAAAGTGCTTCTTTTTTCTGCTGCTTGAGTAGATTTTCTACTCAAGAGGCAGCTTCCCTAATGCAAACGGATGGTTAACCAACGCGAGTAGTTGTAACAATCCACGACCGCCCAAGTTGAGAAATCTTGCTGGGAGGTGGTCTAGCGTTGGATTTTCCTCACTTGTCAATTAAACATTGTCGAGTGCGAGTGAGAAAAGGGAACTCAGTTTGTCGGAACTCTGTGTGCTCACGGAGTGTGGAATACTCCTCAGACTCCGCCAACAGAGCAGATATAACCGGCAAGGCCTATTCAACCCATGACATCGAGATGGCCGCTCGGTAGGGAGCTCGAGGAAAGAGCTCCAGGGTTCGGGATAACCTAATCGGTTTAAATCCCTGATCAACCCTGCCTTCCTGCCGCCTGACGACCAGTGGACAATCAGGAAGAAAACAGGACTGGGAATTTACTTACGAGTGCGAAAATCTCTGGTGGCTCGACTCGTTCTCAGCTCCCCGGGTCCGCCGCTCTGACTCTTCTGCCGGCTCTTCATCACCCCACAGCACCCCTACCGGACAACGACTCTACGACCTCCTCTCTGGATCGACCTCGGAGGCCAGCACTTGACGCGGTGATGGGGTCCTGCCCGCAGTTGCCTCTGCCTCGCCCTTCCACGGCTCACCCGCGGGCTGTGCAGCCCGCCCCCCACAAGTCGTGTACCAGAGCATTGCCAGGCTGAAGCATAGAGGCGGGTGCGCGGGATCTCAGACTTCGGATCTCCCAGCCCCCATAGAGCCCATCAACATGACACGCTACGATTTCCCTGGCTGCGGAGAGGTGAGTGTTAACCCCTCAGCCTCTCGTTCCTGCCGACGGACGGCGATTCCACACAGATGCTGTGTACGCCGATCTGCCATTACCTGCTCCGCCTAACTGAGTCTCTACTTGACTGGCTCCACTTCGAACATCGATCCTCGGTTTCCCTTTGTGCCTAATGGAAATCTCCGCGGGACTGGCTCCGCCACACCTTGTCCCCCCCTGCTGCCGAAGACCGGACCGAGGCGCCAGACAACATTGCTGCTTCGCCCGCCCCGACCCCCGCTGATCCCCGGCCGAGGCGCCTGACCAAATTGCTGTTTCACTCGCCTTGACCCCCGCTGATCCCAGGGGCCGGTGGCTGTTTCCGGACTCTGGAGATTCGGCCGCCTATGTCCATTTGACCTACAGGCTGTCTCTCAGTGCGGAGAGAACACGGGTTTGCCCCCCCCCCCTGCCTGGCTAGGAGTTGTGGGCCCTTTTTGCCTGATTTGAAGCCCCGCCAGACTGGCTACATCTGAACTGGTCCCCCGTGCTCCTCCCTGGTGCCGAGATCAGGCGGAGGTACCGGACCGAACCTAGTTACTGATTGCTCCCTGTGGACGGTGTATGACTGACTGTGATAGTATCCCCCCCGTTCTTGTGGAGATCCTGTCCTCCATTTTGGGGTGGCTTCCTCAACTAGCACAAGATGGCGAATCCCTCCCCCATCAATGACTGACGAGCAATCAAGAAGCCTTAATACAATGCTAATACTACAGCCATCTTGTAACGGACCTTGCCCTTTACTTCTTCTGTCGGTCCTTAACCGTAGCACATCTCCCATTTGATCACTATTTAATTAGGCCAATACTTCTGGAAATGTTTGATTAGACTTTTTATTCTTATTTTATATATATGTTTTTATATGCATTTATTCTTAAGACAACCTCTCTGCACTCTCTATTAGGTCATAGATCACGGCCTGATTCACAATTAGCTTACATATAGTTGCACAAGTACAGCTATGCACTAGGGACCTCACTAACCTTACACCATATAAATGGTATAAGAATCACGTCTGGATTAGTCTGATGACTTAGAGCCTAATGAAGTGCTGGGGCCGCAATATACTACTAAATGTTCTCCTAATTTAGAAACACAACAGTGTGACTTACATCAACCCTTAACTAATGTAACATTAGTACGATATCCACGTAGCTCATACTGTATTTTGTTGATGTTGTTCTACTCTCACCATCCTATTCCTTATCTAACTACTCCCTTTCACAGGATACTCCCCCATTCCCTTGGAATTATGTGCACTATCTAAACTCACTGACATATGACCTAAATACACAGACCTATAATTAATGTAAACTCGTTTGCGCTATCTAGGCAGTGACTTCTATTCCTTGCTGTTAGTTATTCTGTTTATTCTCTTTAGCCTCAGTCACTTACTTCCCATTTTTAGTATTGCACATATTCCTGTTATTTATTTATTTCAAATGCATTTTATTGTTCTTATTACTATGCTTTCTTTTGTTGTTGTTTATTCAATCTGATTTTATTGTCCCCCACCTGGATGTCCTCTTACCTTGCCTTCCCTCATTTCCTTGTAACTTTTTGCTTTGGTTTAATGTATCACTTCCTTATCTCCCCTTTCCTTTCCTTTTTCCCGTTCTAATTAAATTCACGGTTTAATCTTTACTCTCCCTTCCTCGCTCTCTCCATTCTCTCCCAATCATGCCTACTCTCTCTCTCTCCCCTTCTTCCTCTGTATCGCCTATCTCGAAACTTGGCCCTAATTCCTGGTCTATCCTCTATCCTTCCCACCTCACCAAACATGGTAAGAAGAAATTCAAACACAATCTCCTTTGTCTCCACTCTGAAACCCTATTTGCTGATTACCACAATACACTTAACTCCTCCTTAATCACCAACTACATCTTCTTCTCCAAAACCTCCTTCTAAATGGAAAAGACTATTTCTTCAAACCCTCCCTGTCACTAACTCTCGCAACATTCCGTACAGTATTAAACTCTCCACCACCCCCTCTTCTTCCTTTCCTGGAGAAATTGATATTCCATCTTCAACTCTGGTAATATCCTCATTCAAGCCTCTGAAAATCACCTCTACATCTTCAAACTTCACTTTAGTACCTTATCTCAATCCCTAAATCAGTCCCTCAACACCCCCACCTCATCCCCTAGTTGCATTATCTCCCCCCTTGTCTCCTACCCCCTTATCTCCTCTCTCTGATCTACCTACAACCTCTCCTAACAGTAACGTCTACTCCCACTCTACACTATCTACTCAAACTCTCAATACCGATACTAGCACTGACTCCCTACTCCCCTATGACTCATGTCCCCTCCTCTCTGATTCTCCCATTCTTCCACCCAACCTGGTTGCCCTCACCCAACCACAGCTGTCCCCCATAGTGAACTGCCTTATGACATGCTCTGACTCCCTTCACCCACGGTCCCATCCTCCTCTCCTTACTGTCTCCCCCACATCTTCCACGATCCTGGATGTTCTCCCTCATTCAATATCTACCACCCCCACTCCTAATTTTATAAACGGTACCGACACCTTTATCTCACAATCACCTAGTTTTTCTGCCTCTCTCACATCTTCCTTCACCAATGATTGCCCCTCCCCATACCACTCAGTGCCCCTTCCCAACCCTCGTCTATCCCTAACTCTCAACCCTAATTCCCTTCTCCTCCAGCCCCCCTCAATCGCCCGGCACCTCCCGCTTCCTTCCTTGCCCCCCTCCCCTACGCCCTGCCTCTCTCAACTAGGGTCTGCCCCACACATTTCTCTTAAACCTCCAAACTTGTTCGATATTTCTACTATCTACTCGCCCCCTCAGGCCTCCCTTACTACCCTGCAGTCTCTAAGTACTATTGAGCACACCTCTCCTTGTGATCTCCCCCTGGACAAACCTCCCTTATTCTCCTCTTCATACCACTCTCCCTCGTCCCCTTCAGCCCCTCTCATGGACCGCCCTTGCCCCCCTCTTCTCAACAATACTCCTTCATCCATTCAATTCTCTTCTTCTGATTCCTGTAACATCCCCCCATTGATGCTCCTTATCCTCCCCCCCTAGTTCTATCGCCCCCCCATACTCCCCAGCAACTCTTACGTCCCCTCCGCTGAGCACTTCCTGGACTACCCCTCCCCCTTATTTAACAAACAATTTTACCAAATCCAATGCCCCAACTACTCCCATCTCCTTGGCCCCTCCCCTCCCCAATACGAAACCTCCCACCCGTCATAACCCCCTTCTCCTTCCCCCCCCCGGGTTACCCTCCTCCCTCTCCCTAATCCCAACCCCTATTTTTCTCTCTCCCAATAACTTCTGACCCACTCCATTACTCACTTCTTACTCTATCACTCCTTAATGTTGAGCTTCTCCTTTTGTCCCTTGTTCTAGAATTCTCCTCCCTAAGATCCGACGTCTCACTCCTTACTAAAGCCCACTCCTCTGACCATGCACGCACATCTCCACACACCACCACCCCCCCACTCCTCCCCCAATAACAGCCCCCCTGGCACTGGTATCGTCGACTATTCTTCTCACAGATCCCTCCTCCCTACAAACTGCCTGACCCCCCCAAACCCATTGATCCTTCCATTTCACCCCAACCCCACACGGCATCCGTGATTTCTAGCTCTCATCATGTTGCATACCCAATTCACATGCAGGTTAACTTTTCCCGAACCCCACCGTCTCCCCGCTTCCCTCCTCGTCCCCAAATACCCCTTTTCCGCAGTCTACTATCCCTGTTCTCCTTGGAACGAGTCGACTCCCCCTTTGCCCGACATCGCCTAGACCCCCACAACAACTAACCTCCATACTCCTTGATCCCCCACTCAATACCCTGACCTCTCTCCACTTCACTGCATGTTGATTAACTGCCGATCCGCATCCTGCCACGCGACTGATATTGCGGAAACCATTCTGAGTGAAAACATAGATATTGCTTTCCTTACGGAAACTTGGATCAACCCCCACTCTACTACTATCCTTGACCTGCTCATTCCTCCTGGATATTCCATCATTAGGAAAGACAGAATAAAGCAAATTGGAGGTGGCCTTGCCCTAATTTTAAAAAATGAACTCAATCTCACACTTGCTCATCCCCAGGACCCTTCTACCTTCGAAAACCTCTGCGTTGATCTTACCGCTCCTGACTCCCCCACCATTCGTCTTCATACTATCTACCACCCCCCGGCAATCCCATCCCCTTTACCGAAGAGCTTTCAGATCTCATCACTCAATCTTTGCTCACTCACCCCAAGAATCTCTTTCTCGGCGACTATAACATCCATTGGAATAATAACGACGAACCGTCTGTCATCCTCCTTAAAGATATCATGGACATTACTGACCTGACACAACTCTGCCAAGCCCCGACTCACTCGAAAGGCGCCACCCTGGATGCTATTATAACTAGCAAGGATCTTGCCTCTCTCATAGAAGTACCATGTGAACAAATGAAATTTGTAAGTACACTTTACCTTGTCAAGACAATAGACAAGGGGCTGACACCAGTCATAAATCTCAGAGAACTGAACAAGTCCCTCGCCTACAGACATTTTAAAATGGAGATAATCTACCTTTTGAGGGGCATACTACTAGAGAAAGATTGGCTAGTGAAGTTGGACTTGAAAGACGCCTACTTCACAATTCCTATGGCTCTAGAATACCAACCTTACCTCCAATTCGTATGGAACCATCATCTATTTTAATTCCAGGCTTTCCTTTTTGGCTTATCCTCTGCTCCTTGGTGCTTAACCATGGTAATGAAAGCTATAGCATCCTTCTTGAAAGAAAGAGGGAGACCATTGATCATCTATCTCGATTACATTCTATTATGTCGCGACATCACTCTCAGATTCGACAGGATCTGAATGAACAAAGAAATATCTATCCTGACTCTCTCCAGATCACTGGCATTCTAGGGATTTACTGCTGAAGACACAATAAAATCCCTCCTCTTACTACCCAAAAAGAAGATAACAAAAATACGTAAAGAAATAAAGTTTGTATTAAAACAAGAGCTTTTAAACTCAATAGAACAAACCAGACTCCTGGGTCTCCTTTCTTCCTCTATGTAAGCTATCTTACCAGGACCATTACATTACCGAGCCCTTCAAAGAGCCCTTCAAATGGTAAAGACAAAAGATGCTTTTGGCTTAAATTCGAAATTACCAAAAGAACTAAAACTATGTCAAGTACAATTTTCTACCCAAACTTCGATGCAAGCAAAAAACGTTGTGTTGTAAATTGCATAAAAGAAAATGATTCTAGAATCAATGAACATCATGCAAATGGTGTCAACCAGTTACTTATCTCTTTTGTGAAACCTTTTAAACCTATAAGATTAGCCTCAATAGTTAGATAGGTTAAAAGTGGAATACACCTACCTGGTATTGACCTCAAGAAATTTCAGGCACTCTCAGTAAGAGGAGCTATGGCCAGTAATTCCTTCTGGAAAGGTGGTAAAATAGATGACATCCTTAAACCAGCTGACTGGTCCAATTCCAACACTTATGCAAAACACTATTGTAAACCGATTGAACACATCAGATGTGGTGTTACAAAAGTACCAACATGCATAATGGTAGCCTATGGTCTTTTAATGAAATTGTGATTCTCCTAATAACATGGCAAGAGAACCTGGATTTCATTAAAGACACAGCGGCTAACATTATCCCACCCTTCCCTTCCCTTAGGTTGATAAATAAATTACTGAAAGAATAAATGCACAGTTTTTAACACAACCTTTATTCAATGTATTGTTTAAAATACTACCTTAGTTTATCTTCTAATCGTTATTATCTTGCATAGCACATGTTTTTCACTGCTATGCTATCTCACAGCTACATGACAACAGAGCATTTACTCTCCTTATTTCAGATACTTCATCATACTGCTTTGTTCTAGAATACTGTTTAGACTGTAGGGAAGATGTTCAGAAAGAATCCTATCTGTGATACCCTCATTAAGTCTTCATTTTTTCCACTTGGGATCCGTAAAAGAAAAAGAAGGTAACAAAAAGAAGAGGTATTGAGAAGAATATTTAGCTTAATACTTTGCATTTAAAAGAAGCTATCATATGTGCTTGACTATTATACATCAGGAAGATTCTGTTCTACAACTGTTTGTTTTGTGGCATATTGCTTGTAAGTGGATGCTTTGAGTTAGCTTTAAAATAAATATGCATAATGTTAGCCTCCATGTCTTTAATGAAATCCAGATTCTCTTGTCATGTTATTAGGAAAATCGCAATTTCACTTGGTCGGTGATGGAAACTAACAGGCCAGAAGGCAAAAGAACCTAAATCTTCAAAAGGAGCCATAGAGAGGATTTAAAGAATCTCCTCTCCAAAGTTGCGGATCCATATGCAGATTGTGCTGAATTCAAGGAATTAGTAGTTAAACTAAACATTGAACAGTAGCAAGAAAGTCTGAAAAACTAAAAAACATAGACAGCAATATAGTTGGGGTCCTTGAAAAAACTAGGCAGAATATAGTAAAACAACAGATATCAATGAACTCATGCAAATTGAGGGAATAAAAGGTCCACTTAATAAGGATGAGAAACACAATAGACGTAAAATGAACCTCTGTTCATCCTGGGCAAAAATGGGCATTTCATGAAGAAATTATGGGATATCAAAACAAACAAAGCCCTTGGCTCAGAACTCAACTGAATCACTGGAAAACTACTTAAATTGGCAGATGTCAAGGTTACAGAAATTGGGTACCTCAATTCCGTCACCGGGGCAACATGCTCGACAAAGCTAATTCTCACTTTGTCCTACCAAGCTCCTCCGGTGCCAAACAAACACATAAGACCAGAGAGAACTCGAGAGTGCAAATGGGAATGGGAGCGAGAGGAAAAATAGCTGGTAGTTTTACTACATGCCACATGTTCTTCCCTTAGCATAGACGTAATGGTCCTTTACACATTACCAATTTTCAAGCCACCTTGTTTAAACACATTTTGAATAAGAATTGTAATATGTAATTCTTCTTCTCTCAAAGAAAAATTTCTCCTAAAGTTTGAAAATCAAAAGATGAGTAGGAATAAAATAAACTCCACAGAAATGTGTTTGTGCAGACCAAGTTCAAAAGAGAAATAAAGCGGGCTTCAGAACAATATGTTTGCCCATTTTCTATTCCTGAATTCAACCTCTTGAGCCTTTCTGTCAATCTCTGAACACCCAGTACTACACTTGTGCCTGAAACAAATGTGTCTAACCCATTAAAGAATCAGTGTACTTGCTAAAACAACATGAGACCTGAAAATGCGGAGTTCCGCAAGCAGTGGAGTGCATTAAGTTGAGCCGTTTGCACTGATTTTTAGTGCCGAGTGTTTGTCCGGCGCTGGAAAATCAGCGTGAATGGAACCATGCACAGTGCAAGAAAGTGCTTCTTTTTTCTGCTGCTTGAGTAGATTTTCTACTCAAGAGGCAGCTTCCCTAATGCAAACGGATGGTTAACCAACGCGAGTAGTTGTAACAATCCACGACCGCCCAAGTTGAGAAATCTTGCTGGGAGGTGGTCTAGCGTTGGATTTTCCTCACTTGTCAATTAAACATTGTCGAGTGCGAGCGAGAAAAGGGAACTCAGTTTGTCGGAACTCTGTGTGCTCACGGAGTGTGGAATACTCCTCAGACTCCGCCAACAGAGCAGATATAACCGGCAAGGCCTATTCAACCCATGACATCGAGATGGCCGCTCGGTAGGGAGCTCGAGGAAAGAGCTCCAGGGTTCGGGATAACCTAATCGGTTTAAATCCCTGATCAACCCTGCCTTCCTGCCGCCTGACGACCAGTGGACAATCAGGAAGAAAACAGGACTGGGAATTTACTTACGAGTGCGAAAATCTCTGGTGGCTCGACTCGTTCTCAGCTCCCCGGGTCCGCCGCTCTGACTCTTCTGCCGGCTCTTCATCACCCCACAGCATCCCTACCGGACCACGACTCTACGACCTCCTCTCTGGATCGACCTCGGAGGCCAGCACTTGACGCGGTGACGGGGTCCTGCCCGCAGTTTCCTCTGCCTCGCCCTTCCACGGCTCACCCGCGGGCTGTGCAGCCTGCCCCCACGAGTCGTGTACCAGAGCATTGCCAGGCTGAAGCATAGAGTCGGGTGCGCGGGATCTCAGACTTTGGATCTCCCAGCCCCCATAGAGCCCATCAACATGACACGCTACGATTTCCCTGGCTGCGGAGAGGTGAGTGTTAACCCCTCAGCCTCTCGTTCCTGCCGACGGACGGCGATTCCACACAGATGCTGTGTACGCCGATCTGCCATTACCCGCTCCGCCTAACTGAGTCTCTACTTGACTGGCTCCACTTCGAACATCGATCCTCGGTTTCCCTTTGTACCTAATGGAAATCTCCGCTGGACTGGCTCCGCCACACCTTGTCCCCCCCTGCTGCTGAAGACCGGACCGAGGCGCCAGACAACATTACTGCTTCGCCAGACAACATTGCTGTCGGTCCTTAACCATAGCACATCTCCCATTTGATCACTATTTAATTAGGCCAATACTTCTGAAAATGTTTGATTAGACTTTTTATTCTTATTTTATATATATGTTTTTATATGCATTTATTCTTAAGACAACCTCTCTGCACTCTCTATGAGGTCATAGATCACGGCCTGATTCACAATTAGCTTACATCTAGTTGCACAAGTACAGCTATGCACTAGGGACCTCACTAACCTTACACCATATAAATGGTATAAGAATCACGTCTGGATTAGTCTGATGACTTAGAGCCTAATGAAGTGCTGGGGCCGCAATATACTACTAAATGTTCTCCTAATTTAGAAACACAACAGTGTGACTTACATCAACCCTTAACTAATGTAACATTAGTACGATATCCACGTAGCTCATACTGTATTTTGTTGATGTTGTTCTACTCTAACCATCCTATTCCTTATCTAACTACTCCCTTTCACAGGATACTCCCGCATTCCCTTGGAATTATGTGCACTATCTAAACTCACTGACATATGACCTAAATACACAGACCTATAATTAATGTAAACTCTTTTGCGCTATCTAGGCAGTGACTTCTATTTCTTGCTGTTAGTTATTCTGTTTATTCTCTTTAGCCTCAGTCACTTACTTCCCATTTTTAGTATTGCACATATTCCTGTTATTTATTTATTTCAAATGCATTTTTTTGTTCTTATTACTATGCTTTCTTTTGTTGTTGTTTATTCGATCTGATTTTATTGTCCCCCACCTGGATGTCCTCTTACCTTGCCTTCCCTCATTTCCTTGTAACTTTTTGCTTGGGTTTCACTTCCTTATCTCCCCTTTCCTTTCCTTTTTCCCGTTCTAATTAAATTCACGGTTTAATCTTTACTCTCCCTTCCTCGCTCTCTCCATTCTCTCCCAATCATGCCTACTCTCTCTCTCTCCCCTTCTTCCTCTGTATCGCCTATCTCGAAACTTGGCTCTAATTCCTGGTCTATCCTCTATCCTTCCCACCTCACCAAACATGGTAAGAAGACATTCAAACACAATCTCCTCTGTCTCCACTCTGAAACCCTATTTGCTAATTACCACAATACACTTAACTCCTCCTTAATCACCAACTACATCTACTTCTCGAAACGTCCTTCTAAATGGAAAAGACTATTTCTTCAAACCCTCCCTGTCACTAACTCTCGCAACATTCCGTACGGTATTAAACTCTCCACCACCCCCTCTTCTTCCTTTCCTGGAGAAATTGATATTCCATCTTCAAATCTGGTAATATCCTCATTCAAGCCTCTGAAAATCTCCTCTACGTCTTCAAACTCCACTTTAGTACCTTATCTCAATCCCTAAATCAGTCCCTCAACACCCCCCCCCTCTTCCCCTAGTTCCATTATCTCCCCCCTTGTCTCCTACCCCCTTATCTCCTCTCTCTGATCTACCTACAACCTCTCCTAACAGTAACGTCTACTCCCACCCTACACTATCTACTCAAACTCTCAATACCGATACTAGCACTGACTCCCTACTCCCCTATGACTCATGTCCCCTCCTCTCTGATTCTCCCATTCTTCCACCCAACCTGGTTGCCCTCACCCAACCACAGCTGTCCCCCATAGTGAACTGCCTTATCACCCGCTCTGACTCCCTTCACCCACGGTCCCATCCTCCTCTCCTTACTGTCTCCCCCACATCTTCCACGATCCTGGATGTTCTCCCTCATTCAATATCTACCACCCCCACTCCTAATTTTATAAACGGTACCGACACCTTTATCTCACAATCACCTAGTTTTTCTGCCTCTCTCACATCTTCCTTCACCAATGATTGCCCCTCCCCATACCACTCAGTGCCCCTTCCCAACCCTCGTCTATCCCTAACTCTCAACCCTAATTCCCTTCTCCTCCAGCCCCCCTCAATCGCCCGGCACCTCCCGCTTCCTTCCTTGCCCCCCTCCCCTACGCCCTGCCTCTCTCAACTAGGGTCTGCCCCACACATTTCTCTTAAACCTCCAAACTTGTTCGATATTTCTACTATCTACTCGCCCCCTCAGGCCTCCCTTACTACCCTGCAGTCTCTAAGTACTATTGAGCACACCTCTCCTTGTGATCTCCCCCTGGACAAACCTCCCTTATTCTCCTCTTCATACCACTCTCCCTCGTCCCCTCCAGCCCCTCTCATGGACCGCCCTTTCCCCCCTCTTCTCAACAATACTCCTTCATCCATTCACCTCTCTTCTTCTGACTCCTGTAATACCCCCCCCATTGATGCTCCTTATCCCCCCCCTAGTTCTATCGCCCCCCTATACTCCCCCAGCAACTCTTACGTCCCCTCCGCTGAGCACTTCCTCTCACCTGCCCCTGATCTCCCCTGCAACCCTCATCACACCAACATCTACATCCTGGACTACCCCTCCCCCTTATTTAACAAACGATTTTACCAAATCCAATGCCCCAACTACTCCCATCTCCTTGACCCCTCCCCTCCCCAATACGAAATCTCCCACCCGTCATAACCCCCTTCTCCTTCCCCCCCCGGTTTACCCCCCCTCCCTCTCCCTAATCCCAACCCCTATTTTTCTCTCCTCCCAATAACTTCTGACCCACTCCATTACTCACTTCTTACTCTATCACTCCTTAATGTTGAGCTTCTCCTTTTGTCCCTTGTTCTAGAATTCTCCTCCCTAAGATCCGACGTCTCACTCCTTACTAAAGCCCACTCCTCTGACCATGCACGCACATCTCCACACACCACCATCCCCCCACTCCTCCTCCAATAACAGCCCCCCTGGCACTGGTATCGTCGATTATTCTTCTCACAGATCCCTCCTCCCTACAAACTGCCTGACCCCCCCAAACCCATTGATCCTTCCATTTCACCCCAACCCCACACGGCATCCGCGATTTCTAGCTCTCATCATGTTGCATACCCAATTCCCATGCAGGTTAACTTTTCCCCGAACCCCACCGTCTCCCCGCTTCCCTCCTCGTCCCCAAATACCCCTTTTCCGCAGTCTACTATCCCTGTTCTCCTTGGAACGAGTCGACTCCCCCTTTGCCCGACATCGCCTAGACCCCCACAACAACTAACCTCCATACTCCTTGATCCCCCACTCAATACCCTGACCTCTCTCCACTTCACTGCATGTTGATTAACTGCCGATCCGCATCCTGCCACGCGACTGATATTGCGGAAACCATTCTGAGTGAAAACATAGATATTGCTTTCCTTACGGAAACTTGGCTCAACCCCCACTCTACTCCTATCCTTGACCTGCTCATTCCTCCTGGATATTTCATCATTAGGAAAGACAGAATAAAGTAAATTGGAGGTGGCCTTGCCCTAATTTTTAAAAATGAACTCAATCTCACACTTGCTCATCCCCAGGACCCTTCTACCTTCGAATACCTCTGCGTTGATCTTACCGCTCCTGACTCCCCCACCATTCGTCTTCATACTATCTACCACCCCCCGGCAATCCCATCCCCTTTACCGAAGAGCTTTCAGATCTCATCACTCAATCTTTGCTCACTCACCCCAAGAATCTCTTTCTCGGCGACTATAACATCCATTGGAATAATAACGACGAACCGTCTGTCATCCTCCTTAAAGATATCATGGACATTACTGACCTGACACAACTCTGCCAAGCCCCGACTCACTCGAAAGGCGCCACCCTGGATGCTATTATAACTAGCAAGGATCTTGCCTCTCTCTCAATGATTCTTCCAGTTGACTGGTCGGATCATCACCTTATCCTCTTCACTTTGAACTGCTCCATTACTATCCCCACCCCTATCGGCTCTCTACCCTTGAAACATACCCGTAATCTTCACCTTATCCCCCCTGGCGAGTTCGAATCTTGTATCAAAACCTGCTTACTCCTCCCCCCCTCTCACAGCACCACTGACCTTACTGAACACTACAATAACTCTATCCTTCAAGTGCTTGACCAAATTGCCCCTATCAAACTTAAACATCAAAAAAATATACCCCCTAAATCCTGGTTTAACTCTGACCTCAATAATGAAAGACGGGCCCTCAGACAATCTGAACGCACATGGAGGAATCATCCCTCCCCTGATAACCTGATTCTCCTCAGAAATGCCAGAGCCAAATACAAGAAGCACATCTTCACCGAAAAAGCCTCCTTCCTCCGTTCACAACTTGACCAGGCCAAAAAACGTCCCAGAGAACTCTTTAGCATCGTTAAAAAACAAACTTCCTCTGGCCCCCCTAAAATACTTGACATTGTTGAAAGATGTGAAGAAATCGCCAGCTTCTTTTCGAACAAAGTTAACTTGATCGAACTATCCTTCTCTTCTCCTCCTCTCCCATACCAATCTACCCTTAGCCAACTCCTCCTTCCTAACATTCCTACTTCACCTCGCTCCTCTGTCCCTTTGTGCCACGACCCCGCTCTACCCCTCCCTACTCCATCCCATCCCGACCCTATCCTTACTGACACCCTTACCAAAAATAATGCCTCCTGGAACGAATTTTGTCCAGTATCTGAATCCACTGTCCTCAACATTATCTCAAAACTTAAACCTTTGTCTCACACCAATAATCCTCTTCCTGCCCAGTTGGTTCAGGAACTCAAACACATCATTGCACCCATCTGGACCAAGATCATCAATTCCTCTCTTACCACCGGCTGTGTCCCTACATCCCTTCAACTTGGTCAAATCTCCCCCATCCTCAAAAACCCCACCGCTGACCCTAACGACTTGAACAATCTACGCCCTATCTCTAATCTTCCCTTCCTCTCCAAAGCCCTTGAAAAATGTGTTCTCTCCCAGTTAGACAAACATATCACTTCATTCAATCTCCTCGACGTTTTCAAATCTGGTTTAAGAAAAGGATGCAGCACGGAAACCGCCATGCTCAATATCACAGATGATATCCATCGCTCTCTTGACAAAGGCAAATCCTCCCTCCTTATCCTCCTTGACCTCTCTGCTGCATTTGATACTGTCCACCATCCTACCTTTCTTAATACTCTTAAAGACCGTTTTGGGCTTGAGGGCATTGTTCACCAATGGTTCACCTCTTATCTCCAACATGGATCCCAACAAATCAAACTCAGTCACTGCCTTTCCAAACCACAACCTGTCTCACTTGGGGTCCCACAAGGCTCTATCCTTTCCCCTACCCTCTTTAATCTATTCATGGAACCACTCACCCTTATTCTCAAACAAGCTAATATCAATTACCACCTCTATGCTGACAACACTCAACTTTATTACAAGATCAAATCCCACCATGACATTCTTCTCCTCAATGATATCTTGAACAAAGTCCAAGCCTGGTTCCATCTTAATCATCTCAAACTGAATCCCAAAAAAACTGAAATCATCCTTTTCTCTCCCAAAAATAGTTCCCTGCCTGTCCAACTCTGGATCAATGATATAAAAGCACTCAACTGCACCCTCTCCTCCTCTAACTCTGTCAAATCCTTGGGCATCAGCATTGACAAAAATCTTACTCTGATCCCTCACATTAAAAATGCTGCAAAAGGCGCTCTCTTCTCCCTTCTCCACCTTAAAAAAATCAAACCTTTCATTGCAGCTGATGACTTCAAAATTGTTGTCCAGTCTCTTCCAGAATTGACTACGGCAATGCCACCCTTGTAGGCACACCAAAAGTCCATCTTGCCCCAATTAAATCTGTCCTCAACCTGTCCGCCAGACTTATCTCTGATTGTAAACGATTTGATCACATTTCTCCTATCTTCAAAAACCTTAACTGGCTCCCAATCGAAGGTAGATCTACCTTCAAGATGGCTTGTATTACTCACAAAGCCCTTCACCAAAACACTCCCTCTTACCTCTCGGACAAACTACAAAAAGCTGGTTGCTCCAGGTCCTTGAGAAGCACCAATGCCCTTGTCCTCATCCCCCCGAGACTCAAATGTAAAAAGACAAAATCACGTGCCTTCTCTGGTAATGCCCCTACGATTTGGAACTCTCTCCCCAAGGACCTTCGCTGCAACCCATCCTTCCCTCTCTTCAAAAAAAGACTCAAGGTACTTCTTCTCAACAAATATTGGGGTACCTAACATCTCAATAATGATGCAGTCCCCTGTTTTTCTATTCTCATCAACCCACCCCTTCTCTCTCACTTTCCTCTTCTCCCCCCTCTCCCTCTACCCCTCTCTCCTATCTTTCATCCGTTTCCCCTTCCCCCTCACTCATACCTAATTGCTTTCTTTCCATAAACTCCTTGGTCTAACTAATGACAGTTTTTCCCATTGCGAGTTGTTACTCACTTTGTAATTGGTTTAATTTACATCATGATGTTTATCTGTCTGTAAAGCGCTCTGATACTCCTGGGTCCAGTAGCGCTATATAAAACTTTTGAAATAAAATAAAAAGGGCCGGCATTAGCTCTGGAGGCCCCCAGTGCGACTATGTTTATTTGCGCCCCCCAATGACCACCTCCACCATGGATTCCCTCACTACCATCCTTTAACAGTGCCCTTCAAGTAACCATAACTGCTCTTTCTCGGAACACATTTAATTTGTTTTATAGCACCACCGCCACTCATACCAATGTAGCACTTTACATCACAGACACTACACAGAGACAATCAATCATAGGTGTGTAAATCAGCATATAGGAAATGTTACATAAGACAGAGGACTACAAAGTGTAGGAGTCATATGTTATCCATACGGTTAGGTAGGATAGTTTAAGAGTGCTTGGTCTGGAGAAGCACAAACTAAGAATTTAAAACATAACACCATGGTTGGGGGTTCTCTTCAATAATCAGAATTGATTTCTATCCAAATTAATCCTTTTCCCAACATTAGTATAATGAAAGACTAGAGAAAAATCGTAATGCTCTAATCTATACCTTGCAGTTTGCATGCAGCTCTTTGATGACAGTTAATAGTTGACTGTTCTATGTTATGATTATAACTAGGGCTCTAGGTGTTATGGTATTTATTTTTTTGACATTTCCGACTGTATTTATCCATATTTATTTTTTGCAAATTTTATCTGTATTTATCAATATTTATTTTGGGTTTTGTGAGATTAATGAATATGAAATGAGTATACATCTACATGTATTTGACTAATAAATATACACATTTTAGGGATATAAACATACTCAGATGACAAACAATGCTCTTATACGAAAACATGCACATTTTAATATCAAGGTTGTGCATATCCATTGCTGTTTAAGGCTCTTTACTAAAATGTATGTTTTTTTAACCCCCTTGGATTTTGATTGACAGAGGTATTGGACTAGTAGTCATGAATGACAGCATTAAAAATTGCTCCAAAAATTACCCAATTTCAGTTTTTAACCACATATAAAAATAAATACAGACAGGAAAATAAATGGTTTTCTGTCTGTATTTACCTGCAAAAATCAGTAAAAATTGAAAACAGGGTGCCCTAATTCTAACTTCTAAACTGCAAGTAACAAAGATATCTCAGACAAAAGCAGTAACCCACTGACCTATTTATTGATGTTGAGTGAATTTGTAACGGCCAACATATCCCTGGAGGTGTCTTGGCGTTGACTGCGATCAATGAGGAGAGTACCTTAGTTGGAGAAAAGCCTAGGGGCATATTATCAAGAATGGTGTTAAATTTATCGCCACTTTAGCGGCAGGAAACTGCCGCTAACGCGGCGATAATGGGTTTGATAATATGCCTTAGAGAATTCCCATAGAAGCCCATGTTCACATCAGAACATGGGCTTCTATTGGAATTCTCCAGGGCATATTATCAAGCCCATTATCGCCGCTTTAGTGGCAGTTTCCTGCCGCTAAAGCGGCGATAATTTTAACGGCGTTTCTTGATAATATGCCCCCAGGTTTTTAGAGATTTTCGTAAAGCCAGGAGAGAGGTTGAAGATTTCAGGGATTGAGGGAGACTATTCCATTTAAGGGCAGTACATCTGATGGAACGCCTACCTCCCCAGGACATATGCTTGTAGGGGGGACTACCAGTTGTTTATAGTTACTGGGTCGTAGAGCTCTGCCAGGGCAATACCATTTAAGGTTCCATGAATTCCATGAAGATCCTTCTATGCCAGGCAGAGAATCCTTAAAGGCAATACGCTGCTCAATATGCAGCCAGTTTAGCTTTATTAAGGCCTGAGCTGCCGATTCAAACTTGGGGATGTTAAATAACTTACATTATATGCACTTTGTGATATGAATGGTACATGTTCTTTGCAGCAGGCATAATAACCATATGTGTTACCTTACTATGAGTCAATACTTCCACTAGACAAACCTACAATTTCCCTCTAGGAAGAACATTAATTACCAGATCTAGATATTCTTATTGCTGCCTGAAAATTGCTGGAAGCCAGGAATGCAGCAGCAGGTGCTTTTAAAACCATAATATACTTCAAACACAACGCCCCCACCCGAAGTCAGTGCCTGGTGCACCTCCCAAGAGCTGGCCCTGCCTGACCGAAAGGTCACTTTGAAGCGTAATTCTCCAAACCTTTACCAAACAGGTGCTCCGAGTTACAGGGAGTTTGAAGGTGAGGAAATTGCCTCCTGGCCATCAGCAAATAACACAATCAATCAAGGGCATTGTAAGCGCACTACTAATTCATGAGGGTCTCAAGGCGAGGGGGGGAGGGGGTTTAGCAGCTCCGTTCAGTCAAAGAGCCAGGTCTTGAGCATCTTCCTGAAGAGGTTCTGGGAGGGGGCGCATCTGATGTCGATCGGGAATTTGTTCTAGGTCTTGGCCGTGATGTAGGAGAAAGCACTTTCCCCTGTTTTGGCTCTGCGGATCCACGTGATTATGGTGAGGGCGAGGTCTGCAGATCGGCTGTGTTGCTTGGGTGCATGGAAGGAGATTTTTTGTTGAGGTATTTGGGTCCAGTGTTGTGGAGGTATTTGTAGGCATGGGTGAGTATCTTGAAGGAGATTCTCTTTTATATGGGGAGCCAGTGGATGTTCTGCAGGAGTTGGATGATGCGCTCATGTCGAGTAATGCAGAGGACGAGTCTGGCTGCGGTGTTCTGTTTGGTCTGGAGTTTAAGGAGCTGGGACTTGTTGAGGGCTTTTCCGTAGGCCAGTCTGCTGGTTATGAGTGCGTGGGTGGCGGTCTTCCTTGATTCAGGGGGCATCCATTTGAAGGTCTTTCGGAGGATGTGCAGGGTTTTGAAGCAGCTGGAGGCGACGACATTGACCTGTCGGGTCATGGAAAGCGCGGAGTCGAGTACGATGCCCAGGTTACAGGCGTGGTCTGTAGGGGTGGAAGGGCTGCCGAGGGCGGTGGGCCACCAGGTGTTGACCCATGCGGAGGGCGATAGTCCGAGCACGAGAACCTCTGTCTTCTCTGAGTTGAGCTTCAGGCAGCTTCTGCTCATCCAGGATGCAACGTCCTTCATTTGTTCTTGGAAGTTGAGCGTGGTGGTGGGGTCCTTGGTGAGGGAGAGGATGAGCTGGGTGTCTTTGGCGTAGGATACTATGCTGAGTCCGTCCTGTCTTACAATGGCGGTGGGGCGCATGAAGATGTTGAAGAGCGTGGGTCTGAGCAACGATCCTTGGTGTACTCCACAGTTGATTACCGTTGGTTCGGAGAGGAAGGGTGGTAGTCTTATTCTTTGGGTTCTGCCGGTGAGGAAGGAGGGGATGCAATCGAGGGTGGTTTCCTTTATTCCGGCATCGCAGAGTCTGGCAGTGAGGGTGCGGTGGGAGACAGTGTCGAACCCTGCAGAGAAGTTGAGTAGGATCAGGGCCGTGGTGTGTCCTTGGTCGAGGAGCATATGGATGTCGTCAGTGGCAGCGATAAGAGCAGTTTCGGTGCTGTGGTTGCTGCGGAACCCCGATTGGGAGGGGCCACATCAACAACTAAACTGCATTACCTGATTCTCTCACAGTTTTCTTTAAAATCCTCACCCATATTACTTGGTGTTTCCCTTTCTGTTGAATTCAGAACAATGCACAGTTTGTTCACCAAATTCAATACAGTTTGTTTCTTTTCTTTCTTCATTTGTACTGGTTAGCATCTGATAATTCATGTTACGGTAGAGATTCCCGGTACACATTGTCGCTATCTTTTTACCTGGACTGAACAATCATCTTCTATCTCTGACTGTACCACCCTATGGAAGGCCCTGAGGCAGAGCTTGGTTTGTATGTATATTTATGAAGAAATAATCATATCAAGAGAGGAGCATGAATTTGAGCTGCTGGCTCCCAAAATCGTTCATCTGAACCAAAATCTTTTGAATCAACTAAATACTGAAATTTTCTTGTCACTCTACAAGAGTCCAAAGCAGCTCTTACCTCGTACTCAGGTTCAGAGTCCAATAATAGTGGAGTTTGTGTTATTGTAAAAGGATTAACTGGAGCGATAGTCTTCCACAAAGACACATGAAATGGAAGATAGATGCATAGAGTAGAAGGGAGCTCTACCTCAACTGCTACTGGATTTCTAAGTTTCACTACTTTAAAGGGAACAGTAAAATAAGGAAAAATATATATTTTCCAATGGTGTTGGAGATATTTCGTTGATAATCAAAGTTTAGACCCTACTATGGAGGTTAGAGTTTTACTCTGCATTTTGTCAACTTGGAATATATAATATTGTTTAGCCTGACCTACATGAAGTTATGCCTATTTCCACACTGAGTGTAATTCCTCTATTCTATCCTGAGCGCTAGAATTCTCAATAGAGGTTCCTGCTTTGTAAAAAGAAAATTTGAGGATGATAACAGTGTATGGCTAAGCAGGGAAGCGTCCAGTAGAATCTTTTGGTGTTTTTAAAGCAAATTTCATCCAAACATAAATGTTTCGCCCAAATAGATTCATTTAATAAATAGTAACATAAGTATTTCTCTAATTCTTAGTTGACCCTTTCCTTTTGGCCATCTGTATGGGGATGATGAGAAGACAGAGCAATATCAATGCCCAACAGTTTACAAAAATAATTAAAAAATTTGGAAATAAATCGATAGCATCTGTCAGAAATCACATGACTTGTCAGATGACAAAGTTATACAATATGCTGGTGGAACAACTGACTAGTCTCATTAGCAGTAGGTAACCCCCGGCAAAGAACGTAGTGAGACTCTTTGAAGACGATCCACAACTTCGATTGTGGTATTATTTTGTTGATCAGAAGACATATGTGGTAAAATCCCTCAATATTATTTTCCATATTTCGAGAAGGTGTCAGTAGTGGTTGTAACTTCACTCAAGGTCAACATTTGCTTGATCACATGTAGCACATGTTTTTACATATGTCTCTGTATCTATCTTCATTTCAGCCCACTAATAATTTCTTTATAACAACTTTAATGTCTTAGTAACACTATCATGGGTTTACTGAAGTATTTGTTTATGCAAATACTGTGCAGGCAAAAACAACTGATGCTTATAGTGGGGTAATTCCCCACTATTGCGTCAATCTGGCCGTCTGAGACAAATTTCATATTTGCAACTCCTAAGGAGATTAGCCGCTTTTAGGATAGTGGAATAATCCTCATGTTTCAAAACTGTCATAAAGCAAAGTTTTCTCTAGAATATTTTCATTACTACGTTAATCTATTTGCGATAACGCATATGCCTTATCATTTGTACATCCAGGTACATAGGTAAGTATGACATCATAAGCAGCAAAATTCAAGGATCATATAAATTAACTTGCTATAAGGGCTTTGGCTGGTTTGAAAAATTACTATTTTTTTATCTGTATAAATGGTTAGTGGATATTGGCATGACCGAGGTAATGAGGCCCTTTTCCAAATGCCTTTCTCATAGACACCAATCCCTTGTCTGTTACTGTATACATTTTCTCAGAAGAATTATGTTTCTGCCAAAACGTATGCTACTGGGTGCAATTGACCTATAGTGTGATGTCTTTGGAATAATAAGCCGCCTGTAGCGACATCAACGTCTACAAAAAAAGAAAGCCCAGTGTTGGCATCTTGTTATGTGGGTGCAGATGTAAAACAAATCTTTATTTTTTTCATTTCTTTTCGGCTTCCTAAGATTACACGAAGGGTAACCCTGTTTTATAATCTTAGTGACTGGCGCAATTTTTTGGGAAAATCCTGCATTAAAACACCTATGCATATTTGAAAAACCCTAAAAACTATGGACTTCATGCACGCTCTTAGTAGATTGTCACCCCAGAAGAGCTTCAAGTTGCTTTGGGTCTATCTTTAACTTTTCAGGAATGATAAATCCATAGAACTCCACGTTGTCACTGTGAAAACACTATTTTTGTGCTTTGGCATTGAGTTTTTTCTGTCTAAGCTTTTTAAGCACCATATGAACATGCTCTATATGTTCTTACAATGTATTAGAATATATTAGGATGTAATCGAAATACATATCTGCAAAATGATCCACAAAATCTCTAAAGCCTCATTGATAAAAAAAAAATGAAAAGTAGCAGAGGCCTTGCAAAGGCCAAAAGGCATGTCTATATTTCAATAATCCCAATTTTGTTTGAAAGGCTCTCTTTCTTTTTCACCCTTGTGAATTTGGACCAAATGGTGAGCTCACTTGAAATCAAGTTTTAGAACATGCATGCTTGTTTTATTTGATTCAAGATGACAGGAATATAGGAATTGGATAACAATTTTTATGGTAACATTATTCAATAGTCTGTACCTTTTACACATTTTAATCCTACTCCCTGTCTCTCATATGAAAAAGTGAGGTGGGCAACCTGGCGACTGAACTGGACCTATAAACCAATTAGCAAGATATTTATCTAGATTATTACACTGGGGTTGAGTTTACTTTTTTGTATGAGCTTAAATCCACTACAGGTTAAATAAACTCTAGGAACTAAATCTAGTTGGCAACCATGTGGGCAGTGAGGAGGAGGTGTTTCTGCTCCCTTCTTATTGAACACATACTGGCAGTCAACATATTGGAAAGGAATAACTGCATGAATTACCAACATTTTTATACTAACTAAATCACACAATAGAATCCCAGTCACTTGAGTTATCTTCTCCTCCTCAGAAGATAAGGTCATGATACATTTTGATTTACAATAAGGAGATCACAGTGGTATTAGACTATTCTCCCAATCAATACAAGGGTTGTGTTGTCTTAACCAGAGGTAACCCACAATCAATTCATATTGCAAGGCATCAATCAGATGTCTTCTTTGTGTACTTCAAAACAAGTTATAGTAAACAGTAATGTACTATGGGTCACAGCACCAGAAATTAACAATGTACCATCTACAGCCCTGACTTGCTATATCTTTGTTTTCTCTTTCACATCCGATCCTAACAGTTGGGTCAGTTTCCAATCAGCAAATATACCTGTGCACCAGACTCAACCAAAGCCATCAACTGATATGTCTTTCCTTCAGTGGATAACAAACATACATTTATATCATTAAATGTTTTGTGTCCCTCTTCACTGTCTCCCCTGCCTTTCCTTCGATCTGTTAATTGGAGTCCAACCCTTTTCACTCAATGACAAAACTGCTGTCACTGTTGAGGGAAAGTCTTTCCCAACCAAGTCTTGGGATGCTGTTTGGTACAGTCCTTCACAAAATGTTGATTGGTTCCAAAATGTAAACATAAATCACATTTTCTCTGTGTATCTCTCTTCTCTGGATACAGATGGTATTGCTTCTCCTATCTGCATACTATCTGGAGAGCAAGTCCTTCCTGTAATTTCTTTAATATCTGAATTCCTGTACTAAACCCGTCCCACAAACCATTTCTTTTCTTCTGGTTCTATGATCTAGTTGTAAAAACCAAATCGACAAATGTCTCAAACCCTGTGAGAGGACTGAGAATTTGAGTTAAAAGATCTTTCAACTCCTCATTCAGGCCCCCATAGAATATGGATTGTTTCTTTTTTGCGGGCCAATCAGCCTCAATACCCAAACGATGCAATTGTGTCATGTAAATAAGGAGATCTTTTTTCCCTGATGTAAAGCTAACAATTCACTATCTACCATTTGCGATAAAGTTCTTTTGTAAAAAATTCTCTTTGTTTTTTGAAAAAATCATAATTATGAAGTATTCTATGAGCTTAGGTCACAAGAGGCAGCATCTCCTTTAATGTATGATAAAGGCCACCTTGGACTCTGGAAGAGGGAACAAAAAAGGCTTGCACAAAAAAATTAAGACTTTATTGATTCAGGAAAGTATTCGATTTGTAAGGATTTTTGTCAAGCATCTGGTGATGGGCCAAAGGGATTGCTATTGGAGACACCGTTACAGATGACCCTAACACTTCACTACCCGCTGTTCTATCCTTAATAATACCAATATTAGGCAGAACACCTGAGGAAACATTACAACCAGGCAGATAATGGAGGGGTTTTCTAAGAGGCATGCATCCTATCAACCGTTTATGTAAGATCTTGTCATTTTAACCAAAATCAGCTATAGCCGGGCAGATAGGTAGTGCCTTTTCTACTGCACCTACAAAGAAGAAAACAAGAACAAAACATCTTCATCAACCCACAATATGCAAGGGAATTATATAATTTCTCTAACACGTATACACAGCTTCAATTATTATACTTTATTCTCGGCTATATTTTTCTTGAATAGTTCAGTTTGGCAGTTCGGGCTGGACTGTTCCCATGAGGCACAGGGTCAGACTGTTTTGCCTATGGCCATGTCTGAACTGGGGTGGCAGGGTGGGCTAAAGAACGGTGATGGATTAAACCCAGATCTTTTGACTGGGTGTGAGTGTTTGATTGGTTCAGATGCTCCGTCCATCACCACCCCCTTTTGTACCGCTTTGTTCGCCATAAGTTTGGCAGGGTATGCTCAGACGCGAGTCCCTTGCTCACTTTGCCACTGGATTCAAGCAAGCCTGGCTGAAGATGCCTGGAATGCCAGAAACCGGTCCTAGGAAACTTGTTTCCAGGGAAGGGAAGGCATGGTTTGGCAGTTCGGGCTAGACTGTTCCCATGAGGCACAGGGTCAGACTGATTTGCATATGGCCATGACTGAACTGGGGTGGCAGAGTGGGCTAAAGAACGGTGATGGATTAAACCCAGATCCTTTGACTGGTTGTGAGTGTTTGATTGGTTCAGATGCTCCGTCCATCACCACCCCCTTTTGTACCGCTTTGTTCGCCATAAGTTTGGCAGGGTATGCTCAGACGTGAGTCCCTTGCTCACTTTGCCACTGGATTCAAGCAAGCCTGGTTGAAGACGGCTGGAATACCAGAAACCGGTCCTAGGAAGCTTGTTTCCGGTCCAAGGAAGGCATGGCTTGGCAGTTCGGGCTGGACTGTTCCCATGAGGCACAGGGTCAGACTGATTTGCATATGGCCATGTCTGAACTGGGGTGGCAGAGTGGACTAAAGAACGGTGATGGATTAAACCCAGATCTTTTGACTGGGTGTGAGTGTTTGATTGGTTCAGATGCTCCGTCCATCACCACCCCCTTTTGTACCATCTAAATCCTTCTACGCACCTTTCAACATTCGGCCAAAATTAGCTATAGCCGGGAGGATAAGTAGTGCCCTTTCTACTGCACTTACAAAGAAGAAAACAAGAACAAAACATAATCATCAACCCACAATATGCAAGGGAATTATATAATTTCTCAAACACGTATACACAGCTTCAATTATTATACTTTATTCTCGGCTATATTTTTCTTGAATAGTTCAGTTTGAAACTATAAAGGAAATGTCAGGGTTACTATATACTACCACGACGTCTTCCTATAACAGAGATGTAATGACTTTCACACACTTTACCTACTTTCCAACTGTCCTGTTTAAATGAATGTTGATTCAGAACTATATTTTATAATTTTTTTCTTTCAAAAGAAACAATTCTCAAGTTTGAATGTCACATGAGGTGAGTAGTGAAATCCACATAAATGTTCTGATGGTGCAAACCAAGTTCAAAAGAGAAATAAAGTGTGCTTCAAACATAGTATCTTTGCTCATTTTCTCATTCAGAATTCAATTACCAGAGCCATTCTGACATGTTCTGAACACCCAGTACTTCCTTTGTGGCGCTTGCAACAACCCATTTCAACCATTAAAGGATAAGTGCACTCGCATAAAAATACCCTAAAAAGGAGCATTCTATATTCTCCGAAAGTTAGCCTCTCGGAAACTTCTGCACGTGACCGAAAATGTCTCTGTGACGTGAAAATCACGAAGCCTTTATCAAACAGGCGCTCCGGGTTAGAGTGAATTTTCAGGGAAGAGAGGGACATCCTCCGTTAGCAGAAAACACACGTACAGCTGGGCAACAAAAATCAAAAAGTTATACATCTTTTACTTCGAGAAAAGACGTCAACAACTACACTGCATGACTGTAGCTCTCACAATTTTAATTGGTGTTTTCTTTTCTCTGGAATTCAGAGAGAAGCATGAATGTCTATAAATAATGCAGTTTGTTCTAAAGGTGCGATATAGCATGTTTTTTCTTTCATGATTTGTACCAGTTAATATCTGATCATTCATGTTAAGGTCGGAAATCACCGTACTAATTTTTGCTCTCTTTTTACGTCACCTGAACACACATCTTCTATCACTGTAGGGAATAGATCACTCTGTCAGGTTTGTTCAACCCTGCAAAGTATCACGCATCAGGCGATAGACTAACGCATTTCAGTGTGGTGGTCCGCATCATCGCACTGAAATGCGAAGTCACGCATAATAGGAAAGTCAAGCCTAATAGCACCAAGTAATCATGACCCTGACCAATATTGCCCGATGATTCAAACGAAAGCTAGCTGGTGTGGGCTGAGTGGCAGCAGTCTTCCCCGCAGGCTTTTTTACATTTTTGAATTTTTTAAATATTTTTATATAGCACGAACTCGACCCGAAGGTATTGGAGCGCTTTACATGAGCACCGTATTACATTACACATTCAGGCACGGGGAGATTAAGTGATTTGCCCAGAATCACAGGATGTGGACGTGACCTTGAGGCTCGAACCATCACCCGTGACGTGCCAAAGCATCATTAATCTCTATAGGTTCAGGACCGACGCTGTTGAGCAAGCGGTGAGCGGTGGCTACAGTTTGAATAAACTTGTGGCTACGGGAAGTGACTGTGGCAGCGGCGTGCTGTTCCCACCATGAACGAATTAGCTCAGACAACCACCCAGGATCTCAACTGGCGGATCAGTTGAACTCCGCAAGGACTATGGCAGCATCTGGCGTTGTTCCCCAGCAGCAAACCAGCCCAATCATACCCGAGCCAGTGCTTGCTGCAATAGGAGTCGTTGCAGTGAGGTGGGGCCCGTACAATTACCGTTCCTTGAGTCGACTCACAAAGTAAGTTGTGCCTCAGCGAAATATCTCTCTTTCCTTCAAGGTGTACTTTCAATTTTATTAGTGGCGCTAGCACGTGGCCAGAGCTGCCATTCCTCTTACTTTCAGTGCCAGCGACTTTAATTCAGAGCACAGATCACATGGTCCGTCCCTGCTACAGAGTGTCAGTGTAGTAGCTCTGTGACAAAGCAAAACCAAAGGGGATGATGGACGGAGTGTTGAGCATTGCAAGCACACACCCCCAGTCAAGTGATCTGGGTTTAATCCATCATCATTCTTTAGCTCACTCTGCCGCCCCAGTTCAGACATGGCCATATGCAAATCAGTCTGACCCTATGCCTCATGGGAACAGTCCAGCCCGAACTGCCAAGCCATGTCTTCCCTGGACCGGAAAAAAGCATCCTGGGACTGGTTTCTGGCTAATCAGCCGTCATCAGCCAGGCTAGCTTGAATCCAGTGGCAAAGTGAGCAAGGGACCCACATCTGGCCATACCCTGCCAACTTAGGGCAAACAAAGCAAAACCAAAGGGGATGATGGACGGAGTGTTGAGCATTGCAAGCACACACCCTCAGTCAAGTGATCTGGGTTTAATCCATCATCATTCTTTAGCTCACTCCACCACCCCAGTTCAGACATGGGCATATGCAAATTAGTCTGATCCTGTGCCTCATGGGAACAGTCCAGCCCGAACTGCTAAGCCATGTCTTCCCTGGACTGGAAACAAACAACCTGGGACCGGTTTCTGGCTAATCAGCCGTCATCAGCCAGCCTAGCTTGAATCCAGTGGCAAAGTGAGCAAGGAACCCACGTCTGGGCATACCCTGCCAACTTAGGGCGAACAAAGCAAAACCAAAGGGGATGACGGACGGAATGTTGAGCATTGCTAGCACATACCCCCAGTCAAGTGGTCTGGATTTAATCCATCATCATTCTTTAGCTCACTCCGCCACCCCAGTTCAGACATGGCCATATGCAAATCAGTCTCACCCTGTGCCTCATGGGAACAGTCCAGCCCGAACTGCCAAGCCATGTCTTCCCTGGACCGGAAACAAGCATCCTGGGACCGGGGTCTGGCTAATCAGCCATCATCAGCCAGGCTAGCGTGAATCCAGTGGCAAAGTAAGCAAGGGATCCACGTCTGGGCATACCCTGTCAACTTAGGGCGAACAAAGCAAAACCAAAGGGGATGATGGACAGAGTGTTGAGCATTGCCAGCACACACCCCCAGTCAAGTGATCTGGGTTTAATCCATCATCATTCTTTAGCTCACTCTGCCACCCCAGTTCAGACATGGCCATATGCAATTCACTCTGACCCTGTGCATCATGGGAGCAGTCCAGCCCGAACTGCCAAGCCATGTCCTCCCTGGACCGGAAACAAGCATCCTGGGACCGGTTTCTGGCTAATCAGCCGTCATCAGCCAGGCTAGCTTGAATCCAGTTGCAAAGTGAGCAAAGGACCCACGTCTGGGCATACCCTGCCAACTTAGGGCAAACAAAGCAAAACCAAAAGGGATGATGGACGGAGTGTTGAGCATTGCAAGCACACACTTGCATTTGTCACCCCAAGTGGGACGGGTATGCTCAGACGTGAGTCCCGTGCTCTCCATGCCACTGGAATCAAGCTATCCTGGCTGATGAAGGCTGATAGCCTTAAACCGGTCCCAGGATGCTTGATTCCAGTCCAGGGAAGACATGGCTTGGCAGTTCGAGGTGGACTGTTCCCATGAGGCACAGGGTCAAGACTGATTTGCATATGGCCATGTCTGAACTGGGGTGGTGTGGTGAGCAAAATAACAATGGATTAAACCCAGATCTGTGACTGGGGGTGAAAGTTTTGCCATTGTGCAACATTCCGTCCATTAATTGTTGTTTTTGCATTTGTCACCCCGAGTGGGACGGGTATACTCAGACGTGAGTCCCGTGCTCTCCATTCCACTGGAATCAAGCTATCTTGGCTGATGAGGGCTGATAGCCAGAAACCGGTCATAGGATGCTTGATTCCGGTCCAGGGAAGACATGGCTTGGCAGTTCGGGCTGGACTGTTCCCATGAGGCACAGGGTCAAGACTGATTTGCATAATGCCATTTCTGAACTGGGGTGGTGTGGTGAGCAAAATAACGATGGATTAAACCCAGATCTGTGACTGGGGGTGAATGTTTTGCCATTGTGCAACATTCCATCCATCAATTGTTGTTTTTGCATTTGTCTCCCCGAGTGGGACGGGTATGCTCAGACGTGAGTCCCGTGCTCTCCATGCCACAGGAATCAAGCTATCCTGGCTGATGAAGGCTGATAGCCAGAAACCGGTCCTAGGATGCTTGATTCCGGTCCAGGGAAGACATGGCTTGGCAGTTCGGGCTGGACTGTTCCCATGAGGCACAGGGTCAAGACTAATTTGCATATGGCCATGTCTGAACTGGGGTGGTGTGGTGAGCAAAATAACAATGGATTAAACCCAGATCTGTGACTGGAGGTGAAAGTTTTGCCATTGTGCAACATCCCGTCCATTAATTGTTGTTTTTGCATTTGTCACCCCGAGTGGGACGGGTATGCTCAGACGTGAGTCCCGTGCTCCTCATGCCACTGGAATCAAGCTATCCTGGCTGATGAGGGCTGATAGCCAGAAACCGGACCTAGGATGCTTGATTCCGGTCCAGGGTAGACATGGCTTGGCATTTCGGGCTGAACTGTTCCCATGATACAAAGGGTCAAGACTGATTTGCATATAGCCATGTCTGAACTGGGGTCGTGTGGTGAGCAAAATAACGATGGATCAAACCCATATCTGTGACTGGGGGTGAATGTTTTGCCATGTGCAACATTCCGCCCATTAATTGTTGTTTTTGCATTTGCCACCCCGAGTGTGACGGGTATGCTCAGACGTGAGTCCCGTGCTCTCCATGCCTCTGGAATCAAGCTATCCTGGCTGATGAAGGCTGATAGCCAGAAACCGGTCCTATGATGCTTGATTCGGGTCCAGGGAAGACATGGCTTGGCAGTTCAGGCTGGACTGTTCCCATGAGGCACAGGGTAAAGACTGATTTATATGCCCATGTCTGAACTGGGGTGGTGTGGTAGGCAAAATAACGATGGATTAAACCCAGATCTGTGACTGGGGGTGAAAGTTTTGCCATTGTGCAACATTCCGTCCATTAATTGTTGTTTTTGCGTAGCTCTGTGACAGCCTATAACTGAAAACAAATGAGTGCAGGAGCCCCTCTGTTCATCTGGGCAGTGGCCAGTGCTGCCATTCCTATTACTTTCAGTGCCAGCGACATTAATTCAGAGCACAGATCACATGGTCCGTCCCTGCCACAGAGTGTCAGTGTAGTAGCTCTGTGACAGTCTATAACTGAAATCAAATGAGTGCAGGAGCCCCTCTGTTCATCTGGGCATTGTGTGGGCTCTGCATTCATATTACATTACGTTATGTACGTTAGACATGTTGCAGAGCCCTGCTTTGGAATTGTTTAGCAAGGATATTAGTATTTTTAAATCTGATCCCACTCTTTATGCACATGCCCTGACTGCTTCTGATCTCCATGACTGCATTTTTGTCCGAACGATTACATTTTATTTTCAACAGGCTGCTTCTTTAGTGCATAATGGCGTCTTGAGGTCACCTAAAAGCGCTTGGAGTTCTGAAGTCAGTTTTCATGTTACAGAGTGCTGCTATCCGCACGTGGTGTCCTGCTCTCCACATGCGGCCTAAGCAGCCTATTGCTTAGTAAGACATGGACGCTTCTATTTTTATAAATGTCAAAAACAAACACTTTTTGAAAAGCAGTATGAAAACGGAAAATAGAGAAATGGTCCCTTAAAAAAAATCACACTTGAACCATTAATAGTTCTAAAATGTATTTCTCAATTACCTGGATTGGTCATCTATGTGCAATTTCTACCTCCATGGAGTTTTAAAAGACAAGCCAGTTGCTAGCCTGAAATATGAAATGGCTCCTCACAGATCCCCTTTCTGTAACAATCATCTTAGAAAGGGCAAGAGGGTTAGTAACTTTGCAATTCAGGGGTTTTGCAGCAGCTTGAACATCTTTCCAAAACTTATTATTGTTTTAAAGTTCTTAATTTCTGATATTTATCTTTTTCCATGGACATAAGTGCTTGGTTTTATTTCGGGGGAGAAAAAAGTCTATGTCACTGAGAACTTCAGTCACGCAGTCTGTCTCCGGTAAGTGTCCTTCATTCCATTTCGGTAGATTAGCTGCAGTTTTAAGATCTTCTTAGAGTTTCTTAATGCTCAAATGGGTGTCACTTTTGATATTAATTTGTTTCCCTCATATACATTGCTTTATTTTGCTCACGAGAAAGTGTCACTCATAGTCATTGAAATGTCACTCATAATTACACTGACATTATGAAAATGTAACACAAAGCAATCTGAAACTGTGGCAGCTACATTTGTTGGTAAATTCAAACTCAAATTTTTCATCTTGCATAGTGTATCATCATTCAACCATTCCAGAGAATCTCTTAGTTAGTGAATACATTTTTTACTTAAACGACATACCTCAGTACAAGATAATACTTGGACTTCCTTGGTTGACTACTCATAACCCCCAAATTGATTGCAGCACTAAACAAATAGTTTTTGAGTCCATTTTTGTTAAGAAAATTGTTGTGACGCCCAAGTAGTTAGAGATAAAAAACATTAGACCATTTTAACTCAGAACCTAAATTCAGAAAAGGTTAATGTTTTAACTACAGAAGTCTCCACTGCATTTACCCTGAGTTTGCAGAAGTCATACAAAGTGATATACCCACACTCCATTCATGTGTTTTAAATAGTTTTCAACCTAGGGGCCATATGTAGGTGGCCAAATACCGGTCGGTAACGGCCGATTTCAGCCGTTACCAACCGGTATTTGGAGTTTCAGATGTAGGGGCCAAAATATTACCGATTCTGTAAATTTACCGAATCTGTAAATGTACCGATTCTGTAAATTTCCGAATCGGTAAATTTACAGAATCTGTAATATGGGATGTAGGGCCTCATGTAGGTAAATGATATTTACCGATTTGTTAATACTGAATTTTACCGATTCGGTATTTACAAATCGGTAAATGCTATGTAGCTATTTTTACCGAAATATTTACCGAATCGGTAACATTCGGCAATTACCGAATCGGTAAATACCGATTCGGTAAAATTACCAATTTTACAAGAGGGACAGGGTGTCACTTTGACACCTTGTTGCACCCCTGATTCAGGCTTGTTATGTTATGTGACACACATACATGCCCTTAGGGCATGTATGTGTGCCACATGGCACAGGTGTACATGCACAGATGTGCATGTACACAGGAATTCGTTAATTACCATCAAATAAATAACGAATTCTTAAGGGCCTGTGGCACTGTTTTCAGGGCCACCTACATCCCATATTACCGATTCTGTAAATTTACAGATTCGATAATTTACAGAATCGGTAATATTTTGGCCCCCTACATCTGAAACTCCAAATACCGGTCGGTAACGGCCGAAATCGGTATTTACGAATCGGTAAATACCATTTACCTACATGAGGCCCTAGGTGTCAGACATCAGGCCTGGGATTTCCCAATTGTTATAAGGTTGCTACTGAATCAGGATGGTCGTTCAAGGCGTATTAGCCTACTCTAATACAGAAGTAAGAGTTAAGATTAACATCTAAACAACTATTATCACATCTTTTTACTCACTTAGATATCACAATATTTAGCTATACAATACTCCTATGCAGCTCCTGTTTATTCCTCTTTACCCTATTCTGAGTCTGTTTACCTTTGCTTTTTCTCTTCAATTCTGCTGTGATTCATCCAGGCTTAAATTTAATGGTGTTAACGTTTCGCTATTGGACAAGTCATTTCTATCCTATTGTCCATGGTTTAGTGTCAAATCTTATTGGCTCTGAAGAGAAATCCTCAGCTATTTGGGTGAGAATAAAGATACAGGTTTATGTTTTTCTTGCATTTTTGATAATGATTTCAGGATAGATTTGGTTCCTAGAGCCAAGCTACAGCATAGTCTAATACATGCACTAATAGGGTTTAAAAAAGAACATCTATGGCAATACCTTGATGAATATCTTGCGAATGGTTTAATTCAAGCTTTTAAGTAAACCCGTAAATTCACCTGTCTTCTTTGTACCTAAGGTGGGAGCCAAGTTATATACTTATTTCAATTACTGAGCTATAACCCTCAAGATTCAGGTACCTGTTAGCACTCATACCTTCTCCACTATATCAAGTCTGAGAAGCTGTAATCTACACCAAGTAACATTTGTATATGAGCTTATCATGTAGTCAGAGCTTGAGAGGGTGTTGAATGGAAGGCAGCCTTCTGTACTGAAATTGATTTGTACAAATATCAAGTTATGCCTTTCAAACTCTAAAATGCCCCCTCAGCTTTTCAATTCTTTATCAACAATTCCAGAATTCCTAGATATTTGTTGTGTTGTGTATATGGGCAACAGCCTCATGCACTTTTGATCCATGTTTGACCATAACTGACATGTAAAATCCATACTTCCACAACTGTCGGCACATAATTTGTATGTCAAGCTGGAGAAGATTGTCTTTACTGTCACTCAAACAGAATTTGTAGGTTATATCCTAAGTCCTAAAGAAGTGAGCACTGATCATAGGAGGGTGGAAGCAATGTTTCCCTGGTCTTTTCCAATGTGGATGAGACATTTACAAAACATTTTGGGGTTCACCAACTTTTATAGGCAATTTATCCTGGAGTTTTTTAGCACTGTAGTGCATTTGAACCCCAGAAGACAAACAAATCTTTTCAAAATGTAAAGCAAAGTTTACTTCAGCCCCAATCTTGCAGCACCTAGACCCATCACGCCCATATATCATAAAAGCAGATGCTTCTCAAACTGCCATAGGAGTAGTTTTGTCCCTAAGAGATAACACAACTGAGCAAATGCATACACGAGCCTTCTACTCTACAGAATGCCTTCCAGCCTTCAAAAGTATCCAATCACAAAATGAGAGAGCTGTGTTGGCCCTTGAGGCAGTTTTTGAAGAATGGCAACATTATCTATTAGGGGCCAGACAACCTATTACAATGTATATTGACGTTTCAAACCTACAGTTTCTTAAGTCTATTGGGGAACTAACAGCCAGGCATCTGTGTTGGACATTTTTAGAAATTGGGTTTCTGGTTGGAAGAGGTATGCACCCTGTCCAAGCAGGAACCACAATCGTAGTCAAGGTAGGTCATAAATACACCATAAAAATAACCTGTGTTCACCCTGTCGTATCTTGGCACAGAGCAGTCAAGCTTAACTCAGGATGCAATGTGTAAAGTATTTGGGCAGCACATCAAACAGTAACACAGTGATAACACCACAAAATAGACTCCACACCAGCTTAGAAAAATAGAGGCTAATGTTATAAAAAAACAAGACCAAAACGACACCACTACAATCAGTAGAAGTCGAGATATACATTTTTAAAGATTAAAAGCATAAGTTTTGCTTACAAGCAGTAAGCGCTCAAAGAGTTCATTGGTCACGCTGGACCTGATAAAGTCAAGAGTGTATGCTGACTGTGATGTTGCGCAAGCCGGATACAGGACCCATGCAGGGCTCGTCTAGCGAAAGTACCTTGATCCTGGTTGCACCCAAAGAGATGTGAGTTGCTACTGAGTAATGCATTGGTGATCCCCACGCAGTGGGGGGCGAAGCATCGGATTTCTCCACGCAATGGTGGTGATGTGACAGTTCTGTGAGCAGTGCACTGGTTCCGAGGTGGGGTGGTTCCGATTGCGATGCGCTGTGTTTCTCCACACTGTAGGTGTGATGCGTCGATCTTCTCCACACAGTGGATGTGATGCAGAAGCTCTGAAGCGGCAGTACCGGAGGCGATGCAGCAGTTCCAAGTGTGATGCATCAATTTAATTCCTGCAAGGCGACAATGTGTTGGTTCAGATCAACGTAATAGTGTTGAAGCTTGGGTTCTGGCAATTGCAGCACTTTATACGCACCACCAAGGGCCCAGGACTGGGTTGGCACCACTTGGCTGAGCAGGACTTGCAGCAAGCCAGGTCCAGGGGCTGTTTGTAGGTTGAAGAGAAGTCTTTGATATACCAGAGATTTCAGACCATGAGGCAAGCCACCAAGTGCTTGGAGATACTTAGGTTCTGGGATGTAGAGATGCAGATATAGTCCTTCTCACTCCCAGGCAAGAGGGCAGCAGGTCAGCACAACAAAGCAGTCTAGCAGAGTGGTGGTCCCTCCAGCAACACAGCAGTCCTTCTTCCTGGTAGAATCTCCTCAGTTCCAGACGTGTTCTAAGTTGGGGGAGTTAGAGGTCCAGTACTTCAACCCAGTTGGGCCTTTGTAGTGGGGGAGACTTCAAAGAGATTCTTTTGAAGTGTGCAAGTCCCTGCCTTTCCTACCCTGGTTCCAGACTCACTACAGGGACCCCCTGTACAGTCCTTGGTGTGGTTACAGGACACAGCCCTTTCAGGTGCAAGTGTCAGCTCCTACTATCCATCCAGCCCAGGATGGCCCAGCAGGATGTGGATGGCCTATCAGTCACACCTAAGCTCCCTTTGTGTGTGGCTGTCTAGATGGAAAGCACATAGCCAGATGCCACTCACCCCAGACGTGTATTCAGAGACAGGCAGAAGGCACCAAAGAGTTACAGTAAAAAAAAAATACCAAATTCCAAAAAGTGTCATTTTCAGAATTGCAATTTAAAATCCAACTTCACCATAATTTGTGTTTTTATGTTGTTATCCAGGGACAACATATTTGATAGTCCCATCTCTTCCCAAGTGGAGATTGCACATATAAAATATAATAAGGCAATCAATCAAAATGTTATTCTAAGGGAGAGATAGGCCTTGCAGTAGTTAAAAATGAATGTAAGCGCATTTCACTACCAGGACATGTAAAACGTAAAATGTACATGTCCTACTTTTTAAATACACTGCACTCTGCCCATGAGCTGCCCAAGGTTTACCTTAGGGGTGACTTATATGTAATAAAAAGCCTGTCAATTGGTCTAACTTGCCAGGTCAACATGACGGTTTACACACAGGCTCTGCATTGGCAGGCCTGAAACATTTAACCAGTTGACCGCTGCGCGAATTCCGCCACGGTGCGGGCAAATTAATGAGTGGACGGGGTTCGGACGGCCCCCCGGCCTTCCTCTGCAAACATCCACTGGGACGGCCGGGGGCCGTCCGAAGCATGGAATGGCTAAAAGTTCTACTTAAGTGGGTGGCAAAATAAGCTCTGCATGCCCATCAGTAGCATTACAGGCCCTGGACACATGTAGTGCACTTTACTGTGGACTTATAAGTAACCTAAATATGCCAATTGTGGACAAGCCAATGTTACCATGTTTTAAGTATACAGCACATGCACTTTAGCATTGATTAGCCATGATAAAGTGCCCAGATTCCTAGAGCCAGCTAAGGCAAAGTCAACAAAAACGGTAAAAACCAGGAGGTCTCATGGCAAAATGTCAGGGAAACCACACTAAGGATGTCAGGTTTAACAGACATCATTTTTTGATAACTTTGATTTTAGTATCATGTACTGCCCTGGTAAGGAATACGCCAAGGTGGACGGCTTGTCCTGTACTGCACACGGATGTCTTGAGTTATAAACCTCATGCACAGTGGTTAGCAAATGTTTAACAGTTGGCAGAAAAAGATGGATTAGACTTCCGCAAGAAAAGTTTGTTTGAATAAGACCCTTTACTGCAAAAACAGGCTTTACAACTATGCCAAGACAACATTTTAGCTGGTGATTCGGATCCCCAAAGAACCCTGCAACTTTTAAAAGATATCTTTTGGTGGCCTACCATGTCTAAAGAGTCACTTAAATACGTTCAGACCTGTTCCTTGTGTGGCCGGCGAAAAAGTTAATTTACCTCTTCTTTTAGTTTACTTTGTCCCATTATGATGCCCCAAAACCTTGGCATGCCATTGCCATGGAATCATTGAAAGTTGCCCAAACAACAAGGCAGGGATTACGGTTATTCTGACCATTGTTGAACATTTGTCAAAGATGGCCAACGACATCCCCTTGGAAGAGAATTCACCAGCACCTGAATTAGTTCATTTTAATGAATAACATTGCACTCTTACTTGTCATTTTTAATGACAGAGGAACATAATTGTTATTGTGGTTCTAAAGGTCTTCGTTTGAGTCCTTAAACATGGATGTGCAAATGTCTTCTGGCTATCATCTACAACCAATGGTCAAGCATCCAGAACAAATCAAACTATTTATGCTGCCTACTATTCTCAGCAAAAGAGGAAGATTGGTGTCTAGCGTGTTGAGCGTGGCAGAGTTTACCTGCAATCTATCAGATGACGCATCTTTGGAACTATCTCTCTAATTTTGCTTGCAAGGTTGGTATCCAAACTGTACCTCAATGGAGTTATATAAGGAAATTAAGATGCCCTCTAGGCAAGAACATCTAAAAACCTTAAAATACTATTGAACACAGCACAATCTGAAATATCACAATCCAAAGAATGCTTTAAGTTACCAGCTCACAAACAACCTAATTCTTAGCCACCTTATCATATTGGTGTTTGCATTTGTTTTTCTCCTAAGAATTTACATATCCATGGAAAAAATAAATTTTATGTAGCTTTTTGGGACCATTTGAGAGCACCACTATGTTGAATCCCAAAGTTGTAAAATTAGGACTAGCAACCTTGATGAAAAATCACCCTGTGTTTCAAAATTCTCTGTTAAAACCAGTACTTCCTGGTACCAGACTTTCCAACCTCCCCAATCTCCATTGATGATAATTTGGAATTCGAGGTCTGATCTATTCTGGACTCCAAAAGCATAAACGTAAAAGGGCATTACCTAATAGATTGGAAAGTTTTGGGTCTGGAAGAGTGGTCCTGGGAACCCATTTCAAATTACCAAAATACATCTCACCTGGTTCGTTATTTTCATAGACATTACCCAGACAAACCTAAACCAGTTCCACCAGTCTTGGTGTGAATTTTAGAATGAAGTATCTGTTAAAATCCAACTGTCCATGTCCCAATGGCATATTCATGTGTCCACTCAATACTCTTGTGTCACATTCCTCTGGCCCTTGTGTCTAACGCCCCACTTTCCAATATGTCCACCTTAGTAGCCATGCCCTAACTCTTGTTCTGATCATATTTCCAATTATTGCTTTTTAGGGCCTCTAAGTGGCTCAAAAATCAACCAGTGGAATCTTCATGAACAAAAAGGGCCACTTGTGACAGAAAGGCAGCAAGATCTTGCAAGATCCTGTAGTTCTCTGCGCCAGTTTGGGCACAGCAGTATTTAATTTAAGCTGCGCACATCAACCAACATGTGTTTTGCCTCAAGACAGCTCCCAGTCCTGCTTACTGTAAAAGACAAGTGTTGGACTTGGCCCTTCTGGCAGGTTCACCCCTGAACTTTTTTGCTTTTATTTGTGACGAGGTGTTAGTGATTTTTGGTTTCTGCGCACTTTACAACTGTGTCCCAGGGTAAAGTGCGTGCGTGTGGTAAGGTTGGCCTGCCCTCCCACAGGAATGCATGGGGAATGTATGTGTCCCTGGTAGTTCCTGATGCGTGGGGTGTGCAGGCTCGAGTCTGGTATGAGCGGACTCGTGTGATTGAATGCTGCGCAATGATGAGTGCAGCGTGTTTGTGTCTAATATGGAAGTGCCACTTCTAGACGTGTGCCTGTCTGTGCAGTGAATGTGCTGGCTTGTGATTGGCTGGAGCTGGCTGGTGTGCCAGGCTCCATGGGTCTGCCCCGGTGGAGAGTGTTGAGATTAGCATGTGTGATGTGAGGGAGTGGGCACCTGGGACCTGAATAGGGCTGGGCTTTCCCCACACAATGCTGGCTCCGCCCCCTGTGGTGCGACTGATGACCCTAGCCTGCCTGGTGAATGGAAAGGGTGACTGAGGAAAACATGGTACTCCAAAACCAGCTGCGACTGGTTTTTCCCCCACCCTGCACCCTGAGACAAAGGTTTTGACTGTATAAAAAGGGGCTGTGTCCCCTTACAAAATGTTCTTGTTTCTGACTGGAATCTACCAGGGGCGTGCTGCTGCTGGGGCCCAGGGAAAGGCTTGCCTCGCTGGGCCCTCCCCAGCCCCTGGATATCTCGGAGAACTTTTCGCTGCTGTGCTTTGCCCTGGACTGGGGTCTTTGTTCCTAAAGCGCCTGGGCAGCGCTGGATTTCCCTGCCCAACAGCGCTGCTGGTCTCATTTGCAGCCCGGCGTTGTGATCCCGTCCTCGAGTGATTCCCCGGTGTGGGGATCCCCCTTTGTGCCCCCAAGCGAGTGCCGACCTTGCATTTGTGGCGCTCGTGGCACAATTTAGCTAGCGGGTGGCCAGCCCGCTTTATATTTAAATTACAGGGAGAGCCTACCCCTCGTTTGGCCCCGTTTTTTATTCAACTCGAGGGAGCCTACCCCTCGGTTGATTTATCCCCCAGCCTGCAGTGCCTGGGAAGGGCCGCCGCACTGCCCGCGGCGACCCGGAAGTACTGCCTCCAAAAACCGGAAGTGGACGGGAGCCCTCCCCGCGCTCCGGTGTCCGGAGGAAAAATGCCAGAGGAAGGAGTGCGGCCGGCTGCAAGGCTCCGGTGCAGGAGAGCCCCGCCCGCGGCACCCGAGAAGAGACCCCAAGTTCCGGCTGAAGAAGGAGACCGTCAGCGTCCCCGCCGCCTCCTGAGAGCAGTCCAGTGAGTGGAGCTGCCCGGGAGGAGGGGGGGTGCGAGGCCAATGCTCCTGGGAGCACTTCCCTGCGTTAAGTCCCCCGAGCCCAGGCCCCAATTGTTTGGAGTCCACGAGGGACTCCCACGCGCATGTATTTCTTTGAAGCTCTGAGAGGCTCCTCGGGGCATTCTACTTTCGAGGCCCCAAAGAGGGGACTCCGATGTGTGCGGCATTTCCTTCGACCCCATGAGGCTCCAACGATCCCCGGCACTCCTGGTGGTAGAGTGGCCCCAGCTGGCAGCGGGCCGCTCCCCCAGTGGTGGCAGCATTGATCTGAGCCCACGAGAGGCTCCCGGGGGGGCCTATTCATTTATGAGCCCTGAGAGGCTCCAAGCGGCCAAATTGTGCTACGAGGACCCGAGGAGCTAAATCCCGCCCATTTTTTTTTACGAGCCTGCGAGGCTCGTGGGGGCATATTTGTGGACGAGCCCTGAGAGGCTCCCAATCGCTCCAGTTGTTATCGAGTCCCCCGAGAGGGACTCCAACATTGTGGGCCACAGTTGTTTTGGTTGCCAGAGCCTGCGAGGCTCCCACGTGATTTGTCCAGCAGCATGGTCCCTAGAGCCTAGAAGGCTCCCAGTTTGCGCAGTTTTAGATCCTTAGGGGCTAGTGAGAACCCCTGGCGCAATTTGCTTCCCAGCTGCCCAGCAAGTAGTGGGCAGCTGCACCGTTTAGGTTTTTCCTTCCTAGGGACATGTTCTGGACTTAGGCGTGAGTCGCCCTCCTTCATCCCTACCCTGGCCTTCCCCAGCTGCGCAGCACTTAGTGCCAGCTGCAGCGTTTAGGCCCTGTTCTGTCCCTGTCCTCAGCTGCCCAGCAAGTAGTGGGCAGCTGCTACGTTTAGGTGTTGGCGCAGTGGCGCAACCTGGACTTGGATGTAAGTTCTGTGCTAATGTGATTTCTGCAAATTGTTCTTTGCTGCACCTCTGAATGTGTTTTGACGCATCATGTGCCTTGTTCTCACACCTCTGAATGTGTTGTTTATGCATCATGTGTTCTCCTGTGCTGCACCTCCGAATCTGTTTTGATGCGTCATGTGCCTTGTTCTTACACCTCTGAATGTGTTGATTATGCATCATGTGTTCTCCTGTGCTGCACCTCTGAATGTGTTTTGATGCATCATGTGCCTTGTTCTTACACCGCTGAATGTATGTTTATGCTTCATGTGTTTTGTTCCCATGCCTATACCCCTAAATGTATGGTGATACTTAGGTGGTTGTTTTCTCCTAGTACAGGTGTTTCTAGTGAGGTCCTGGTTCCCTGCGTGACATTCTCCTAAGGTGGTTAGGGTTGCGTAGGTGGTACTTACCTCTTACCAGTGATTACTGGTTGTGTGCTACATGATTATTTGGTGTTTAACTATCTCCAAGGGCTTGATACTGAGCTTGCCCCCTGACCAGAGTCCCAGGACCAGTGGACTCTATTGTGCCTTCCCTGACAAATTGCAGGGACTTGTCTAATCAAAAAAAAAAAATACTGCGATACGTGGTTGGGTAGCGTCTTACGCAAAACCAATAAAAGTAACGAAAGAACCAACTGACAGTAACAGGTTCTCTAGGGAACAAACAGGCAACGACCACTAGCGTGCCAGAAAGTGTACCTTCTGTAAACACAGAAGAAACTAATTAGAAACAAACTTGCTTCCCGAGCAATACAAATACAATATTTAATGAGAAATATCAGTCCAAAGAAGGTTCTCCAGTTCGTATCTTTTAAAGAGAGTCTTTATTTTCAAGACACAGATTTCAATCGATGAGTTAACTCATGGCGTTCGAATATGACGGGAGTACTCTCCGGGACCTAATTTAGAACCTATAACAACAACTTACTTTGGACCTGTCCTTCCAGTTTTTCAATGGTGAATATAATGATTGGAAACCCTTTTATCTGACCGCAACCTGAAGCTATATGGAATGTGCTATATTCGTTTGGAACTATACTGCCTATCTGAGAATATCACTAGATGAGACTACACAATAATATGGTGAAACCATTTTGATGTGATTTTGATAACATTCTTTTGCCCTGAGGAAGTAATTGGGTATCTTCCCAAGACGAAACACATGTTAGCTGTTTTTTGTCTGGCTACTTTGGATGATCCCAACTACGCTGGATCACCGATTGAAATCTGTGTCTTGAAAATAAAGACTCTCTTTAAAAGATACGATCTGGGGAACCTTCTTTGGACTGATATTTCTCATTAAATATTGTATTTGTATTGCTCGGGAACCAAGTTTGTTTCTGACTTGTCTAATCTCCTTGGGCCGCTGGGGCCTCGCCTGAAGTGTGCCTCGCTCACTCTCCTGCAGCTCGTGCCTAGCCACCCCCGCCAAGAGCTGCACCGCTCCTTGTGAAGCCGTGCTCTGCTCCGCCTGGGCCACCCGCATCCTGCACCTCGGCAGCTTGTGCCTGGGCCGCCCTCATGCCTCGAGTCGCGCCGCTCTCCTCTGAGCCGCGTCCGCTTCGCTGGGCCACCCGCACCCTGCCCCCTCCTCCTCTGAGCCCCTACCTTGGTCGCCCCAACCAAACGCTTGTAGCACACAATTCGCCCCGCCCTCTCAGGCCTACTGAGGCGATCACTCGATTATATGTTCTATGGTCTAAAAGTGTTATTTCTAAAAGTGCTTATTCCTGACAGTGGTCCAGGTGGCCCTGTCCTGTACATATATCACCTGTAAATTCTGCCCGTGCCTGTTGGCACATTGTAAAGTGTGTGTTTTTATCTAATGTGTGTGGTGTAATACAAAGGCTATTTTTATACATAAACTTGTGTGGAGTTTCCTTTGTGGTGGGCCTTGGGTGTTGTTGCTGGGGGTGCGTGCGCAAACTCTTAACTCACATTGCCTCCGAGTTTAGCCTTACTGCTAGTGTCACTTTACAAAGGGGGTGAGCAGGGGTTATCTTGGTGTGTAACTCCCTTGCCCTGACGTGGGAATGGTGGTCTCTGACTGACCTTGCGCAAGCCTTGGCCAGCCAGGGATCCCATTTCTAACATTGGCTGCCAGTGGGAGGGATCCGGATTTGTGTTTGTGCTGTAGCACAGTAGCAGCTGGCTGCACCACAAAACTCTGCATTTTAGATAAATCACATTTTGGGGATTATTGTTTTAAGTTTGCTAAAAATGTAATTTCTGTGGAAATGTGCCTCTTGTGCACTGTGAGTTAGGTGTCCCTAGCTCGGGAGGGTAGATCATCCCCCTAAGTGCAGTGTGTTTTCTGGATTCACCAGAAGGATGGGATCAAGTGGTGGCAGCATAAATGTGTCCAGTGCATGAGTCCCCCGTCCCTTTCCTGGAGTAATGGTACCTGTGTCACGTGTGGTCAGGTTGAGAAATCAGGGGTGGTAGAAACTGCCTTACCAGTCTGGGGGGGCGTGTGTGGATGAATGGTGTGAGTTCTCTGGATGGGGAGCTTGTTGAATACTTGTGTACTCTTGTTTTGCTCAGATACCTAAGTCCCGTGTGTTAAACTTTTCCCAAGAACGTCTGCAGAAGTGGAGCCTGCTTTTGATTTCTGTGGTCTGTTTAGAGACAGAATTTTGGAGTTGGTAAGGTTCTGGGAGGAGAGAGACATAGAGGATGGAGTGATTCCAAAGGGAGTGGCTGAGGTGTCTTCCAGCCCAGTGTGGTGGAAGAGGTTCAGTGTAGCCCAGCTAGGTCTCAGTGTAGGGGCTCACGTCCTGTCTCAGAGGAGAAAGAGTGGGTGGGACTGCATGTCTCCAGGTGCCCAAAACCCAGTCTCAGGGCCTGGAATGTTTCTGAAGGGAACGTTAGGTCAGGGGCCTAGGCTGGACCAATAGGTCATTTGAGGAGGATCTCCCAGAGTGTTTGAAGAACGTGGAACATCAGTGAACAGGGTTTCAGTAGTTCTGGTGTCTGGTAGTACTGCTCCAGTTGGGAGGGTACAGAATTCTGGAAGGGGGTCAGAGTGAGTATGACCCCTGTGCATCCGGTGAATTTGGATCCCAGGTGGGAGATTTGTGTTCTGGAGGGTGCTTCAGAAGTAGAGGTAGGGTGGGGCATCCTTGCCCGTGACCTCTGGTCAGCCTGAGGGTGTGGGCCCTAGGTTGGAGGATCAGTGGTAGTTTGGAACTACGCTGAGAAATGGAGTGGAGAGTGGCTAGTGTAGGCCAGGGGTTACTACCCCCCACTCTGTGGATGGGCATGAACCAGTGGTATCTGGGTGGCCTAGGGCCTGGTCCTAGCCGTGGACAACTAAGGAGTACCAGTGGGGTAGCCTGGTTGGGCCTGTTTCTTTTTTAAGTATGTGCTTGTCTTATGGATCAACGTGGCGTAGAACCGGAGGGTGTCCCTGCAGTGCGGGCCTGCGTCCGTGTTCTATCGCCCAAAGCAGGGAAGTCCATCACAGTGGTGATTGGTCTGCCCTGCGTTTTGGCTGGAAGGGGGTTGTGTTGGACTTGGCCCTTCTGGCAGGTTCACCCCTGAACTTTTTTGCTTTTATTTGTGACATGGTGTTCGTTATTTTTGGTTTCTGCACACTTTACCACTGTGTCCCAGGGTAAAGTGCGTGCGTGTGGTAAGGTTGGCCTGCCCTCCCATAGGAATGTATGGGGAATGTATGTGTCCCTGGTAGTTCCTGATGCATGGGGGGTGCAGGCTCGAGTCTGGTATGAGCGGACTCGTGTGATTGAATGCTGTGCAATGATGCGTGCAGCGTGTTTGTGTCTAATATGGAAGTGCCACTTCAAGAAATGTGCCTGTCTGTGCAGTGAATGTGCTGGCTTGTGAATGGCTGGAGCTGGCTGGTGTGCCAGGATCCATGGGTCTGCCCCGGTGGAGAGTGTTGAGATTAGCATGTGTGATGTGAGGGAGTGGGCACCTGGGACCTGAATAGGGCTGGGCTTTCCCCACACAATGCTGGCTCCGCCCCCTGTGGTGCGACTGATGACCCTAGCCTGCCTGGTGAATGGAAAGGGTGGCTGAGGAAAACAAGGTAATCCAAAACCAGCTGCGACTGGTTTTTCCCCCACCCTGCACCCTGAGAGAAAGGTTTTGACTGTGTAAAAAGGGGCTGTGTCCCCTTACAAAATGTTCTTGTTTCTGACTGGAATCTACCAGGGGCGTGCTGCTGCTGGGGCCCAGGGAAAGGCTTGCCTCCCTCGGCCCCCCGCAGCCCCTGGATATGCTGGAGGACTTTTCTCTGCTGTGCTTTGCCCTGGACTGGGGTCTTTGTTCCTAAAGCGCCTGGGCAGCGCTGGAATTCCCTGCCCATGAGTGCTGCTGGTCTCATTTGCAGCCCGGCATTGTTATCCCGTCATCAAGGGATTCCCCGGCATGGGGATCCCCCTTTGTGCCCCCAAGCGAGTGCCCACCTCGCATTTGTGGCGCTCGTGGCACAATTTAGCTAGCGGGTGGACAGCCCGCTTTATATTTAAATTACAGGGAGAGCCTACCCCTCGTTTGGCCCCGTTTATTATTCAACTCGAGGGAGCCTACCCCTCGGTTGATTCATCCCCGAGCCTGCAGTGCCTGGGAAGGGCCGCCGCGCTGCCCGCGGCGACCCAGATGTACTGCCTCCAAAAACCGGAAGTGGACGGGAGCCCTCCCCGCGCTCCGGTGTCCAGAGGAAAAATGCCAGAGGAAGGAGTGCGGCCGGCTGCGAGGCTCCGGTGCAGGAGAGCGCCGCACGCGGCACCCGAGAAGAGAGCCCAAGCTCCGGCTGAAGAAGGAGACTGCCAGCGTCCCCGCCGCCTCCTGAGAGCAGTCTGGTGAGTGGAGCTACCCGGGAGGAGGGGGGGTGCAAGGCCGAGGCTCCTGGGAGCACTTCCCTGCATTAAGTCCCCCGAGCCCAGGCCCCAATTGTTTGGAGTCTACGAGGGACTCCCACGTGCATGTATTTCTTTGGAGCTCTGAGAGGCTCCTCGGGGGCATTCTTCTTTCGAGTCCCCAGAGAGGGGACTCTGACGAGTGCGGCATTTCCTTCGAGCCCACGAGGCTCCAACGATCCCTGGCACTCCTGGTGGTGGAGCGGCCCCAGCTGGCAGCGGGCAGCTCCCCCAGTGGTGGCAGCATTGATCTGAGCCCATGAGAGGCTCCGGGGGGCCTATTCATTTATGAGCCCTGAGAGGCTCCAAGCGGCCAAATTGTGCTACGAGCCCTGAGAGGCTCAATCCGCCCATTTTTATTTACGAGCCTGCGAGGCTCGTGGGGCCATATTTGTGGACGAGCCCTGAGAAGCTTCCAATCGCCCTAGTTGTTCTCGAGTCCCCCGAGAGGGACTCCAACGTTGTGGGTCACAGTTGTTTTGGTTGCTAGAGCCTGCGAGGCTCCCACATGATTTGTGCAGCAGCATGGTCCCTAGAGCCTAGAAGGCTCCCAGTTTGCGCAGTTTTAGATCCTGAGGGGCTAGTGACAGCCCCTGGCACAATTTGCTTCCCAGCTGCCCAGCAAGTAGTGGGCAGCTGCACCGTTTAGGTTTTTCCTTCCTAGAGACATGTTCTGGACTTAGGAGTGAGTCACCCTCCTTCATCCCTACCCTGGCCTTCCCCAGCTGCGCAGCACTTAGTGCCAGCTGCAGTGTTTAGGCCTTGTTCTGTCCCTGTCCTCAGCTGCCCAGCAAGTAGTGGGCAGCTGCTACGTTTAGGTGTTGGCGCAGTGGCGCAACCTGGACTTGGATGTAAGTTCTGTGCTAATGTGATTTCTGTGAATTGTTCTTTGCTGCGCCTCTGAATGTGTTTTGATGCATCATGTGCCTCATTCTTACACCTCTGAATGTGTTGTTTATGCATCATTTTATTTATTTTTTTTATGGGTTTTTATAAAGCGCGGACTATCGCTCCGGAAGGAGCATCTTGGCGCTGTGCAAGCATGAAGTAGATAAGTGATAGATGATAAGTGGTGAGGGTCTGGAACTAAATGGCTGCTAGTACAGAGGTGTCAGGTTGTTGATATACCCAAGTCTTGAGGAGTTTTCTGAATTTACTCTCTTTTTCAATTAGTCTAAAGTTGACGGGTAGGTTGTTCCATGCCCTTGCTGCCAAAAAGGTAAAGGTTTTCCCACCCCTAGTCTTGTACTTGAACCTGGGAATCATTATGAGATTTGTTCCAGAGGATCTCAAACATCGTGAGGGGTTGTAAAAGGTGAAGCGTTTTGCAAGGTAATGAGGCCCTGTGCCTTTCAGAGCTTTAAAAACGGTAAGTAAGAGTTTAAAAAGAATTCTTTTATGGAGTGGTAACCAGTGTAGGGAATTTAATGCAGCTGAGGCAGATGACCTTCTAGGGAGTTTCAGGACCAATCTGGCGGCTGCGTGTTGTATACTCTGAAGCTTCCTCATGGTGGACTTTTTCACTCCCACCATTAGCCCGTTGCAGTAATCAAGTCGGGAGAGGATTAAGGCTACCGCGACTGATTTTCTAGCTGCAATGGGGAGGAAGTCAAAGACTTTCTTTAAAGATTTGATAAGTCCGAAGCATCGACCAGCAGTGATCCTGACATGATCGTCGAAGGAAAGGGAAGAATCAAATTGCACGCCCAGGTTCCGCGCTCCTGTGCTGCACCTCTGAATGTGTTTTGATGTGTCATGTGCCTTGTTCTTACACCTCTGAATGTGTTGTTTATGCATCATGTGTTCTCCTGTGCTGCACCTCTGAATGTGTTTTGATGCATCATGTGCCTTGTTCTTACACTGCTGAATGTATGTTTATGCATCATGTGTTTTGTTCCCATGCCCATACCCCTAAATGTATGGTGATACTTAGGTGGTTGTTTTCTCCTAGTACAGGTGTTTCTAGTGAGGTCCTGGTTCCCTGTGTGACATTCTCCTAAGGTGGTTAGGGTTGCGTAGGTGGTACTTACCTCTTACCAATGTTTACTGGTTGTGTGCTACATGATTATTTGGTGTTTAACTATCTCCAAGGGCTTGATACTGAGCTTGCCCCCTGACCAGAGTCCCAGGACCAGTGGACTCTATTGTGCCTGATCTCCTTGGGCCGCTGGGGTCTCGCCTGAAGTGTGCCTCGCTCACTCCCCTGCAGCTTGTGCCTAGCCGCCCCCGCCAAGAGCTGCACCGCTCCTTGTGAGGCCGTGCTCTGCTCCGCCTGGGCCGCCCGCATCCTGCACCTCGGCAGCTTGTGCCTGGGCCGCCCTCATGTCTCGAGCCGCGCCACTCTCCTCTGAGCCGCGTCCGCTTCGCTGGACCGCCCGCACCCTGCCCCCTCCTCCTCTGAGCCCCCACCTTGGTCGCTCCAACCAAACGCTTGTAGCGCGCGGGTCGCCCCCGCCCTCTCAGACCTACTGAGGAGATCACTCGATTATATGTTCTATGGTCTAAAAGTGTTATTTCTAAAAGTGCTTATTCCTGACAGTGATCCAGGTGGCCCTGTCCTGTACATATATCCCCTGTAAATTCTGCCCGTGCCTGTTGGCACATTGTAAAGCGTGTGTTTTTATCTAATGTGTTTGGTGTAATACAAAGGCTATTTTTATACATAGAAAAACCAAAGGTGGTGATGGACGGAGCGTTGACATTACAAACACTCACCCCCAGTCAACTGATATGGGTTTAATCCATCACTGTTCTTTAGCTCACTCCGCCACCCCAGTTCAGACATGACCATATGCAAATCAGTCTGACCCTGTGCCTCATGGGAACAGTCCAGCCCGAACTGCCAAGCCATGTCTTCCCTGGACCGGAAATAAGCTTCCCAGGACCGGTTTCTGGCATTACAGCCGTCTTCAGCCGGGCTTGCTTGACTCCAGTGGCAAAGTGAGCAAGGGACTCACGTCTGAGCATACCCTGCCAACTTAGGGCGAACAAAGAAAAACCAAAGGTGGTGATGGATGGAGCGTTGACAATACAAACACTCACCCCTAGTCAACTGATCTGGGTTTAATCCATCACCGTTCTTTAGCTCACTCCGCCACCCCAGTTCAGACATGGCCATATGCAAATCAGTCTGACCCTGTGCCTCATGGGAACAGTCAAGCCCGAACTGCCAAGCCATGTCTTCCCTGGACCGGAATCAAGCTTCCCAGGACCGGTTTCTGGCATTACAGCCGTCTTCAGCCGGGCTTGCTTGACTCCAGTGGCAAAGTGAGCAAGGGACTCCTGTCTGAGCATACCCTGCCAACTTAGGGCAAACAAAGAAAAACCAAAGGTGGTGATGGACGGAGCGTTGACAATACAAACACTCACCCCCAGTTAACTTATCTGGGTTTAATCCATCACCGTTCTTTAGCTCACTCCGCCACCCCAGTTCAGACATGGCCATATGCAAATCAGTCTGACCCTGTGCCTCATGGGAACAGTTCAGCCCGAACTGCCAAGCCATGTCTTCCCTGGACCGGAATCAAGCTTCCCAGGACCGGTTTCTGGCATTACAGCCGTCTTCAGCCGGGCTTGCTTGACTCCAGTAATGGATTAAACCCAGATCAGTTGACTGGGGGTGAGTGTTTGTATTGCCAACGCTCCGTCCATCACCACCTAAACTATAACTGACCCATGGCCTACTCAAATTCTCCCTACTTTAGAAGCGAGATACTATAAATCTCTTGGCTTCCACCAGGTCTGGATCCCCCTACGACCCCAGCCCAGGCGTTGTAATTAAACAAGTTCCAGAACCCATTTGCATTGCACTCACCCCTTAATTTAATGCCATGTTTGAGTCCGGGCACTTTCCTAAAATATGGAAGACAGCATCTATTCTTCCTTTGTTGAAAAAACAAAACCTTGATCCCAAGGATCCTAATAATTACCAGCCAATTTCTCACCTCCCCCTGCTGGAAAAATTGGTTGAAAAAACAATGAACACCCAACTCGGTGCATTCCTTCAAGCAAACAATATTTTAGATCCCACTCAATATGGATTCAGGGGAGGACACAGTAAAGAGTCCGCCCTTATAAAATCCACTGAATAATTAAGAGAAGCCCTGGACCAGGGAGGAAATGCAGCATTAATCATGTTGGACCTCTCCATGGCCTTCGATACGGTCCACCATGAAGTTCTGACGGACTGTTTGAAGGCCTGCAGGATTCAAGGCAATGCCTGGAAGCTTTTGAAATCTTTCCTGAAGGAAAGAATTCAAACTGTGGATTTAGACAAAGCCCACTCCAAACCTTTTTCCCTACCTTGCGTAGTACCACAGGCAGGGCTCCTCCCTTAGTCCCACACTTTTTAATGTTTATGTGTCACCCTTGGCATTTCAGATTAAATCCTTTGGTTACTAGTTAACATCCTATGCGGATGACACGCAAATCGTGGTGTCTGTGCAACCAGGGCAGGAGGCAGAGAAAAGGAAATTGTTCCATGACTTCATGAAAGCAGTCAAGTTGTGGATGACTATGAACTGCCTGAAGTTAAACTCCGGCAAAACAGAGGTCCCTATTTTTGGAAATAATGCCAATTTCTGGACCCCCGACTGGTGGCTGTAAGAACTAGGCACTCTCCCTAAACCAACTAGGAAAGCTAAAAATCTGGGGATAGTCATCAAAATTAAACTTACCTTTGGGGACCAGATAAATGTGGTTGCCTCCGCCAGATTCCACCTCCTTAGAATGATCAAGAAAAAAATGCCATTTCTACTGGTAGACAGCCAACTTGTAGTGATAATATCTCTCATTCTCTCCCGTGTGGATTATTGTAACTGCCTTTACCTTAATATTCAAAAGCAACATTTAAACAAACTCCAAATCGTGCAAAATGCAGTAGCCAGACTACTAACTGGTACACCAAAATTTGTATCTGGCAAGAAGGAAATAAAAAGGCTGCACTGGCTTCCAGTCAAACAACGGATACCATTTAAATCGCTGTGTACTGTTTTTAAAGCCCTTCGGGGAATTGGGACGGATTACCTGAAACTTCGTTTTTAATGGTATTTCCTCAGAAGAGTTCTTCACTGGTCAGGAGCCAAAGGTGTAATAATACCATCCTTTAAAAAAGTCAACTGAGGTGGAAGAAGTTTCAACACCTGTGCTGCAAGTGCTTGGAATGAGCTTCCTTTCCATATTAGGAATGCCAATGAGCTAATGACATTTAGGAGAGGATGGAAAACCTGGCTTTTCAGTGCATAGGTCATTAGGTACCCCTCTGTTCAGAAGACAGTAGCTAGCACCAGGACACCTTCGGGTAACTGCAGCGCGTAAGAAATACAATTAAAACAACATAACATGAACAATTGAAAAAACTAGTGAGTATGATTATTTTTGGGAATTTGCTTCTCAAATGTTTTACTGTGTGAGGTTGGTGCAATAATGTTTTTCCTCTTTTTGAAAGGCAAGCCCAGCTCTCTGAACCCACTGAACCATAAAACTAGAGGAAACACTGAGATTATGATTGTGTTATTGAATTAATTCTGGATAAGCCAAAACTGCATTGGAGGATTTATACTCTTATAGTAAAAGATGATGTAACTGAATGAAAATCTGGAAAACGGTTTTATTAGACACTGAATATCACCCGCAGCCAAAGGCAAATGATGATTTACGAACACGTATTGACTATGGAGACCTCAACATCAAGACAACAAAGAGCTTTATCAAGAACTTGATGGGAGCTTACAGTCTGGAGAGAATCAGATAGGGAGATACGTGGAAAATGGTATTTAATACACTATATGGGCACCTCAAATATCTGGTCGTGCCATTTGGTTTATGTAATACCCATGCTCTGATTCAGTGTTTGTTAAATAGTATTTTCAACGACTTGTTGGATATTTTGATGGTAGCCTACCTAGATGACATTCTCTTCTTTTCAGACAACATGAAACATCAACGAAAGCAAGAGTGAAATGTTCTTTGTCAACTACTCAAGCATGTGTTTTTATATACTTAGGATGAAAAGTGTGTTTTTGGAGTACACAATATCTCCTTTTTAGGCTTTGACATTTCTGGAGAAGAACTCAGTAAGAACACCTAAAATTTTAAACAGTCTTGGAATGGCCATTCCTGAAAATGGTGAAAGAGGTACAGAGATTTGTGGAATTTACCAATTTTTAACACCAATTCATTCAAGAGTTCTCAACCATTGTACAACCCAGTTTCCGACTAACAAGAAAACAAATGTCATTCAAGTGAAAAAAAAGACCAGCTCAAGACAATGTTCCATACAGCACCTATTCTGAGACACCCTGACATACAATCCCTGCTAATTGTAGAAACAGTTTCCTCTTTGTTCATCATTTGCTATCAAAGAGAGATGAGCAGACGAAACAATTACCTCCTGTGGCATATTATTCAAAAAGTTTGACTGAAACCAAGAAGAACTATACCATGTATGATTGAGAATTTCTTACGATTAAACAAGTTGCGACTCGCACACTGAAGTAATTATCTGTAAGGTGCACATCGTGTGGACACGACCACAAGAGTTTGTTACATCTGACTTACATGAATTGTACTAATGCTATGCATGCTAAATGGACATTATTCTTCTCCCGGTTTGAATATTTGATAATGTAATCTGGCAAAGCAGATGCATTGTCAAGATAATTCGAAGACATTGAACTTTCAGTGGATCATCCTTCCCACCATGCATCGACCTGGAGAAGAACAGAAGATATTCTTGGATACCACGAGTCTAAAACCAATCTGCAGAAATTGATACAACAGGTACCAAAGCACGAGAATATTCATGGGAAATCATTGTTTAGGTATTAAGTTGTTATGGTACCAGATTCATCAATTCAAAGACGTGTGATGGCAACGTATTGCCTTCATGCTGAGAATCTCAGACTTTTGCTTGAGTTTGCACCTGTATTCGATCCAACGCCTTGGTTATTTTCCTAACCTCTCGGTTTCCCTTGATTTAGTCCTTTATTCCCCAATGGCCTTATGCCTTATGTTTCTTGCTGTTTGATGTGCACTATATTTGTGTTTTGTTTTGAGCAGTTACCTTTGTTTGCTCTGGTGTTTAGAGGTCTTTGTTATGGTATGTTAATGAGCTCTTCTATAGCGCATAAATCACCCGGGGGCATCTCAGCGCTAACCTAGAGGAAACCCAGTAAAGAGCGGAGGAGCAAATACCGGATAACAAAAAACAGGATGCATGCCTTAGAACAGGAAGGCTTTTAGCTGTTTTCTATATACAAGATAAGAAGTGGATTTACGTAAAGCCTCAGGTAATGTGTTCCAGTATCTGGGGGCAACGTATGAGAACGATTTTCCCCCTGTACGGCTGAGACGGATACGTGGGACTTTGCCTGATATCCGGTCTGCCAAAGTTCGTCATTGCACAGTCCAGCAGAGAAACAGGTAAGTCTTTCCTTCACTACCCCAGCTATATTTAACTTGTCTTCTAATTGTGAACCCCTTCCTTACCACTGCTCTCTTCTTCCCTTTAGTTGCTTTTCCTATTCCTCTTGCCACACATGGAATCCTAAGCAAGAGATTCTGCTTGCACTACTGAGACAATTTCAAATTGAGGAAGTTCAGTCCTGGTTTCTCTCACACTTATTTCTAATTCCCTTTCTCTGTTGTCCCCTGATCTATCTACTGATGTTATATTTCTCATTGCACTGCTGAAAGGTTTAGGGGCATCAGAGGATTTTCTACGGGTCCACTTTCCCTAAAACCTGACAACATAGATCACTGATATGGATAGAAACTACAGACATGCATACAGGAACTGAAGACCGAGATAGCATACGTAAACAGGAACAAGTGACAGACAGGATTCACTCCCAGCCAGTTACCTGGATAGTATTCACATCCCAGAGTCAGCTGTGGTCACATAGAAAGGGGTCATACTCTTGGACTGATGACCTAGACAGGATCAACAAGGGCTGATGACATATTATTATCCATTACTAGGGGTGGTAAACTAGGTTGGATCCATATATAAGAACTAAGATATAGACAGCATCCACAGATCAGGACTGATGACATTGATGCAACATATAGGAGCCAGTGGCACAGACAGAACCATATACAGGGGGCAATAACATATGTAGTGAGGATACATAAACATGGAAAATGGTGTAAGACCATTGATAGAGCATTGAATGATTGATGAACAGGGACTGAAGACAAAGGTTCCCGGGGAGGATGACATAGATGGGAACGATATAGAGGGGTTGATGATATAGATTGCATCTACATATGACAGACAGATGACAGGGACTGGACTGAACTGAATCTTTTATCTTGCCTTCGGTGCTGACTGACTCTAGCACGATTCCTTCATGTAGCCATGATGTCACCTAAGCAACGCAACAATGCTTGGTAAGCAAGTGCCCTCAAGAAAGGTTGTAAAGTAGGAAAAGCTTTAAAGGGAAGAAATCCTCCAGAGGCAAAAGGAAGAATATATCTGGAGAAACAGATCATGAGTTTATGCGAAGATGAAAATCAAGACTCTAAACTACTCAGGACTGAGTAGAGAAGAATCCAGAATCAGGCGACTTGCATTCTTTGGATTCTTGAAAACAAGGAAACGCCTAAGGAAAAAACAATGGAACAAATATGTAGGGCAAGGGGTGAAGAATGTAACTAAAGAATACTACTGACTGTGTTGAGGTGCGCCGACCCCTGAATTCAGCAGCCTTTTATACTATAAAAACAAGAAGTGACATCATAACATGAACAGGAAACATCTTAGATTCGGAATGATGATATAGTTCAGCTCCACATCATCCTGGAGAACAATGGAGGATTCCAGAAAACAGGAAGTGACATCCCAGGAAGTATAGGTGGCTTCTCGGATTGGAAGGCAATCATAAGAATCTATTACTCCAACCATCTAGGTTTGGGAATGATGATAAAGTCTAACTCCACCTCTTGCTGCAAAACCAATTGTCAAAGAGGGCAACAGGGATGATTCCAAAAGTTAATGTAAAATCCATTATTTGTAAAGCGCGCACTACTCACCTTTACGGGTCTCAAGGCGCTGGGGGCCGTCGTGGAAATTAAGTGAACTGTTGCCCAGGGTCACATGGTGCTGAGCTGAGCTGCCACCGGAGCCGGGAACCGAACCGTGAGCTCTATGCTCTGAAGTCAGCTGCCCTGGCCGTTGAACCACACCTCTCCTAAACTTCCTGAAATTAATAAGCTCTCCCTGGTACATTTGCCTCCTTAGATGTTCTTTGAGGAGGTGTAGACGCTCAGGGGTAAAGGTGGTGTAGATTTGGAAATCGGGACGGTATTATTGCATTCTAGGCATCCTCGAAGTACAGCTACAAGATTCTTATACCGTAGCCAAGGCCAACTAGCATCCATGGAGAGACTAATGACATGAAGACAGACATCACATTGAGCACCCGAAGACACAGACAGGATCCATATACAAGGTTCAATGACAGAGGTAGAGTTTTCTTGAAGAGCAATTACATAGGTGGGATAGGCATACATGGGCTCGTGCCAGGCAGGGCTCATACTAGGGGAAGCTGATGATACAAACATAATATATATACAAGGGCCAGCTAATCTCCAACTATAGGTACTAAATACATAGATACTATGTCCATATAAGATGCAATTACATAGGCAGGATATCATTCAGGGACTGATGGCATAAGCAAGGTGAATTTATGTGGTGTGATCACATAGAAAGGATCCACATTCAAGGGTTAGCTACATTGAATCAATCCACACAGTAGCACTAATGGCACAGATGGCATCTACATGCATGGGCTGAAGTCAGGGCATAGGTAAGCACCACATACATTGGATCAGTGATGTAGACAGGATCCATGAGCAGAGGCCAGTGCCACAGGTAGGCGCCACATTAAAGGCCAAGGTCACAGAAAGGATCTACTCATGGAGAAAATTCACATGCAGGGGCTCAACATATCCACATACGGCTCCCATGACCTGGGTAGGGCCCGTGTATATGGCGTGGCCACAAGGAAAAGATCCATACAAAAGAGCTGAAGTGAGACACATTAAGGGATTGGTAACATTGGATGGATCCACACAGTCGAGGGCAAGCAGTATTCATGCGGAGGGGCTGAAAGGGTACACACATATGGACTACAAGCATATGCACATTAAGGATGGAAAAAGTGTACACATAGGGGCCTGAGAGGATACACTCATGGGCTGAAAGCATCCACTCACTGGGGCTGAAAGGATAGTCACACTGGGGCTGAAAGGATACACTCACTGGGGCTGAAAGGATACACTCTCTGGGGCTGAAAAGACACACCCACTAGGCATGAAGGATCCAATCACTGAGAAAGAAAGGATGAACTCACTGGGGATGAAAAGATCCACTCCCTGTGGCTGAAAGGATGCTCTCACTGGGGCTGAAAGGATCCACTTACTGGGGCTGAAAGGATCCACTCACTGTGGCTGAAATGATGCTCTCACTGGGGCTGAAAGGATCCACTTACTGGGGCTGAAAGGATCCACTCACTGTGACTGAAAGTATATTCTAACTGGGGCTGAAATTATACACTCACTGGGGATGAAAGAATCCACTCACTGGGGATGAAAAGGTACACTCACTCGGGTTGAAAGTATCCACTCACTGGGGATGTAAGGATACCCTCACTGGGGTTGAAAGGCTCCACTCACTAGGGCTGAAAGGATACATTTACTGGGGATGAAAAGATACACTCACTGGAAATGTGGAAATGAAAAGATCCCCTAACTGTGGCTGAAAAGATCCACTTACTAGGGTGAAAGTGTCCACTTAATGGGGATGGAAGGATCCACTCACTGGGGATGAAAGGATCCACTCACTGCAGCTGACAGGATCCACTCACTGGGGCATAAAGGATACACTCACTGGGAATAAAGGGATCCACTCACTAGGGCTGAAAGGATACACTAACTGGGGTGAAAGGATAGTCACACTGGGGCTGAAAGGATACACTCACTGGGGCTGAAAGGATACACTCACTGGGGCTGAAAAGACACACCCACTAGGCATGAAAGGATATAATCACTGGGGATGAAAGGATGCACTCACAGGGGATGAAAGGATCCACTACCTGTGGCTGAAAGGATGCTCTCACTGGGGCTGAAAGGATCCACTTACTGGGGCTGAAAGGATCCACTCACTGTGACTGAAAGGATATTCTAACTGGGGCTGAAATGATACACTCACTGGGGATGAAAGAATCTACTCACTGGTGATGGAAAGATACACTCACTCTGGTTGAACGTATCCACTCACTGGGGATGCGGGGATACACTCACTGGGGTTGAAAGGCTCCACTCACTAGGGCTCAAAGGATACAGTTACTGGGGATGAAAACATACACTCACTGGGAATGAAAAGATACCCTAACTGTGGCTGAAAAGATCCACTTACTAGGACGAAAGTGTCCACTTAATGGGGATAGAAGGATCCACTCACTGGGGATGGAAGGATCTACTCACTGAAGTTGAAAGGATACACTCACTGTGGATGAAACGAATCACCCACTGGGGATGAAAAGATCCACTCACTGGGGCTGAAAAGATGCACTCACTTGGAAAGAAATTATCCACTAACTGTTACTGAAAGGATACACACACTGGGGAGGAAGGGATCCACTCACTGCAGCTAAAAGGATCCACTCACTGGGGCAGAAAGTATACACTCACTGGGAATAAAGGGATCCACTCACTAGGGCTGAAAGGATACACTCACTGGGGATGAAAAGATCCACTAACTGTGGCTGAAATGTTCCACTCACAGGGATGAAAGGATCCACTCACTGGGGTTCAAAGGATACACTCACTGGGGTTCAAAGGATACACTCACTGGGAATGAAAGGATCCACTCACTCTGGATGAAAGGATACGTTCAGTGGAAATTAAGGGATACACTCAATGGGGATGAAAGGATACACTCACTGGGGATGAAAGAATACACTCACTGGGGATGCACAGATCGACTAACTGTGGCTGAAAAGTTCCACTTGCGGGGATTAAAGGATCCACTTACTGGTGATGAAAGGATTCACTCACTGGGAATGAAAGGATCCATTCACTGGGGTTCAAATGATCCACCCACTGGAGTTGAAAGGATACACCCACTGGGGATGAAAGGATACACCCACTTGAGCTGAAAGGACACACTCACTGGGGATAAAAGGAAACACTCACTGGGGATGAAAGGATCGGCTAACTGCTGCTGAAAGTATACACTCACTTGGGATGAAAGGATACACTCACTAGGGCTGAAAGAATACACTCACTGGGGATGAAAGTATACACCCACTAGAGCTGAAAGGATACAACCACTGGGGATGAAAGGATACACTCACTGGGGATTAAAGGATACACTCACTGGGGCTGAAAGTATACACTCACTGGGGCTGAAAGGATAAACTCACTGGGGATGAAAGGATACACTCTCTGAGAATGAAAAGACTCACTAACTGTAGCTGAAAGGATATACTCACTGGGATGAATGGATCCACTTACTGGAGAGTAAATGATCCACTCACTGGGGATAAAAGGATCCACTCACTGGGGTTGGAAGGATACACTCACTAGGGCTGAAAGGATACATTCACTAGAGCTTAAAGGATACACTCACTGGGGATAATAAGATCCACTATCCGGCTGAAAGGTTCCACTCGCTGGGATGAAAGGATCCACTTATTGGGGATGAAATGATCCACTCACTGGGGATGAAATGATCCACTCACTGGGGTTGAAGCGATCCACCCACTAGGGTTGAAAGGATACACTCAATGGGGCTGAAAGTATACACTCACTGGGGATGAAAGAATCCACTAACTGGGGATGAAAGGATACACTCACTTGGGAAGAAAGGATACTCTCACTGGGGACGAAAGGATCCACTCAATTTGGCTGAAAGGATACATCCACTGGGGATGAAAGGATACAGTCACCGGGGAGGAAATGATACACTCAATGGGGCTAAAAGGATACACTCACCGGGGCTGTAAGGCACATCCTCATGGACTGAAAGGATGCACACAGAGAGTGTGTAATAATACACACACTCGGGACGATGAAAGGATACACTCACAGGGGCTGAAAGGATGCAGTCACTGGGTATGAAATGATACATCACTGGGGCTGAAAGGATACACCAACTAGGGCTGAAAGGACACACTCATTAGGGCTGTAAGGCATACCCTCACAGACTGAAAGGATGCAGTCCCTGGGGAGGAAAGGATACACTCACTGGGGATGAAAGGATAAACTCACTGAGAATGAAAAGATTCACTAACTGTAGTTGAAAGAATATACTCACTGGGATGAATGGATCCACTTGCTGGAGAGTAAATGATCCACTCACTGGGGCTAAAAGGATCCACTCACTGGGGTTGGAAGGATACACTCACTAGGGCTGAAAGGATACATTCACTAGAGCTTAAAGGATACACTCACTGGGGATGATAAGATCCACTATCCGGCTGAAAGGTTCCACTCGCTAGGATGAACGGATCCACTTATTGGGGATGAAATGATCCACTCACTGGGGATGAAATGATCCATTCACTGGGGTTGAAGCGATCCACCCACTAGGGTTGAAAGAATACACTCAATGGGGCTGAAAGGATACACTCACTGGGGTTGAAGCGATCCTCCCACTAGAGTTGAAAGGATACACTCACTGGGGATGAAAGAATCCGCTAACTGGGGATGAAAGGATACACTCACTTGGGAAGAAAGGATACTCTCACTGGGGACGAAAGGATCCACTCGATTTGGCTGAAAGGATGCATCCACTGGGGATGAAAGGATACAGTCACCGGGGAGGAAATGATACACTCAATGGGGCTAAAAGGACACACTCACAGGGGCTGTAAGGCACATCCTCATGGACAGAAAGGATGCACACAGAGAGGGTGTAAGAATACACACACTCGGGACAATGAAAGGATATACTCACAGGGGTTGAAAGGATGAAGTCACTGGGTATGTAATGATACACTCACTGGGGCTGAAAGGATACACCACTAGGGCTGAAAGGACACACTCAATAGGGCTGTAAGGCATACCCTCACAGACTGAAAGGATGCAGTCACTGGGGATGAAAGGATACACTCACTGGGGTTGAAAGGATCCACTCACTAGGGCTGAAAGGATATACTCACTGGGGAAGAAAGGATCCACTCACTCGGAATGAAAGGATACACTCACTGAGGATGAAAGGAGTCACTCATTAGGCATCAAAGGATCCACTCACTGGGGATGAAAAGATCCACTAACTGTCGCTGAAAGGTTCCACTCGCTGGGATGAAAGGATTCACTTACTGGGGATGAAAGGATACACTCACTGGGGATCAAAGAATCCACTCAATGGGGTTGAAAGGATCCACCCACTAGGGTTGAAAGGATACACTCACTGGGGCTAAAAGGATACACTCACTGGGTATGAAAGGATACACTCACAAGGGGTGAAAGGATACACCAACTAGGACTGAAAGTACACACTCACTAGGGCTGTAAGGTTTACCCTCACGGACTGAAAGGATTCAGTAACTGGGGATGAAAGGATACACCCACTAGAACTGAAAGTATCCACCCACTGGGGATGAAAGTACACACTCACTGGGGTTGAAAGTATACACCCACTGGGCATGAAAGGATACACTCACTGGGCATGAAAGGATCCACTCACTCGGAATGAAAGGATACACTCACTGAGGATGAAAGGAGTCACTCATTAGGCATCAAAGGATCCACTCACTGGGGATGAAAAGATCCACTAACTGTCGCTGAAAGGTTCCACTCGCTGGGATGAAAGGATTCACTTACTGGGGATGAAAGGATACACTCACTGGGGATCAAAGAATCCACTCAATGGGGTTGAAAGGATCCACCCACTAGGGTTGAAAGGATACACTCACTGGGGCTAAAAGGATACACTCACTGGGTATGAAAGGATACACTCACAAGGGGTGAAAGGATACACCAACTAGGACTGAAAGTACACACTCACTAGGGCTGTAAGGTTTACCCTCACGGACTGAAAGGATTCAGTAACTGGGGATGAAAGGATACACCCACTAGAACTGAAAGTATCCACCCACTGGGGATGAGAGTACACACTCACTGGGGTTGAAAGTATACACCCACTGGGCATGAAAGGATACACTCACTGGGCATGAAAGGATCCACTCACTAGGGTTAAAAGGATCCACTCACTGGGGATAAAAGGATACATCCACTGGAGCTGAAAGGATACACTCACTGGGGATAAAAGAATACACTCATTGGGGATGAAAAGATCCAATAACTGTGGCTGAAAGGTTCCATTTGTTGGGATGAAAGGATCCATTTACTGGGGATGAAAGGATCCACTCACTGGTAATGAAAGGATCCACTCACCGGGGTTGAAAGGATTCACCCACTAGGGTTGAAAGGATACACTCACTGGGGCTGAAAGGATCCACTCACTGGGGCTGAAAGGATCCACTCACTGGGGATGAAATGATCCACTAACTGGGGCTGAAAGGATACAGCCACTGGGGCTGAAAGGATGCAGCCACTGGGGCTGAAAGGATACACTTATTGGGGATGAAAGGATCCACTCACTGGGGGTGAAAGGATCCACTAACTGGGGATGAAAGTATACAGCCACTGGGGCTGAAAGGATTCAGCCACTGGGGCTTAAAGGATACACTTAATGGGGAAGAAAGGATATACTCACTGGGGCTGAAAGGATACACTTATTGGGGATGAAAGGATATACTCACTGGGGATGAAAGGATACACTCATTGGGATGAAAGAATGCACTCACCGAGAATGAAAGGATCCACTAAGTGGGGCTGAAAGGATACACTGACTTGGGATGAAAGGATACACTCACTAGGGATGAAAGAATCCACTCAATTTGGCTGAAAGGATACACCCACTGGGGATGAAAGGATACACTGACTAGGGATGAAAGAATCCACTCAATTTGGCTGAAAGGATACACCCACTGGGGATGAAAGGATACAGTCTCCGGGGATGAAAGAATCCACTCAATTTGGCTCAAAGGATACACCCACTGGGGATAAAAGGATACAGTCTCCGGGGATGAAATGATACACTCCATGGGGCTGAAAGGACACACTCACTAGGGCTGTAAGGCACAGCCTCATGGACTTAAAGGATGCAGTCACAGGATGAAAGGATACACCCACTGGGGATGAAAGGATACACCCAATGGGGATGAAAGGATCCACTCACTGTAGATGAAAGGATACATACACTGGAGCTGAAAGGATGGACTCGCTGGGAATGAAAGGATACACTCACTGGGGATGAAAGGATGCATCCACTGGAGCTGAAAGGATACACTCACTGGGGCTGAAAGGATACACTCACTGAGGCTGAAAGGCTACACTCACAGGGGATGAAAGGATACACTCACTGAGAATGAAAAGATCCACTTACTGTGGCTGAAAGGATATGCTCACTGGGATGAATGGATCCACTCACTGGAGATTAGGGGTTCTTCTCATTGGGGCTGAAAGCATACAGACACTGGGGATAAAATGATACACTCACCGGGGCTGAAAGGATACTCCCACTGGGGATGTAAGGATACACTCACTGGGGATGTGAGGATCTACTCAATGGGGATGAAAGAATACACCGACTTGGGATGAAAGGATCAACTCACTGGGGATGAAAGGATTTATCCACTGGAGCTGAAAGTATACACTCACTGGCAGCGTCAGATTGGTAACGCGGGCGCTCGGGCAAGGCACAAGGGGATGGTGTCCTAGTACCTTCTATGGGCTGCTTTTTTTGAGCAGTCTGGGCGACCGATTTGGGCGGTGTCTCTATTGTTGGAATACAGCCAGCTGCCCAGTAGGTGTCTGAGGGGCTATTCTAGAGGCAGATGGACGCTCATTACCTCCCGTTTAGCAACAGGTAGAGGTATCACTCCCTTTGTCTCACAGGTCGGCCCATTAATGTGTGCACATTCTGGCGGGGCAGGGGGCCTGAGTTGTAGTAGCCTAACTTGTTTTCAGGTGTGTTTCACCAGTGTAAACTAATGCAGGCATTTTATTTTACCCTCCTCCTTTTTAATACAATTACGCCAAAGCAGTGATTTGAGGAAAGGCAGTCTGCAAATTGGGGCTCGTTTTTTTTGTGTGTCCAAGCTAATTTTCAATCCTAATCTGACCCTGCTCACTAGGGATGAAAGGATACACCCACTAGAGCTGAAAGGATACACTCACTGGAGCTGAAAGGATACACTCGCTAGGGCTGAAAGGATACACTCACTAGGGCTGAAAAGATATAGTCACTGGAGATTAAGGGATCTACTCACTGGGGCTGAAAGTATACACTCACTGGGGATGAAAGGATACGCCCACTAGAGATGAAAGGATAAATCCACTGGAGCTGAAAGGATACACTCACTGGGGTTGAAAGGATATACTCACTTGGGATGAAAAGATACACTCACTGGGGATGAAAGGATACACTCACTAGAGCTGAAAGTATCCACCCACTGGGGATGAAAGCATCCACTCACTGGAGAGGAAAGGATCCACTCACTCGGGTTGAAAGGATCCACTCACTTGGGCTGAAAGGATACACTCACTGGGGATGAAAGGGTCCACTCACTGGAGATGAAAGGATTCACTTACTGGGGATGAAAGGATCCACTCACTGGGGATCAAAGAATCCACTCAATGGGGTTGAAAGGATCCACCCACTAGGGTTGAAAGGATACACTCACTGGGGCTGAAAGGATACACTCACTGGGTATGAAAGGATACACTCACAAGGGATGAAAGGATACACCAACTAGGACTGAAAGTACACACTCACTAGGGCTGTAAGGTTTACCCTCACGGACTGAAAGGATTCAGTAACTGGGGATGAAAGGATACACCCACTAAAACTGAAAGTATCCACCCACTGGGGATGAAAGTACACACTCACTGGGGTTGAAAGTATACACCCACTGGGCATGAAAGGATACACTCACTGGGCATGAAAGGATCCACTCACTAGGGTTAAAAGGATCCACTCACTGGGGATAAAAGGATACATCCACTGGAGCTGAAAGGATACACTTACTGGGGATAAAAGAATACACCCATTGGGGATGAAAAGATCCAATAACTATGGCTGAAAGGTTCCATTTGTTGGGATGAAAGGATCCATTTACTGGGGATGAAAGGATCCACTCACTGGTAATGAAAGGATCCACTCACCGGGGTTGAAAGGATTCACCCACTAGGGTTGAAAGGATACACTCACTGGGGCTGAAAGGATCCACTCACTGGGGCTGAAAGGATCCACTCACTGGGGATGAAATGATCCACTAACTGGGGCTGAAAGGATACAGCCACTGGGGCTAAAAGGATGCAGCCACTGGGGCTGAAAGGATACACTTATTGGGGATGAAAGGATCCACTCACTGGGGGTGAAAGGATCCACTAACTGGGGAAGAAAGTATACAGCCACTGGGGCTGAAAGGATACAGCCACTGGGGCTGAAAGGATACACTTATTGGGGATGAAAGGATATACTCACTGGGGCTGAAAGGATACACTTATTGGGGATGAAAGGATATACTCACTGGGGATGAAAGGATACACTCATTGGGATGAAAGGATGCACTCACCGAGAATGAAAGGATCCACTAAGTGGGGCTGAAAGGATACACTCACTTGGGATGAAAGGATACACTCACTAGGGATGAAAGAATCCACTCAATTTGGCTGAAAGGATACACCCACTGGGGATGAAAGGATACACTCACTAGGGATGAAAGAATCCACTCAATTTGGCTGAAAGGATACACCCGCTGGGGATGAAAGGATACAGTCTCCGGGATGAAAGAATCCACTCAATTTGGCTGAAAGGATACACCCACTGGGGATGAAAGGATACAGTCTCCGGGGATGAAATGATACACTCAATGGGGCTGAAAGGACACACTCACTAGGGCTGTAAGGCACAGCCTCATGGACTTAAAGGATGCAGTCACAGGATGAAAGGATACACCCACTGGGGATGAAAGGATACACCCACTGGGGATGAAAGGATCCACTCACTGTAGATGAAAGGATACATACACTGGAGCTGAAAGGATGGACTCGCTGGGAATGAAAGGATACACTCACTGGGGATGAAAGGATGCATCCACTGGAGCTGAAAGGATACACTCACTGGGGCTGAAAGGATACACTCACTGAGGCTGAAAGGCTACACTCACAGGGGATGAAAGGATACACTCACTGAGAATGAAAAGATCCACTTACTGTGGCTGAAAGGATATACTCACTGGGATGAATGGATCCACTCACTGGAGATTAGGGGTTCTTCTCATTGGGGCTGAAAGCATACAGACACTGGGGATAAAATGATACACTCACCGGGGCTGAAAGGATACACCCACTGGGGATGTAAGGATACACTCACTGGGGATGTGAGGATCTACTCAATGGGGATGAAAGGATACACCCACTTGGGATGAAAGGATCAACTCACTGGGGATGAAAGGATTTATCCACTGGAGCTGAAAGTATACACTCACTGGCAGCATCAGATTGGTAACGCGGGCGCTCGGGCAAGGCCCAAGGGGCTGGTGTCCTAGTTCCTGCTGTGGGCTGCTTTTTTGAGCAGTCTGGGTGACCGATTTGGGCGGTGTCTCTATTGTTGGAATACAGCCAGCTGCCCAGTAGGTGTCTGAGTGGCATTTCTAGAGGCAGATGGACGCTCATTACCTCCCGTTTAGCAACAGGTAGAGGTATCACTCCCTTTGTCTCACAGGTCGGCCCATTAATGTGTGCACATTCTGGCGGGGCAGGGGGCCTGAGTTGCAGTAGCCTCACTTGTTTTCAGGTGTGTTTCACCAGTGTAAACTAATGCAGGCATTTTATTTTACCCTCCTCCTTTTTAATACAATTACGCCGAAGCAGTGATTTGAGGAAAGGCAGTATGCAAATTGGGGCTTGTGTTTTTTTGTGTGTCCAAGCTGCTCACTAGGGATGAAAGGATACACCCACTAGAGCTGAAAGGATACACTCACTGGAGCTGAAAGGATACACTCACTAGGGCTGAAAAGATAGAGTCACTGGAGATTAAGGGATCTACTCACTGGGGCTGATAGTATACACTCACTGGGGATGAAAGGATACGCCTACTAGAGGTGAAAGGATACAATCACTGGAGCTGAAAGGATACACTCACTGGGGTTGAAAGGATATACTCACTTGTGATGAAAAGATACACTCACTGGGGATGAAAGGATACACTCACTAGAGCTGGAAGTATCCACCCACTGGGGATGAAAGGATCCACTCACTGGAGATGAAAGGATCCACTCACTCAGGTTGAAAGGATCCACTCACTTGGGCTGAAAGGATACACTCACTGGGGATGAAAGGGTCCACTCACTGGAGATGAAAGGATACACTCACTGGGGATTGAAAGGATACACTCACTGGGGATTGAAAGGATACACTCAGGGATGAAAGTAAGCAGTCACTGGGGCTGAAAGGATACACTCACTGGGGATTGAAAGGACACTCCCACTAGGGCTGTAAGGCACATCCTCACGGACTGAAAGGATGCACACAGAGAGGCTTAAATGATACACACACTGGAACTGAAAGGGCACACACCCAGATGCTGATGCCAGAAAAGATACACAAGCAAGTACTGAAAAATCACACAGAGAAGCACTGTGAGGAGACGGAATACACGCAGGGGGGGGGCTGACATTAGAAACACACAGGGGCTGGGATGATAAACACACCAGGGCTGAAAATATACTCTCACAGGGGCCGCCAGGAAACACGTTGATGGGCTGGCAGAATAGAGACAGGAGCTGAAAGGACAAACGGGCAGAAAGGATACACACCCTGGACTGATGGAAGAAAAAATACACACACAAGGGCTGGGAGAATACACTCACGGGGTCTAAAAGGATACACGGACAGGAGCTGAAAGGATACACACAGGGCGCTCCTAGAAGAAAGGAGACACACGAGGGGGCTGAAAGGCTGCACGCTCGGTGACTGGAAGTATATACAGACCCGGGGTCCGTCTGAAAGGAAACACACACTAGGACTAAAAGGATAAAATGCGCACAGAGAGGCGGAAAGGGTATACACAAAGGGCCTGGCAATATACACACAAAGGGGCTGAAATTATACGCACCCAGGTCAGGTGCTGAAATGAAACACAGAGACAGGGGCTGCAACAATGCACACCGACGGGGGCTTAACGTAGGCACACTTGGGCTGAAAGGACGCACACACGGGGTTCACATACGCCTCAGATGGCATCAACAGAGGGGACCTTCGGGAAACGGCGACAGAATTCACGCACACAGGCTGGTGATGGATTAACCGTGAGGTAGAAGGATGGCTCGGGCTGTGGACACCCGATGTGCGGCACACGCCCCTGTTGCTCGGGGACGGCCCTGGGAGTGCCACTGAGGGCTCCCCTGATTGCTGCGCTCTGCAGGCTCGCTCTGCGCAGCCCCTGCTACCGCTTTAAACACATCCTACCCTGCTAGGGCTGCCTCCGCCTTCTGCCCCACTCCTGCTGCTGACAGCGAGCTGGCTGCACAGACCGGCGGCGCGTGCACGGAGGCTGGGAGCATCTCTGGCGAGGAGGGGGTCCTGCAAGTGGAGCCAGGGACCGGGAATCACTGAGGGATCGCACACCTGGCGAGGGGGCGGGGCCACACCTGGCGAGGGGGCGGACCCTGACCTTTACCTGGGGATGGAAACCCACCGGGGAAAGTCCTCGCACTAACGATGCTCTCCGCTGGGGGAGGGGCGATGCCTGGGGAGGCTAGACAGAAAGAGGTCGACAGATATTTTGGACTGAGTTGCTGATTTTACCGATACCCCCCGACCAGGTACAACTTCCACCATGATGGGAGAGCATCATCTGAGGGTAGACATCCCCCCATACGGAAAGAAACTTGTGAACAGCTCTGTAGCACCAAATGACGGGGTCCTTCCGAGAGCGCCCGGGGCAGGATGTGTGGCAGCTGATGGACGAAGCAGCAGTCCTGCCCAGGCTGCCCCGAGCAACAGAGCTGATGGACAGAGCCGCGGCACCCCCTGGTAGGCACCCTGCCTGCCCGCATCGCAGCACATGAACAGGGCTAGAGCGCTCGACATCCGGCGACCCGCGAAGACGGTCCTGGGAACGGACTGCGAAATCTGACGCTCGACAGCAGCTTCGACACCGAGGCCAGAACCGCTGAGGTCCCACCATGCACGTCAGATTGTGAGCACACGTCAGATTGTGAGCACACGTCAGATTACGTCAGATTGTGAAAACAGCGGTGGCACCCCATCTAAACACCGGCTCTGTGCTTCCTGCGACAACTGTCCCTGACCTGGGTTTCCCAGATAGTTCGGGATTTTTCGTATCCTATACTGGATTTATGTTCTTTCGATAGGTGTCCTGTGGGTGGCCATAAGGCGGGGGACTATCACGGGACACCCCTAGGAGGCCAGCCGTGGAAAGGTGCATCTCGGCCCAGACAGGACATGTGACCAGGGATGCGTGCAGAAGCGTGCAGAAGCGGGCATCTCAGAGGCTGAGGCGCAAACGGCGATGTCAGGATCACAAGCTGAGCGAGAGGCAGCGGTGGATGCGCCAGGAGTCCACAACACAGAGCAGAAGGCCGTGACCCTTCAGCTCGAGAACTGACCTGCGGGAAACACCATTCTTCTCACTGGTAAGTAACCGTTTTGTTTTCGATTCCCAATAATGTGGACGCCTGCCTTGCATCCCCATTCACCTCCCTATCCGTTTCCATTATCCATAGTATTTTTTCTGCTTTCATTCATTACCCTGTTTTGTTTTTCTTACTATATTAGGACTATTTCTCTTTGCTCTGTTTTCCTTGTGCTCCCAACTTACCTTCCTTGCTCTTACTCTCTCTTTTTTGCCGATTCTCGAGCTCTCATTGAGCTGTTCCTCTTACTCGTGTTAGTATTCTGGTACCCCTGCTGTTTCTCTTACTCTCTCACTACTGTTTCTTTCTATACCTCTCCTCAATGCTTTTCTTATCCTCACACTCTTACTCCTTGAACTGGCTCTTACCCCTGCTTTTTCTAATAAACTCTTTCCTCTCTGTGTTTCTCTCAACACCGCTGTTTTTCTTACTCTCCTGCTGCTGTTTCTCTTCTTCATCCAGATGTTTGCCTTATTCTCTCATTTGAATTAATTTTTGAATGGGAATCTTACGCCCCGCTGCTTTTCGTGCTATGTCACTCTCCCAATGTTTCTCTTAAACCTGCTGTTTCTCTTACCCATATTGTAGTTTCTCCGCCCTACCCATATGTTTCCTTATTCTTTCATTTGCCTTAATCAAAGGTGATCTAACACCTGCTGTTTCTCGAACTCTATCACTCTCCCAGGGTTTTTCTTAACCTTGCTGTTTCTCTTACTCACATTGCTGTTACTCTTCCATAGCTAGACGTTTAGCTTAGTCTTTCATTTGCCTTGCTCGAAGATGATCTAACTTACTGCTGTTTCTCGTCCTCTATCACTTTCTCAGTGTTTATCTTAACCTTGCTGTTTCTCTTCCCTTGCTCGAAGATGATCTAACTTACTGCTGTTTCTCGTACTCTATCACTTTCCCAGTGTTTCTCTTAACCCTACTGTTTCTCTTACTCACATACACTGCCGTTTCTCCTCCCTTTCCAGATGTTTGGTTTATCTTTTCTAACTCGAAGATGATCTTACCCCCTTTCTTGTTTCTCTTATTTATCCCGATCTCTTTTAGTTGCCTTACCCTTTAGAGTTTATCTACCACCCAGTGGTTTCTCCTACTCTCTCTCTCGCCTCATGTTTCTCTAAGCCCTCCTGTTACTCTTCCCCAGCCACAAGGTTTGCTCATTGTCTCATTTGCTTTACTCGAAGGTGATCGTGCCCCGACCCCCTGCTGTTCTTCTTATTCTCCTCCTGTTGTTTCTCTTCGTCATCCAGATGTTTTGCTTACTCTTATTTGCCTTACTCTTTGAAGGTGATCTTACTGCCCGCGGTTTCTTGCATTCTTTCCTCTGTCCATGTTTCTCGTAAACATGCTGTTTCTCTTCTTGCCTGTTCTTTTACTTACTTTCTCATGTGCATTACTCCTTGAAGATGATATTATTACTCCTGCTATTTTTTGTACTTTCCCCTTGTGCGTGTTATTAGTTCTCATCTTGCGGTTTCGCTTCGCATTTCTCCGCCTATCATTTCTCATATTATTGTGGTTTCTTTCCACTTAGTCCCATATTTGGTTCGCTCTCCGTGCTTCCGCTCTCTATCTCTTTGGTGCTCACCGACTTATGTTGCAACTATGTCCTCTTGTTTCTCTCTCCTTTCCGTAGCATTTACACACCCCTCCTTTCATTTCCCGGTGTTCTCCGTATGCCTTTGGCACCCCTTTCACCTTATCAATGCCTTTTAAAACTCTTCTCTTGTGTTTCTTCCACCATTGTTCATTTATTTCCGGCTTCAGCGTCAGCTCTTGATTTCTCTTTCCTACCACTCCCTGCGTTTCTCTCACATACTGCTTCTCCCTCTCACCTTGCGTCTCTTTCAATGCTGGTTTCTCTCATCCTATACTGTTGCTCTTCCCCACTATTACCTCACTGCATCTGTCCCTCTCGTTTTTTTCTCTCTCCTTTCCGCTTGCTGTGTCTGCCCCCCTACTGTTTGTCTCTCCGTGTAGTCTCTCATTTTGCTCCCCCCACTTCTATTTCTCTGACTTTCCCTCTACTCCACCCCGTGTTTTTCTGTTGCAGTTTTTATATGGCGTGTACTCAACCCGAAGGTATTGAGCGCTTTGTATAAGCACCAGTTACATTACGCAAGGATACATTAATTTTTGGTAGGTGGGGGAGATTAAGTGATTTGCCTAAAATCACAGGATTTTGAGCCAACGCCAAGACTCGAATCTGGTTCCCCAGTTAAAAAATCAACTGTTCTGGCCGTTACGCCACATCTTCGCTCACCTTCTCTTTTCTTTTCCCCACCCATCAGTCTGCTGTTTCCCTATCCTAAGTAAATAAATTGCGTGACCTCGTCTCCACTGCTGTTCCTGTCTTTCCTATTACTGTTCCCTCCCGTCTCATCCCTCTGCGCCGCCTAGCTCTGCCGTTTCTCACACCCTCCCTTTGCTGCTACTCGACCCATCCTCTCTGTTGATTCTCCCTGTCCTGCTGTCACTTGCTGTGTCTCTCCTCTGTTGGTTCCCAATCCCTTTATTGTTTAATATATCTTTCACTCTTCCTCCATCTTTTGCCCCCCTACACACTTTTCTCTTTCTCTCCCCTTCTGTTTATTTCTCTCTCTCCTAATGACTCTCCCTGTTGTTATTATTTATTTCTCCTATTATTGTTTCAGTCTCTTCCCTCCCCGAGGAGTTCTCTGTCTGTTTTTGTCTTTAATTTCCTGTAGTTGCTTCTCATCCCCCTCCTTGCCGTTTCTCTTTCCCACACTGTTGTTATGTTCGCCCAGATGCTCTTTATCTTTCTTTCGTCATCCTCCACACCCCTCCTTTCAGTTGGCTTACTCACTCCTCTTTACATACATACATATCCACACACCCCCTGCCCAATACCCCTCTACTGTCCACCTACCTGTACTGTCAAACCCTCACACTCTACTGTTCCCCAGCCTCTGTTCGCTATATACACCTCTCTATTACAATTATCCACCCGTCCCTCTGTACAGCTAGCCCACCCATTACTTAAGTCCATCTACCCCTCCCCACTGTCCACTCACCCTTCTTTGCTTTCCCCAAATTTCACTTCTATTTACCCATCTCTCTCTGCTGTCCACATTTCTACTGTCCACCTATCCTACCCTATAGTACACCCACCTCTCTCTACTGTCCATCAATTCCTCCCGTCTGTCCTCAGACCTCCCTACTTTCCACCCATATCTTTAAAACATCTACCAGTTCCTCTCTGGCATCCACTCATACCACTCTACTGCCCCAAACCTCTCTTCAAGTCTACCCATCTCTCGATGCTGTCCACATACTGCTCTCTATTGTCCACTCACCCCTCTGTACAGTCACCCATACACTGCTAAAGCCAACCGAGCAGCTTCTACAGTAGACACATCTCTCTCTGTTGTCTACCCACTCCTCTCTTCTCTCCTTTGAGGCCCCTACCTCATTCTACCTTTTTGCTGCCTATCTCGTTTGCTCCTCCAACCCTCTCCCCTTCGCCGTCCTTACTTTATTCTCTTCCGTTCTGCCTACCTCTCTCCGCTCATTCGTACTTTGTGTCTCCATATTACTTTCTTAACTTGTGTCCACCTCTCTTATCTCTTTCGGTTTTTTATTCCCCCTTCATTGATTCTCACTCTACTCCACTCACAATACCAATCTACTTCGTTGCATCACTTCACTATGCAACCTCCTCCCCTACTACATTTTTATTGTCTCTCCCCTGTCTATCTCTTTCTGTCTGCCTCTACGCTCGATTGCCTCTCTTCTCTCTGCTCCTTGCATCTCTCCCATTCTATTTCTGACAATTTACCATTCCTCTGCCTCCCTTCTTCTGGGCGTCCCTCTCTGTACATAGTTCTGTATTGCTTTCTACCCTTCTTTAAATTATATCGCTCCCTGTTGACCTGTTTATTCAGCCTCCCCAGTGCCTGGCACCAGTGTCTACCCAGGTTCTCCCATTAATGCCCCTCCCTGAGCCTGTTAATCTCACCCTCTGCTGCTTCTCTTACTCACACTGCGTTTCTCCTCCCTACCCAGATGTTTGAATTATTCTTTCCTTTTCCCTACTCGAAGGTGATCTTATCCCCTGCTGTTTCTCTTACTCATCCCGATGTGTCATTTACTTTCTTATTTCCATGCTCTTTACAGGGGAATCTTCCACTCACCGGTGTCTTGTGCTCTCTTGCTCGCCCCATGTTTCTCTTAGCTCTTCCGCAGCCAAATAGTTTGCTTATTCTCTCATATTCTTTACTCAGAGGTGATTGTACTCCCACCCTCTGTTGTTTTCCTTATTATCCTTTAATACTTTGCCGCCTCTCGCTGCCCCCTCTACCAGTATCTTTCTAGTGCCTCTATCTTCGTTTTCGTTATTTTCGTCTCTGTCTTCACCATATTCTGTACTTCTTCCTTGCCTCTTCCCTTCCGTTCTCCGCAAGGCCTTTCGTCTTCTATTTCGCTGCCTTTCCCTTTGTGTTTTCTCTCTTCTCTTCTCTGCAATCAGCCTACTAACGCTTTCCCCTCATTCCCTCCAGGTGGCCCTCTCCACCACTGGCTCGCTCCCTTTCACATCCATGCCTTGCCCATAACTCGTGCTGCAGCAAGGGTCGCAGGCGCCCCAGTGCAACCAAGGAAAATGCCCCCCCCCCCCCACACACTTTTTCCTCAGTGACCCAGTAAGCCTCGGGGACACGGTGCCACTGCACCTGCTGTACCACTGATAGCTACAACCCCTGTACAAGACTCAGTTTTACTGGACTGGGTCTCTCCGCGTTCTTCTGATCATCTATTCCTTGCACCCATCTCGCTCAGACTCTCCCCGTGTCCCCTCACTTAGCGTCCCCACCACTCCTTGTCTTTCTGTTGCATACCACTTCATCTTCCATGGGAAAAAACATTCTACCCTATTTTCAGCCCTCTTCTGCCATCCTTATCTCTTTACTGCTATCCAGCATTCCCTCTCACTTTCCAAAAGGGTATTCCCAATCCTCCTCACCCTGACTCCCTTGCCCATATACTTTAATATCACATGCTTATGATTCATCCAGAGAAGCGTTCATCACTACAACTAGCACCGGTAAACAGAATACACCGCCAGTCTCTGCGTGTTCGCCGAATCTTCCCGTCTACTTCCCATTGGTCCTCTCTATATCGGCACTCCCTTCTCTGCTTTGCAATTGGTTGGCCCTCGCCACATAATCCACCCTCTTCACTGCATCGAAATGATCTCTTATGTATTGGCTCCTTACCCCCCTTTTCTCTAATTGGCCATCTATTGTAAAGCAGGCCCTCTTTCCAATAGCATTGGTCCTTTGAGGGCATGCCGCCCTCTCCCAGTTCGCAATTGGTCTTCCTCGATTGTCCCGCCCTGTGTTTTATTCCTATTAATCCTAACTCCTTGCTTTCTCTAGATTTTATACCTATGTTTCCGTACGTTTATTTTAGTTTTATGTCCCCCGCTTTCAATATTTGGTCTGCTCCAGTCTCTCCTATTTTTGCTCAATCAGAAGCTCCACCGGTCCTGTTTAAATGTGCTTTCAAATATGCTTGTGCAACGCGTTTTTTACATCCATACGGTGGGATTTGTCGGTCCCCGCACAGATGTATCCCCTTGATGCATTTTAGAATAAACTGTCCCTCTACGGCGACCGTCAGCCCTAGGCGTTCTTTATTGTCGCTTCCCACCATTGCTTCGTCTATCAGGCACCGCTTCTCCAACAATATCCCTGCGTTTGACAGTCCGCACCGCCCGCTGCCTCCACCCGCAGCTGGCGGCGGTTCTGCTCTCAGTCACCTCATGGCGATCATCGTGAATGAACAGCGCAGCTCTGGCAGCGGAAATCAGAAGATTCTTTTCACTCCCTCCTCTAATGTATCCCTTTCTTCCCTGTACTTTCCGAAGTCTGTCTTTATCCTGTCTCTCTTTCTGTCATTATTATGCTTGCATTTGTTTGCCTCGTTTCTCCATCCGCCCTGATTTTAACAGCTGCCTTCTTGTCTTTGCTTTTTAAATCTATTACGTTTATTTCACCTCTTTCTTTCCTCGACCACTTTCGTTTTTAAATACCCCCACCCCCATCCCCAGTTTCCGTCTTCCCCTCTCCGCCTCGTCCCCTGCTCTCCTCCGCTCCTGTTTCCCCTCAGCCCTCCGTGTGTCCCCTGACTCGCCTCCCTGTCCCCCTCCTCACTCCCCTCCCCGCTGCACATTGCACCAATATCATTAAAGATGCAGGGATTCTGTCGCGGCATGAGGTGCGGGATCTGATAAATGGCAAACAGGCAGTGTGAAGCTGCTGGGTTTGCAGAAGGCTGGAGTTTTGGGAGATGAAGGCCTGAGGTTTCGGCTCGCTTTTCGTTTTATGTGTTGTTGACTCGTGGGCATCTTGTATTGTACGAAGACTCGCCTAACGATCAATGGATTGATAGTACAATTACTCTTATCAAATATATAACCTGGCATAGACGGGCCGCCACTGTTCTGCGTCACATCCTTCAGTGATATTGTCCCAACAGACCCCTGCGCTCTGTAGTATCATAATGAAGCTACTTCTCGGGCTACAACCATATGAAAGCCGGCAATATGGCTCTTTTGTTCCACAAACTGCATTAGAACAGATAAATTGTACACTCAAAGAAGAGAGTCATAAAAACGACGTAGAAAATGATGTTTGTGTTGCAAATGGTGAATCTAAGAGAATGAACAACAAAATATTGCATAGTAGATACTTTTGACAATGAGACAGGTTTTGGTGCACCTGTAAGAAAGCTTTAGTTTGTGAAAAAAATTGTGAGCTGCAAATCATGTTACTTATACAATCTTTCAAAAAAGGACTTCTTGAGTACCGTCACTGCGACCAAATCGAACAATACAACAATCCTCAAAATGCCATGGCCATGATATGATGGTCAGTGCACCAAATAATGGTAAACTATGAAAAATTCTAGAAAGCCAATGGCTGAAGTGAGCAGTCCCCAGAAGTATGAAGTCAAACTGGTATGGAAGGAGCTTTGTTACTGGCAATACAAAACTCTGCACAGACACCCGCCTCGTATCAGGGCCACCCCTACCTGCTTCAGTTCAGGGAAGAACTTAAAACATGGCTTTTTGATACTTAGGATTTTTATCAATAATTAGAGTGTTCTGGTTTTAAGCTCTGGTTTCAGCTAGCTCCAAGACACCCTTGGGTATTCGTGCGCTGTATAAGTTGCATTAACATGCCATAACTGAGTTATGCTGAGGCTGGCCTTGCATATGGCCCACCACACATCAGTCCTACATTTCACTTTTGGCATGCTTCTGTGTGGCACATATTCTGTATAAGGCTTATAGGAGTCTGCCCCAACAGGCAGCACAGCTTTCGTGGCCATGGATGATAGCACGTCTCACATGCACACCCAAGGGATACACCCAGGCTGCTCTTAAGGCTTTACACTGATTCATTTATCCAATCCGTAGTGCTCCGTATAACTCCAGGGCAGTACGCGAAAGGGCCCTTGCTACAGAGTCCCAACACCTGAGTTCATAGGTACAGACCTGCCAGGGTGATGGGATCTGGAATTGATAATCTCCTGGTCAGCCCTAAAATAATAACACAGCTGTTGTGGAAATATACATGTTCTGAAACAAGTGGCCACTAGAAGGTCATTGTTCACCTAGCTACCGTGAAGGGGAGAGAAAGACCTGTGAATGGTACATATGTCTCCTCCTGCTGCCAGATGACCCTAGCACCTACACTCTATACATCCCCCAGAGGTGTTGCCTCTCACTCTGCAATCACCTTGAACCTGCCTTTGGGCATTATCTTGTACACAACGCATGCCCAAAAGACATGCAGGCACTCTGTGGCAGCCTTTGAGAGGCCATCACTCATACATAAATACCCAAAGTGCATACATAAGGGCTGCCGCGACACACCACGCTTCTCAAGTTGACAAGCGGCACATCACGTCTCACAGCCGCTCTTTGGAGATTCACATTGCATCTCGCATGGGGTACTGTAGTTATACATTGCATATGTCTCGTTTGCGCAGAGGACAGCGTTTCATGGACGCGTTGTCATTCTGCACCTTGCAATTTTCAGTTAAGTAACTCGAGTATCGGATGTGTTTGGGTGGGTTTTCATTAGAATATTAATCTCTTGTTGACGCACAGTACAAAATGTGTTTTAGGTGGGCTGTCAATGAACGTCATGCATTTTGAGTTGACATGCATTAGCAGACTGTGTTTTAGGAAGGCTTTCATTACTCAGCGTACATTTTAAGCTGACATCCCTTATTATATGTTATAGATGAGCTGTCGTTACACACCCTGTTTGTAAGGCACAGAATATGTTTTAGATGAGCATTCGTATCCTGCTACATAAAACAAAAGGATTGCTGCCTGCTCTGCAACTGGTAATCCCGCTGTAGACCATAATATGGGAAAAAAGCACACTCCTGTACAGAAGCAACACTTAGAACTCCATCCTGGTTGAAACAAGCCTAGCCACCCTGGCCCCACGGACCTTTCCATAGCCCCATTACCAGCCTCAAAGTGACCGTCTAGTTTTGCACACCGCGGATTGGAACTCCCTATTCTTCATGAATCAGTCGTCATGAACTTCACTAAATTGTCTTAAATTCCTTGCGGGCAGTGTCGATGCCTGTCATGTCCACAGTCGGCAAAGGGTTCAATTAATTCCTGTGCTGGTGAAAACAGGGACCTACAAGGCTGCCATCATATGTAATATATACATAAAGCCCTTACAAGGTGTACTAGTCAATTACAGTGAGCAATTCCATACACAAGCTGACTACATAAAATTGTCCTGTACTTCAAGGTCACTGCAAGTCTAACAAAAACTGCATGACATTAAATGCAACTTGAAGCACCAAGAACAGGCTCAACCTCAACCATGATAAGACACCTTTTAGTCAAGATTAAAACAAACTCCAGCTCGCAGTACACCGGCAAACACACAAGTAGCGCTCCATGGCACACCATTAAACCCACAAGTAAATAGTTATCCAATTAGTCATAATGCCGAATATGGAGGCACATTAAAAGGGTAACTCAATCTAGTCACCAATGCAGGAAGTTCTTATTAAAACTTCAACAAAAAGTAGAAAAAAGAACATGGCACTGATTAAAAAGCGACAATAGAATAAAACGACATTACCACGACCAATTATATTCAAGACTTTATAAAAATCTAATCAACAATCTGGGAATATTGTTCAGCCACAGATCTGGTAATTGAAAGTCTCTGATTTGCCATTACAACCCTATTACTCAACAGGGATTGCCAAAGCCATTAACCCTTGTGTTTCTTAAACATGCAATGACATAGCCAAAAGTCTCACTTTTTATTAGGGCAGTGGTTGGGTGAAAGTTTGTCAGCTCTGTGGGTGTTGCTTTGTGCTGTCCTGGAAAGAAAATCCCATAATGAAGCTACCTCTTGGGCTACAACCATATGAAAGCCGGGAATATGGCTCGTTTGTTCAATAAACTGCATTAAAACAGATACATTGTACACTCAAAGAAGAGAGTCATAAAAACGACGTAGAAAATGATGTTTGTGTTGCAAATGGGGAATCTAAGAGAATGAACAACAAAATATTGCATTGTGAATACTTTTGACAATGAGACAGGTTTTGGTTGCACCTGTAAGAAAGCTTATGTATGTGCACACCTCTACTTTGTGAAAAAAAATTGTAAGCTGCAAATCATGTTACTTCTACAATCTTTCAAAAGGACTTCTTGAGTACCGTCACTGCAACCCAATCGAACAATACAACACTCCTCAAAATGCCATGGCCTTTGATGGTCAGTGCATCCAAATAATGGAAAACCATGAAAAATCCCCGAAAGCCAACGGCTGAAGTGAGCCGACCCAAAGCCCTCTTTCTCTGTACTACTTATTACATGTACTTTTATTTTTTAAAGGATTCGCAACATGTGTTCTGACACTGTCTGTAGTGAGACCTAAAAACTGCATTAGATCAATAATTTATATGCATAACATGTACTCACCTGGCAGCACCCCCACATTAATCGAGCACAGGACACAGGATCAGCCTCCCCCAATAGTTTTATGACAAATTGACAATATCATATTCTGTGAGGTGATTGGTAATTGCCAGTTAATGTACATTAACTGTGAAACACTCTCCCCTTCCCACACCCTAAAACAGAATCAGACCTGCTTGACCAAATTTCCTGCTTCTCTGTAATACGAGCCTCAAGTACATAGTGCCCACCTGTGACACATGTCATGGACACATAAACGCACCTAGATGCTTTGGGCGTTGACACTAAAGTACAAATGTATACATTCCTATATAGGTTGTCTGCAACATAAAACACCGTACTTTAGATTTAACTATACTCCCTATTTCTGAATGTGGCATTCATTGAACAATGTGTCTTAGTGATCATTTGGAACATGCCTCTTTTCACAGTATGGGCATTTTTAAAGGTCAGCTGCCTTTATATCCTGTGCCTCTTAATTGGATATACACTATGGAACGGCTGATGACCAGTTTTAGCCCTGACAGGTAGTGGCTCCCTAAACTTTTTTTGCTTTCGTCTCGTGGGTTAGGCTGATTCTCTTTTAGTGGCCCAAGGGCTCTGCGCACTTTCCTACTGTAAATGCAGTGTGCAACTGTGCACTCCCTTCCTACACATAATAGGCAGTGGTGCTTACCTGAAGTGCTGAAACATATCTAAGGCCTACCATTGTAGGCCTGTGTGTGGGCACTTGTATATATGATGTTTTTAGCACATGTGTCAAGCCTGCCATTGCAGGCCTCTGGGTGCGCAATTGCACTTATGCTCAGATTGGCCTTTCTAAATCGTTGGCCAAGGCTGTGGGTGCCTTTTACTAAGACTGGAGCACCCTTAGGGTACGTCTTAAGGTGTGAAAAAGTGGTAGGTGAAAGGAAGGGCAGATACACACGTGTTCCCTTTCCTTGTCCAGGTAGTAAAGAATGCCCTCGTGCGTTTTCACTACAAAGGAGGTTTGCTTTTCCCATAGATCAACATGGGCGAATGGTTGAAATTACTTAAAGCTGACATAGTGGCTTACAGTGGAGCAGCCTCATAATATTTTCTATCATTGAATTCACAATGGCAAACCCTCTCCTGTGGTAAAGAGGGATTTGTTATTAATAGTTCAGAAAAGTCGGCATTTCTTTGCTCTGAACTCTTTACGTGCCTTTTGGTTTGACTCTAATCCACACTGGAGGATGGGGGAGCACATCTGTGCATTCCCCAGAGACAGCTATAAACATTAGGCATGCAACTGGAGACAGACCTCTGCCATTTGAGGTCCTGGCTGGATAGACTGGAAGAAGAGGTTTTGACACTTGGCCTCTGGGAGCCAGATCATAGCCCCACTAAAGATTAAGGGCCAGATTCACAGAATGAATTCAAGACTAAATCCTAAACTTACTACTATTTGGTATTCACAGAATGCACTTACTACTTTCGGGATTCACAGAGTGAACTTACTACTTTCGGGATTCACAGAATGAACTTACTACTTTCGGTATTCACAGAATAGATTTAAGACTGCTAACTTTACGTCCGCACTCGGGCTGGAAATTCCGGCCGGGAGGCGGAGCTTCCGGCTTGGGGGCGGAGCTTACGGCTCGGAGGCCGAGCTTCCGGCCCGGAGGCAGATCTTGCGGCCCAGAGGTGGAGATTTCAGCCATGGCTAAATCCCCACCTCCGAACCGGAAGCTCTGCCTCTGGGCCGGAAGCTCCGCCTCTGGGCCTCAAGCTCCACCCCTAAGCTGAAAGCTCCGCCTCCATGCCGGAATTTCCGGCCCGAGTGCGGACGTAAAGTTAGTAGTCTTAAATCTATTCTGTGAATACCGAAAGTAGTAAGTTCATTCTGTGAATCCTGAAAGTAGTAAGTTCACTCTGTGAATCCCGAAAGTAGTAAGTGCATTCTGTGAATACCAAATAGTAGTAAGTTTAGGATTTAGTCTTAAGTTCATTCTGTGAACCGGGCCCTAAGATCTGCATTCCACAGTCCCATGGCAGGGAGGACTGGCAATTAGGGGAGACATCTGTAGTTCAAAGGGAAACCCTCTGAATCACACCCCACTTCAAAGGCACACTACAGTATAACTACTGGTACCATACTTTAGCAGGGTAGAGATACACTTGTGGGGACAAGGGACCAGAGATCCTGGAACTGTGGTGCACACTACCGGAGGAATCAGTTGTGCATAAGGAGGATTACTGCTATTAGAAGGGGTCGCCCACCCTTCATGAATAGTAACTAGCCTGGGCTGACTATCTGCTGCTGTGTGGCATCCTGAAGTGTGCTCTCCCACGGCTTGTTGACTTGCCCCCTGTTCTCTTGTGGAGGTCGCAAGGACATCAAAGACCTTCAGCAAGGGACCCACACCATCTACCTGTGACAATTGGAGAGCAGTGCCCTCTTAAGTGCCTACATCGTCTGCTGAGTTCCCACTGGGAGCGTAGTGTAAGCTTAGAACTAAGTATTGTGCATGGTGTGGAGTGCGGCCCCTGCATCATAAGCGTCTTGATGGTGGTGAACTGATTCACTGGTTGCGGGACCCCCCTATTGCCCGCTCTGTTGATCGTGCTGCATCTTTTTCGTGTGGCACGCCAATTGCATGCTCATTGCATGTGGTGTCCGATTCACAGGTTACGACCCTCGAATGTTGGGGCGCACCTGTAGCAATGCCTCATTTTACCTCTGTGGCAACGCTGAACTTGGACTTGTGTGCATGACCAGAATTGTCAGGAGCGACTCAAATCAACGCACACCAGACGTTGTGCCTCATTTCCAGGGAGGCACGAAATCTGCAACCAGGCCGTAATCGTCTGGTGCGACTCAGCTCAACGTGAACCAGATGTTGTGCCGCATTTCCAGGGAGGTACGGAATTGATATCATTTTGTTGTGTGTGACTGGAATTGTCTAGGGCGACACAGCTCAACGTGCACCAAACATTGTGCCTCATTCCCAAGGAGGTGCTGAGTTTACGGCTTTGCATTGTGTGTGACTGGTACTGTCTGGTGCGACTGATACCAACGCGCACCAAACGTTGTGCCTCATTTCCATGGAGGTACAGAGGAGCAGATTCATGTTCCGGAGTGCCTAGATGGCCTAGGCACTACTTTGATCAACATGTGTCCTACGGGGTGCCTCCTTCTTCTGAGAAGCTCCTCTGCTTCATCCCTCATTCATTGATTGCTCCATTTTGTGCCAACAGTGTGGCAGACCAACAACACTCTCCTCAGCCTGCCCAACGACTTTGTGTTGCCAGGTAGTATTGCCCAAATCAGATGTAGGTGGTGAGAGTAATAGACTGGGCTAAAGAACACTTCTAAGAGCAATCAGAAGCGGGTCAAGAGACTGCGTGACCCCCCGGCGCTTTGCAGAACTGGGCTGGTGCCTGAAGGCACACTGTGGAATACTTTGAACTTTCTGTGTAGTGGCCAAACCTCCATCTGTCAACTTCAGCCTAATTAGCCTGTTACCTACTCCCACCTTCTCCCCGGGACCCTGACTAAATGTTAAGATGGCAGCGATTGGCCCAGTATCATAGGAAGGTTTTCTTTATCTCCAGCCCGTGGTTATAGGGTAGTCGGGGTTGGCAGGAGGGTGTATGAGGGCTCGGGCCACAGTGTCTGCAAGAGCATTATCAACTGATCTGCTGGATATCAGTGCACCGCGTTAGGGTGCTGTGTGAATATGTGTGCGAGTGCACATCATACCGACCTGATATCCGTAGCTCCGTGTATCGGTGCTGAGTGAGTGTGTGGGAGTGACTGTCTGTGGTTAATTACACCACATGGCGGTGTTTCCGTACACATTGTTTCCTTGCCAAAAGAATATTACGTTTAACATTGGTGTTTACCACTGCAACCTTGACCCATGGGGCTATTTAAAAGTGTTGTAGTTATCTGTATGTAAGCATTTCTGATATCGTTGTGAACTAGGGTGCACCCTCTAACTTTGTGGTAGTGAATTAGACTAATTACTAGTGTGGGCCTTGTTTCAACAATGTTTTGTATCGCATTAGGGTGCTGGGGGGTAAAATAGGAATTTTCCCAAGTGTGCATATTGCTGATGTAATTTTTAACACGGATGGGCCTAGTACTGCTAGTGATATTTACGAATTAAATTTATGCCCAGAAATACATGATTTTCATGTTGTGTTAGTTATTGTGTTTGTTGAATATGTTTATTTACATTCACCACATGTAAAGTCTCTTATATGAAGCTCAGTGTACCTATTGTGTGCAAGTGCTGTGCAATGCTTTACACATTACCTCTGTGATAAGCCTGACTGCTCAGTGCCAAGCTAGCCAAAGGTGAGCACAGGTTATACAGTGAGCGTAATCTCCTATACTTGATGGGGAGTTGTAGGTTTTCCCTTTCTAGGGCCTTGCCTCACACAACCAGAACGTGCCAGTTCCAACAACCAGGTACACCATGGCAGGTAGACACAGGCACTTGAATATGTAGCCACAGATCCTGACATCAGAATGATAGCATATAGACACTGATCCTAGAATGGCAATGGGAACAGAAACACACAAACACTGAGAATTTGAGACATTAGTGCTGGAAAATATACTCAATGACAAGAAACTATGGCACTATGAAAAGCAGACACAGGAACTGTAGTTTGGGTACAGCTACATCGGCACACACACATAAAATGGAGACACACACACAGACTGTGGTAGAAAGAGATAAGGAGAGAGACACTGCAAAAAAAGGAACAGAACACCAGGACATAGGCACTGGGACATGAAGACACAGACATGAGCATTCAGGGATGGATTTAGACTTTAGCAGATGATGAACACCCACCAAAAAGTGGATGCTGTCCAGTGTGCTTAACCTATAGTTTATTGATGTGTATACACTCTAAATAGGGCAGACAGAACATCTGTTTTTTGGTGGATATTGCGCATCCGTCAAACTCGAACTCAGACAGGTATCCACAAAACAGACAATGGGAAAGGGAGACATAAATACTATGAGAGGCATACATTGATTTTCAGGACTGACAGCCACTATGAGACACTGGAATGGAGAGACAGACCCTGACACAAATAGAAAATTACTGAAGAAAGGAGACTGGATGTAGACAGTAGGAGAGTAGGACACCACACTTGGCCATGCACAGACATGGGATAGACACAGACAAAAAAATACAGAGACAGACTCAAGAGCAAACTTAGAGTGGGATGAAGGGATACTGGTATGGACTCAAGCGCAGTTTAACACAGACCCACCCAGTGAGGCAATATAAACAGGACAGTCAGTAAGGAAGAGACAAACATTTGAACGGAGCGTGATAAAGGGTCACAGACCCAAAATCTGAGACAGGAGAGCACCACTCAGCAGACTAACTAAACACCCACAGCCTGCTGTGCCAACAGGCCAAGGCATTGGTAGGTGCCACACTTAATAAATACACCTTAAGAATAGTAAAAATGTTACAAATTTGGTCATACATTACACAATATGTGATCCAAATGCTATACATATCTGACAGTCTGTTGCTTATCAGTTGTGAATCTTTAGCTGTTGTTCATTGTATTCACTATAAAATGCTTGAGGGTGGGATTCCAAATATCTGTTGAACATTTGTAATCTGAAATCTAACAAGACAGCTGCACTTTTGCAAAGGTCATTTATTCTGAACACACAGCTTAAAATGTCTCATAAGCTCATCCCAACACTCAATGCATTTCTATTTTTCATACTGTAAAATCATAGAATGTTATAGGTGGGGTTTCACTACCAAGGGTACTTGGTCGTTGATCTCCAGTGAAGAATGACATTTCAGCTATGAAGCACTGTGCTTACTTACCTATGCCTACTACCCCTCCTGGAGTATAGGCCCTCAACCAGGACTCTTCAGCCGTCTTTGTCTTGGGCTTTAATTTCAATGACTCCAGGTGTATCCCATCTCCTTGCATTCAGCCTCGGAGCCAGGTGTTTCTTGGCCTTCCTCTCTTCCTTTTCCCTTGAGGGTTCTAGGTCCGGGCTGGCCTGATGTTGTTTGATGTGGCCTTGCAGAGGGTGTGGCCTATCTAGCCCCAGCGTCTTTTAATCATTTTTTAATGAGAAGGGATTTGGAAAGTCTCCTGCCACTGGTTGTTGTTGCTGATGGTGTTTGGTCAGTGGATTTGGAGAATTTTCATCAGACAGATAATAATGAATGTCTGGATTTTGTTTCTGGTGGTCACTGTTGTCCCCCAAGTTTCTTCTCCAAGCAGAAGGATGATTTTTACATTGGTGTTAAAATGGCTGATCTTGGTTTGTAGCGTTGGATCCTTAGAACTCCAAATCTTCTGTAGCAGAATGAAGGCAGCCCTTGCTTTGCCAATTCTTGCCTGGACATCGGCATCTGTGCCTCTCTGTTTCTTTATGACATTACGAAGGTAAGTGAAGGCCTCACCCTATCCCAGCGCATCACCTTCAAGAGTGACTACAGGTGTGCTGGCTGTGTTAGCCTTCAGGATCTTGGTTTTTCCCCTGTGGTGTTGAGGCCAACTTGTGCTGATGTGGGAGCCACCTTGTCGGTCTTCTCTTGGATCTGTTGCATCATGTCAGGTCATCTGCACAGTCCAAGTCGTTGAACTGTGTCCAAGGTGTCCACTGGATCCCATTTCATCTCCTTGATATGGATGTCTTTATGATCCAGTCTATGGCCAGCAGGAAGAGAAATGGCAAGAGCAACCAACACTGGCGACTCCGAACCTCACTTGAAGAAGGCTTCTGTTAGTTGTCCTCCATAGACTATCTTGCAGGTCATTCCCTCATAAAAGTTCCTGATTTTTCTTACGATTTTATCTGGCACAGTATAGTGGCATGGGGGTTTCCAAACAGTCGGTCTGTCCACGCTGTTGAATGCCTTCTAATAGTCAATGAAGTTGACATAGAGATTGTAGTTCCATTTCATCGACTGCTCAATGATGATGTACAATGTTGCAATCTGGTCTGTGCGGGATCTATCTTTGATGAAACCAGCTTGCTGGTCTCGCAAATGAAAATCAACGTATTCCTTAATTCTGTTCTGGAAGACTATGTTGAACACTTTGCTTGAAGTTCATAGACAAGCCTTCCTTCTGTAGTTTGCACAGTTACTCAGGTCACCTTTCTTGGGGATCTTGATGAGATATCCCACCTTTCGGTCTCATGGCACCTTTTCCTCTTACCAGATCCTTCCAAGCATGGGGTAGAGCATGTCTACTGATGTTTCAATGTTTGCCTTCAATGCCTCTGCAGGAATGCTGTCAGGTCCAGCTGCCTTCCCATTTATCAGCTGTTTGATGGCTCATGTATTGCTTCCTTCATTTGTCTGCCACAGTCGATTGGCAAGTCCTTGACAGCTGGCTGTATGTCTGGTGGACACTGCGGCATGGCCTACTTCAGCAGTTCCTCAAAGTACTTGTTAGATTTGGGGGTCTCTAGTTGGCACAGGTAGGTACCTGTGACAAATAGGGACCCTCTCCTCTAGTCAGGGAAAGGGGATTACACACCTAAAATAACCCCTGCTCACCCTCTAGGTTGCGTGGCGTGAGCAGTCAAAGCTTATTTCAGAGGCGTTGTAATTTAAGCAGTTGTGACCACATACAGTAACCCAGTGACAACACTACAAATGGACACCACACAGGTTTTATATAAAAAATAGGTAGACTTTATATAGAGTTACCACAAGACCATTAAACAACAAAAATACACACTATGATTACTTTAAGATGGTAGATTTAAGCTTAGTTCAGTTCAGTTCTTAGATGCGACACTCTGCGTCAATATACCTTAAGTTACGTCGCGCTTCCACGACAAGCAATGTCGCAGCAATGGGAAATGCAGCAAAGTTCTGGTGCAAAGAAATAAAAACGTGAAGATCTTCCAGATGCGGCACGCTTCTCGGGGATGCGAGAAGCTCTCGGTCCGATGCGTGGACTGCAGCGGCGACACCCTTACGATGCAACAGCAACAGCTCCAGCGGCGATGCTCTTCTCCCACGATGCATGAAGCTTCTGCACGATGCGACGACTACAGCGGCGACATCCAAGATGCGACGGCAGCAGCTCCGACGGCGGCGCACTTCTCGTGGGATGCGAGGTGCTCTTGGTCGATGCGGTGCAATGCGACAGTTCCAGCGGCGACTCCCTCCTTTGGAGTTGCGACGGCAGGCACAGCGTCGGCGACACGCTCCGACCTCATTGCGAGATTCTTCTACTCATGCGGTGCAGTGCGACAGTTCTAGCGGCGACACCCTCCTTTCTCCGGAGTTGCGATGGCAGGCACAGCAACGGCGACACGCTTCTCCTCGTTGAGTCGCGCTTCCAGCTCCTTGCCACACGCAGTTCCCCAGAAGGCCCAAAACAGCAGCAGACACTTCCACAGAACTCTGGGGAGATGGGGGGTGAAGTCTATTGTCCCTGATACTTCAGCAGGAGGCAAGCTCTTTTCCAAGCCCTTGGAGATCCTTCACAAGTTGAAAGCAAAGTTACAAAGTTCCTTTTTCCTTCCTTTGGCAGTAAGGCAACCACTGCAGGCCAATCCCCCAAGCAGCACTTCAGCTTGGGAATAGTCTCTCCTCAGTTTCTTCAGGTTCCTCTCCTCAGAAAAGGTTTCTTCTAGTAGTCCAAAAGTGATCTAAATTCTTAGGAGCAGGGTCCCACTATTTATACCCCAAAATCCTTCTCTGAGGGGAGAGGGCCTGTGCCTAGTCCAAACCAGTTCCTGAGCACTTTGTTTACCAGACTTCTCCTTTCCTTTCACAGTGCAGGGCAGAGGCATCAGACGCCCCACAGGAGGTGGAGCCAGCATTGTGGAAGGCAAGTACTGTCCTGGAGCACATTTTTTTGACAGGACTCCTTTTCTTCTTTCAGTGTGCAGGGCAGAGACATCAGCTGCTCCCCAGGGGATGGAGCCAGCATTGTGGAAGGCAGGCACAGCCCTATTCAGAGTTCAGGTGCCCTCCTCCCTCCCATCTAGATGCAGATCTCTCTATTCACCACTGGGTGACTCAGCCTGTCTCCTGGAATTCCCCAGCCCTGTCACTCTCAAAACCAGACATAGGAATACACAAACTAGCAGAGGCGGGTTTGAATGGTTAGACAAGCAAATACCTACTTCCTAAAAGTGGTATTTGCAAACACAGAATATTAAAATAAACTTTACTGAAAGATGTATTTTATTATTCTGAGTTCAGGCATACTAAACTCAAATTTCTACCATGTTCTCTGAGCCTGTTAGGATTATAAAATGTAACAATTCTAACAGCCCATTCTGGCCTATGGAGAACAGGTAGCCTTGCAATAGAGAAACACGAAAATGGCTGTAATTCACTATTAGGACATGCCCCACACACCAGGGCTTGTCCTACCTTATACTTACAATGCACCCTGCCCTTGGGCCTACCATAGGGTTGACTGATATGAAGAAAAGGGAAGGTTTAGGGACTGGGAAGTGGGTGCATTTGCCCAGTCAGCATGACAGTACCAGACTGCACGCAGGCTCTGCGATGGCAGACTTTAGACACATTTTACAAGGCTGCGTCTATGGGTGGCACAACCAGTGCTGGAGGCCCATCAGCAGTATTTGGATTACCCACCCTGGCACACTCAGTGCACTAGACTAGGGTCTGACAAGAAAACCAAAGTACCCAAAGTACCCAAACATCAATTTACAATAGGGAGTACTTGCACTGTGGCACTGAATAGCAGTGGCACAGTGCCCAAAGCATCTAACACCAGCAAAAATACATGAGGCAACAGCAATAAAATGGAAGGGAGACCCACGCCAATGGTGCCAGGTCTAACAGTGCTCCACTCATCTTTGAAGTTGTGTGAAGCACTGTGCCCTGTTTATAAACTGAGGAATCATCAGAGGATAGGCAAGGTGTTAGATTAATTAGGTTAGATGCTGACGATCCAGCCAATTGAAAGAAAGTGAAAATTAATTCAGCCTCTGAGCTGGCAAGACCCTGGCAAAACAATATAATCAGAAACAAAATTACCAGGGCCATTGCTAATATGTCAGATTTAGGCTCTTTTAGAGCATATGTCTAGAACCTATTAGAATGCAACAGGCATGTGTTTTTTTTTTCCGACTGGCTTTCATTTTTGGTATATATTTTCTAGTGGCTATCATGTAGCAGTGGGTGCTTCTCAGTTTTTCCCCCCACAATGACTCTATTTCATTTTCATGAGAGGTTCTTTTTTCTGGGGGTGTATGTTTTAATACGGGCTATCAGATAGCAGACTGCTTCTCATCTTGGATCAGCAAATAAGCAAAGCAAATGACTGCCTGCATCATTCTGCTTTCCCATGCGTGTGTGGCGCCGGTGCATGTGTATAAGTCAATACACATGCATGCAACATCTGCATCACCATTCCATTTTGTTTTGCCCATGCTACACGTTCGTTGTGCAATTTGTAGCCGCTATTTGAGAATGTACTCTTTGTACATCTCATCCCATGTTCCTAAGGCTACCATAGGAGGTTGAATCTTACATTTTTTAGCAATGTCTGCGGCTGGAGAACCCATTATAAAGAGGTTTTTAATAGGTAATTGTCCTAAAGGAATTCTTCCAAGCTTTTAATTTGTTTTGTTTGTGTTTAAGTTGAGACTTCTTGGTAATTATTTTTCTGAGAAGGTCGGGCTCCTATAAGCTCACAGAATGGGAAGTATGATGCAAAATCAGCATCCTGAGTCTAGAAAGCATGTCTTGGCCAGAGCTCCTGTGCTTGCACATCAGGGCGACACATTGTCGAGGAAGGAACATATATTCTGATACGTCTGACGGTCCCAGGATCAATAATTAAATTGCTGCCTGGGAGAATCAGTGGCTTAGTTAAATACAAAAGCATGTCTTGAGCCCAGAGCAAATCGAATTGACCGTAGTTTTATTAATAGAAAATCATCTCTACGCTAGTGACTCATCATGGCGACCAGCGAGGGATTTCTAAGAATAATAATCTCCATAGCACTGTGATAGCCAAACTGAGTCATGGTCCAGCTCCACACACATCATAGATGTAGAGTGAATGTTCCAAAAGCAGACTCTAGACAATTCATAATCTTTTTTGCAATTGTCTTCATAAGCACTGTGAGGTCTTGCATATTTGAAGGTGGATTCAGCTCAGACATTGACACCTGTTTTAACAGGAGGTTCACAGCTAAAGTCTCATTACATGGCACTCATGTTTCAGTAAATGCTGTTAGATAATCTGAAGCATCAGTGGTGGCCTAAAGCGCTCATGAACAGTGTTTTCTCCTTTTCAACGTCATCCAGATAAAGGATAGATTAATTTTCAATTCTCTAGAGACTTTTTTTTATCTGATAGACAATTTATCAGTTAATTTGCAAATTTTTATAAAACACATTCAACCAAAAATGGTCAGTGTACAGTACAAGCACCTACAGTGAGGTACAGGATACTTCGTAAATTGAAGAATTGACAATCGTCAAGGGTGTAAATAACATTTGAGTTTCACCTTATTCAAATTAAACACAGCATACAAATAATGCTATTGTTATTGCAGTTGATTTCGAGCTCGAAGGACAGGTTACTCCGTCATGAACGTGAGAGATATACCATCCGTCGTTTTATTAGTGCCATTTGATATAATGCATTTAACACAGTGGACGGGATATTCGTCAAATTTATAATGGAGTAACCCTTCCACCGAACTCTAAATCAGGTCTTCAGTGTGGTAGGATTTTGAAGACGGTCAAGAAGGAAAGAGCAAGAGGGTAGCAAGTGCGAAGGTTCATTAGAGGTCAATGGAGTGAAAAAAAGGTATAAGATAGAAGGTGAAGAGAGACATAGAATACAAAAGTGAAACAGTAACTTTTTGAGAGTGAAAAGATCATCCTTCCTTAAAGTAGAGTTTTAACAAGTCTGTTTTCCCATATTACGGACTAGCCTTAAGGTAAATACATAGAGATGATGCTTCTCCAGAGAAGGATTGAGATCCTTTAGGTGTTTTCTTTTTTTAAATTCCAGCCTTTCTCTGAGGAGGCTTCTTCGGTTCATATTGGTATCACGTAACTTAAAATAGATCTGCGGTGTTCGGGTTGCTGTTGATCAGCTCAGTCGGGCTGGCATGACTCTTGCGTGGGCGGGTGGGGTTCGCTTGAAGGGGTCATGTGAGGGGTCCCACTGGGGTGTTTAATTTAATAATTAAAAAAATTAGACTTACCTTACCGCCGGCCGGGTCTTGCGTCATCTCTGCTCCTCTCCTGCACTCCTGCCTCTGGCAGTACCAGAAAGCAGACAGCCAGGCTCCCACCCCTAAGCCAATCAAAACGCTGCAAGCAGTGTTGTTATTGGCAGGTACGCCGACCAGCCAGGGGCTAATGGCCCGGCCAGGTTCTCCATGTAGGCTGCACTGCAGCCTACATGGAGAAGGGCAGAGTGCGCATGACTGCGCACTCAGGAGTGGGCACACCACTCCTCCCCTGCCCAGCCCTGAACACTGTGCAGCCCCGCACACTCGCCCGCCCGCAACCAAACCCTTCTGCTTTCTTGCAGTGCAAGAAGCAGAAACATAAAATGGTAGTTATTACCATTTTATGTTCCTGCTTCTTGCACTGCGAGAAAGCAGTGGGGCTATGCTCCTCTGCCTTGATGGAGGAGCCGCCCCTGGATAATCTTCTTTACAGGTAATGCAAGGCAGTTTGAACTTTATTCTGACTACAAGGTGGAGCCAATAAAAGTCATTCCACTTGATGCAGAATGACTTTGATCTTGTTTAATGAAGAATTGGAGTGCCTACCCAGATGGAGTTCCTGTAGTCCATTCTGGCTAATAGTAGGGTCTTAAGAATGTGACAGATGTTTTGGGTTGAGAAATGATTTGTTCCTTTATGGCATGAAACATGGTTCTGGCATAAGTTGCTAAATGTTCTATGTGTTCTGACAAGGTCAGATGAAATGGAATCACATTTTCTGTGATTTTACTTTTTGGACCAGTAAGGGAGTAAACCCTCACCGCGTAGAGCAGCTAGCAATCTTTGTTGACTTTAGTATCTAGTAACAACGTACAAACATATGCCAGTGGAAATATATGATTTGTAACTTTTGTCCATGGTTCTTTTGCTGGAAGTATTTTTAAATGAATTGTGTCTGCAGGATGCAGTATTTAGGTGAAAATGAAGTCTATCATAGGTCAATTCTTTCAATAGGCCCCACCATGTGTCCTGTTTATAGAAGTGGTTAGATGATATAGATAATCTGCCATAATGGCTAAAAGAATGTATTAAAAGGAAAAGGGGTAACATTAGGGCAGGATTATCAAGACTGTAATGTGGTTTGGGTGATCCTTGTTATTTTTTTTTATAGAGATGGTACCAGCAGCAGAACAACAGATGTCTCGGGCTTTTAACAGGTGTTATGCATGGGTGATGCTAGGTACACAATGAAACATAATTATAAGCTATTGACCTGTTACTATGGGCCACGCACAAGTTACCTCTCAAAGCGTCAGGGATGTAGTGGTATACTTTTTGCTTAGGAAGGATAGAGGTCATGAAATATGCAGTGAATATATTAACCAGAACTTGTACAACATCTGCAGGGGAAAAACAAAATGACGTAATGCTTCCAATAGTGAGGCAAGTGAGAGCTTTATACATTTGTGGTCGTCAGTAGTATTAGTGCTGGGCATTTAACAGATATATTCATTTGTAGTTAGAAGTGATTGAATGTGCGCAGAGAACAGTGGTGAAGTACCTGAGCTATGTAGGGGTGGGCGGACTCACCGGAATTCTGCAGAGTTACATGAAAACTCTGCAAGATTCCACAGAGTTCAGCGAGCGGGCGAAATCGGCACATTGGGCTGATCGTGCTGATTTTTAGCGCCTAGCGCTTGTTCAGTGCTGCAAAATCAGTGCGAATGGCACAATGGGGCACTAGAGGGCGCTGCTTCTGTGCATCCGCTATAGTAGATTTTCTTTTTAAACGGCAGCTTTCTCACCACGAACGGTTGCGACCACCCACGTTGAGAAAATCTTGCTAGGGGATGGCAATTGTTGATCACCAACTTACAGTTGGCTACCTGCACGCAAGAAAAAACTTGGCCATGCAGTGGTTGGCAGAGTTTTTCCGGAACTCTGAATCACAACTGAAAAGCTGAACTCTGTGAACTCCGCCGGCAGAGCGGAATTTATCACCCACCCCTATAGATATGAAATGTGAGAAGGTGTCGCTAGACCCTAGAGTGGACCGTGGCTAATGCACCCCTTAGTGTGGCAGAACCCAAGGGGCGGGCAGTCGAAACCTGCGAAATCCTCTTTCATGGCATTGGTCAGTGCTAACCAATTCAAGTGCCTAACCAGAAGGGCAAGAAGCCAGCACGCTGCTAAAAGGAAGGGAAGGCAGCAGCGAAGCATTGTTGTCATGTTAAAGAAAGTCTATGGTATCTTTTGTTGACGAGGCAGGATGGTGTGAATGGCTGGGAGGCCTTATTTATTTATTTTGAGATTTATAAAGCGCTCAAATACCCGACGGTGTCTCTGCGCTACGGACGGCAAGCAGAAACCATGGTAAGAATATTATTGGTTGAACAGCCAAGTTTTTATCAACTTTCTAAAAGTTAGCAATGACTGACAGGATCTGATCTCCAATGGGAGGGCATTCCAAAGCTTTGCAGTGGTTACAACAAAACGTCTGTCGCCCCAAGAGGCTGTTTTTGTATGTGATACCTTTAGCTGAAATGAGGTAGGTGAGCAAAGTGTCCTATTTGGAATATGAGTTGTTAAATGATTTATTAGAAATTGGGGTCCAGTTTTACGAGAGGCATTGAAAGCAATACATAATGCCTTAAACTTTATGCGATTTTTCACCAAAAGCCAATGATAGTTCTTGATGACATGCGAGTTGGATTTGAACTTGGGGTTTCCTGATAGCATTCTAGCTTCTGCGTTCTGGACTGTTTGTAGCATTTGCAAAAAGCCCTTTGTAATAGTCTATAGAAGACAGGACCAAGGTACTGACTTGAGTTTTTCCTGGGTTCAAAGGAATAAATGGCAGAATCTTGAAGGAAGCTTGCCCGTTTGTGCTGAACTAAGCATTTGTCATAAGCAGTAGCTGTGAGAATGAGGATGTGGGGATGGTATGATTAATGCATGAAAGAGACGTGGAGATTACTTAAAGCTCTGCCTGCTGATAAGAGTTGACATGTTTTTAGTTTCTAGAGCATGGCTAATCACCCGTTAAGGTCTCAAGACGCTGAGGGGTGGGAGTCTATAGTTAAGTAAAAGAGCCAGTTAAGTCAAACAGGCTGGTCTAGAGTTCCTTCCTGAATTAAAGCAGTGAGGGTAATTTCCTGAGATGTAGAGGAGAGAGTTCCAGTCTGTGCGGCATGGTAGGAGAAGGGTCTTCCTCCGGCCGTGGTCTTGCAGTTCCGTGGGATAGTGGCCAGGGCCAGGTTGGTGTAGCGGAGGTGTCCGGTGGGAGTGTAGAAGAAGAGGCGGTGGTTGAGGTATGCAGGTCTGATGCTGTGGAGAGCCTTGTAGGAGTGCGTGAGGAGCTTGATGGTGATTTTTTTGTTGATCGGGAGCCAGTAGAGGTTTCTCAGTTGATTGGCCATGTGGCTGTGGTGGAGATGTCTAGGATAAGTCTTGCGGTGGTGTTCTGGATTCTTTGCAATTTCTATTGGAGCTTCTGGGTGGTGCCGGTGTAGAGTGCATTGCCATAGTCGAGTTTGCTGCTGATGAGCGTCTGGGTGACCATTCTTCTGGACTTGTTAGTGTTCCACTTAAAGATCTTTCAAAGCAGGCAGAGCGCGTGGAAGTAGGAGAATGAGACGGCATTGATTTGGCAGTTCATTGAGAGCAGGAAGTCAAGGATGATCCTGTGGTTATGTGCTTGGTCTGTTAGTATGGGGGGCTCCGAGTGCTGCGGGCCACCAGGCTTTGTCCAAGGTGGAGGGGGTGGTTCCCAGGATGAGGACTTAGGTTTTGTCAGAGTTGAGCTTGGGGCAGCTGTCTTCCATCCATGTGGTGACTGCCTTTATCCCATTGTGGAAGTTATTCTTTGTGGCTGTGGGTTTGTTGGTGAGGGAGAGAATCAGCTGGGTGTTGTCGGAGTAGGAGACAATGTTAAAAGTCTGTGGTTTCTGATGATGGCTGCCAGCAGGACTATGTAGATGTTAAAGAGGGTGGGGCTCAGGAAGGGACTCCGCAGTTGATCTTTGTATGTTCTGAGGAGCAAGGTGGGATCCTGACTCTTTGGGTTTGGCAGGTGTGGAAGTAGAGGATTCCTTCTAAGGTTTGCTGCAGATGCCGGCATTGTGGAGTCTTGAGCAGAGGGTGTGGTGAAAGACGGTGTTGAAAGCAGCATTGAGGTCCAGGAAGATGAAAGCTGCAGGTACGCCTCGGTCGAGGAGATTGCAGATGTTGTCTGCTGCGCCAAGAAGTGCAGTTTTGGTGCTGTGGTTGCTTCTGACGCCTAATTGGGAGGTGTCCAAGATGTGGTTTGTTTGGACAAATTTGGTGAGTTGGGCGTTGAAGGCCTTCTCTATGATTTTGGCTGAAAAGGGGAGCAGAGAGATGGATCTGTAATTCTTGATGTCCGTTGAGTCGACAGAGGGTTTTTTCAGCAGCGGTTGATCTCTGTGTGTTGCCAGTCTTCAGGGAAGGTGGAAGATTTGACGGAGCAGTTGATGGTGCGACGGAGTTCAGAGGCAATAGTGGTCTACATGATCCTTAACCTCTTCTATGCTCATGACGAGCTGAGCTCGTCATGAGCCACGGCGCTCCGGTGCTCATGACGAGCTCAGCTCGTCATGAGCTGTGGAACGCTCGCATGTGGGGATAACTCCCCTGCTGTGCTGAGCGTTCCACGGCAGGTAATGCACCTGTGACAGGCTGAAAACATGCGGGCGCCGTGCGTGCCCCCTCCCCCCCAGCAGAGCGGGAAATTAACCCCCGCAGCGAAGGGGTTAAGGTGTCGTTGGTGGTGAGGATCGTCCAGTTGAGCAGGGCTGGCTGGGATCTGGAGCATTTGGGCGTGGTGATTGTGGGTGGGGTGGGTGTGTCCTGCATTGCAAAGCTGTCATAGATGTCTGTGATCTTGTGGTGAAAGAAAGTGGTGAAGTTGTTGGAGAGGGCTGGGGAGGAGAAATGTTTAGAAGATGATCTTTTTGTTTGACTTTGTAGATTAGCCCCGAGGTAGGAAGTCTTATATGGATGGGAAGGGCATTCCTGATACTGGGTGCATTACCTGAGAAGGTGCAATTTAAATTGGACATTTTATTGAAATGCAACGTTATGAGATGTATTATAGATTTGCTTCATTGGTTGCCGTGTTTACCGCACAATCACACTTTGTGTGCAAGGTTGGGGGTGTTTAAGTGCAGACCTTTGCATGTGAGACAAGCTGTTTAATGAGCGAAGTGGCATTCAAGTGTTAAACAGGGAGTTTAGAACAGGAGTCATTCTGTCAAATATCCTCGTGCCATTGATCAAACTGCTGCAGAGCAGAGGACAGCTTTGAGAGGGTTTAGGCAGGATTCAGGCAGACAGGATTAGAGCATACGTGCATTATATGCGAGATATCACCAGAGCCTGAACAGCGGCTTTGAAGTCATGTCTGAGAATTAGGGGTCTGATACTGTGAATCAACTTCAGTTGAAACCTTGCACAATTTGGGATTCGAAACGGAAATTAAGATTGTGAAGGCCGTGAAGCCTAGGGATTTGGACAACTTTGCTATATTAAGAAAGGTCTTTGGTTTGGGCCTTTAGTTTACCATCCAGCTCCAGGAGGGAGGGCCTTAGTGTTGTTAGCTGATAATAGAAGGAATACACTCTTTCGGGGGGTTAAGTGTAAGTTTCATTAATTCTTCATAGTGGTCTTTGCCAAATGTAATACGTTGGGAAACTTTAGAAACCTGCTTCTCTTTTTTTATTTCAATTATTCCCTCTCAGTGTTCGTGTCTTTTTATTGAGCTAGTGTTCCCCTACAGAAAAAATTCTAAACATGAAATGATACTTTCTGTGGTAAATAAACTGGCAAGAATTTCTTTGAGGAACCTCGGCAACTCATAGGTACCGATGGGGGTGCGAACCACAGTGTGGCAGCTTCAATCGAGGCACTTGGCACAGGGGGGTGCAGTTGGAGAGCTATCATTCTGGTTCTTTTCTAGGTAATCCTTAGGTATAGCTCCTTGAAACACCATCAGCCACACCCGGCACCTCTTCACCCGCACACTGAGCATCAGTTTCTGAGCCAAGGCTGGCCTTGCATTTAGCCTCGTTCAGAGTGAGGTGGTGATGGAATTTTCATTCAGATTGCTGTGGTAGCAGAATTGTAGGGCAAGGATCTGTAGACAACAGATTGCCACAGACATTCGGTAATATCCTATATTACTGCATTACTGCTTTTGGACTTTACTTCTGTGTCTACGGCCATTACCGCCTTGGACTTCTCTTCTGTGTTTAATGTCATTACCACTGTTTGACATTACTCGAGGACATTACTGTTGTACTTTAACTGAGGCCCAATTTGGGACTCATTCCGATGATTTACAATCTCCTCTCTGTCTCCAAGGATCTGCTTTTAGATGGCTCAGATGTCTTCAAGGTGAATGTGCCCTCCAGGCCTGCCTCTGATTGCATAAGTGGCAGCACTCTTAGTTGTGCAGGAGGGGTTGCATTTTGGCAGGTTGCATGCTCTGTCACTGGGAGTGATTTCGTAGTTTCATTTTTGAAGAGCACGCAGTCGTTGAGACGGTGGAAGTGAAGAACCTTGTCCATTGGTTCTAGGTAGTGGTGTGTTTTTGGTTCAGTCACTAGGCCGGCCACTGCATTGAAGAGGCCTTTCCCTAAGAGGCAATAACTGATTCAGGGAGAAAGGTGAAGAGTATCTGCCAATAGATACCTGCAGAAAGGGGGGGGGGTGCCGCCGGTCCTGCTTACTGATTGAAACCAGGGGGGGGGGTGGTAAGGCGGGCACTCGGGCGATGGGCTGGTTTCTGAGTTGCAGCTGTGGGCCTCTTTTTGGCCAGCGTGGTGGCCGATCTGGGCTGTGTATGTGCTGTTCAGATGCTGCCAGCGGCCCAGTGGGGGCCTGAGCGGCCTTTCTGGAGGCAGATGGGTCTCTGTTACCTCACTTTTACCAGCGGGGTGGAGGTGTCATTCCCAGTCTCTTGCCTGGCTGGCCCATTAATGTATGTAAGGTGAACAGGGGGCCTGAGCAGAGGTGGCCGCACTCATTTTCAGGTACGGTTCACCATTGTCAACTAATCCATGCACAGAGTCCTAGCAGCATATGCATTTTTTTTTAAAACTCAGCAAAGTTAAGACAACATGCCTTTTTTTATAGAAACTCCCCTACTTCTTTTTATAACACGTAAAACACTGAAGCAGTTTTTTGAGAAAAGACACAATCGACAAATATGGGCGACTTTTTTTTTAGGGTGCCCGGGCACATTTTTGATCCCATTCCTACCTTAATAGGAACAGGTCATAACAGAAAAATGACTGGTCTTTTCAAGAAGGAAACGCCGAGAGCTGGCACCCTTCTTTACTCTGACTTTGTCCATATGTGTGGGTCTGCCAAGTGTGATGTCAAGAGATGTAAACTCTCGCTCACTTGGCAGTTGGCAGACAATGGACTTTTACCCATCTGTTGTAGGTTTGAGAGCCAAGGCGAGGAGGGCGCTCTGAGTTTGGGAATTTTGTGTACAAATTGGTCATGATAGATATACTGATGGAAGTTATCATGCGATTCATTGTGGTGTTGTGTTTGACATATGGCTAGTCTACGAGTGACTCTGCTGGGCTGGAGTGAGGTATGCGGGAGCTTTTCTAGACTATACAGTTTGAGTTCCTCTTTCCAGGAATGACTGTATTCATTTGAGAACTCGACTTGTGATTGGCATCATGTCTTTTAGCAGTGCAAGAAACACACTGCTGTCCATGGTGCCCAGTGCAGCAGAAGTGGCTCAATCATCTGGGCATTTAGAGAGGGAATGAGGTGGCTGTCTACTCTGACAGTTCGTGTGCTTTGTGCCACAGTGATTGGCTTGCACAAGGGAAGGTCAACACATCTCACACAATGATGGAATTGTCCAGTTTCTCTGTGAAAAGAAGGCGGGTCCGCAGTATCCGTGTGGAATGTGATGCAAGTGTATGCTTTTTAATGAAGCCTTCTAATAACTCTCATGTTATGGCCCCAGGAAGATGTCAATCAGGCTGAGTCAGTGCAGGCTTTACGCTTGGTAGCAGTCATTCAGGGCCGAGGGTGTCAGGAGGCTAGCAAGAAGCTGTGAGATTAGGTGCCTGTACCTTGTTTATGAGCTGTTTCTGGGCACATTCATAACACCTATCCTCCATGACGACGACAGTGGTGGGGGCTTAAGGTTGAGTGTTTATTGATTGCTGTATGAACTGAACTGCGTTTGTGACTGAGTATGAGAATCTTTTCCCAAGAGGTGGGGTGTAGATTTGATCATTTATGTTTTCGCCTCTGCAGTTTGTAGTGTCTGGACATCAAAAGAAAGGCTATTTTATTTCTTGAATTTATCTGCAGCTTTAGGAGTATTTACCTATTAATTGAAGAATCCCATGTACCAGGTTGTGGAGCTTATTGCCTGTAGCTCTATTTAGAGACCAGGGTTCAGATGAACGTAGCTTTTTTTTCGTTTGTGACTGCAAACATTTTTTTTATGTACAAAGTGCTATTTTGCAAATTGGTGACAACCTATTACCGAATAGCAAACTGGAGTTTACGATTCGTTATTAGGAAGGGGTTTGTTAAGGGCATCCCTTCCTAATAGCGAATCGCAGTGGTATTTGTGAATGTTTTGAGACCGAAATGCAGTTGCAAAACATTATCATTTTACTGCCTACTTCAAGTAGGTGTCAACCCATTCTCAAACGGGAAGGGATCCACCACAGACTCTTTCCCCTTTGTGAATGTTTGTAAAAATATTTTTTAAGAACAGACAGTGGTCCCACAGACCACTGTGAACTCTTAAAAATGAAAATAATTTTTTTTAATTTTTCTTTTTAAAACACATTCCGTTTTCCTTTAGCCCCTTCGCTGCTGGCGGGATTCCCCCGCTGTGCTGGGGGGCGCGTACAGCGCCCCCATGCTCATGACGAGGTCAGCTCGTCATGAGCCATGGCGCTCCGGTGCTCATGACGAGCTGAGCTCGTCATGACCGCGCCCGTTCCAATGGAACGTTCAGCACAGCAGGGGAATCAGCCCAGCATGCGAGCGTTCCATGTAACAGGCGCCGTCAAGACGAGCTCAGCTTGTCATGAGCACCGGAGCGCCGTGGCTCATGACGAGCTGAAGTTGTCATGAGCGCTCAAGAGGTTAAGGAAAACCGGATGCATTAAAATATATATATATATATTGCTGCATTTAAAGGCAATCACAGACATGGTGGCCTACTGACTCCAGCATGCCACCATCCCTGTGATTTTGACGATTTCCAATGGGTCACAAACCGAGGCCTACCTCATGAATATTAATGAGGTTGGTCTATTTACGATCCCTTGAGAATCACTACACATTTGTACATAGCTGTTTCAATGACCAAATAGCTAATCTCAAAAATTCACTACTAGGTAATCGCAAACCCAAAACTATGTACATCTGGCCCAAGGTGAGATAACAATGAAGTGATGGCTTGATTGCAGTTCTGAGTTAGTGTATATACTTGATGTTGCTGATGGTTAAGGTGATATTGTGATTATTCAGTTATGTTTGGTGGGTCCTAAGGCAATTTTAGAGAATTTGCTTGGCATTGGGCTAACGTCTATAGTGCAGAGGGGTCGACACTGAGTGTCACTCTCACCATGCCCGCCCAGAAAAGCAGTATTGGATCTTTGGTAGTTGTGAGGCCTTGTTAAAGCTGAGACGGTGTGTGTTTTGTACTAAACATTATAATAAGTAATGGGTCTGAGATGGATAAGAGTGTTCCCGAGCTATCTACGTAGTTGGCCGAGCAAACAAGGCCTTCCTCATGTTAGGGCGTTTGAAGGTTGACACAGACACTGTAGAGCACAGTTATCACACACATGAAATACGGAAAATACTCTGGCAGACACCTTAAAAGCATACTGCAGTAGCTTCCAATACCCACCCCATACCATTCCAGTGGTATTGTAATTCTTGTATGCTTATCAAGCAGAGCTCTTGCATGGCAGGAATTGGATTCTCCAAAACCTTCCAGAAATGCACCAGGCCTTACATGGGGGAAGCTACAAGTAGGTTGCCACATTCACAAAGGCAACCAGACAGGTAACCTCTATCTTGCCAAAGACAGAGTTCTCCAGAATCCATTCATACAGCAAGTGGACGCCCAAACATGTTACACATGAACAAAACATACATACCACATGCTACAACATGCAGGCAAGCAAAAGGCCACCGAGAAATACCTGTATGGCATGGCTGCCTTTCACCAAATCTCTTTTGCTAAGTTTCATTAGTTGCCCATAGCTCTCACCTGGCTCCCCAGTTGAACAAGTAACTGGACTCGCAGGGCGCCTTCTAGGAACGAGGTTACTAGTAAGGGACAGCGTGTGATGAGAGGCAAAACCGCACTTACTCGTTTCCTCCTTCAAGGATATTCTCTCCCATCTGGAAAGCCCAGAGGTTCCACTGAGGGTGGATCAGATAACCCACCTCTACAGTGGCACTCATGAAGTGCTAACACTTCAGCAAATGATTGTATGCCTGTTTAGCCATTTCAGTTTAGTAGTAGCTGTAAGCTGCTGGTAAAACAGCATAGACAAGTGCAGTAGGCACCTCTGATTAGTGGCACAAAATGCTGATGGACATGCTTAGGAAGTACCACTAGTACAGCAGTAATGCCACATAGCAGTAGTGTATTTTATTTATTTATAAAGCCCTGCTTTCACTCTCAGGCATCTTGAGCCTAAAGACGGGTCAATGTTAACAGAGTAGAGTTTGAGAATACTTCTGAAACTAGATGAACAAGAAATGCATGCCTTCAAAGCTCTGTGGAATTGTGTGTTGTTTTCAAATGGGGAGATGGAGAACGGTAGGTCATTCCAAAATGTGGGTCTTTTGATCAAGTAGCCTTGCCCACCCACTTCCATTCCAGTCCCCCCCCAGATCCCCCCTCCCTTTGCAAGAGCGATTAAAGCGGGGAATCTTGATCTGAGTGCACTTGTTGACATGTATCGGGTGGGGAGGGTGGCACCGATTGACCAACAAAAAAGGTCTGTTCCTACGCTATGTTCATAAGTTGGCAGCACAGGGAATCTTGAAAAAGATCCTCTGGTTCACAAGATGCGGGTGAAGAGAGATCTTGATGCTTACAGATCAATCATGATCGTACTTCTGCAGCTCTCATTTAAAATATTAATTTGACTGTCATGTTTTAGATTATTTGTGTTCTTTGTTTGGCATTCACGCTATTGTCACAATCAATGCATGATGAGATACCGTCACTCAGAGCTATGGGATGAGGTTCATCAGGCATAATTAGCAACGTGTTCTGCAGTAGGTACAGTTGCAAGTTACAGTAAGCTGATACCTTTTTATCTGAGCATCTAATGTGAGGTCGACATCAAAAGTGACCTCAAGGTTCTTGAATTAGGAAACATAAGCATGCAAGTGGCCTCAGTAGAGAGGCCAGAGGCGCTTTGACAAATACGATGGATTCCTTTCAAGTACTCCAAGGTTCTTGGATGTAGACACATACGCTTGCATATGGCCTCAGCATTGAGGCCAGAGGTGCCTGTGCCAATAGGACCCTTCAAATATCAAAACATCAGGCTTTAACCCATTAGTTTTGAAGAATTTGGGAGCCGCCAACGTATGCATGGCCACAGAGCACTCTATCTGCAACAGATAGAATGTGTTATATGCTGATCAAACTTTAGCATCAAATGTGCATCGTCCTTGCCAGAGATGGCCTTGAAAGAGAAGGCTTTGATAAGTATTCCCAGGCTCTGGCTCAATGATTAAACAAAATTGGATAAAATGCAGACCCTTGCAGTGTCCCACAGGTAGCATCCTGCCCAGAGAAACAAAATAAAGACAGATAAAAGCTGGATCCGGCCTGCACATAAATAACTAATCCACTATAGGGCCATGCCGACTGCTCCTCTCTCTCAGAAATGGTCGAACAAAATATGCGGCTGAGCATGTCAGATGTTGCAGGGAGAATGAACAGCTGCAAAACTGCCAGTAGACCCTCATCACTTGTCATGCAAAGTTCAACTAAGGCAGCCACAATGACCGCAACCTCAGTGGTATGTTTAGGATGAAACCCAGCCTAGGACCTGTCCAAGTACCCACGATATTAAAGATAATCTGAGACCCATTTAGCCAGATGCTTTTCTGTACATATTTTGATTGCTGGGAGTGTGCTAGGGCGATGGCTCTTCATATCTGTAGACTACAGAGCGCGTATAGTCCACACATGGGACACGATTCAAAAAGAGAATAGCTGATGATCCCATAAGTCACTGCGGTTATAATTGGAGGCAATGTTTGCGGAATGACAACCAAGCAGTGGTTGTTCTGTGATCCAGGCATTAAGCTAGCGTGAGCTCTGCTATAGTGAAAAGGCGATATATTGACTCCTTCCTCGGTCCCACCTCTTATCTACTGCTTCTTATTGGCTTCTGCCCCTTGGGCAGAGTCCCTGAAATCATTATCGAAACCCAGAATTTTCTGATGAACGAAAGCACCATACAAGGGGTGAGAGGATGCACTGTGTGGTATATAGACGGTTGAGGGGGAAGAGCTGAAACTAGCTCATGTATTTATTAGAAACAGAAGCGATGCAATTGGTTATAAAGGCATCCAATAAAGGTGCTCAGGTCCCATCTGCCTCAAATAATTTCCACTTCCATGCTGGATGGTTGCAGAGTCATTTTGAGTGCCAATACTCTTCCAGCCTCATAGGGACATAAGTAGTGATGTTACCCAGACCATCGGCCATGAGGTGCATTTTGGGGCATTCCTAGGGCAAATGCCAGGACAACAATACTGCAGTTTTATTTTTAAAGCTCTCGATACCCAATTGCGAGGACCATAGCACATTACCGGACAGGAACCACCACCATTGTGGAAAGGTATATTTTTGATATTGCGCATTAGTAACCAGAGTGATGTTGTACTGCTTTTATCATGTTTCGGGTCACAGCACTTGACAGTGTCATAGAGTAATAATAACCCAGGGATAAGATGTGCTCAGATTACATTATATGGCTGCCATAAATTACTCAGCAGGTCCCATGGTGAGCTTGTTGTGATTATTGCAAAGCTTTCAATCCATCTCTTGTACTGGTTTAAAGAATTAGTACATCTATTATGTAGATCATGTGGGTGGATAGAGCACCTGGATTTTTTTGTGAGCTGCTGTTGTTCTCAAGGAGACTGTGATGTTTTATGATGTCCAGCTTTGGGTGTGGTGAGGGACGACAGTGGAGCCTGCAGGGATGTACAATATTAAAGCCTCACATATGTGGCATGCATGCTTGTGCACTGGGTTCCTGTTCTCTTTGGTATTCACTTAGCTTTGGTGGATTGATGGTGATTCCCTAACATGGTATATGTGCCCTATGGGGTTACAATGCAGGTTGCCGTGAATTGATTGTTCTAAAGGTACAAGCCTAATTATGTCCCACTGAATAGAGTGACTCTCTCATCCACTGTGTTCGGCACATCATCTTAAAGTCGCATCCATATATCTGAAGATCTTCCTGAAACATCATCGACATGGAGGTGAAGACCTCCAGGGTCCAGATCCGAGAGTAAGTCACCTCGGTCATCCCACAAAGGTCCAAAATATCAGTGATGGCAGAATCAGCCTCATAGGGCCAATAGGGCAACATGATTATTAGAACGGTTGCAGGTGCAGGGCAACTCCATGTTCACGTGAATGTAGCGAGAACTTCAAGTCCTCCCTACATACCACTGACTTCCCACCGACTTGCTAATCACTCTGAACCGTCACAAAATCTTAAAATACCCTGGGATCCAACCGCATGGTGCATGCATTTAATAGGTTTGCCCAAACAGAGGTTGCCTCTGTTAATTCTGCTTCTTTTCTGTGTACTTTTACACCTGCTTTTAGCTGCGATAAAAATAGCAGGTATTTACGGTAAGGCATCACAGTAATTGCCGTCAAATAGAAGATATTGCGGACAGGTTAAAATGTCTGGTAATCTGATTACACAATAAATCCAAATGAGAGGAAAAATGATGTATTAGAAACCAGTACAAATACCTAGTTTATGGCCAGCTCTTCGCGGTTCATCAAAATCAATAGCAATTTTCACACCGCTAATCTGAGTTTAGTTAGTGGGTGAGCAAATTGCTTCCGATTTCAGACCTGACATCTTAGAACGGGCAATAACACGCCAAATAGTGCATGTTGTTCCTCATTTCATGGTGCTCTCAGCTCACTGTTTGCTCCAGTGTTTCATGAGAGGCGCATACGTATTGCAATCCCTTTTTGGGTGTAAATAGAAGTTTGCGCTTAAAGTAGGGTTACCCGTCATATAGTGACCAGCGTCATCGCGCAGGTGGTTTAAAAGAGGACCTAGGTAGGGACAGTGCTTAATTTGGACTGGTGTTAGCTGGTGCTTGACACTGGCACTTATTTCTAAACACCAGTTCATGTTTATGAGAGTCCACCACATGCTGGCACTATCTATATTTTTTAGCAGAACACTCCAGTAGAGCAATATACTTTAAAAAAAAAAAAAACATTCCAAGGTCATCCCTACAGTTTGAGGTGACTTTTAAGAGTCCAAAAGGCCACATTTGTTTGAGTGTGATGGTAGGAAATGAACTGTGAACTCGTGATAAATACCTCTGGCCATTGCACTTGTATTTTTTAATAATCTTTTTTTTCGGTTACATTTTAATCCCTGGTTTTAAACCAGGAAGTCACTGCCCGTGTGTAGGAGTGAGGTTGTGTTAATCGGGGTAGCAGTATTGTCTTGGGTTTGGAAGGAGTAGGTAATCTTCAGCCTTAAAACAAAATGTTACAGAGCACTGAAGCAATTGAGGGTGGGTAGAAAGCTCTACAGGTATTAATTAGTGTTGATTTATTATTGTTACATTCTGATGTGAGTTCCATTACGCTAAAAAACATAAAATAAAACTTAAAGCTGAAAGTTTAGTAAACAAAAAATAAATCAAAGCTGTTAGAACAATAGCTAATATTCAGATTGTCTTGAGTCTACTAACGGGAAGGAAAGCAATTACGTTGATCGATACGTTGACCCAAATATTTTAAACTTACACCAGCATCGACAGTGCTCCATGCATATAAAGTGCTCGGGTAGGCAGCCTGACAAATGCTGCGCGTGGGCAGACGCCAGCGGGCCGATCACCAGCATCCCTTCTGCTCCCGCACCTAAGCTGCTGTGACCCACATACCAAGACAGGAGCGACCAGGGACCCCCCATGGACATCCCGCCCATGGCCCCAATCTGCCTGTCAGCACCACACCGGAGCCCCTTCTGAAGCTGCAATGCCTGCTGGGGCCGCTTTAATTGGTCGCCGGAAATGAAATGCAAAGCCAGAAGCCCCTTTTAAAACTCCCAGGACTTGGATTAAAAAATACAAAAAAAGGGGTGCACGAAGATCAGATGCTGCTGGGCCACCTGAGTTCATGGAAGGCGCGTGGACGTCTAGAATGTCCGGCTACGCTTGTTGGAATCCTCGAAATGCCACAGCAGAGGGCATTATAGCTCACAGGACACACACATTCTATAATACTGCCCGAGGCCCTCAAAGCACCACCCACTGACTGCAGTGCCAGTTAGTGCCACGACGAAGTCCTAGGAGCAGTCACTAAATAAAATAGTGCCACGAAGTCTTGAAAGTACCCACAGGCTGCTGCAGCGCTACGAAGTTCTCAAAGCACAAGAAGACTATAGTACAGTCACCAAGTTGTTGAAACTCCCGTGTGCTGCTACTGCAGTGCCTCGATACCGCCTCCCCAGGGGTTACAATAGTGCTATGAAGACCTGATGGCACGCACGAGCAGTAGCGCCTTGAAGTCCTCATTCACTCCTGGGCTATAACTGCGCTCTGTGTTCCTCAAAGCACCCATGGGATACAGCAGTGACTTGTAGTCCACGAAGCATCTGTCGACTACCGCAGTGCCGGTGAGACCTCAACACAGCAAGCAGTGCCCGGAAGTACCCCGCGTACCCACAGCCTACAGCAGTGCCATACAGTCCTTGACCGGTGCCATGAAGCCCTCGCCGGCTATAGGAGTGCCATGAAGTCCTCAAGGCACCCGCCGGCTACAGCCGTGCTAGTTTACAGCTTTGATCTGAATTCAGATAGAGAGCTGCTGACCAACAAATCTAGCAACAAAAGCACAAGAACGCCCTCCGTCGTGGCACCTATTACAAGTTCTAGCCCCTGGCCTCACAAAAAGATGGGGGACATAAAGCACAAGCGTCGTCTCCTGGAGTCTCTCATTTGCGGATGCCACCTTAGTTCAGTGTAACCCGGGGGCGCTTGGAGCTCATTGCTGGCTGTTTAGCAGTCCAGGCACCGACCCTGCTGAAATCTAGTTACATCCAGCGGTGTCCCCGTTCCATATTAAGTGATCGATGGCATAACGCATCAGTGGCTTTAGCCCTCCCATCCGATTAATGCTTGGCACAGCTGTGGCGTTAATAATCTGTTGGCAAATATGGGAACTGCTAGTGGACTTGCGAAAAACCTGCAATGCAGGAATAGCTTCCCATTATTCTCGGTCTCTCGCCTTCTCCCCTATCTTCAGTTCATGCATCAGAACGTATTTGTTTGGGGCTTGTATGGCACGTAATGCAGTGGCATACCACCACATATTTTACAAGAACCAGTAAAATATATAGAAGATACTTGACAGGTCCCTGTGACACATGGAACATATTTGGTAGGTCCCTGTGCAAACTGGGCTTCCTCATCGAAATGCCAGCACCAACCCACTCTGCAAAGCTTTACATTTGTCAATTGTGTAAATAGAATTCTATTCCCGTAAGTAAAAAAAAATCTAAATATTCTAATTACACTTAGTCTGCTGGCTGTATTTTACTAGTAACAGCTTCATAAAGTTCTTCCTTCAGAGGACACAATGTGTGTTTTTTTCCAAAGGTTTTTCCCCCATAAATTCTAAATCCACTCTTAGCTTCATAAATAAACATGTTCACTTTATTCTTTCCAGGTAACACTTGTGACTGTGTGTGGTTGTGTGAGTGTATGTATTCACAAAAAAAAACAATGGTTATAGGGGTGTTATCGTTAGGCTCAGATTTCACTCATACAAAACCATTGAAATTCAGCAGTTATAGTTACCTGAGCTAACTATAACTTACACCGCTGCCATGCACTGCTTATGACCTCACATATTACATCACTCAGGACATGATCAGTGACATCACTGATGACATCATTGATGACATCTCAAATGACATCTCTGAAGACATCATCCAGTGAGTGTAAGTGTTTCATAAAAGTTTCTGAGGGTTAAAGATATATACAAAGCTGCTGTATAAGTTAAATTACTATTCTTTTTGTACTACTAATGAGTGATACTGTTTCTAATATAGGTCCTCTGAGTGGCACTGTGACTGTCAATTCAATTCAATAATGCTTTATTCGACTTTATATTACAAAATCATAAAAGCACAGATTAAAAAAGTTAAAAAGGAATCTTTACAAAATTAAAAAGCATTTATAAAAAAAACAGATGATAAATTCATTAACTAAGTGATATATACCGTGAACATGCCTGTAACATCTTTGAAAAAAATGTAGTGCTTATAAAAATGTAAATATAGTGCTTATATAGCGCACAAATCACCCTCGAAGGGGTCTTAAGGCGCTGTACACATACCACTGTGGAACCCTTCCTGGCCTTTCCCTGTGAAGTACCCACTCCTGGGCACCCCCAAGGTAAAGCCAGGCATCCTAGCACTGTTGGGGCCGTTGTGGAGATTAAGCAAGCTATTGCCCAGAGTTGCAGAGTGGGACCCATGATTAGATTAGGCACCGAGGTGAGAATTATCAGGTCCAGGGAAATTGAGCCCAAGACCCACCGAGGCAGGAATTGAACCCTGGTCCCAGGCCAGACATCTGCATCAGGGTCTGCCGCTCTAACCATTGATCCACACTTCTCCACAAAAGGAAAAAGACATCATATACAGGTTTACACAATCTGTTCAAATACAAGATGGTATATATCCACTACGTGTATCCACTCACATTGTGTTCCAGATGAGGAACATCATAATCAGACTTACATATTCGATACAAGTATGGAATAATGTATGTTCGCTGCTTACAACCGTTCACCTTGTACTCCGGAACCTAATAACTAACTTTAAAAAACAAGAAACTGCCTTGATTACAATTTCAGTCTCCAATTGTTGTAGTTTTAAAAATGCGACCCTGCATCTATTTAGCCCCCAACTTTTAAAAATAGGAATCAGAAACCTTTTTCTTGGAACCAGGTAGAATTTACAAAACAGGATGCAGTGCATGTTAGTTTGGTGGGATATATCATCACATGTGCATTTAGGCAGATCCTTTGACCAGTCATTGATTTCTGGGAAAGTTATCAGTCTATGAAAGGAGTCAGTACAGAAGTGTACCAATAGCATCCGTGAATAGCTACTTATTTCAAGTAACAAATACGGTTGAATCCCCTCACAGGTGATCATCAGCTGATTTTCCATAACTGAGCATTTGGCCTTTTCGGAAAGCCACATTTTGTTTTCCAGATATTCCAAGGCCACCTTTTTTAGTGTTTCTCTAGATACTGATTCCATAGTTGTTGGTCTTTCGAAATACTCTGGGTGTCCAATCTCAAGCATCGTGTTTTTTATATAATTGATCCATTTTATATTGGCAACTCTATCTAGATTAAGGCAGTCTGTGATTATGTCTCTATTTAGGCCTGTCTCTGGTGTAACCCATATTTTATGCCACAGAAGTAAGGGTGAGATTTTGATGGTGACGGTAATGTGAATTAAGCCCAGATCACTATGACAGCTGTAAGTAGCCGTGGATCTAGGTACTGCTAATAAATAGCGGGCAAAGGAATTTTCGCATCGTTGTATCACTGTGACTGTCTGTATCAGTGTAGGAGTGGGTGCCTGAGTGGCTGTATCGGTGTGTGAGTGGATGTGTGAAAATATTTATATTCAATATATGAATGCAATGTTTTGGACAATTGAAAAGAAAAGAAAGAATAATTTTTAATTACACTGCTTTCAGAAAGAATAACACAGCTGGGAGAACTAGTGCACACTGAAAGATGATTGGACTACATCTTAATATCACGTGGTCAGTTGAAAAGCAGAGACTATGTTATCCATGATCAAGGCTTTCATAAGCAGGAACGCGTTGGGTTTCCTTTTACTTGTGCACTTACCCCGTGCGAGATTAAAGCGCTTTTACAGCTCTACAGCTGGCGTTGGTGCGCCTTTCTTTGAAAGAAGGAGGTGCTGTTGGAAGTTAATATGGGAGGCTCCATTCCCGAAGCACCGATCCGCCCTGCAGGGCCTTGGACTCATATGTGGAGCAACTGGTGGTGGATATATATATATATGTATATATATATATATATATATATATATATATTCATGCAACTTTACAACAATAACACATTTAATATTAATATACATTACATAAAAAAGCAATCAACATGGACAACGTGACTCCCTACAACAATGCCACCTAATGCCCAAAGTATGAGCAATGCTGTTAAAATCTATGTATCACAGATTTATGATTTCCACAGCAAAACAAGTTTCACCACGTCAGACAGTGAGTTCTGTTCCCTTATTAATTTCAATATATTATACTGCACACTAATTTAATTTCTCCTTTATCTTGTAACAATTTCCTACTATTAATACTAGAGAAATTAACAATCTGTCTATGGGAGGCATTGTGGATTACTTTGAGATACTAGGCACATAGATATGCCAAGTGAGTGAACATTTTATGAGTACTGCTTAGTAAGAAATACTTTCGCTAGTATTTTCTTTCAAAAGATGCCTGTAGCAGTGACATGAACAAATAGATGAAAAAATCGATTAATCAAGTTGTATTATCTTGGCCAAATTCTTTCCATCATAGAAAACATTAAAGATCAACTATTTAAAAAGGAAATGTGCTCCACGTAAAGTCATTGTAAAGTGCTCATGCAAGAAAAGTGCTTGTGCGATTGCAGTCAATCAAGTACAATCGATTTGAACATTTTACAATCATCTATCCATGGATTGAGTTTTAGAACATTAAGGCTTTACGTTCACAAATATAGTCCTCCAATGGCAACCAGTTTCAATGGTACAGAATAAAAATAATCTTTAACATTTCGACCCTAAGTATCTAAAGTGTGTCTGAAAACATCAACAGGGGTCTTCATCAGGACAACAAGAGAAGAATACCTTGTGTAAACAACCTCAACACAAGAGTGAACGAGTTCAAAAGGTTCCATTAGGTAACTTTATAAGTACAACCAACACCTGTCCTCTACGAGGGGCGCTCCCTTTTGTACTATATTCCAGAATGCCCCCATGTGGTGACCAATCTGTTAGTGGTATCTGGCTCAGATGTAGGTGTGGGCAAAACTAGTGGAGTTTCCCTCCACGAAATTCCACAGAGTTACAGGAAAACTCTGCAAGATTCCACAGAATTCTGCCAATGGGCGGAAAATGTGCAGCTCACGCTCCCCCGTTGCAATTTGGTGCGGATGGCGTGAGTAGCACTGAAATCAGAGTGAACGGCACCATGAGTAGTGCAAGAGCACACAGCCATTCAAGTTGATTTTGCTACCACTCGAGTATGAAATCTACTCGAGCTGCAACAAATCTACTCAAATGGCAGCCCTCTGACAGCAACCGCTCACGAATGTTGGCGACCACCAGCATTAGAAAATATCGCTTTGAGACGCCAAATCTCTGTCGCGCTCACCAGCTCACATATTCTGGAGCCTCACTGTAGAAAAATTCTGCCACACTGCGATTGGCGGATTTTGGCCAGAACTCTGCGTGAAAGAGTAACATCGAGTGGCAAAAATTATATGAAATCCTTGGCGGAACAGCACATTCCACCCTCTCCTACTCAGATTACTTTTCATTTGTTTCAAATCAAAACTCTCTCCCGGCATATAAGTGGCACATGTCACATCCACTCAAGGGATAACTTCAAGGTATATCTTATAAATACAAAGGGGGTGGATCTTAAATAGAATAGTAATACTCTGATCAACACAGGTATTCAAAATCTCTGGATTATCTCTGTGCTCGTGTCAGATATACTTGGTGTATTAAGTTATCCTTAATTAAGATGAATCAATCTGTGTTTGGTTCATGCTCCACAGAAAGAAAAGGAGGTGACTCCCGGCATGTGCTAGCCAATTATGAGGCAGCAAAAGAGAATAACAATGATGTCAACGACTGGTAAGCAGTGTACAGGCTCCAAGCACTTTGTGGTAAACAATACCCCTTGCAACAGACAACATATGTGCTGGGTGGCAGGCACCACCTAAAAACGTTCAACCAAGCACTTTTTGCTGTGTTGCAGGGAGTCTGCTGGGAAGTGGAACTGTGCCTTGGGATAACAGGACATCAGAACGTAGGAACTGAGTCTCTCTACCACATCAGTACCTGTAGGCCAAAATCCGACTAGCTCACAGTGCCTCACCTCAACTCCTAACCTTTTCCGAGTAGCAGGTGACTTTGGCAAACCTAGAACATGAACCTTTAGTTCCCAATGGTACTGTGGAAATAGATCATCACCTTTCGTTTCTCATTCATGCATGTCCATAGTAAACATAGGAAAGACACAATGGAAGTTTAAAATATACTTATTGGAACAATCATAGTCTATCCTGAAGCCAGTGTGCTGTGATAACTTAACACACATGACTGAGCAGGCTGTATAGAATGAACAACCCAACCATAGCAACGAATGTATCTATATAGCCCCACCCTCAATATGTGAACACAGGGATATATTAGTGATCTCTGGGGTTAGCAACAGACCCCAGACCTGGCATGTGTAGCTAGGTGGTTTGCATCATATGTGTAAACTCAGTTTATGCAAAGCTGCTGTCTCCATTACAAAACTGGTCTCTTTGCTGAAATTCTCCTCTCTGCCGCCTGAGGGGGCTAGAGGCAGATATAGGATAAGAACTACTGTGTTAAAAAACTTTTACTGTGCTACCGTGTTACGTCTAAAAACGTTAGGAGATGTTGCTGACCGAGCACATAATACAGTACAACATGTTGTTCGACCTTGTTCTAGATGTTTTGACTGAATGCCAAGAAGAATCACTGAATAGCAAACATTCCAGAATGCCCTCATGTAGTAAGACCAATCTGGTAGTGGTATCTGGCTCAGATGAAGGTGTGGGCAGAACTCGCGGAGTGTCACTCCACGAAATTCCACAGAGTTACAGGAAAACTCTGCAAGATTCCACAGAATTCCGCGAATGGGCGGAAAATATGCAGCTCACGCTCCCCCGTTGCAATTTGGTGCGGATGGCGCAGATGCAGTGTATTTCTAAAATAATATTATGTTATAGTAACAAATGTATTATGTGGGGCTTTGCAAAGCTGAGGCAGGCGAAAAAAGCTAATATGTGCAACTATGGGAGAACCAAAATTGGCCCAAAAGGTAAATCCCAACAGAAGTAAAAATAAAAACCTGCACATTTAAAAAACATCAGGCTTCACACCTTCTCACACCGCTATATAAATAAGAAAGCAAACATTATAAATTGTGCATAAGGAAAATGGACTATGGAAGTTTTTTACACAATAAAAGGGACATGGCTCATAGTGGAGCAGCAGAGAAAGTCATACAAATCGGAGGCAGGGCAGTTAAATTTTCCAGTTTGTTGGCAGAATTCATGTGTTAAATTTGATTGTACCATTTAGGTCCCATGTACATGTCATCTTGGGACGTATTACCCAAACTAGCTATTCATCCACACTTTTTATGTAGGCTTGATGGATTGGAAACACACATGTAAGCGGCTGTAGATGGATTCGCATAATAACATATATTAAATACATAGAGGGCTTTGTATATCTACAAGGTTTGAAGAATATCAATTTATCACATTCTGCAACGATACAATTGTTTGCTTATGCCCATTCACTCACTTACACCCACTGCATCATTTTGACTTACATAAGAATTACTATTCCTGGGTAAATTTGAACTGTCGCCACAAAAGCAGCTTATTCTGAAGAGTCTTACAGGACTACCCTGTTTCGAATTTACCCCCATTGCTTATCATAAAATAGTTCATCAGAAGTTATTGGACCTTCTTATTAATTTCTTAGGACATCAATGGCTTAGTTACAGTATTGTCCGGGCTGTATTTATTTCGGCTTTCCTCTTTCAATGACCTGCTGACACATGCGCGCACAGTGCTAGGGGGGCAGAACTCGGGGAGTTTTGCTAAGAGTTACATGCAAACACAGCGAAATTCAGCAGAGGTCTGCTAGCGGATGGTAATTGGCACGTTGTGCTGCTCGCACTGATTTTTAGGTTTTGCCTAGCGAAAGCTGCGCTCTGCGCAGCTTTTCGCGCAGGCGAAATCCTGTTGAGAACTGTAGGGTGCTTTGGGTCGGCCCTCGTCATTGATTGGCTGGCTCCGTAAACGGAGCCTTGCCATTGGACGAGGGGCCTGTCCGTCAATGCCGGACCAGACACGGGGGCGTTCCTGACATTCTTTGCCTTTTGCCAACGTCACGCGACGCCGGGAACGCCCCCGAGTCTGTTCCGGCATTGCCGGCACCTCCCTTGCTCTACTGTCATCACCACAACACTGCGCCCATTTTATCCCAAGCTAAACACTCGGAGAGGCGCAGTGACCGGGTCTTTGAAGGCCGCTCTCCCAATGAAAACAAGTTTTCTCTCCGAGTCAGCACGAGCAGGAAGACGAGCAGCGCGCCTCCCAGCTGGCCTCTCGCATCAGCATCCAGAGCTGCCCTGCGCGGTGTGTAGCTTCAGTGGAGCTTCAGAGTGCAGAGTGGAGCTTCAGAGTGGAGCTTCAGAGTGGAGCTTCAGAGTGGAGCTTCAGAGTGCAGAGTGGAGCTTCAGAGTGCAGAGTGGAGCTTCAGAGTGGAGCTTCAGAGTGGAGCTTCAGAGTGGAGCTTCAGAGTGCAGATTCAGAGTGGAGCTTCAGAGTGGAGCTTCAGAGTGCAGCTTCAGAGTGGAGCTTCAGAGTGCAGAGTGGAGCTTCAGAGTGCAGATTCAGAGTGGAGCTTCAGAGTGCAGAGTGGAGCTTCAGAGTGCAGATTCAGAGTGGAGCTTCAGAGTGCAGAGTGGAGCTTCAGAGTGGAGCTTCAGAGTGCAGAGTGGAGCTTCAGAGTGCAGAGTGGAGCTTCAGAGTGGAGCTTCAGAGTGCAGAGTGGAGCTTCAGAGTGCAGAGTGGAGCTTCAGAGTGGAGCTTCAGAGTGCAGAGTGGAGCTTCAGAGTGCAGAGTGGAGCTTCAGAGTGGAGCTTCAGAGTGCAGAGTGGAGCTTCAGAGTGGAGCTTCAGAGTGCAGAGTGGAGCTTCAGAGTGGAGCTTCAGAGTGCAGAGTGGAGCTTCAGAGTGCAGAGTGGAGCTTCAGAGTGCAGCTTCAGAGTGGAGCTTCAGAGTGGAGCTTCAGAGTGGAGCTTCAGAGTGGAGCTTCAGAGTGCAGAGTGGAGCTTCAGAGTGGAGCTTCAGAGTGCAGAGTGGAGCTTCAGAGTGCAGAGTGGAGCTTCAGAGTGGAGCTTCAGAGTGCAGAGTGGAGCTTCAGAGTGGAGCTTCAGAGTGCAGAGTGGAGCTTCAGAGTGGAGCTTCAGAGTGCAGAGTGGAGCTTCAGAGTGCAGAGTGGAGCTTCAGAGTGCAGCTTCAGAGTGCAGCTTCAGAGTGGAGCTTCAGAGTGGAGCTTCAGAGTGGAGCTTCAGAGTGGAGCTTCAGAGTGGAGCTTCAGAGTGGAGCTTCAGAGTGCAGAGTGGAGCTTCAGAGTGCAGAGTGGAGCTTCAGAGTGGAGCTTCAGAGTGCAGAGTGGAGCTTCAGAGTGGAGCTTCAGAGTGGAGCTTCAGAGTGGAGCTTCAGAGTGGAGCTTCAGAGTGGAGCTTCAGAGTGGAGCTTCAGAGTGGAGCTTCAGAGTGCAGAGTGGAGCTTCAGAGTGGAGCTTCAGAGTGGAGCTTCAGAGTGGAGCTTCAGAGTGGAGCTTCAGAGTGGAGCTTCAGAGTGGAGCTTCAGAGTGGAGCTTCAGAGTGGAGCTTCAGAGTGGAGCTTCAGAGTGCAGAGTGGAGCTTCAGAGTGCAGAGTGGAGCTTCAGAGTGCAGATTCAGAGTGGAGCTTCAGAGTGCAGAGTGGAGCTTCAGAGTGCAGATTCAGAGTGGAGCTTCAGAGTGCAGAGTGGAGCTTCAGAGTGGAGCTTCAGAGTGCAGAGTGGAGCTTCAGAGTGCAGATTCAGAGTGGAGCTTCAGAGTGCAGAGTGGAGCTTCAGAGTGCAGATTCAGAGTGGAGCTTCAGAGTGCAGAGTGGAGCTTCAGAGTGGAGCTTCAGAGTGCAGAGTGGAGCTTCAGAGTGGAGCTTCAGAGTGCAGAGTGGAGCTTCAGAGTGGAGCTTCAGAGTGCAGAGTGGAGCTTCAGAGTGGAGCTTCAGAGTGCAGAGTGGAGCTTCAGAGTGGAGCTTCAGAGTGCAGAGTGGAGCTTCAGAGTGGAGCTTCAGAGTGGAGCTTCAGAGTGGAGCTTCAGAGTGGAGCTTCAGAGTGGAGCTTCAGAGTGGAGCTTCAGAGTGGAGCTTCAGAGTGGAGCTTCAGAGTGGAGCTTCAGAGTGCAGAGTGGAGCTTCAGAGTGGAGCTTCAGAGTGGAGCTTCAGAGTGGAGCTTCAGAGTGGAGCTTCAGAGTGGAGCTTCAGAGTGGAGCTTCAGAGTGCAGAGTGGAGCTTCAGAGTGCAGAGTGGAGCTTCAGAGTGGAGCTTCAGAGTGCAGAGTGGAGCTTCAGAGTGCAGAGTGGAGCTTCAGAGTGCAGAGTGGAGCTTCAGAGTGCAGAGTGGAGCTTCAGAGTGCAGAGTGGAGCTTCAGAGTGCAGATTCAGAGTGGAGCTTCAGAGTGCAGAGTGGAGCTTCAGAGTGGAGCTTCAGAGTGGAGCTTCAGAGTGGAGCTTCAGAGTGGAGCTTCAGAGTGGAGCTTCAGAGTGGAGCTTCAGAGTGGAGCTTCAGAGTGCAGAGTGGAGCTTCAGAGTGGAGCTTCAGAGTGGAGCTTCAGAGTGGAGCTTCAGAGTGGAGCTTCAGAGTGGAGCTTCAGAGTGGAGCTTCAGAGTGGAGCTTCAGAGTGCAGATTCAGAGTGGAGCTTCAGAGTGCAGAGTGGAGCTTCAGAGTGCAGATTCAGAGTGCAGAGTGGAGCTTCAGAGTGGAGCTTCAGAGTGCAGAGTGGAGCTTCAGAGTGGAGCTTCAGAGTGCAGAGTGGAGCTTCAGAGTGGAGCTTCAGAGTGGAGCTTCAGAGTGGAGCTTCAGAGTGGAGCTTCAGAGTGGAGCTTCAGAGTGCAGAGTGGAGCTTCAGAGTGGAGCTTCAGAGTGGAGCTTCAGAGTGGAGCTTCAGAGTGGAGCTTCAGAGTGGAGCTGCAGAGTGCAGAGTGGAGCTTCAGAGTGGAGCTTCAGAGTGGAGCTGCAGAGTGCAGAGTGGAGCTTCAGAGTGCAGATTCAGAGTGGAGCTTCAGAGTGCAGAGTGGAGCTTCAGAGTGGAGCTTCAGAGTGGAGCTTCAGAGTGCAGAGTGGAGCTTCAGAGTGGAGCTTCAGAGTGCAGAGTGGAGCTTCAGAGTGGAGCTTCAGAGTGCAGAGTGGAGCTTCAGAGTGGAGCTTCAGAGTGCAGAGTGGAGCTTCAGAGTGGAGCTTCAGAGTGCAGAGTGGAGCTTCAGAGTGGAGCTTCAGAGTGGAGCTTCAGAGTGGAGCTTCAGAGTGCAGAGTGGAGCTTCAGAGTGCAGATTCAGAGTGGAGCTTCAGAGTGCAGAGTGAAGCTTCAGAGTGGAGCTTCAGAGTGCAGAGTGGAGCTTCAGAGTGGAGCTTCAGAGTGGAGCTTCAGAGTGGAGCTTCAGAGTGGAGCTTCAGAGTGGAGCTTCAGAGTGGAGCTTCAGAGTGGAGCTTCAGAGTGGAGCTTCAGAGTGGAGCTTCAGAGTGCAGCTTCAGAGTGCAGCTTCAGAGTGGAGCTTCAGAGTGCAGAGTGGAGCTTCAGAGTGCAGATTCAGAGTGGAGCTTCAGAGTGCAGAGTGGAGCTTCAGAGTGGAGCTTCAGAGTGCAGAGTGGAGCTTCAGAGTGGAGCTTCAGAGTGCAGAGTGGAGCTTCAGAGTGGAGCTTCAGAGTGCAGAGTGGAGCTTCAGAGTGGAGCTTCAGAGTGGAGCTTCAGAGTGGAGCTTCAGAGTGGAGCTTCAGAGTGGAGCTTCAGAGTGGAGCTTCAGAGTGGAGCTTCAGAGTGGAGCTTCAGAGTGGAGCTTCAGAGTGGAGCTTCAGAGTGGAGCTTCAGAGTGCAGCTTCAGAGTGCAGCTTCAGAGTGGAGCTTCAGAGTGCAGAGTGGAGCTTCAGAGTGCAGATTCAGAGTGGAGCTTCAGAGTGCAGAGTGGAGCTTCAGAGTGGAGCTTCAGAGTGCAGAGTGGAGCTTCAGAGTGGAGCTTCAGAGTGCAGAGTGGAGCTTCAGAGTGGAGCTTCAGAGTGCAGAGTGGAGCTTCAGAGTGGAGCTTCAGAGTGGAGCTTCAGAGTGGAGCTTCAGAGTGGAGCTTCAGAGTGGAGCTTCAGAGTGGAGCTTCAGAGTGGAGCTTCAGAGTGCAGATTCAGAGTGGAGCTTCAGAGTGCAGATTCAGAGTGCAGAGTGGAGCTTCAGAGTGCAGAGTGGAGCTTCAGAGTGCAGAGTGGAGCTTCAGAGTGCAGAGTGGAGCTTCAGAGTGGAGCTTCAGAGTGGAGCTTCAGAGTGGAGCTTCAGAGTGCAGAGTGGAGCTGCAGATTCAGAGTGGAGCTGCAGAGTGCAGAGTTGAGCTGCAGATTCAGAGTGGAGCTGCAGAGTGCAGATTCAGAGTGCAGAGTGGAGCTTCAGAGTGCAGATTCAGAGTGGAGCATCAGAGTGCAGATTCAGAGTGGAGCTTCAGAGTGCAGAGTGGAGCTTCAGAGTGCAGATTCAGAGTGGAGCTTCAGAGTGCAGAGTGGAGCTTCAGAGTGCAGATTCAGAGTGGAGCTTCAGAGTGCAGAGTGGAGCTTCAGAGTGGAGCTTCAGAGTGGAGCTTCAGAGTGGAGCTTCAGAGTGCAGAGTGGAGCTTCAGAGTGGAGCTTCAGAGTGCAGAGTGGAGCTTCAGAGTGCAGAGTGGAGCTTCAGAGTGGAGCTTCAGAGTGGAGCTTCAGAGTGGAGCTTCAGAGTGGAGCTTCAGAGTGGAGCTTCAGAGTGGAGCTTCAGAGTGGAGCTTCAGAGTGGAGCTTCAGAGTGGAGCTTCAGAGTGGAGCTTCATAGTGGAGCTTCAGAGTGCAGAGTGGAGCTTCAGAGTGGAGCTTCAGAGTGCAGAGTGGAGCTTCAGAGTGGAGCTTCAGAGTGCAGAGTGGAGCTTCAGAGTGGAGCTTCAGAGTGCAGAGTGGAGCTTCAGAGTGGAGCTTCAGAGTGCAGAGTGGAGCTTCAGAGTGGAGCTTCAGAGTGGAGCTTCAGAGTGGAGCTTCAGAGTGGAGCTTCAGAGTGGAGCTTCAGAGTGGAGCTTCAGAGTGGAGAGTGGAGCTTCAGAGTGCAGAGTGGAGCTTCAGAGTGGAGCTTCAGAGTGGAGCTTCAGAGTGGAGCTTCAGAGTGGAGCTTCAGAGTGGAGCTTCAGAGTGGAGCTTCAGAGTGGAGCTTCAGAGTGCAGAGTGGAGCTTCAGAGTGCAGATTCAGAGTGCAGAGTGGAGCTTCAGAGTGGAGCTTCAGAGTGCAGAGTGGAGCTTCAGAGTGGAGCTTCAGAGTGCAGAGTGGAGCTTCAGAGTGGAGCTTCAGAGTGGAGCTTCAGAGTGGAGCTTCAGAGTGGAGCTTCAGAGTGGAGCTTCAGAGTGGAGCTTCAGAGTGGAGCTTCAGAGTGGAGCTTCAGAGTGCAGAGTGGAGCTTCAGAGTGCAGAGTGGAGCTTCAGAGTGCAGAGTGGAGCTTCAGAGTGGAGCTTCAGAGTGGAGCTTCAGAGTGGAGCTTCAGAGTGGAGCTTCAGAGTGGAGCTTCAGAGTGGAGCTTCAGAGTGCAGAGTGGAGCTTCAGAGTGCAGAGTGGAGCTTCAGAGTGCAGAGTGGAGCTTCAGAGTGGAGCTTCAGAGTGCAGAGTGGAGCTTCAGAGTGGAGCTTCAGAGTGCAGAGTGGAGCTTCAGAGTGCAGATTCAGAGTGGAGCTTCAGAGTGCAGATTCAGAGTGGAGCTTCAGAGTGCAGATTCAGAGTGGAGCTTCAGAGTGCAGAGTGGAGCTTCAGAGTGGAGCTTCAGAGTGGAGCTTCAGAGTGGAGCTTCAGAGTGGAGCTTCAGAGTGGAGCTTCAGAGTGGAGCTTCAGAGTGGAGCTTCAGAGTGGAGCTTCAGAGTGGAGCTTCAGAGTGGAGCTTCAGAGTGCAGAGTGGAGCTTCAGAGTGGAGCTTCAGAGTGCAGAGTGGAGCTTCAGAGTGGAGCTTCAGAGTGCAGAGTGGAGCTTCAGAGTGGAGCTTCAGAGTGCAGAGTGGAGCTTCAGAGTGGAGCTTCAGAGTGCAGAGTGGAGCTTCAGAGTGGAGCTTCAGAGTGCAGAGTGGAGCTTCAGAGTGGAGCTTCAGAGTGGAGCTTCAGAGTGGAGCTTCAGAGTGGAGCTTCAGAGTGGAGCTTCAGAGTGGAGCTTCAGAGTGGAGCTTCAGAGTGGAGCTTCAGAGTGGAGCTTCAGAGTGGAGCTTCAGAGTGGAGCTTCAGAGTGGAGCTTCAGAGTGCAGCTTCAGAGTGCAGCTTCAGAGTGGAGCTTCAGAGTGGAGCTTCAGAGTGCAGCTTCAGAGTGGAGCTTCAGAGTGCAGCTTCAGAGTGGAGCTTCAGAGTGCAGAGTGGAGCTTCAGAGTGCAGCTTCAGAGTGGAGCTTCAGAGTGCAGAGTGGAGCTTCAGAGTGGAGCTTCAGAGTGCAGAGTGGAGCTTCAGAGTGGAGCTTCAGAGTGCAGAGTGGAGCTTCAGAGTGGAGCTTCAGAGTGGAGCTTCAGAGTGGAGCTTCAGAGTGGAGCTTCAGAGTGGAGCTTCAGAGTGGAGCTTCAGAGTGCAGATTCAGAGTGGAGCTTCAGAGTGGAGCTTCAGAGTGCAGATTCAGAGTGCAGAGTGGAGCTTCAGAGTGCAGAGTGGAGCTTCAGAGTGCAGAGTGGAGCTTCAGAGTGCAGAGTGGAGCTTCAGAGTGCAGAGTGGAGCTTCAGAGTGGAGCTTCAGAGTGGAGCTTCAGAGTGGAGCTTCAGAGTGGAGCTTCAGAGTGGAGCTTCAGAGTGGAGCTTCAGAGTGGAGCTTCAGAGTGCAGAGTGGAGCTGCAGATTCAGAGTGGAGCTGCAGAGTGCAGATTCAGAGTGCAGAGTGGAGCTGCAGATTCAGAGTGGAGCTGCAGAGTGCAGATTCAGAGTGCAGAGTGGAGCTTCAGAGTGCAGATTCAGAGTGGAGCATCAGAGTGCAGATTCAGAGTGGAGCTTCAGAGTGCAGAGTGGAGCTTCAGAGTGCAGATTCAGAGTGGAGCTTCAGAGTGCAGAGTGGAGCTTCAGAGTGCAGATTCAGAGTGGAGCTTCAGAGTGCAGAGTGGAGCTTCAGAGTGGAGCTTCAGAGTGCAGAGTGGAGCTTCAGAGTGCAGAGTGGAGCTTCAGAGTGCAGAGTGGAGCTTCAGAGTGGAGCTTCAGAGTGCAGAGTGGAGCTTCAGAGTGCAGAGTGGAGCTTCAGAGTGCAGAGTGGAGCTTCAGAGTGCAGAGTGGAGCTTCAGAGTGGAGCTTCAGAGTGGAGCTTCAGAGTGGAGCTTCAGAGTGGAGCTTCAGAGTGGAGCATCAGAGTGGAGCATCAGAGTGGAGCATCAGAGTGGAGCTTCAGAGTGGAGCTTCAGAGTGGAGCTTCAGAGTGGAGCTTCAGAGTGGAGCTTCAGAGTGGAGCTTCAGAGTGCAGCTTCAGAGTGCAGAGTGGAGCTTCAGAGTGCAGCTTCAGAGTGCAGAGTGGAGCTTCAGAGTGCAGAGTGGAGCTTCAGAGTGCAGAGTGGAGCTTCAGAGTGCAGAGTGGAGCTTCAGAGTGCAGCTTCAGAGTGGAGCTTCAGAGTGGAGCTTCAGAGTGGAGCTTCAGAGTGGAGCTTCAGAGTGGAGCTTCAGAGTGGAGCTTCAGAGTGGAGCTTCAGAGTGGAGCTTCAGAGTGGAGCTTCAGAGTGCAGAGTGGAGCTTCAGAGTGCAGAGTGGAGCTTCAGAGTGCAGCTTCAGAGTGCAGAGTGGAGCTTCAGAGTGCAGAGTGGAGCTTCAGAGTGCAGAGTGGAGCTTCAGAGTGCAGAGTGGAGCTTCAGAGTGCAGAGTGGAGCTTCAGAGTGGAGCTTCAGAGTGTCAAGAGCAATGCCAATAGCTCTAACTTTAACAAAGGCAAAACCATTGCATTGTAAATGCTTGTTAGTTCTGGGAGCTTGTTCCACACTGCAAAATCAGCACGAACAGCACCACGCGGCGCGCCAGAGAGCGCCGCTTCTTTGCTGACACTCAAATGGATTTTCTACTGGAGCGGCAGCTATCTCACTGCAAACAGTCACTAGCATCCACGTTGAAAAATTCTCGCTCAGTGCACTCCTAGAGCCCGAAAATGCCACTAGGGGACGCCAATTCTCACTCATCAACTTTCCGTTGGTGAGCTGCGCATAAGAAAAACCTCTGCCCGCAGTGGTTGACAGAGTTTGGCTGGAACTCCACATTGCAAGCGAAACACGGAGTGGCCAAACACTATAAACTCTACCGGCAGAGCAGAATTTATTACCCATCCCTACTTTCCATATGCAACTCAGGCGGTGGGCAAAATTATGGAGACAAATGGTTCACTACTACACAGTTTTAAAAAAAACATTGTCAGCCTGATGGAGAGCAGACCTGGTGAGGTTAAAAAACAAAGCGGGCAGAAAAAATGACAGCTGTAATGTTTCTCCTGCCTCATAAGTTTAGGAGCACACAGGTATGTAGCTGCTTACCATCTGGTGGAGTCTAGCACCACGTAGATCCTATTCCACAGTGCAGCATCTGCGGGATGGACGTATGGCAGTGTGGTATGTATTGACACTTCTGAAGAGAGGCAGCTATTGTGTTTCTCCACAGTTATGTATATTTAAGGGCAGCACTGAGTGACATCATGGAAAACAAGCCCTTGAAGCCCAAATTCCTGCTCATCATGGGTGTGACATATGAAAAAGTTTGGAAAAATCGCCTGTTTTGATAAAGGCCAACATCACACATGTTAATTTTACCCACCACTTCTCTAAACCACATAGCAGTTGCTCCTTTTGGAATAGACTGTACTACTTCAAAATTATATTAATGTTTTCTGTTGCATTGTCTTGTCTTACACCTTACCTGGGTCTTTTGGAATAATCAGATTAGCTCAATTTTCAGTTCTTTCTAACTCATCTGTCAGTTTTCAATATCGTTTCTGTTTGGTCGGGAATCATGGCTACGTCGCCATAATGTTAAAGTACTCTACTTTGCAACTTTTTACTCCCCTTCCAACCACTTGCTAAATATCTTTCTCATTCCTATCAATTTCCCACTTTTTGTCAATACCATTCTGATCTTTGATGAACAGGGAAAAAGTGGGGTGAGTGACATAATAAAAGCAGTCAATGGCCCTGCAAATAGAATTGAGACAAGGTAGCTTACTAAGGATGGCTTGACTAGTTTGAAAGACACCTGGGACTTCACAGTCATTTTGAAACTCCATTAGGCTAGTAATTTAATCTGCAGCTTTAATTTGGTTGTTTTCACTGGCTTTTCAGGCTGGTGAGGTGTTAGCAGAGGCCCAGGATAATGGCAACTCTTTCATCAGCAATAGCCTGTCCACTGTCTTCAAAAAGATTATTTTTTATCACTGTGCTCTAAAAGGGTCATGAACTAGCTGGATACTGATGCTGTAGAAATTGGGGGTAACCAGGGTATTTTTACGGATGTTTGTAGGCTTGCTGGGAACAGGTAAAGACATTCCTGTTTCTGTGATTAAATCATATAACATAATCTGAGTGTCTGTTGGTTCTGGAAAGGCTGCAGTTGAGCTAGACTCTCTCGGGGGACACCGGTTCAAGCCGCCAGGTGGACTTCTACAAGTTCTTTCAATCAACACTTTCTTTTGTTTCTATTTCATTAGAAAGACTAAACTATAAGCAAGCAAATACAATAGCTTGCCCATCACACCAGTAATATTAGGGTTCTGTATCACATAAAAAACATCATTGCTGTACTCAACAGATCACAGTTTTGGTATGGTCTCACAATGTGGATTACAAAACATTAGTGGCCTGCAAGAAGAAATGAGTCAGTTATTACGGTCCACTGGAGACATTAAGGGGCCTAATACGATGCCGACTGTCTCAGAAACGGGACCGATAGACCTCCGGTCGGCGGTCCTGACTGCCTCATTATGATGCGACCGCACATGGTGTGGTCACATTCTAACATTTCCCTATGGAAGCATGTGTTACGGCCCTAAACTGGCCATAGTCATGCTCCCATAGGGAAATGGGAGGTGGTGTTTTTCTCTGCACCCTGTGGCAGGCTCCCTAAGTGCCTGCCACTGGGTGCAGGGATTAACAGCAGGGCACCATAGGTGCCCCCTCAGCCACCAATAACCAGAGGCTGCAAAAGAAAGGGGGCCCTTTTAGGGGCCCCCAAACACTCTTTCCGACTGGGTTTCCGTGTCAGTAAAGCTGGCAAGGAAAGTTTGCTGGAAACCATGCATCGTAATCAGAACAGCGTAAACCACCGCCCATTTGGATTACAGGACGGTTTTGACTGGCCAACAGGCTCCTTGAACCCGTCGAAAGCCAGCCGGAATGACCGGCTGGTTTAAATTCCGACTGGTTGAATCAAAATCAGCTGGTCAGAATTGAATCCATCGATGTCGGTCATAAGGCCTCCGACCTGAGGTCAGAGGTCATACGACCAACATCATAATATGCCCCTTGGTGTTCATCTGGGCTGTCATTCCACAAAAAAGTGCAAGGTAAGATTGTAACAGATCTGATGGGCACCTTAGTAGCATATAATTATTTTGAAGGTTACTACGAAGCGAACCGCTCACCCAGTGGAGGACAACCTCTCTTTAAGCAAAGTGTAAAGCCATCAACATTATCGTGAATTTTGGCAATTTGGCAACATATTCTAATGCTGCAACATGAAGGGTGTTAGGGACAACATGCCCAGCGATTCTGGTGATTTCAGCCAGTACGCGGCAACATAGTGATGTTTCCATGCCAGGTGAAGTATGACAGCTTGGGGGTGACAACAACGGGAGTATTAACGAGGCCTGGCGCTATCAAACTGGTGTAATCTTGCGGGGGATGTGACACAGCCTATGGAGGGTTTAATATGGAACAGTTTTTGCTCACAATTCAAGATTTTTCCCCAGTTGGGCCCAACAAGTGGTCCATGTACAGATATCCAATAACTCACCCACGTCTACTCGCCCATAGCTTCAAGGTCAGTGCACGGTCCAGTGGGCATCTGTGGTATCTTGATGTCTTTGCCATGCATTCTCTCCTTAGTTATATGTCCCCTGCTGCTCAGCTAGTGTGAGATAATAGAATGCTGATGTGTGCATGGTTTCAGAGTGTGCCAGTTGGAATGAGTGGACTAAGCAGCACGGATGCTGATCCTGGGGGGGCCTTCCTGCTTCCTCACTAACATCTTTACCTGTAACCTGAAACTCCTACCTTGAGAATAAGCCTTATCCTTTTTCATCTATACTATTAGTTACTTTGCATCTTCATTTACCTCAGCATCCTACGATTGTGAGTTTGTAGATTTGTGATACCCAGCCCCCTGAAAATGCGAGATCCAAATGTTTGATGAGAGGGTTACATTTCCTGCCATGTCTGGGAACTCCGGGAAATACTTTCTGATTACATGACCAAGTCTGTGATATATGGAAATGTCTAGTGTGGACGCTGGTGATATATCACAATATGGTTTAAGGGTTGAAAATATTTTGATGTGGAACATATGTCACATCTCGTTTATATCACGTCTTACAAGTGTTGATTCCACTAATGCCTCTGCAGTGATAGGTATTGCAGGATTATCAGCCACCGAGGCCCTGGGAGTCTATAACTAGGGGCAGCAGTATTTGATAGCACTCAACTTGCATGATGGAGCAGTAGTTGTCACCACTGTGTCCACGTACACTCTCAAGTACGACATTTTTTTTAAAAAAGGCAAGTACACAGAGTACCTGGAGCCACGACTGGTGATTCAACCACAATATGAGGTTGAAGGGGGCTGTGGCAAGTACTAGTAAACTGCAAAAATCAGCACTTTCTTTGAGGAATCAGCACTTCCTTTGAGCAAGAGCCAGACAAGGGTTGTTGTCCTCAACAAATTGTCTCTAACATTTAAGCAACTTTTGGTAGAGCTACCGCCTTTATTTTTGGGGTCGTGGCTCAATTAATTAATGATGTGCATAATGGCCTACACCTGCGTTTTTCTGCTGAGAAATCAGGGACATCGTATTCTTTTATGTGTTTGCTGATTTAAGGAAACCCTTTCCTCAGTAACGCCCAAACTGAACCCGTTTTTAGAATAACTGGTTTGATTTAGTGTTTCTGCTGCTGTTTTGATGGGCATGTTCATGTGAAGGAGACAAACATATTTATGGACAAGCTAGGTAAGGTTAGGATTAAAACGGCCGGGATTTACGGTTTCATGGACAGGGAATTTGCCCTGAGGAATAGGGCCTTGAAATTAAATTTAGACTGAGGGAGAAAGGAATACTTAGTGCAGAGCGCTCTGTGAGCTAGCTAGCTCTTTGGCGTTGATGGACCATTTGGGGCTGCCGTGGCTACTGCTGGTACTAATGCACTGCAAGGTATAGGTAGCAAAACTAAGATGGATGCTGTGAAAAAGGCTGAACATCTGCAGCACACACAGAAAGAGGAAAAATCTCTTGTGATTGTTTTTTTGTCCATGAAGGCTTCCCTTTCTGCACATAAACAATCTTTCCTGCAAGGCAGGCACCCTTGCACCATGGTGCAAAGGTGGATGCATGGGTGCATAGCAGCCCATTGTGCACCAGCGCAGGGGAAGAGCACAGGAATGTGCCGTATCTGATACATGTGGCAAATTCCTGCCCTTTACTTTTGCTGTATGGCAGCGCAGCACGAAGGCCTGCGGTGGTGCCCTACAGCAAAATCTTGTAAATAGGACCCCAGTTTTTTTCTGGAGCATGGTAAAACTGAGAGGCAAGGTCGACTCTGGTGGGATTTCTCACACCGTGTCCTGTAGCTCATGAGATGGTCTCACATCTGTATGGTGCCTCCTTGTGGAGATACTCGCTAGCTGAGTGAAGGACTCGCTTATTATCTTTCTTTCGAAGAAGCTATAGAGTATTTAGTATTATGAAACGCACAGAGTTGACAGTGGGCTGCCTTTCGAGAAATCTGTAGGGTCTGGTTAAGTGGGTATTGATCTGGAAGTTTTTTTATTTCGAAAAAGATATAGAGATGAATGAAATAGGTTGAGTTAGAAGCAGTCTGTCTTTTCGAGGAAGCTGCAGAGTTTAGTGACATGGGTTGAGCTGAAAGTGGTCCTTCTTTCAAAGTATCTGTATAATTTCGTCGAACGAGTTTAGATAAAAGTGGCCTTTCTTTCAAAAAAGTTATAGAGTTAAGTGATAGAAGGTGAGTTAAGAGTGGTCTTTCTTTAAAGGAAACTAAAGAGATGGAAATTATCTTGTTCAAAATGGTAAAATAAATATTCTTGAAGTTTGGACACATGGTTGCCCAACATTTCCTTTCCTTTCACAGACCAACGCAGGTCCTTGACTCTAATGCTGGCAGGTAGCCCTCCACTCGATGTAACATAGCAAGATATCCAGAAGCACCAAACCAACAGAGGGATGGAAATTCATAAACCCCAATTGAAATCACAGGAGAAAAGGTTATTTGTACTTTGTTGCAGGATGACCCCAAGTGTTCCTCTGTCAGTTCGCCTCCTTCTGCTGGATTGTTCTGTACATCATCTCTTGCGCTAACTTTAATCAGAACAGGCATGTTTCAAGAGTTGTAAAAATCACATTGACAGTGATTGTGTTGTGGTTCAAAAAGCTCAATTTTTCATCAAAAGTACATCCTTTTAGTAGATTAGATTCAAGGGGGCACGTCATCTTTAAGAGGCAGGACTGGACAGAAAACCAAAGAAGGCCATGACAAAAAACAGTTTGTACTAGAACTATGTTGAATGGAGTGAGTAGCCTAGACCCTTTGCAGAAAGGGTTACAGTACAATTCTATTTTAGATGCGTAGATTTAAAAAATCATGTTTTGTAATATGTAAGTGTTTGCCAGATACTTAAGTCTACCCAAGCAATAAAGAGACGGGAGGAATGCTTAACTTAATCCCGACACTCGGCCGCATTACAGGTCCATCCATTTTCACCGGCTGGGCAGCTCTAGATAGAGACCAGCCATATACATATAAGCAGCAGTTCATTTGTGAAAAAATAATTGCTGTGCTCTCATCAGTAGGCAGCTTTGAGGAGATCATTGCTCCCATTAGCCCCACCTATACTAGAGCTACATAAATCCTATAAGTGGGGAGAGAATGTGGTATAAGGGCCAGAGCTGCCGACTTTGGAGCTGGGGAACCAGGTTTAAGTCTCAGCGTAGGCTCAACATCCTGTGATTCTAGGCAAATCACTTAATCCCCCGGGACTAAAGGAAATTAAAAATTAATGTGCTCATGAAAAGCGCAGCTTTGGGTTGAGTTTGCACAATAAGCACTGGTGTTGATGATTAAGTGCTGGTGCTGAGCACTGGGAACCACCGGCTCAAATTAAGCACTCCATATAAGTCTTAGCCCTGCAGCAATAGGAATGGTACAGGTCAAAATACCAGGTCCTCTAGATAGGAACACAAGACTTGGGCCTCGTCAGTGAGGTACAGCGTGTTTTTTTTGCTTTTCACAGTACCTAGTTGCACACTTTCATCACAGCAGCAAATCACATCTGTACTGTTGTGATTATTTGATAGACATACCGGTTCCTGCCTGCTGCACTGGATCAATCAAACTCCCAGGAGAAATACCACCAGCTTTAAGTACTGAGACATATTGCCCACTCTCTTAATGTAAAGTCACGCCTGAATGCTGGGGACTGAATGTAAAGTCTAGAAACCCCAGTAATGTGTTCTGTAGAAATGTGATTTGTAGTTGTAGTGAGTAATACTGGTCTTTTTCCAGTCAGTGTTGATCACAATTTCTGTACAAAAACATTAAATCCTATCAGGGTGCCGCCATCAACCACTAGGCCATTCCCATAATATAAGTAAGAGTTGCTCAAATGCCTCTGAGTTCTAACAATATTCAAGGGTGATGTTAATGCAAGCATACTGAGGGAATCTGCCTGACAGACGTTTTTTTTCCCCCAGTGTTTTATATTGCACAAACTTGACCCGAAGGTATCCGAGCACTTTACATGAGCACGAGTTGCATTAGAGGTAGACACATTAATTTTTTATAGACACTGGGAGATTATGTTATTTGTCCAGAGTCACAGGATGTCGAGCGTCCCTGCTGAAACTCAAACCCGGTTCACCAGCTTCGAGGTCGACCACTCTGGCCGTTATACCACAACCTTGTGCAACAATGAGCAGTGTAGTGTGATAGCCCGTCGCTAGTGACAGTAGATGTTCATTGTGCCATTGGATGAAAATATTCTCTGTGCACAGGCTGCAAGTGCTGTTGCTTGAGGCCTAGGGTGGGTGCAGGGTACTTCTTACGCTCACTAACCTTACAGGTGGAAGGAAGCCTTACAGGGTGCAATTGTGTATCAGGTTACCTATGCTGCCAAGATGCACAAGTATGTAAATCACACCTGTTGCTAGTGTTACCCCAAGCCTTTGGCATATAAAGCTTATATTCGTGTGCGACTATCCACATTGCTCTACAGAATCCAAAACACATATCTTGCACCGGGTAAACTGCGCATTATCTCATTATGTAAAAGGTAAATCCCAACTGCCATGCACATCATTGCTGTGTTACTCCTCGTCTTCCACGTCCTGCCTTTCTTTTATTTTCATCGCCCTCCTGTTGAATGAGATGTGGACAGTACCAGGAAAGAGAAAAGCAGGGACTGCTGGGAGAATTTGAATGCTAAATGAGCAACCCACAGTCTTGGTTTACCCTTTGACCCCTCCCAATCATTATTCACTCCACCTAAGGTATGATGTACCAAATTAATACTCACTTTGCGTTATAGCAAGTTATTTATCCTCCTTTTTGCCAACGGTGTAGTACTTTGCAAACTGACCTATGTAAAAATTGGCCAGTAGACAAAATTCCAAACCGTAATGAGTCGCAATTTGAACTACTTCGCCAATATTCATGAGGTAGGCTGTGAACTGCAAATAACTATGATTGGATGCCTTTGCAGTGATGGTGACCTGCTGGGGTCAGCGAACTGCTTGGTTTGTGATCGCATTTTATTATAGGAATGTAGTTAGTTTTCGTTAACGAAAATGGCACTGCATTTAAATAGAAAAGTTTATTTTTTTGTACAGTTTCAACAACTTTGTTTCCCTATTCACAAAGGAAAAGAAGTCCCTAGGGGGCTACTTCTCTTTTGCAAACTTGTTCCAACCCTGCCTCGAGAGTCGGTAACTTTTCTATGTTTTGCAACCAGATTACAGTTCCAAAACGCTGAGACATCCCTTAGCAAATTGCTATTTGGAAGGGACAACCTAAACACTCCCCTTCCAAATTGCGATTTGTTATAGGTTTCTAGACCCATTTTGCAATTCAGTAACATGTTACCAAATTGCAACCTGGAGGACCTGGCTTTGCAGTTCAGTCTAAACTGTTCCCATGAGCAGCAGGGTCAGGACTGATTTGCATATGGCTAAGTGGTTAATTTGTAAAAAAATGAAGTGCCGGGGCTCTCGTCAGGAGGCAACTGGCACCAGCTCATTTCTACTGTTAGCGCCGCCTAAAACGAAACAAACTGTTAACCATTAAAGTGGGGAAAGGATGTGGCATAATGGGCAGAGCTGCAGACTTCATTCCTGAGTAACCAGGTTGAGTCTCGTCGTCAGCTCAACAACCTGTGATTCTGAGCAAAATAACTTAATCTCTCCGTAAATTAACACGCCCTTAACTGGTGCTGATGAAAAGTACTGGAGTTGATTATTGAGGGCCAGTGCTGAGCGCCAGAAACCACCGGCTCAAATTAAGCACTGGATTTGCCATGTTCTACCTAACCCTACTAAAGTGAACCCATGGTTTTCTGGCAATAGGAACTAGAAGATTCTCAAGGGAACACTCACAGAGCTTCAGATATGCATTAAGAGAGCTGCATTTGTCTATTCATGTAGTTTCAGGTCAACATAGATACACCAAAAACATTATGACTTTCAGACTTGAAACTTCTGGGGAAACAAATTTAACATTACTAGGTGTGCTGAGTTTACCCTTCAGAAGAAACAAATGACAATTTCTTTCTAACAAATCAGCCTTTGTAAGTCTGAACTTCATATATTATCCAGAGCAGTTCCTTTACCACAGGACAACATGTTGTAGGTTTACAATAAACTAAGACTTCCTATGTTAACAATGCGCCAAATTCAGTGCAGTTTCTGGGAAACGTAGGCAGCCAGTGTGAATGAATTCTTCGGCCGCGTTCACTTACAGGCTGGCATAAGGATGCCATCCTTTTGAAGAAGACAGCCAGGTTTGTCTCTCCGGGGTCATGTTCAAATCATAACATGCCTTAGTCGCACAGATTTCCCTTTCAAGGTGGGAGTGTCTCACTTTCAAGACATAAAAATTAACATTTTGTATTTTTGTGATTTTTTTCTTACTTAAAATTCATTCTTGTGCTAAATATATTTGAAAAATTAGGTGACGTCTCGTTTATTTATGTAAAATGCCCTTTTACGTCAGACTGGTCTAGAAAGCAGAGCTTAAAGTTTGTATATATGGGAATAATATACACAAATGTTTGGAAAAGGCATAAAAAGCAGCACTAGAAAAATATAACCTATTGACTTTGTCAGTGTATGTCTCTAAACCTTCGAAGCTTCGAAGAACATGTTTTTCGACACTTTAAGCATACTGTGTATTAATGCTTCATGCAAACTGATTGACCACATTTACACCGCGCACACCCTTGCTTTACGCTCAGCATGTGGCAATGAATACATTTTGATAAAATCCTTTAGCCAACAAGCCCACAGAAAGCCTCCCGAGACCCTTCTGAAACGCGAAAAAAGAATTTTGGTAGATTGAAGTATGACATGCTGCGGGGCATTCTTTCGAGCTTTCTCTGCCACAGAGCAGGGGCCATGGGCCCGCTCCACACAAAAATGAAAGTTCTAGCCTTTCTTCTTCATCTTTTTCATTAACCAGCTGCACCTCTGCAAATTAATCTGGAGATGGCACCTTTGGGCACTCAATCCTGTGTATTGAGGCGCTAAATCTGGAACGCGTACCAAGCTGCCTCTATCACAGGACAGAATTGGCCCCATATTAGAATGCGACTCATGCGCAGGGTTGGATTTTTTTGTGGGGCAAAAACCCACAGGAAAAAAAAAATACAGCTGGATACACGTCAAGGACTTCCTGCACTCACCATTACCAAATCACCATAGGTCAGCTTTGTGGTCTGAAAGGAAAACGAGCTTGCAGCAAATTTGTTAAAATGCTCTTATATTAAGTTAGTTTAAGGTAGTTACAGCGTTTTATTTGGGGGCTTGGCTCTCCAGGATCCTTTCCCATTGGATCTCTTCCAACAGCTGGTTCACAATTTCTGCAATGCTCGTGGGCCTTGGACTCATCACTCGGTGTTTCACTTCACAGTTCACCTCAGGCGCATGAAGTGAACTGTGAAGTGAAACATCGAGTGACGAGTCCAAGGCCTGCCCCTCAGCAACTTGATTAAGTGCAAGTACAATGCCTCTGCCTGGGACAACACAGGACAGGAGGAAGCTGGAAGAAGTACATGGGCCGGTGCAGGGCCTTTAGCTTAACCCTGGACGTCATGAGGAGCCTAGCGGGAGCCGGAGCTACCACGCCGGTGGCCATCACGCCATGCAACCCATGACCCTCAAGGGAAAAAAAGCAGCGTTTGTAATGGCTGCTACTTACAGTTACTGGTGGTGGTGGGCGGCTGGGCACTGCCCTGTCTTTTCTTCGACAGGCAGCCTACGCCTGCTGCTGCTGCCTGCACTGAACGTCGTAGGGGGCGAGCCGGCGAGGCGAACCACCTCAACCTCTGATAACTTGTGGCGGTGTGCGTGCGGTGTGCCGGGGCGTGGCATTTGAAAAAAAAATCGACGCACTCTGCTTGCCGCACAGAACCAAATCCAGCCCCCTTCCCAATCAGAGTCCCGCCCAGCCCTTTAGTAAACCAAATTCAAAATGCGCATCATGAGTGTCACGACTGAAATACTGTGTAGATCTGATTCATTCAAGAATTAAATAAATCATGATTCGTAGCCGAGGTCTGGACCACTATGTGATGCGACGGGTCAGTGAGGTAATGGCATTTGAAATACTGTCTAATCTACGGCTACGCCACATTCATATTGCCATACGATGTGCAGAGTTGGAGACGCGTGGAAATATGTAGCCCCTGGTAAATAAGTGCCGGTGCTAAGCACCGGAAAGCACCGGCACAAATTAAGCACAGATATGGCTGGGTCTAAACTAGGGTGGCATGGTGAGCAAAAGAACGATGGATTTAACACAGATCTCTTGACTGGGGGTGAATGTTTGGTTAATTCCGTCCATCATTTATTTGGTAACACTGTTACAGATAGGCATCACTCTATGGTGCACATTAAAGCAGGTGCACTGGGTGTAGACAGGGAACGTGCGCTCTATCACGAACAATCGGTGTCCGAAGAGCAGCCGCAAACTCGTGCTGCTCCTAGGTTAGCACATTTAAGGGAAATACAGAGCAGCTGTTTAAAAGCTCGTTTGTGTTTCTCTATGCAGACAGTAACCCCCCTTGCACTTAGAGAGAGAATCCCTTGCAGGCGGATGCAGTAAGTGACTGCACCTGCCTGCAAGGAGGTGTCTGGGGGTGTCCATGAGACCCCCTTTCTCCCCTCCAGAGGGCTGCCTATAGTGAAGCGCATTGACAGGGCATCACCTTTTTGTGGCACACTTTCAGTGCACCTCCTAAAAGCATGATTGCCTCTGCACCCGCGTCGTTAATATGACACGGGCACAGCGACAAAGAGGTTCCCTAATGTCCTCTCTCAAAAGCACTGTCACAATATGTGCACCAGTGCTATCTGCATTACAGAAGGGGCCGCACAAGCATCTGCAGCCCCTTCTGTAATACACAAATGCCCATCGAGCCCCCGGGACACTTATGTAATAAGGCCCAGGCCTTTAATCACCCAGTAGCCTCTTCTCTTCCCACTTTTCCAACTTGTTTAATGGGCCAGAGGGGCAAGCACGGCTCATAGGTAATACATGTTTAATGATCAGTACCACAGAAGATAGATGCCTTACCCCCTCATTTAGAAATAAAAACTCCCCCAACATACTCTACATGCTCTGCCCTCGCTTCTCTCCAGTATCACTCAGGGGCCTGCAAACCGAATCCTGCTATGGCAGCACACATGTGAAATGCAGGGTTGCCCAGCAAGCCAATCAAGCCATGCTAACTGACACTTTCATAAACATAACAAAAACATATGAAGTAAAACATCCAGACGAAATACAACCATCCGAGAAGGTGTTTATTTAACAATCAGCTAAAATTGAGATTTAAAAAGCCTTAATTGCCGTACGTTCTATAAGTGAAACTAAATGCTGCCAAAAGCCTTCATCGAAGAATGTGATTGATGGAAAACATCAGACGAAATCTTTGAAGTGCACCTGAAGCCACTCAGAGAATAGAAACATGGTTTCTAAATCTTGCTTATGGGATGTCATGAAAAGGTATGTCATGCCGTGTTATTTCATGTTATATTATGTTATGTTGAGCCTGGGGGCTGAATATGTATAGCCTGCTTCCGAATTAGCAGACCAGCAGCTCGCAGGATGATACAGTTCCATTTTCCAAATCCTTCTTCCACCAACCCACCCCATCCTATCCCTTGCACGGACTTTTTCATGGCGGCATGTCCACTAGCCACAGAAGTCTTCGTGGTTCCTTTCCTTCAAACACTAAGGGGCCCATTATGATGTCGGGCGGATTGCCTCCGCCAGGCTGGCGGTGGCCACCGCCGGCCTGGCAGAGGCAATCCGCCCGACACCAATGCCTGGATCCCCCCGCCATATTAGGATGGCGGACGGGACAGCGGCAGACGGAAAGACCGTCCGCCGCTTTACCGCGGCGGTGATGGAATAATATGGTGGCGGTGTCCAATGGACACTGCCAGCCATATTAAGATGGCTAAATTTAGGGGCGTTTCCGCGGCGGCAATGCCGCCACGGAAAGGCAGGCGGTGATGGCTGCGGGGGGCCACCTGCGGGGCCCCCAGGTGATGCCAGTGTTGGGGGTGCACATGGGGGTACCTATGGTACCCCCCACATTTGCATATGCAAAGCGGCAGGCACCGCGCGGTGCCTGCCGCTTTGCATATGCAAATGCGTGCTGATATGTTTATCCTTGTGGCGGCCGGTGCTGAGTTCACCGCCCGCCACAATGATGAACATGTAGGATGTGCCCGCCACTGTGGCGGACACATCCTAATTCCCCCTACGGGACCCACGCCCTTATGGCGGGCGGTCCCGTTCTCCGTTAGGGTGGCGGGCAGACAAAGTCCGCCCGCCATCCTAATGTGCCCCTAAGACTTGGAACGACCTCCCCTTCCAGCTCCGTACTTCAGAAAGAGATTCGAGACCTGGCTCTTCGATGGAGACACAGCACCCAGAAACTCCTAGGGGTGACAGAGTCACGCTATACAAATGCTGTTTTATTGATTGATCTCATACCGAGTTTCATGGCTGCATGTCTGTCATGCACTTTTGCCCATAGGACTTCTCTCTTGCACAAATAGGACATAATGTCCCCTTGTACATCTCTAACACACTATGCACACAGGCACAAAGCAATGCTGCTTTTACGCACAATATCTCTTTGTTCTATAAACTAGACTGAACATGTCTAACACACGTGCCTTATTGTCCTTCCCAAAGCCGAGCTTTTATAAGACACATGCATCTTTAATGTACAGATCCTAGAGGATGTGTACTGGTACATCTCTAACACACACAAATGATTAAATGCCACATCGACCTGATTTGTTGGACACGTCACCTCCATATTGTACAAGCGTTTGCAGAAAGTTTAATGGGCAGGCTGGCTGCATCTGCACACAGTTAATTCTTTATTGCAAGCTCTGTATATAAGACAGCCCTGTGGCCTTCCCATCAGAACAGTAATTAACAACTTCAAATGTGGTATAGTTAAATTCAAATGAGTCACACAAAAGTGGAGGATCCAAGTGTGCAGCAGAGTTGATTTAGCATCCAAGAAAATGAGAAATATGGGGCATACTGTGCCATGCTGATCAAAGGCTAATTATGCAGAACTTTCTTAACCATTATGTTATAGGTAGGGATTTTTGGATGGCATTGGTACTTTTGCTTGAGAAATATTTTAACCCTCAGTATATGTGACGGTTGATTTTGACACTTTGGACACTTGTATATTTGTGTCTGGCACAGACGAAACTCATTACGTTTGGGATTTGTAGCCAAACATGACTAAAAAAAATCGCTGTCCAAATAGTCCAGGGGTTGGTCACCACCATAACTTCTCTTGTGGGTTTATTTGCATTTTAAAATTATATTAATACAGGACTTATTTTATAATCCTTAAAAATATTGTTTTCTTTTCAATTCAACAAAATAATAAGTTTATCACATACAGACAATTTCAAGTATCACAACACTTCTTACAATTGTTAATTATATTCACAAATGTTTTTGTTTGACAGCGTTGTACAATAAAATAACGTGATTTTTAAATAGAGACAGTCAAAAATGTAATAGTTTAAAAATGTTCAATACATCCCTCCTATATCATCCTCATCCCAGTCCAACATCCTTATCTCTTATCTATATCCCGTGTGGGTAGCTTCTTTGGATTCTTTCGCCCATTCTTTTAACCTCTTGAATGCTCATGACGAGGTCAGCTCGTCATGAGCCACGGCGCTCCGGTGCTCATGATGAGCTGGGCTCGTCATGACCGCGGCCGTTAGATGGAAAGCTCGCACGCTGGGCTAATTCCCCCGCTGTGCTGAGCGTTCCATTGGAACGGGCGTGGTCATGACGATCTCAGCTCGTCATGAGCACCGGAGCGCCGTGGCTCATGACGAGCTGACCTCATCATGAGCACCGGGGCACTGCACGCGCCCCCCGCCAAACAGCCCCGCACGGAAGGGGTTAAGTGAGCTAGTTGTATTTTTTGCTAAGAACTTTCCACACGCAACTTTCAGGAGAAATCATCTATAATTCTCAGGATTTGCATTCGATCCTTCATGGTAATCAGTACTACACCTGTCTAAGGCTCAGCCATTTTGCTGAGAGCCCACCAACCTTATCAGTGGTTAGGTCAGTGCCCGTTATCCCCAGCATTTAGAAGTATTATCCCTGATCCATTCTTGATATGTGATACAAATGTATTGAACCCAAATTTTGTCCCACGCCTCTACCAGTAGTTTTATCCAAACTTCCTCTAGTACTAAACTCCAAAATCTCTGCAGTTAATACTTCTTAAATACTACAGCGTTTTTCCTAATTTCCCACCTCTTCTTTTGTTTCGGAGTGCTTTAAATACTTCACTTCCTTTCATTGCACATCTTATCATCCAATTACATTCTAACTTGTTCCTTGTTCATTTAATTTTTTGGAGGATGTCTTTTCTCATCCCCTTAGCTTCCTGATCAAGCCACACTACATGGATTTTGCCTTTCTAGACCCTTCACCGCCACATTCCTTTCCAGTTATATTCATACATTTTTCTAATCTTTAAAAAAATATTTAATTCATTCTTCATCTAGCCATGTATGCTAAACATTTAGACTTTTCTCTTGGCGTGGCCAAATTCACCACAACATGTTCCAGATCCCCTTGAAATCAGAGTGCAAGTCGGAGAGGGGTGCAGGTGTACGTGGTTCCCTCCACTATTGTTAGAGGGTGGACTATGTACCACGTTGCCTAAGGTCAAGGGAGGCTGAGAGGTGTTTGTGGTTTCAAAGTGTACCCCTCCACCACTACCACTTCTGCTCACAATTTTGTTTTCAGTGTATGACATGCAATGTGGCCTCTCGGTGTTTCCCTCCCATTGGTAGCTTCCTCTTTATCTGTGCCGAGGGCCCAGCATGAGGCTATCTTTGGATCTGTTAATGCTCCCTCTTAACCCTTCCCTGGCTTAAAGAGTTGTGAATATAGAAAATAATTTGACTACTAAATATCGACACCAACAATACCGTGGCATACTAATTTTGAGGACACACTAGCGAGAGACAAAATATCGAAAGGTAAGGGCATAGAGGCACGTATAGATTTACTAGTCCTAAATTCACATCTACGTACCTGGAAGATATATGTGGAGTTAGGTATAGAAAATCTAGAGTTACTTAACTGTTGATAAACTTTTATTTTCGATATTCTGTACTATTGTTATTGTCATTCATGGCCCATACCTAGGAAACAAACACGAAGAGGTTAATTATTTGAAGAAATACAAATAGCACATTTTATTCAGTAAAACCTGTTAGAATGTAATTACCAAGTACCACACCTCTGTTTAAAGTATTGTCATTTTAAATAATTTCCAAGCTCAGTTGGAAATCATATATGTGACTTATAAAAAGATAACTTCAAAAATAGTCTTTTCATATTTGTGTGTGGCTGTGTTCATTTTTATTTGTAAAGCATGGGATGCCAAATCAGATCTAAAACCTCATGTTCTATGTCACATTTTTAAATGTGCCCGAATAATGAACTTTAATGTCATAGCATGCCTAACCAACTTCGGTACCTGTAAATACATATGGCAACGTTAAGAGCATGTAGCTACAGAATCAATATCTTTGTATATACATTTTATTTGAACATCAAGTATAAACAGTGGTTCATTATTCAATGGTAAGCAAATGAGTAAATGTTTAGAAATGCATGGATTATGTTTTAAATGTAAATTCACTCAGGGGCCTATTTATGAGAGTAGAGCATCACTTTTGCACCACGTAAAGTGGTACATGCGTGATGCAGGGCTCTCATAAAGATTTATGAAGCCATGCAAAGACATTCTGCGTGGCTTTGAGTGGCCTCCTAAATCATGAGTAAGGCGACGCAGTGCAAATCGCTGCGTCGCCTTACTCTACGCCTGGGAGCCGCTTCATGGGAGTTGCAGTGGATTTTCCCACGCAGCACCCATGGAATTTGACGATGCCCCAGATATTCAAAGTGATGTTAACCTGGTGAACCGTCAAATCCATACCTCTACCAAGTTGAAGCGTAACAAAGAGAAATATGTTAATTTCTCCTAGTTTTTTCCTCTTTCCATGTGTGCTTCATTCTGCAGAACACATAGAAAGAGGAAAACACCTCCTAGGATTAATTTTGTGCACTAAAGTGTCCCTTCCTGCACGAAAACAATCCTGCCTGCAGATAAGGCGCGTTTGCACCATGGTGCAAGGGTACCTACAGTGGCGAAACGGAGCTAGAGCAGGCAGAAAAGACAGGAATGCCTAGTATTGGTTAAATGTGCATTCCTGCCCTTTCACTTTGTTGTTGGGCGGCACAGCTACATGTTTAGACAGCAACTAAATGTCTGTTTATGATTGGTTTAGCTATGAATACATACATTGCATGCATGTATTTACATTCTCATATCAGCAGCATCTCAGCTTTGGCTGTAAAATAGACCAATCTATTTGTCACAAGGGATACTGAAGGAGTGTGACTTTTTTCCTGTGACAACACTTCCCAGTACGTCACTGCATGTTACGTCATTAGATATGCTAATTAGACACCCCTCCACTAAAATTTGTAGGACTTGGGTTCTGCTTGAAAGTACACACATTTTTGCTGATTTCCTAGTTTGCATTTTTAGTATAACACCATCTCACTTTTCCCCAAAGCTTCCCTTTTCAATATGGTGTTATGAGGATAGAAAACACTAGAGGGGATATTCTCAAGAACCTGGGATAACCATCACAAATTTAGCTTAACGCAACTTTGCATATCTCAGTGTATCGCCAGAAAATAACACTGTCTTAACGTCCAATTCCCAACCCCGTAGCACCATGCAATAGTAGCAGGATAACACACCAAATGACCGCGTAAAAATCAACGCGACGCACAGAAAATGCGAAACTCGAACGCCCAAAAAGTTGCGATGCCCCAAATCGGGCTACAACAATCAGCGACAGGCCTGCAATTCCCACGCGTCATGTGGGAAAATGCACTATAAAGGCAACCAAAACAGAAACATTCAAAACCAAATCAAACTGCGTAGCACCATGGATGCACCCGGACCGAGTGCAGAGGACAACTCGAACCCCACAAGCCCCACGGAGGACCATCCAGGAACCCCGTCTATGGGGAAGGGGAAGGAGAAGAGGAAGAGGAAGACAGGGTCAGTCCGCAGGAAGACCGGATCATCGTCACATAGGTGACAGAACACTACCTACAACTTTTCATCACCTCCACTGTGGCACTGGAAACCCAAACGGAAATATGGCAGACCATCATCAACAACAGCAATGCAGTCGGAGTGTCAAGGAGGACAATGGAGGAGGTGAAGAGGTGCTGCCATAACGTGCAAAGCCAGACCAAACAGAAACTCGCCGCCAACTCGCCACCAACAGGAAGGCAGCAACAGCGAATGGAGGTGGGAGTCCTGCGCCACAGGAGGAGCTGGATGAGCGGGAGGAAATGGTGGCCACAGTCACCAGTGTGGAGACGGGGGCAGGAGTTGGGGGCTTGACACAGCTCAATATGACTTGACCCAACAGCAACAGGGTGAGTAACGACCAGGGACTGGGGGGACAGGGGGAGATGGGCACAATGGCACACATGCACAATCATGTGCAGCACACGCACAATGTTAGTGGAACATGTCCCTGATACCCTTGGCATACTGCAGCACACATCGAAACACCAAGTAGCTCCCATCCACTATGTGTACAAAGGGGCACCCCCTTATCACCAATCACACAACCTACCCATGCACATGTGCTGAATCCAGCAAAGCCGCGGTTCTGTGAGCCACACTGACAATGCAAGTGACACTACATGACTGAAAGCATGGCTTCAGTCAAAATACATGACACTTTGCACGACACGACACTGAAGTGGCCCAGTGTGGATCACATCTGTAAAGGAGCAGGTCACACTCTGCAACATCCATGTGCACCTACATCCCATGACGTCCATTACACAGAAGCAGACAAACAATGCACATGCCCACAAAATCTGTCCAAGAGCACAAATGACCCAAGTCGCAAACATTTCAGCCCCGAAAATCACACGATTCAAGGCACATCGCCTTAAAGGGATAGGGGGCAGTGAAATGAGAGCTGCAGGGGCGACTCTCCCACAATGCAGCACACACACATAGCACTCACAGCACATCAACATTGATGGCAATGTGGTTCAAAGTGCAACACTAACACCACAGGACAGAGGACACAACAGATTCCGCTTGTGCGTAGCAACTGGCCACCCACGTCTGGCATTGCCTGACACTGTGTGATGAAAATGTACAAGTACAACCTCACATCCATCATGTAGTCGAAATGTCCACTGTTTCCCATCAAATAGCCAGCTCCTCCAAAACAGTCACATTGTCATGCAGTCTGTATGTGAAGATCTACAAAGCGACGCCCTCCAATGGCTAATGGACAGCCTCCGCACCCCAGCCCCAGTAACAGGGCAGCCCAGCTGCCTCAAGGTGACACCACCCCCTGCACAGACCACACAGCAGGAAAAACACAACACCACGGCTGTGACCCAGGACCCCCTGAACATGACACAGTGATGTAGCCCTATCACCTTCGCACCCTGATGTGTCAGTGGCACACAGCAATGCAGCCATTACACCACCACACACCAGACACACCGGACACAGAAGAAGTATCAGAGGAGTAAGATGTGGATGGTGATTACTGTGTGAGGAAGAGGTGTTAGCAACCATCCCCGCCCTTTTACCTGTCCCTGCAAGGTTCAGCCCTATACATCATGCACAGGGACAACACCTCCCACTGACCCCCGTAACACTCTGCAACATTCACCTGGACCCTGACATGGACTGCCATATCTTCACTGGTTGCCAATTACACAGCAACCCTGCTGCGGACTTAACTCTCCCTCTTCCAATTCACTTTTCAATTCCCAAAGGACTCTGGTTGGCCCACCACTGGGCCACCGTGTAATGTGGGCTTGGCATGGCCATGTACAGCTGCAGCTCAGGCATTCACCAGAATGTGAATAAAACATTTGAAATCACACAGATGTGTCATGTCTACGTTCACTCAAGTATGAAAGGATGGATGGATATAGGGACATTGCACAAGAAGGTGCACCCTGGTAAATGACATCAATATGCATGTTTGACCCTGACCTCATTGAACAGGAGCAACAATCTCACAACCCCCCATTATAGTCACACATCCATGTATAAAATAGGACTGTGTGTAGAAAGGACAACACTGGTAGCAGGCCAGAAGTGGTGTACTCCTTCACATGTGACAACAGAACATCACTTTGCATACCTACTCACACACATCTGTGTGTACACAGCCTGTTTTGATCTATAACATTGCTCCACATGGCCAAAGTTTGGACACCATACTTACATTGCTGAAGACATGTAAGTGCACAGGTCTGCCAGCAACTATCCCAAACACAATGTCTGGCTCACAGAGGTGGAGCTGTCAAAAGGGACCCACCCCCATTGTACATGCGTCAGTCAGTCCCTCTCTGTGTAGGGACAATGCTCATTGTGCCACACGATTTGTCAATCTGATCAACACTCATCACAGTTAGACACCAGTGACGTTGCATAGACTTTATTGGCATGTGCGTGTCATTACGGACAAGGCAAGGACCACAACATGCAGGGAAATGTTTGAGACACTTACACGCAGCATGGGAACATGTCGAGGTGCAAGAAATGGGGAGGCAATCATGTACACAAAATCATTACGGATGGCAATGGTCTCAGACCACTTTGCCTTGCTGGATGAGTCATGTGATGGGTGGCATCTGCTCATTGCCCCGTGTGAGGGGACATGACTCACAGCCCATGGGGTACGCATAGTGCTGTACCACGGACAGTGCTCACTGTCTGCTCCGCTGACAGTGATCAGGTAAAACTGTCCGACACGGTCACATGTTGCGCTACATTGCCATGTGTGTACTCTCCCCCAACAGTTTGTCCGAATTGTGAACGTTGCCACACGACACTGTACTGCTCCGACCATGGTACTGCATTACCTTGCACAAGTGTGGGTACACACGCGTAGTTCTACGCACATGCATTCAGAGTCCAGACGAAGGCAGACATGTCAGCTGTTGTGGTGGGATATGTGAGCATTCCCCACGATGCAACAAGGTGTTGTGGGTGACAACACGATGTGGCTGCTGGAACGTAGTTACTCGTCCATGAACGCGAGCGCAGCTTCATGGGCAATCTGTTAGTACGTCGTTGTCGGGTTGAAGGAACACCAGGGTGTGCCTATCCATTAACTGGTCTGAGCAGATGTGCTCAGTCCACGCTGTTTCACCAATCCGCACCACAGCCCAATAGGGGAGCGTCTCGATGTGGTCACAGCACACGAGGAGTTGTGCAATCTCCCATGCAGAACTGCCAGCACATACGGCAAAGATCAGTGCATCCCATGCATGGGTATCCCAGTGCACTCCTGTTCGTGGGCCAACATGGGGTGCACTGTCAAATCATAATTCAATTCTGCTACCATTGCGTTGGATAGGCAGACCTCCATGGGCCACTCAAATGTGCATGATCGATGTGCATGATCGACAGTGGAACCAGGGCTGGATGCAGGTGACGTAGGCAAGACAGAAACTGATAGAAACTAATTTGCAACACTGCCAAAGGCCCGTTTGGCCTTGCGCTCCTTGTTCAGTCTCTCACTTACTCGCTCTTTCTTTCTCTCTCTCTCTCTCTCTCTCTCGCTCTCTCTCTCTCTCTCTCTCTCTCTCTTTCTCTCTCTCTCTCTGTCCTTTGATGGGTGCCTGAGGCACCTTCTTATCTTGGTTGTTGTCTTGCAGGCTGTGATTTACAGACTGTCCAGGGAAGCCTCGCCACGACTCTTCAAAATAGTTGTTTGGAGCCAAATTAGAATGTGATGTTTTCTTTGGACTTTCAATGGTGAATGAATGAATCAGGTTTTCTGTACTTACATGTATGTTGATTGTTGTAATTGTGCGACATCAGGCGGGTGCTTTTGTTCATGGTTTTGTGCCTTTGATGTGCAGTATCTTGGTCTGGGGGTGGTCGGAGGGGGTGCCCAGGGTAGGGCCCGGATGGTGGGGGGGCCTGAGCATGGTGACGGTCGGTCTTGTTGCCCTCTTGGGTGTCCAGCCCGCATGATCAGTGGCTCCATGGCATCTGTTGCCCTTCGGGTGTGGCTCTGGGCTGGGCTCCCTTTTGTGGTGCAGGCTTTCCACCAGGTGTTACTTTTCTGCTGCTAACGCGCCTTATCGCATGTTTTGTGCTCTTGACTCCGATCTGGCTGGTCGTTGAGAATGTTGCGGAGTGGTGTTGTTGCGGCTTTTGGCACGGGAACGCCTACTCTGCATCTCATTAGCGAAAGTTGTCGGGGTATTCTGTGGCAATGTTTTTTGCAGCTGCTATGTCGGGTAAACTGATGATATGGCTGTTAGCACCAACTTGTGAATGGGGAGATACATTTATTCGGACTTTGGCTGCAATAAAGTGCCATTAAGTCGGCGATAGTCCCTTGAGAATATGCCCCTAGAAGTACTAATGATGTAGGAAGCTGACAATCTTCGCTGCACACACTCTGGAAAGCCTTTTTGTTTAAAGCCTTGTGAATTTCTTCAGATTCGTAACATAAAAAAATGCTTCTGATGGTTAGAAAAAATCATCTAAGCAAAATCTTTTTCTAAATGAACAATTGTCCCTCAAGCTTTAGACCACAAACAATCGATTAGTGGATATGTTACCTTGTAAAATGTTTTTACAGGACTACTCTCAAGCAGGAAAACTTTATCAAAGTCTGCAAACTTCGCAACTGCATGAAGATGTGACCCTCACATAATTTTACCAAGGAAATTTAAATCTTGCCCAACCCTAACAAGCACCTGTCCCCTTTTACTTCTCCTTTCAATTGTCCCTTGCTATTTGCATACATTCTTTTGAAAATTCCAATACCCTTTTTGCGGGCTCTTCTTTATAGTGTCATTGCCCTAGTATTACACATCATTTATTCACTGCTTATTCTTTCAGTGCATCCTGCACTCTTATCTTCATTGCAAAATATAATATTAGAAGGTTACCTTACATGGAGGACATCTAACTTTCTTTTCTAGTTACTTTTATTTATTTAATTGCTAAGATGCAATCATTTATTACCATCATTAATGCTGGAATATTCATATACTCCTTGTGGGTACCCCCACATTTTTAATGCTAAGCCTAGTTTTATTTCCTCCCACAATAGGATAAATGGCCTTCAGTAACCACCATTAACCCTCCTCTTGTTCTTCACCTCTTTCATCCAGTTGCCGGATTAATGAATCCGTCTACATCCTCCAAAGGTCAATCGTCTGTCACCCAAGTCTCATGCAGCATCTTAAAACCTTTGAAGGATTCTATGACTCACCAGAGTTGAGGTTTCCTTTTGCTGTGACAAAGTTCCTCAATGACACCGCCTGAGCACATTCACCTTGATCAGAGACGAGGTCGAGATATGGCTGCAAGAGTCTGATGAGCACATCCCTCAACGGTCCCTTGTCTCTGTTCTTTCCTTTCCCGTATATTTTCTCAATTCCTTCATCATCCTCTCCATAAAATTCCAATAATATCCTCTTGTCTTCAACTGAGAAAAAGGAGATAAGCAGTTATGTAGCATCCACTGCTTATTTCTTGTTTTCCACTTTTAAGAAATTCTTTGCAAATTGCTGCTTGCTGCTTTAACTCGCGTGCACCTTCATCCTATCTATTTTACCCCTCAACGATCCCCTGTCTCACATTTCAGCTCATACCACAAAGTTTCCTTTTGTGACATAAAGCTAGGTTTTTTGATGAAACTGGCTTAGTCCCTGATTGCAATTTTGGTTGGACACGCGTCCGACCGACAACGTTTCGGAATGGACACTGACCGACTAGTAGTCGACAGTTCCATCTGACAAATTAGGGTGCGACCACCCATTGCATCCAGAAAAGGGCTTCAGCACAACCCACATTGGAAAAATGGATGTTTTTTAAACATCCAGGCACCGTGTACCAGGCACCACAGGTGCCCCCCATGTCTCATAGAGGAGCCCTGATAGGGGCCCCCAAAGTCTGTTTCCAACCTCCTTTCAATGGCAGTCGCACCGCTGTTGAAAAGCTGTATGAACGGGTCTTTGTAACCCTCTATTGTAGGGGATTACATTCCGACAGATGAACGGGCTCCTTGAACCTGTCGAAAGCATCGGTCAGTCCAGCCGCTTACTGCCATTGACCACCATGCATCATAATGGAGCAGTTGGACTGCAGTCCCAGATGGCTGTCAGACCGCAACTGAGGGCCTGACAGTTGTGATCCGACTGACATGGACTGAAAGGTGCTCTTTTTACCTAGTTACAGCGGTGATAACTGGAAGCAAAACTTTAAAATGCGGCACCTTTAGGAACAGACGCATTGCACTCTGAGATTCTGTAGTATCCTTCCAACATGATAATTGCCCTCAATCTCACCCAGATTTTCCTGTGCCTTTATCTCTTTTTGAAGCAGTATTTGCCAAGGCATCCAGCAGTCTCAGCGTCTGTAATACCGAATGCTCCACTATGATGAGGCTTGGCATCCATACCTTACTAAGACTACAGCAGAGAGTGGCTGCCCCTTTACCAACTATAAACACACCAATCTTTCACACTCTTAGAATGCTTTTTATTTGTTACACCTCTATGGCCCCAGACAAAGCACTCTATAGCTGCAAAATGGTACCAAGCCAAGATTAGAACCAGAAGGAACGCATAACCCATCAGAAGAAGACTACCTATCAGAACGAAATAAAACACACCAGAAGGCAGGTGAAGCTAACAAACACATACTAAGTTTAAAAAGGGAATCATACAAGTGTTTCTTGAAGATTGAAAGGAATTGTTACTTATCCTCCTTGTTTATGTTTTACTGAGATGACTTTATCAGTCCATTGAGGAAGTAGTACAGACTTTGATGGAGTTGATGTCCCTAAACTAGGAATTCGCTGATATTTCTGGGATGCAGTGCTGCAACCCTTCCGCAGCTCTCTATATCTCTTTGTGACTTTTTACTGAGTCTGGATCACTATTGTGCCTGAGCTGTGTCTCAAGTACTACAGAAAGGACAAATCCTTGATAACTGATGCCTGCTTTTGCAACGGTCTCCCTTTGTCTGGAATTACATAATCCTCCTGGGCTCAAAGTGTGGAATGCATCTTTTTTATTTGCTGATACTACACTGTTAACTAGAGCAGATCTTGGAAAAAAGCCCAATCCTTCTGCCAAGGTAATACAATTTGCAAGAGAACATCACGGATCAAGATGTTAGTGCGGCGTTACAATTCATATGCCCAAGCCAAACATGCACTGCAGGGATCCCAAATCAACCAGGGCTTTTAATGTAGACATTTCACTTCACATGCCTCAGCCAAACACACACTGCTTGAAGGGATCCACGATCTAGCCTGGGGTAAACAGCATGCTTCACATACCACAGCAATGCAAACACCACATGCAGGGATCCCAAATCTAACCTGACTGTAAATATAGATATCACACTTTACATGCCTCAGCCCAACACAAGCTGCATGCAGGGAACCTAAATCTAAACTTACTGTAAATGTAGATGTCACACTTCATATGCCTCAGTCCACACAAGCTGCAATCAGTAGAACCGGAGTTATGAGCTTTAATCAATTAACTGCAGTATAGCGCCTAAAAGCATAAAGAACCAAATGCTGCTATCTGGTTGCATTTGACAGGGCCAAAGTCAAAAGTTCAGGTTAACAGTGATGGAGCACGGGTTGAGGGCAGTCCCAGATTAGTCCCTCTGAAGGTTAATCATCTCAAGTTATGTTCCTAGTGTGTCACTTTCGCAATGGAGAAGGCTTTAGGGAGCAAGGAGAGCATTGTTGGTGGAGGTCAGCATGGCGGGAGCTTGCATGGCAGGCCTCCGTGGTAATCGATGCTTGCTGTGCAAGGAGACGGGTGGGCAGTGGCGCAAGCTAAATTTCTGTTGGTGGTTGCGAAGAGTCCAAAAGCCTGAATTGAAAAGCTCATGAGCCACACCAAATGTCCAGGACCTGAGTGGCACCTCTTGGGGGTCAATAACTAGCAGCAGATGGGTCAATAGTCTGTTGGGAAGCCATTTATGTCTCTGACGGTCAGACTAGGAGGCAAGCAGACTTGCCCTTGGAGTCACTCTGGGACCTGAGTTCGAGATGAAGTTGCAGGTCCAGTTATTCTTCCCCAGGCAAGAGGAGGGCAAGTCATCACAGCATGGCAGCAGCTCCTTCTGCTGAGTTGGTGTCTGAGGTCCTTCTTATATATACAGTTGTGCCTTTGCAGTGGGGAAAAGCTTCTAGAGGCATGCTGTTTAAGTGCACAGATGCCCTGCCTTCTCTGCCCTGTCTCCAAACTAACTACAGGGGATCTCCATCCCTTTGTGTGGAGACATGATACGACCTATTCAAGTTCAAGTCAGGCTGGGCCCAGTTCCTCCCTCCCATCCTGCCAGTGATGGCTCATCATGTCACACCTAAGCTCCCATTGTGTGTGACTGGCTAGGAGGAATACACAAAGCTCTAGTGTCAACTACACCCAGTCATGTGACTAGAGGCAGGCTAAAGGCACCAAATGGCTGAGACAAGAAAACGCCATCTTTCTAAAGGAGATGATGGACGGATCGCTGAAACTTTTCAGACTCTCACACCCGGTCACAGATCTGGGTTGAATCCATCATTGTTCTTTAGCTCACTTTGCCACCCCAGTTCAGACAAAGCTATATGCAAATCAGTCTTGACCCTGTGCCCCATAGAAACAGTCCAGCCCAAACTGCCAAACCGGTCCCAGGATGTTTGTTTCTGGTTCAGGGAAGAACTGACTTGGCAGTTCAGGCTGGACTGTTCCCATGAGGCACAGGGTCAAGACTAATTTGCATATAGCTGGGTCTAAACTGAGGTGGCGAAGTGAGCTAAAGAATGATGATGGATTCACCCCAGATCTGTGACTGGGGGGGTGAGTGTCTGAAAAGTTTCACCGCTCTGTCCATCATCTCCTTGTGTTTGCTCTTTTTCACTCTAAGTTGGCAGTGTATGCCCAGACTGGGTCACTTTGCCTCTGGATTCAAGCTAGCCTGGCTGATGAGGGGTGTTACCCCAAAACCGGTCTCATGATGCTTGTTTCCAGTCCAGGGGAGACCTGGCTTGGCAGTTCGGGCTGGACTGTTCCCATGAGGCACAGGGTCAAGACTGATTTACATATATCTGGATCTGAACAGAGGTGGCGAATTCAGCTAAAGAATGATGATGGATTCAACCCAGATCTGTGACTAGGGGTGAGTGTCTGAAAAGTTTCAGCGCTCCATCCGTCATCTCCTTGTGTTTGCTTTGTTCTCCCTAAGTTGGCAGGGTATGCCCAGACATGGGTCCCTTGCTCACTTTGTCACTGGATTCAAGCTAGCCTGGCTGATAAGGGGTGTTACCCCGAAACCCGTCCCAGGATGCTTGTTTCAGTTCAGGGATGACCTGGCTTGGCAGTTCGGGCTGGACTGTTCACATGAGGCACAGGGTCAAGACTGATTTGCATATAGCTGGGTCTGAACTGAGGTGGCAAAGTGAGCTAAAGGATGATGATGGATTCAACCCAGATCTATGACTGGAGGTCAGTGTCTGAAAAGTTTCAGCGCTCTGTATATAATCTCCTTGTGTTTGCTTTGTTTGCCCTAATTTGGCAGGGTATGCCCAGACGTGAACCCCTAGCTTACTTTGCCACTGGACTCAAGCTAGCCTGGCTGATAAGGGGTGTTACCCCGAACCCGGTCCCAGTATGCTTGTTTCGGTTCAGGGATGACCTGGCTTGGCAGTTTGTGCTGGACTGTTCCCATGAGGCACAGGGTCAAGACTGATTTCCATATAGCTGGGTCTGAACTGGGGTGGCGAAGTGAGATAAAGAATGATGATGGATTCAAACAGGATCTATGACTGGGGGTGAGTGTCTGAAAAGTTTCAGCGCTGCGTCCATCATCTCCTTGTGTTTGCATCTTTCTAAAGGTGGCATTTTCAGAATTGTAATTTAAAATCTAACTTCACCATAAGTTAGGATTTTAAATTAGCATTCCAGAGACACCAAACATAAAGTGGGTGGCACAACCGGTGCTGCAGGGCCAGTTGCAGGGTCGGCTCCTCCACGTGGGCGTTGGATCGTCGCCTCACTGCTTTCTCACAGTGCGAGAAGCAGAAGCGTAAAATGGTATAAATACCATTGTACATTTCTGCTTTCCACACTGGGAGAAAGCAGAAGAAGGGTATGCCTGGTTGGGAAAGGGTGGGTGGGCGGGTCGGGAGGGTGTGGCTAGCCCATGTTATGGGCACTGACTGTTTTGTCTGCCCCAGGGCCGACCAAACCAGTCATAGCACAATCTGCTTTCTTCATGTAAGCTGCTGTGCAGCCTGCATGAAGAAAACAACCTCCCCATAGACTCCTGTAAGGACAGAGTTCTAGCCAATCACAACGCTGTCATTGCAGAAATGGGGTTGGCTTAGGGGAAGAGAGAGATGCTGCCTGCTTCTGCTTCCTGTGAGCAGAGAGCAGGAGACGCGACGCGGGAGTCCGGGACCAGAGGCAAAGGTAAAGTTTTGTTTTTTCTAATTACATTTTATTAAATTAACCCCCCACATCCTCCCCGCAGGTGCCCCCGCCTCCCCACCCTGGATTCATGCTGGCATCGACTACCCAGTAGTTGCATTTAATTTACAGGCCCTGGTCACATCTAGTTTCACTTTACTAGGGATTTACTAGTAAATTATAAATGCCAATTTGGCGTAAGCTAAATCTACCATTTTTTGAGGAGAGAGCACAGGCACTTTAGCACTGGTTAGCAGTGGTAAAGTACACAGTTTCTTTAAGGCCAACTAAAAAGAATTTTGCAAAAAGGTGGCAGGTACAGGCAAAAAGTGTGGGAATGACCTTGCAGAGAGGGCCAGGTCCCACATAAATCTTACACAAGATTTAGGGCCAGATGTACAAACATTTAGAATACCAATTTCCAAATAGCAATATTTTTTTAATCACTATTTCATAATAACTATTCTTAATGTATGAAAGCTTTATTTTTAAATTACTGAATCATAGTGGGTGGCAAATCGACCTACCTCCTAAATATTAATGAGTTAGGTTGCAATTTACGATCTATTAGGAATTACAGCCATCAAAGGGATGAAGGCCTGCTTGGGTCAACAGACCACATGTCTTTGATTGCTTTTACATAAAGCTGATGTTTTTTAAAGCAACCCTTGGGGACCCATTCCCATTTGCAAATGGCTGACCACCTCCTTTGAGGAGATAGTAAAGTGTGACTGTTTTGCGACCGGAATTAATTTGCAGAACATTAATACATATCATAAGGCATCGATGTTTGGAAGAGACGCCCTTTCCAATCAGTGATTCTTTATGATTGCTTAAACCCATTTAGAGATTCGGTGCATGTTATTTAGTAAATTATTAGTAGTACTGTCCCAAGGTGAATATATCTTGCATAAGCAGAATGGTGCGACTGAGTGGCTAAGCTGCAGCACGCCATAGTGAAAGGTTTGATTGCATGCCCTTGAATATTTTTAAAAGAAATTGAGGATAAACCTCACAATCTTTGACAAACCCTAGGAATATGTGGCTCAGAACAGCATGGAGAAATATGACTTGACATTTTACAGAACTGTATATGTTGGCTGAGAACTAGGATGTCAAGTCACAAACAAAACTATATTATAACCTTTATAGGGTGTTTCTGCATGGGCTTAATAAACAAGTGTTAGGATGATTTCCAATATTGCACCCTACACATGTGTAAATTGAGCATGTGGTAAATTGTATAGGTAGATCTCTATTATTGTTTGGAAACAAGACAACAACCGTGGACACTAACAACTGCACCTCCCACACAGTACCTTTCTGTGGAGGCCTAGTGCACTTCAATTCCAGTACTAGCCATTGCATGATGTTGCTGCCTAGCGGAAGCAAATTGAAATAAGGATATGGAATGGTCCACCCAGAAATGTATAAGTCCACAGTCCTGTATCTTTGTAAAAAATCTTTCTTTATTCACTTTACATGTGTTTTCTAAAATCAATCAAAACGACATCCAGCTAATGCGTTTCGTTCAAATTGTTTGAACTTTATCAGGGCTCTCAATTTGTAAGTGTGCTTATTTCTCCAAGACGCAAGTATGATGAGTGAGCTCCCAATTCAATCAATATCAAAATCCACACTGCCTATCGTCTCTGGTGTGACTCCAAAAAAAGCATGGAATTTTGACACTGATTCAGGTATCAACCTATGGTGAATACGTATACCCTGTAAAGTGTTGGATGACGTTTACATTGTATTGTATTGTATTGTGTATTTGTAAAGCGCAGCTATCGCTCCGAAAGGAGCATCCTGGCGCTAGATAAACAGTATGCAAGAGTTATGATTAGGAAACTAGATAACAGCCATTACATAATCATCTGGGAGGGTTTAGATCCATGGTTTAAGTTGCTTCCTAAACTAGCTTTCCTGACTTAAGGATCTGAGGTTCTTGGGTATTGCATTCCAGGCTTTAGAGGATAAGAAAGATAAGGTCTTGCCTCCTTTAGCTTTATAGTTGAATTTCGGCAACTTAATCAAGTTTGGCCTGAGGATCTTAAAGTCCTAGGAGGATTATAGTGAGGGTATCGCCTGATGAGGTACATCGGGCCTGTGCAGTTGAATGCACGAAAGGCTATGACTAGGATTTTAAACAGTATCCTCTTATGTAATGGCAGCCAATGAAGAGTCTTCAGGCCGGCCAAGGCTGACGATCTCCTGGGTAACTTGAGTACAAGTCTGGCAGCTGCATGTTGTACGCCTTGGAGTTTTTTCAGTGTGGCTTTTTTTGCGCCTGCCATCAATCCGTTGCAATAGTCAAGGCGTGCAAGAATTAAGGCCACTGCCACCGCCTTTCTTGAGTCAGTGAGAAGGAAGTCGAAAAACTTTTTTAAGGATTTAATGATGTTAAAACAGCTTCCTGCAACATTCCTGATATGCTGGTCAAAGGATAATTCGGCGTCAAATAGGACGCCCAAATTTCTAGCTGATACCACAGCTTGTGGGGGCGCAGGGGAGTCCTCTGGCCACCATTTGCTAGGACAGAATCGGTTTTTTTTTCCCATGGGACGAATTTCTATTGGTGTTGCATTTAAGGTGGTTATGATCCATCCAGCGAAAGACATCCCTAATGCACTTCTTTAAATTTTGCTCAGCATCGGTGGAGTTGTTCTCCAGGGGGACAATGAGCTGAGTGTCATCGGCATACGATGTCACCAGTATGCCGTATGACTCAATTAAAGAAATGAGGGGGATCATATATATATATTGAACAATAATGGGCTCAATATAGAGCCCTGAGGGACTCCAGACTGCACCTTTTTTACCTTAGAGAGGAAAGGACCCAGGGAAACGGTTTGGGATCTGTCTGTCAAGAAGGAGATTATCCAGTCTAGTGCTCCATCTGCAATTCCGATATCTCTAAGTCTATCTATCAGTATGGAGTGGGAGATGGTGTTGAACGCCACCGTGAGATCTATTAAGATCAAGACGGCGTTCTTCCCTTCGTCCTGTAGTAGTTTTATAGAGTCGGTGAGTTCAATCAAAGCCGTTTCCGTAGAATGATGTGGACGGAAACCCGATTGCTGGGGATGGAGAATATTGTGCATTACTACCTAGCTTTATAGTTCTCTATAGACCATCTGTTCGGTTATCTTACCCAGGACCGGGAGGAGTGAAATTGGGCGTAAATTTGCAAGGTCTGTGGTAGATTTATTCGGTTTTTTTCATGAGGGTTTCACGATTGCTTGTTTCCATTCTCCTGGCACAACCCCTGTACTCAGGGAAGCATTTACAATCCCGTTTATAATGGTATTGACGACATCAATTAGTTGATGGAGAGTTCGAGGGGGGCATGAATCAGAGGGAGCGCCCGATTTACATGCCAGGATTACTTCCCGAGTTTGGGAGAGTGTAGCCGGAGTAAAGGCTCTGATACAACCCGTCATGATCTCTCCACAGTCCAATAGGACGGGTGACTGGGATCGATGAGGTGGTGGGAAATCCTTTTCTATTAATACAATTTTTTCCTCGAAGAAGTCCGCAATCTGGTTGCAGAATTCTGAGGATGGTGGGATTTCCGGCTGTAAGGCTCTTGGATGTGTAAAGGCCTTGACAACGGAGAACACCATTTTTTGTTTTTGCTTGGCTTCATTGATGGCGTTAATGTAAAAGTCCTTCTTAGCGATTTTCATGGCGTGAAGGTAGAGTTTCCTCTGCTGAATGTAGAGGCTTCTATCTGTAAGATCATAAGGTTTACGCTAGCTACTTTCTCTTCTTTTACATAATAGATGGGCTTTAGCTAGCTCTGGTGTAAACCACGGGGCGTTTATCTTCCCACTTTTCCCCCTTCCCCGGGGACGTTTAGGTGGAACCCGAGTTTTAATCTCCTGCTGCATCCAAGTGTGGAAACATTTAGAGTCCTGTACTACATCTCCAGACATGTGAGGGATCTGTGCCTGAGCGATTGGATTAAGCTTAAAGTTATCCTCTACTAGTGTCCAATTGACATGGTTCGCTAGATGTTGACTGGATTTTACTGGTAGTTGAGGACGTGATACCTGAATGTGGAAAGGAATCAAGCTATGGTCTAACCAGATTTGTGGGACGGGAATCTGGGTCTCCAGAAGGGGAAGGTTAGTGCATATCCCGTCAAGGGTGTGACCTGCTTGATGTGTGGGCTGTGTTACTCTTTGCTGCAGGTTAAAAATCTCTAGAGTCTGAAGAAAATTCAGTGCAAGTGTGTCAGATGTGGATTCAAGCTGTAAATTGAAGTCTCCCAATAATGTAAAGTGTGGATAGCGAAGCAGGAGTTGCCCTAGAGAGTCACTTAATGATTCTAAAAACACAGTAGCACTGCCTGGGGGGGCGATAAATCAAGCCTCCTGAGAAGGAGGAGGACTCACTTAACTTAATGGAAAAACCAAGTCCCTCTACTCCTTTGAGGGGATCTCAATTGAAGGTGTGGCATTTTATGTGGTTTCTAAGCACCACCACCACTCCTCCTCCTTTCCCCTTCAATCTGTCCTGTCGGAAAATAGTATAGCCAGATGGGAGAGCTATTGCTAAATCTGGGTTGCTATTCTCAGTCAGCCATGTCTCAGTTATAAAAAGGCAGTTTAACTTCAATTCCAGGATAAGATCATTTATATCCTGACTATGGCCGCCCATGGACCGTGCATTAATCAATCCCCCTTTAAGATGCGAAGTGTTGGCAATAGTATTGATAGGGGGAGTTTTTGTCTTAACTGGGGACCAGGGCGAGTTCCAGTGACAAGACCTGCATGAGAATGGCCCCCTTATTTTATCCATATCGATCTTACAGGGACAACCTGTTCCCGTATTGAGGTTCTTAAGCTCGCTCACCTGGTATAATGGGGCAGGATGGAATTGCACAGCCCTTCCTGCGCCTGACACAGACTTGGTGCGGACGGGCGCACGGGGACTGGTGTTCCTTATATACTGGTGGGGTGTGGTAGAAGGCATCCCGAAGCTGGAGCGCTACCCGACTTCCACCCCCAAGATGGCGGCAATCCCTGTGTCCGATCGCGTCAGCCCTTACTCGGCTGCGCGTGGACCAGGGTTCGAAGTACTGCGAGGGCAAGGGAGCGTGTTGGTAAAAACAGAAAGTAAATCTTCCGAATACACCAAAATAAGTATTTACAATTTTAAAATGTTATCGGCCTAAACCCCGGCTTTCCGCCTCAGGGGAGAACTGTTTGCACACTAAATCAGGGCGCGCATGAACAAAGCAGGTTTTATACCTGAGGGGTGGGAGGCATCCCGAAGCTGGAGCGCTACCCGACTTCCACCCCCAAGATGGCGGCAATCCCTGTGTCTGATCGCGTCAGCCCTTACTCGGATGCGCGTGGACCAGGGTTCGAAGTACTGCGAGGGCAAGGGAGCGTGTTGGTAAAAACAGGAAGTAAATCTTCCGAATACACCAAAATAAGTATTTACAATTTTAAAATGTTATCGGCCTAACCCCCGGCTTTCCGCCTCAGGGGAGAACTGTTACATGGCACTGTTAGCACATGATCTTGCATTAATTGGCATTTGAACTGGTAGATCGGCCAACGTACTTGTATCTTGGAGGAATAAGTATACTTACAAATTAAAAGCCTTGATGAAGTTCAAACGATTTGAACGAAACACGTTGGCTGGATGTTTTCTTGATTGATTTTATGAAACACACGTAAACTGAATAAAGAAAGATATGTTTTACAAGTATACAGAATTGTGGACTTATACATTTCTGGGTGCACCTTTCGATGTCTTGTATTTACTACATATGCACAGAGTACACAACTATCAGCCAGATTCATCAACGGAAAATCGGCTCGCAAAGGGACAGATTCTGAGAATCTAGCCCTTTGCGAGCGCAATTTTTGCATTTGGGATTCATCACCCCAAATGCAAAAATCGCAAATTGCGAAATCGCTAAATTGCGAGGAATTGCATTTAAGGAATCTCTATTTGAGATTCCTTAAATGCAATTCATGAACCATTTTTGTATTGCAAAATCGCTATTTTTGACCGCTATTTACCGCGAAGTCTGACTTCGTGGTAAATAGCGAAAACTGAGAAAAATGCACTTTAGTGTATTTTTCTAAGTTGTATGTTACACACACACATGTCCTTTGGATATGTGTGTGCACAACATCAGTCTACATTTACATTTCAGGGGTGCTACAGGGTGTCCTTTGGACACCCCTGGCACCCTTGAAATCGCATCCCTATTTGCGATTAGCAAATTGATAATCGCAAATAAGGAATGACTCCCCATTCATTCGTATGGGCCTTAGGCCCATAGGAATGAATGGGGAGTCATTCCTTATTTGCGATTAGCAATTTGCTAATCGCAAATAAGGAAGCTGTAGGAATCGCAAATAATATTGCGATTTCTACATGAATCCCGTTTTGCGAGTCTTTAATAGCGATTCCTTAATAATCGCTATTAAGGACTCGCAAATCGGGACATTGATGAATATGGCTGTTTGTGCGCTGCACGCACATTGCTCCCACGTGCATTTGGGCTTGGTTATTATCGCACAATTCATGTATAAAGAAAGGTCAGTTCGGAAGCGATTAGAAAAAGCATTGTGAATCATAATGCTGAAGTCGTGCAATTCTCACTCCATGAAAAATTAATTTGCGTTTTTTTCTTTTCATGCTTGCTGCGTGATGATATCTCAAGTGTAAATATTTCTTTGTAAGCATTGCGTACCACGATTTTAAAGGCACATTCGGAGTTCTTTTAATTCTCATATTTTATGTGTCTGTATAAAATGAATTGCCTCCGTGAAAGGTGAGACGTGGTATCCCCAAAGAGTAACTGTCTGGCAAGTCCTGTCGGTTTACGAATCATGTGAATTAAAGGTGAATACTTTCTGTATACCGGTGCCCATAATGCACTCGGGTTTAAAATTTTGCCCACATGGTCCCTTTTACAACAGAGCGATATGGATATTCATGCAGCATGAAATGGTGGATGGTAAAGCATCCTTACATTTTGAAATTTTACTCTTGCTAACAATTTGCTGCTTAACCTTTCTAGCGGCATCTGTTGTAAGGAAACATTAGCAGGAAACATTAAGCAAAAATCATGAATTTAAAACAGGGAGAAGGCAACTTGTGAAGTAAATACATAACCAAATACAATAAAAAGTGGTAACTAAATGTGTGCATCATTTCAACTGCAGGATCTAGTAAGGAGTTATTTGCATTATCAACGCGCTACACTCTCTGTTTTATGTTGCAGCAGGCGCGCAGCGCTTCTGAATTTTAAAATTACCATTTTTTGTATCTTTGTTGACTTCATTTCTTTAGCCCCTGTTTTTAATACTGCCGCCGCGCCCAGACACTCGCACCATAATTGGGCCCCCCACCGCTTGTAGAGCGGAGTTTTTTTGGATTGTGGTTGTTCACTCGTGGCGCCTGGTCGCCATATTGGGGTGCTGTTCTTCCAGCGCTTCACCTGATCCAGCGCTCTAGTGCTCCGTTTGGAGACCAGGTGAGGCTGCATTTAAGGCGAGCATTCAGAGCAGCTCGACCTCTAGTAAGGAGTTATTTGCATTATCAACGCGCTACACTCTCTGTTTTATGTTGCAGCAGGCGCGCAGCGCTTCTGAATTTTAAAATTACCATTTTTTGTATCTTTGTTGACTTCATTTCTTTAGCCCCTGTTTTTAATACTGCCGCCGCGCCCACACACTCGCACCATAATTGGGCCCCCCACCGCTTGTAGAGCGGAGTTTTTTGGATTGTGGTTGTTCACTCGTGGCGCCTGGTCGCCATATTGGGGTGCTGTTCTTCCAGCGCTTCACCTGATCCAGCGCTCTAGTGCTCTGTTTGGAGACCAGGTGAGGCTGCATTTAAGGCGAGCATTCAGAGCAGCTCGACCTCTAGTAAGGAGTTATTTGCATTATCAACGCGCTACACTCTCTGTTTTATGTTGCAGCAGGCGCGCAGCGCTTCTGAATTTTTTAAAATTACCATTTTTTGTATCTTTGTTGACTTCATTTCTTTAGCCCCTGTTTTTAATACTGCCGCCGCGCCCACACACTCGCACCATAATTGGGCCCCCCACCGCTTGTAGAGCGGAGTTTTTTGGATTGTGGTTGTTCACTCGTGGCGCCTGGTCGCCATATTGGGGTGCTGTTCTTCCAGCGCTTCACCTGATCCAGCGCTCTAGTGCTCCGTTTGGAGACCAGGTGAGGCTGCATTTAAAGCTCACTTCCCTCCGCGCAGCGGAGACGCGCAGCGGTGGCGCCTGACTCGCGCCGGAGTCAAGCCAGAGTCCTGCCCGTCTGCGCCCGTCAGCGTTCCGGAGGCGGTCGGGGCGGCGGGCTGGGCTCTGATACCAGGTATGTGTCCTCCTGGGTCACCACTGCTGCGATATACTCCTGGGGAGCTCCGCTCTCTCGATAATCCAGCAAGTGGTTGCTGCTTTGTCTTTCCCGGCCGCCACCGAGGTAAGTCCAGCTGCCCTGGCTGTGGCTGGCGCCCCAACCGCGCTCAGTTATCATCCTCCAACAATAACATTGCCAGTGTTGGATATCTCTGCATGCTATTAAACACCAGATCGGCGTGTAGACATGCACAAGACATTTTTGAGCTCCTTGATACGGTAAAGCCACTGTGTCTTATGCTTACTGAGACGTGGTGGGGAGAATTCTCTAACCCGGACGTCGCCATGGCAATCCCGCCTGATTATAACATCTTCAGGAAGGATAGAGCTAAGGGAAGAGGCGGTGGAGTGGCACTGGTGGTGAAGAAAGGTACGTCTTGTGCTATCTTGCCAGTGGATGATATCCGCGGCTCTGAGACCCTTGCTTTTTCCATCACTCTGGCCCCGCACCAATCAGTTAAGGGATTACTGGTATATAGACCACCTGGCCCACCTGGAACGTTTTTTGAAGATCTTGATTCCGTGCTGGTGGGACTGGCCCTGAAAGCGGAACATTGTATTGTGGCTGGGGATTTCAACTTCCGGATGGATGATCGTCGGACCCAGCCGCTATCAAACTTTCAGAGGCTATGGCCCCGCTGGGGCTGATCCATTTTCTTCAGGGGCCTACGCACGACAAGGGGCATACTCTTGATCAGGTTTTCTCGTCATCCCCTCTGGAGGTGATAGAGATTATCCCGGTACTATGGTCAGACCATTTGCTTGCTAAATTTTCGATCAAAGGCACAGTTAAATCGGCTGTTGCTTTGCCACAGCAGCAGGGTCGAGTCCATAGGGCCTACCATCGAGTGACCCCTGAGATGCTGGCCCAGGCCGCCTTGGATCACCCCTGCCCCCTCTCAGGTGACCTGGAGAAGGATCTTGAGTCCTTGCAGGCATGGCTCGCAGACAGGCTAAATGATCTTGCCCCGGAATTGGCTCCCCGCCTGAATCCGAAACGGGTCTCTGCTCCTTGCTTCACCGCTGCACTGTCGGCCACGCGGCAGCAGTGTAAGGTGGCCGAAAGAGCCTGGCGGGCGCAATACGATTCTGCGGCCAAGTTGACCTTTAAGACGATGGTTAAGGTCTATCACCGGGACATCCGCCTGGGAAAAAAAGCCTACCTGGCTGGGAGGATAGAAGCCGCCTCCAACTCCTGTAAGGAGATTTTCACTATAGTGAGAGAATTTGTTTCTCCACGGTCCAATACCTCTGATGAGAGGCCATCTGATTCCTGGGCTTCGGCCCTCGCTAACTTCTTTACTAGTAAGATCAAACTTATACAGGACTCTTTTCCTTCGGTGGTATCTGTCGGGTTGATTGACCCTGTGGCCAACTTGTCCACGCTAGTAGCGCCAGGTTTGACGTTGGGCGTGTTTCCTTCTATCTCTGCCCCGGCCTCTTTAGCACTCATGGGCAATCTCAAATTGGGTTCGCCTTTGGACCCGTGCCCGGCTAAATTTTTGGCAAAAATTGCGGAGGTGATTAATCCGCTGGTGAACCCGCTCCTGAATCTCTCGTTGAGCCAAGGAGTGGTTCCGCAGGCCTGGAAGCAGGCAATGGTTATCCCTCTGCTTAAGAAGCCTGGTCTGGATCCGAAGGCCCCAGTCAACTATAGGCCTATCTCTCTGTTGCCGGCGCTCTCGAAAATTGTGGAAAAGCACGTTCAGACGGTGCTCTCCAATTTTCTAGAGACAAATGAGATTCTGCATGCCACCCAGTCGGGCTTTCGTCCAAATCTCAGCACAGAGACTGCGCTCCTTGAGGTGTCAGAGACCATTAAAGGGGTTCTGGACACGGGGGGCAAAGCCATGCTGGTGATGCTGGATTTGTCGGCGGCTTTTGACACCGTCCCCCATGATGCCCTTCTCGTAAGACTCTTTGAGATAGGACTGCGGGGGACGGTGCTCAGCTGGTTTTCCTCCTTTCTAGCTGGCCGCCGGCAAACGGTCTGGGCCTCGCCAGATTCCGCCGTGATGCCGCCTCTGGGAGTCGGGGTCCCTCAGGGCTCTATTCTGAGCCCGACCCTTTTTAACATCTTTATGACCCCTTTGGCGGCGCTGGCGGAGTCGTATGGGGCCCAGATCGTATCCTATGCAGACGACACCCAGCTCCTATTCTCGTGTAAGAGAGGAGGGGACTTTGAAGGGGAGAGTATCCGGGATTGCCTTGGGGCTGTTTTTCAATGGTTCCAACTGAACAGCCTCAAGTGCAATTCCGATAAGTCCGAGGTACTCTTCTTTGGGTGCGATTCGGAGCCAGACTGGCAGGCTTGGTGGCCCATCAATATGTTCCCTCCGTCTTGTTCATCCCAAATTGCTAAGAACTTGGGGGTCAAGATGGACAAGGGGCTAACGCTGAAATCCCAGATCCTTGGTGTGTCGGGCACCTGCTTCGGCCTCCTTAGGATGCTGCGGAGGTTTCTCCCCCTTTTGTCTGAGGAGCACAGGAAGTTGACTGTGCAGGCCCTGATCGGCTCTAGGTTAGATTACTCGAACGTTCTTTACCTGGGCCTGCCAGAGTATCTGCTACAGAGGCTTCAAGTTGTGCAGAACGCGGCCGCGAGGGCCATTTTTGGTTTGAACAGACGTGCCAGTGCAGCGGGCTTGTTGCAGACGCTGCATTGGCTTCCAATCCGCAAACGGATTGCCTTTAAGGCTTTGACTTTGGCCTATAAGGCTCTCCATGCGATGGGAGCAAAGTACCTCCAAAAGAGACTTGCCTTTTACCATCCGGCTCGTTCTCTGAGGTCAGAATCCCTGTTTCTGGCGGTTGTCCCGCGTGTGAAGAGAGCTCGCCTGGGAGGTCGCTCTTTTGGACTATTGGCGCCACAGTTGTGGAACTCTCTGCCGCTCACACTTCGGGGAGCCACTAGCTTACTTGCTTTTAGAAAAGGTCTCAAAACCTGGTTGTTTATTCAGTAGGCCGCTTTGTTGTTCTGCCCCTTCTGCTTTTTTGTTTTTTTTAACTGTGTTATGTTAATGTGTTGTAGCCCTCCTTACTCAAAGCGCCGGGACACTCTTTTTGAGTAGCCGTGCGCTATACAAAAGTAAATATAACATAACATAACATAACATAACAGGATACTTTTTATTGTAGTTATTAACGTTGAACCAAAGAAAATTAAGTAATAAAAAGGTGCACACTGTGCTAAAATATTCTCATAAAAACAATTCTTACAAAAAGAAGGCCGAACCTCGAAAAAGGATGAGGAAGAGTAGTTGGTGGTAACGAGCTAGTGTCAATTGCTTTCTAGGTTTTGCTATTCTTCGTTTTCACATATATACTGAATATGTGCCTTCCAATGTCCATGCGATAAAAAATCATCTAGCTATTGACTTATTTACTGGTTGCAACAATAGTGCACATGTTCCTTTCCCCTTAAACAATGGACATGCAGAGAGATGACATTTATGAAATGCAACCAATGGGGGTCTCCTACAATTGCCAGAGTGGAGACAACACTCAACGAGCCTCTTCCAATAACTGAGCCCCAGGAGGTCTCTAAGCAGTGTCTATCAGCCACGGCCGGTGGTAGGTGTAACTGCAGGGCGGTGACGTAGGGAGGGGGAGGGGCATGGTGGGGGGTAGTAATGTATGGATTACGGACTTTAATAGGTAAGTAAACATATAAATGAATAAAACGAATTTCGTTGCGCGCACTACATCGCATTTGGTGATGCAGTGCACACAACGAAATTCGTTTTATTAATTTATATGTTTACTTACCTGTTAACGTCCGTAATCCATACATTACCACCCCCACCCTGCCCCTCCCCCTCCCTACATCACCGCCCTGCAGTTACACCTACCACCGGCCGTGTCTGGTGTCTATAGTCACAACATTCATCTCAGAAGAATCACATTGAGCTAAAACGAGAATTCTAAATCACTGTTTACGGGTTGAAGAGGTATGAGTCGGGGACAGAGTAAGCATTCTATTTCATGCACAGATTCTCTCTTTCAGGTTAAGTGACCTTTTGTTCCGGGTAACTAACGTGCCACTCTGATCTTCAAGTTCATCTACTTAAGGATGGTCTTGTGAGGCTTATCTGAGCCTTCAACAACATCAATGTCAAAACATCAAAGTCAATTGAAAAAAAAAGTATAGTGTAAAGTATCCCTTCTTTCTCCGAACTCTCCCATTGAAGAATGTATCAAGTGACAAAAGATCCATGACACCTGTTGAGTTTCCCAGGGTTCCATACTGTCTCCCGTCATCTTCAAAATATATATGGAGCAGATTAGTGCACTACTCATAGATAACAGCGTCAAGAGTCACAAATATGTCAGTCCTGCACAACTCTCTTCTGCTTCAGATTTCCAAACGATCCAACGTCTCATGCAAATGGTTGTACATCATCCAGACCTGGATGTCCAGTGCCTACCTGAAGCTAAACCCAACCATGAAAAAATTCCTAATATTTGCCTTAAGCAGTAAACACTTCAAACCCCAACTTTCACAGAATGCCAAGTCACTTGGATTCACCCAAGACACCAACCTTACCCTGAAGGACCAAAAACAAATATGGCCTGGTGCCAGCTCTCCCTTCTAAAGTATGTCAAACAATTTCTTCCAGAAAGTGACTTAAGAACTACCATTCAAGCCATCATACTCTTGCAGTTGGATGGTGGTATTGCCCTACTATGTGCCCTTGAAGACTCCACACTGGCACCCCTAAGCGGCATCCTGCATGTTGCAGTATGTTTCATCCAGGGCCTGAAGAAATATGATCACATCACCCCACATTCTGATGGAACGCCATTGGCTCCCCTTGCTGACCCGCCCCAGCTTCAAAACGAGCTGCATCACGGACCGCACCTCCAGCTTATCTTGCAGACAAGCTCACCATCTCTGATAGATCTCAGCTTATTTGCAGCTAGGGCACTAGCAGATTGCAGACTCATAGGGTAGGAAAAAAAGAGGAAAGAACAAGACAACAGACTTTTTCCATCTAAGCGCCCAGGATCTGGAACAACATCCTTGAACAGGGTCAGACTGGGAAAGAAAACAGGCACCAGGTCCAAAATAAGAAAATCCCTGAGAACAAGCATAACCATACATCTAGCACTAACCCTTAGGCTATCTTAACCATATCCCAAGCACTTACACTAAATGGTTGTGTGTCATATTATCAAGCATAGAAATGTTGTGCTACCAAAATATCATAGCCTTAATATTGATTACCAAAATATCAGGAAGGGGAATGTATATATAGGTAGATATAGATGAATAGATGCACCTAAGTGTATATAGATCAATATTTTCTTTGTTGTATATAAATGTGGAACTAAGTATAGCAAATCTAGTCATACCAGATGTTAATATATATGGTGTTAAGTGTAATAAATCTAAGCACATTCAAATGTATATAAAATGGAATTAAGTATAGTACATATTATTCACGTATCTTCCAGTATTGTGGCTATAGTATTTTATAGTACAATATTTAAAACTTGATATTAAGGTGGGGTAGCCTCTAAACACAGTCTTAACTCTAATTCTCTACCTAACGAACCTTAATCCTAAACCAAACCCTATAGCACACTCATACTCAACCCCTAAGTTAAACTGGAACCATAAAATATACCTAATAGCAACTTTGTACTTGGTTTCAAAAAACACAAATTCAACCCTAGTCCTTCAAACAAATCTTAACCTAATCACATTCCCAACCCTCTAATGATGCATTTCCCAATAACAGATCAATACAGGTTTTCAACAACAAATTTGTTTTTGCCATTATTACTTTAAATTAAAAAATCTAACGTTTCAGGTAAAAATTATTAATTTTCACTATTTATTTAATTTTCATCATGAAGGGAATCATCATGATGATTTCTAATTTTTTATATGCTGTTTTGATACAAAAGAATATATGGTAAGAACCCATGCAGAGTGAGAGAAAGCTGGGGCCCTACTAGCTTGGCTGGCCAACCCCACCAATCCATTTGTAGATATATCAGGCCTATGCGTAAACTGGCAAAGACCAGTCTGTTATCCCTCCAACTCCCATGCAATGATATTTTACCACTATTGGGGCTTCGATGGGAACAATCATTGCTCAAATACTTAGGGGTCAGATTGTATAGAGATAAGCAGACTATTCTTTTGGTGGATGTGGGGAAAGCTATGACGTCCGTACGGGTGGGCATGGGGTTCTGGAAATTGCTCCTTTTATCAATAGCAGGTCATGTGACTGACAATTGCTAAAATTATAACATTACCTCAAACTGTTGTATTTTTTGTAACCCTACCAATAATAACCCCTAGAAGTACATTTCAAGAACTATACACATTACTAATAGACCTGATATGGGGCAAAGGATATCATAGAGTATCACTGACTAAACTGCAGAGATAGGCGACGGATGGTGAATTGGCAGCCCCAGATTTTGAGACATACTACCGGCGGGTGCTGTTGCAATGGTGAACAAGATGGATGAATGCTAGGATCAATAGAGAAGCACCAACAGCAGCAGATACCCCATCGATAGGATGGCTGCTCCAGCTACTAATGGAGCCAATAAAGGCACACACTGAATCCAACGGAATATTGGTGGAGGCTAACCACCTTTAGCATAGATTCCTATAGAAAACCAAGACAGAGAGCCTCTATTCACCAGATCTCTCTTTACAGTAATTGACAACTCCTATGCAGGGGCCTCATTTTTGGAATGGATATCTCTAGGTATTACTAAAGAGGGGGAATTATTTAATAACAGGAAAATGCAACAGTTCGAAGAGTTGTGAGATGGCTTTGATATAAAAGAGGAACACCTTTTATTATATTGGATAGTAGTAGATATATTGGGCGCTGGTAAAGTGGAAGGAAACCATGGACGGCAGGGAGCACTTGTAGAGTAAACACTTGTAGAGCAACAGGACTTACTGGACAGGGAGGTTAGTGGGGGGCGTTGTGTAATGGTATTCAAATAATCTTTGGACACGATGTATACGGTATATTTGAGTATTACTGCTGTACAATGACAACGAAAACATAATTGTGTGATGCAAAACTGCTCTGAACAAATCATAACCAACCGAGGAATAGAATATGCGCAGACATTGTAAATACGATATGCAAGGTATGTATATGTCTTGCATAGCCAATTACCGAAGTGATTGAAATATGTTTAAAAAAAACTGATCCAGGATTAAAAAAAAAAAGAATTGTAGAACTAAAGAGAGTAGGTGACTATCCATCGATAGAAAGCAGCGAGGTACTGGTGACAGGTTAAAATAAAAGTAAAAGATAGAAAAACAAGGGCTGAGCAAATGACAGGTCTTTGTCAAAAAATAAAGCAGATAGCAAAAAAAGACATAAGGACCAGGTATCAGAGAAATAAGATCATAGTACAGTCTAAGCTTTGCCAAGAATAGTGCAAACACAACTATGAAAAGCTGCAGTGTGTGAAAGAAGCACTTATATGTTATTACTCTCTGGAGGTGTGTTGCTTTGTGTGTTCTCCATGTGGAGCATGAGCAGCTGAGTGTCTGCAGGCTTACGATGTGTGGTGTAGGTGCGTAGTATGATGCTGCTCTGTTGCACGTGTAATCAGAGTCCAGACATTTGCCACCGTCATTGCGCACGAGAGATGCTGGAACGGGGGAAGTTCAGCAGCCTGCATCTTTCTCCAGTGCTGAGGCTTCAGCGTCCCACCCCTCAATCAGCAAAAGGACACGTTCATTACTAAAACTGCAGCTCCCACAGGGCCAGATGTATGACCCTTTCATGTAGCGCCTCGCAATTTGAGACTCAATGCTAGTCGCAAATTGCGAGGTGCTAAATGAAATGTACAACAGTGTTATTACCAGGGCCAGACTGAGCGTAGCAGGCGCCGGGCAAACCCCCGGTGCACCGCAAGGGTGGGGGGCCGGTTTGGGCCCCGTGGGGGCCGTTTTTGTTGGGCCGATTTTGCAGCATAGCTGCAAAATCGGTCCTGTAACAAAATCGGTCAAAAACCGGCCCTGGAAAAGAGCTCAGCTGCACCCACAACCCCCCGGTAGGGGGACGGGAGGGGCCGGCCAAGCACTTTGCCAGAGTCGGTTTTGGTTCCCAGTCCGGCCCTGGCTATTACACTGTTTAGCGATTCCCAATTGGGTTGCAAATTGTGAGGTTCATTAATATTAATGAGCCTCTCGCAATTTGCGAGCCTATTTGGAATGCCAGCCGTCCCAGGGATGGTGGCCCACTGGGCTGAGCAGACCACCATGTCTGGGACTGCTTTTTTAATAAATCAGCTTTTTTTAATTTTTTAAATGCAGCCCGTTTTCCTTAAAGGAAAACGGGATGCATTTGGAAAAAAAATGAAACATTTTAATTTCATTTTTGAAAAATATTTTTAGAGACAGTCACAAAGTGGAAGGGGACCCTGGGGACCCCTTCTAAATTGCGACGGCATTACCACTCTCTTGATGAGGGTGGCAATTTGCGAGTGTTTTGCAATTGCGGTCCCAAAACATTCACACATAGCATTGCGCATGCAATTAGGAAGGGAACGCCCTTTCCTAATTGCGACTCGCAATTCTTAACATGCCCTGACTGGGGAATGATGGTCATTCCCATTATCACAGGCATGCAAACCTTGAAGACTTCAGCTCTAGGGAAACGCAATCTAGAAGAATGACACCTGTGAATGTTATATATTATCCTGGAGTCAGGGACGCTTTTCCCAAAAGTGGAAGGAAATCGGCCGGTGGATGACAGAATAGAAGAAATGTCGTATCCTTCGAATAAACCAGTCACCACATGTCCCCAGACAGATAAGCATGGCGTGCAGTCTGCAGTGTTCTGGCAAAAACACCAGACATCAGACACTTGGTGAATATTTATTAAGCCAATCTGCCCTCCGCCACAGGCAAAATTTAATTAAAAAAGCTGCAAATTATTTGACTTTTTCTGATCTGTGTGCTGGCGTTGGAAATAGGGCTGGTTTCCAAACATATCAACTGACAGTACATCTGTAAGCTGAAAGTGATGAGACAGATTTCAAATGCAATTAATGGTTTTGAGGCTATGCAATGATAGTGTGTGTAATTGCAGGCAGCAGCCTTTAATATCTGCATACATAGACGACAACTGCCACAACATCACTAGTAGCATCACTAATGGTTTCACTGATGATATCACTAAAGCCACAAACAGTTGTTCTTGTCCACATAAATTTTATAACTGTGGAAATAAAGAGTGGTATGTATATGTATTAGGTCCAAGTACATCTACATTGAAAGTGGCACATCAGCCTTCCAACTACAACTAGTGTATGTAGCAAATTTGCCTTTTTTTAAATGGGCACCTCAGATTTTGCGCCTTTATCTGCACCCGATTTGTGCTGGCTTTAGGACTCTGTGCACGGCAGCACTTCCAAACAGCAATAAAGCGCCTGAGCTTCACCTTTAAAACAAATATATGATGTTATCCCGCGGGATAAAATCCCGCATACCATTATCCCGCATTTTTCATCCCGCAAAACTAAAAAAACGCAATACCATTATCCCGCAAATCTTTACTTCACATATGCCTTTATCACGCATGCCATCACAACGCAAAGGCATGCATGGTAAAGGCATATACTTTGTAAAAATAGTTTATATATGTATATATATATATATATATTTATATAATTTAATATATATATAAATATTTATATACATACATATATACAAAAAAAATCAAAATTTAAAAATAAACTTTTTCCTCAATTAAATTAAATTATTTAAAATTATATTTTTATCTAAATAACTATTTAATTTATATATATATATATATTTTTTAAACTTAAATTACCCTATAGACCCCCCCAAAAAATAAACCTGGTCGCCAAACCTACCCCTGAACCCTAAAATACCCCTGTACCCCAAAACCCAAACCTTTCCCTGAACCCTTGAAATACCCCTGTATCCTAAAACCCAAACCTATCCCTAAACCCTAAAAATACCCCTGTACCCCAAAACCCAAACCTATCCCTGAACCCTAAAAATACCCCTGTACCCCAAAACCCAAACCTACCCCTAAACCCTAAAAATACCCCTGTACCCCAAACCTAACCCTGAACCCTAAAAATACCCCTGTACCCCAAAACCCAAACCTATCCCTGAACCCTAAAAATACCCCTGTACCCCCGAACCTCAAACCTAACCCTGAACCCTAAAATACCCCTGTACCCCAAAACCCAAACCTACCCCTGACCCCTAAAAATACCCCTGTACCCCAAAACCCAAACCTACCCCTGAACCCTAAAATACCCCTGAAACACAAAACCCAAACCTAGCCCTGAACCCAAAAAATACCCCTGTACCCCAAACACCCAAACCTGGCCCTGAACCCTAAAAATACCCCTGTACCCCAAAACCCAAACCTATCCCTGAACCCTAAAAATACCCCTGTATCCCAAACCTCAAACCTAGCCCTGAACCCTAAAAATACCCCTGTACCCCAAACCTCAAACCTAGCCCTGAACCCTAAAAATACCCCTGTACCCCAAAACACAAACCTATCCCTGAACCCTAAAAATACCCCTGTACCCCAAAACCCAAACCTATCCCTGAACCCTAAAAATACCCCTGTACCCCAAAACCTAAAACTTTCCCAGAACCCTAAAAATACCCCTGTACCCCAAAACCCAAAACTTTCCCAGAACCCTAAAAATACCCCTGTACCCCAAAACCCAAACCTATCCCTGAACCCTAAAAATACCCCTGTACCCCAAAACCCAAACCTATCCCTGAACCCTAAAAAGACCCCTGTACCCCAAAACCCAAACCTAGCCCTAAACCCTAAAAATACCCCTGTACCCCAAAACCCAAACCTAGCCCAGAACCCTTAAAATACCCCTATACACAATAACCCAAACACACCCTTAACCGCATGCGCGCTGCGGCGATTTTCGCGCTACGCGGCTTTTTTCAAAAAGCCGCGTTAGAGGACGAGCTCAGCTCGTCATCAGCGTGCGAGCGGCGCAACTGATGACGAGCTGAGCTCGTCATCAGCGCCGAAGGGGTTAAAACATATACCCCAACACCCCCAAACTCACCCTTAAAATACTCTTGAACCCCTAAACATATACCCAACACCCCCAAACTAGAAACCATATACTTACCTTACACTTAAAAATTAAAAACACATGCTTTTACCATTCATGCTTTTACAACGAATTTCGTTGTAAAAGCATGCGTGATAAAACCATATAAGATATAATGGCATGCGTTTTAAAATTTTGCGGACTGATGGTACTTTCGTACTAATGGTATGCGGACTAAAGGTATGCGGGATGAAAAATGCGGGATAATGGCTGCAAACCCTTTAAAACATATGCTGTACACTGGAACTTCCTATGTGGCCTATTTAACTTCCCTATACGCCACTTGTAAATGGTGCCTTAAGTGCACCTGTGGCATAGAAAGGTAAATATCATATGTGCACTTCAGTGTGTATTTACACCACCCACATGTATATGACAAGAATATGTTTTTGTCAGGAGCACCACTCTGCTCTGGCTATGCCGCAATTTGAATTCACTGCAGTGACATATGGCTGGCAAAAATGCCTTTGACATTAAGGAAAATTCTGTTTTTATGTATTCATAAGTCACCGCTTAAAGGGTGCCTTGTATGACCACAGGGCAGAATGCTACTATATAAGAAATGGGATACACTACATATTGGGGTTTGTGTAACCACTCAGTGAAAGAAAACCCAAAAGTTATTTCACTTTGTAGACCTTATCGTAACAGGCCTAGGTGGGACTAAAATCTTTATTATTCACCTCAACTCAGGAAAGGTCTACGCAAATGCTTCAAAGTTATACCCTAATTTTCTTTTCTTAATCTGACATCTGAAATCAGATTTTTGATTACTAAAGCCGAAAGGTAATTTTGTAAAAATGTATATTATGCTGCCTGAGCCAGAACTGGCATGAAATCAGTTCTGACAATTATCACACCTCCAGAGCTTGAACGTACATCCTTGCATGGGGGACTTAACAACCCCAGCTCAGAGGACAATGGTTTCCTAGGAAACGCCAATGGGTGTTAATTGCTGACCACTTATCAGTGATTAGATATCCGGGACTGTACAGGATCAGTTGGTAGAATAAAAGTCACCTTCAGCAATACCTTGGAAACACCATAGAGGGCTTCTTTTCATCATCAGGACCCTCCTGGACGGTTAAGCTCAAACCCTTGCAGAAGGAAAAACTAGTTTTGACTCTCTCAGGTATGGATGAGGCCAAGAAGCTGAACACAGGATTGTCTGATGTCAACCGGAGTCTGCCATCTTGAAACCGGGGCTCCTGGGTAATTTCACAATAAGGTAAAGAAGTAGTGCAGCAAACAGGAGGGAACCTGAGAGAAAATTGTTTGGATTAGGTCATAGAATTCCTTCAGTCACTGGTTGGTACCAAGGATTAATCTACCACATTCACCACCATATTTTAAGAATAGTTGTGGACCTGGGAAGATTCCATCCAAAGAAGAAAGCCCAGCTGTAAGAAGAATCCTGACTCATGCTGGGAGAAGAGGACTTGCACAAGGACATCTGAGTCATTTTGTCACACAGAGAATTGAACTGCTCTCTAAAGGCTAAGTGGTTGGGCTTCCACTTACCTGCTTCAGGGACACAGAAGGACCCCTGACTCCAAGAGGACCCAGCAGACTAAATAGGACTAGACCCTGCAGGAGACTTAACTGGAGAGAGACCTGGTACCCAGGAACCTACCCTGAGCAGCTTGGGTGCTGCAGTACTGAGCAGAAGACTCTTGCAGCGCAGCTGAAAACTAAGTATAAAGGTTATGCCTTTGACTGGTACAACTTATTTGGTGTGTCTGACCTTTCATCACAGTTGGCCCGAAATTGAGCCTACATCCGGGCCCACCATACACTGTTGTTTATCCATAGTTCTTGACTAATTTCTAGGTGTTTTTGCCTTAAAACTTTAAAGATCAATATCCCTGGGGTCCCTTAATCTGCTTTCAATTTCTAAATTCTAAATGAGTAAATTCTTCTTAATTCGTTTGGGAATTTTGTGTTTTGTTCTTTACTTTAGAATTGTTGGGACTGCTTCAACTTAGAACACCCTTCTTTAGGGTTGCCTGCTGCTTGTGCCATAGCTACCAGGGGTTGAGCAGGTATTCTTTCAGGGCTGTATTTTGACTTCACCAGAGTTGGTTTATTGAGTTGGTTACTTGATGTCTCTGTTAATACACTGACCTGTTTTTGACCACATCTTCAATTATTTCAGTTTCGTTGATCTATATGTGTGACGGATTTCTCGAATATAATTCTCAAATAGAATTAAGCATTTTGCCAGGTGTAGGAGAGCAAATACCGGTCGGTAACGGCCGATTTCGGCCGTTACCGACCGGTATTTAGGAATTGGCATGCAGGGGCCATTATTTTACAGAATCAGTAAATTTACCGATTCGGTAAATTTACCGATTCTGTAAAGTACCGAATCGGTAATTTTACCGATTCGTTAAATCCAAATGTAGGTGACACTCCTGAGAGTGTCACAGGCCCTTAAGAGTCGGTATTTTACCACACAATACTATTGTGTGGTAAAATACCGAATCCAGGTGTGCATGCACATCGGTGCATGCACACTGTGCAATGTGACACACAGACATGCCCTTAGGGCATGTATGTGTGCCACATGTCACACATGCCTTTACTTCGGGTGCTAGAGGGTGTCAATGTGACACCCCCTGCACCCTTGCAACATTCGGTATTTACCGATTCGTGAAGCCCATAGGAATCAATGGGAAATACCGATTCGGTAAATACCGAATGTTACTGATTCGGTAATTTAAATTAAAAAATTTCCTATATCTCCCTCCTTCATATTTACCGATTCATAAATACCGAATCGGTAAAATTCTGTATTTATGAGTCGGTAACTGGCCCTCACCTACATCTGGCCCTTTGTTTTTAAAATGTGTGGCCCGTTTGTGCATTCAATGCTTTTCATTTGATATGTTGAAAGTGATTATACAGGGAGAACTTGATTGATTCAGAGGTGGGTACTCAATAGATGCTAGCCTCACAAAACAAATTCCACAGAACGATTGTCCGTGTTATTTGCAAATTGCTAATGGGCAGCTGAGGCACTGGTGCAAGAGGTTCCGCATTATTTGCCCACCAGTTGTCTCTCTCCATGCCAATGAATGCACCATACTACTTTTTTCTAATGAAATAATTTGTCGTAATGGCTGCCTTTGCCCCGTTATCTAACTGGATGTGCACATCACTTTCCATCACGTGTATGGTTCTGAAGTCCTTTTGGATTCTGGCCACCCTTTACCTTGCTAGGATTCTCAGACACCAACGTCAGAAAGGTCTGTTGAAATCATATTTAGATGTGTTTCCAATTTAGAATCACATTTTTTTGGGACACTGGCAGGCAAGGTAGAAAGTAGAATAATGTATTCTTTAGTGATGGAATATGTTGGTTAGAGGTTAGAGTATGGGCCATATATCATGTTACTTTGTTACTTTAATGTCAAGGATTTGCACTAGTATGGTTCTCATTTAAATATACCAAAATGGGACAACTCATTTTTGTTAAATCTCACATTTGCTGCCTGACATGGCGATCCAATATATTTATGAAAGATAGACATTGGGTCGGGCAATTGTTTGTACTTACTATCGTCTATAGTGGCATGTGTAAATGAAAAAACATTTTATCTCAAGATTGGCTACATTTTGGATTTTTCTGAGGCATCCCAATTAAGACCAAATGTGACCAGTTTTGGTCTACAGAATAAACTCAGAGTTTTTACTAGAGAGGAGAGGTGTTGTTCTCCACAGTCAATATTCGTAGACGTGCAGTAATCAATAATCGTACGCTTGAACCTCATAGCACAGATGAGCAACTTCACATTTGTGGGAGGCGCATTGTTTTTACACACTCCTGGGGAAATCGGACAGCCTATCTACCTCAACAATGTGGCAGCCCTTCCCTTGGTGTGACACATCGACCCTTCAAATGGGGCATTACCTTTGAAGCCTGCTCTTTGGGGCGAACACCCAAGTGGCTTCCTGAACGAGGGAGGAACACATCCTTGTCCTGCAAACCCTCATTTTTCTCCTTCCTGAGAGTCATTAGCATGTCTCTCCAGGAGGGCAGAAAGGTGCCTCGTGGAGCAGGTTCAATGTAAACCCGGTAAGGCACAAGGGTTTAAAGGGGAGCAAAGTGGCAGCTTGCCTAAAGCTGCACACTACAACAAGTTAAACTAATTAAAACTTGAGAAACAAGACAGGCTTCATCTAATGAGTTGTTTGATACCTTAGAGTGTCTACTTTGTTCGCACCAATCAGGAATTAGCACAGCTGAGGGATCAACGCGTAACCCTGCACACGCCAATCGGGCAACCATGTCTTACCTCAGTAAAACAACATTGATGCAGGTTTCTCTTTCAGGACATGTAAAGTACATGTCCTGCCTGTGTCATATTTTGCACCCTGCTTTAGAGCTAGTAGGCCTGCCAGAGGGGTGATGTACATACATGTCATGAGGAAGTAGTAGCTTTGCCATTGCTTTCAATGGCTGGCAGTGCATGCTCTACCAGTCTGCAGTGATGGAGTGGGGGACATGTTTACTTGGGGGACCTCCAGGTTGGCACAATCAGTGCGCAGGCCCTGGGGTAGCCCTCTAATTCACATGTCCTCGGTACCATGGTACCATACACTAGGGACGTTTGCGTAAATTAGCCATTTTCAGTGGGGTATAGCCAATTCGACATACCCTTTAGTATCAGGGCACTTGCACGGAGGTCTGGTTAGCAGGCCTCTGCACTCTCAGAGTTGAAAACCAGCAGCATCAGTCAGAAAATAGAATAAGAAGCGTTTCCTTATGCTGACCTTCTTGCAGCCAAAATAAAGCTTCCACACAGAGTGATTGGTTTTCTTTTTTACTTCTGGCTAAATCTTCCTTTAACAATTATGTCCATAGTGCCACTAAGTGATCTCTATTCTTTTGCCTTCAAGAGGTACATCTAGAGCCTTTCCTTGAGCTCTTTTGGGTCCTGTCCTTGTTCCTGCTGCTATCGGTTTCCTCAGGCAGTTTTAGGCTATAAGACGTAGAGTTGCTATTAATCTCCTTGATATTAACGTTAGGATGAAATGTTCTTCCGACAGTCATTGGATTTAGCACTCAGCATATAAAGTTGTGGATGAAATGTGGCTCTCCTCAAAGTTTGTACCTGATCATTTGTCCTTTAATAAATTCAATCCTCGATGCTATGGCCCTTTTAAGATTGTCCAGGTCATTAATCATGTACCTTTCAGGGACCAGCTGCTTTTGCACTGGAAAATTCATACTGTATCTCATTCATCCTAGTTGAAACCTTACTGGGTGGATCCGTACCATCGCCCTTCTTCCAGACCTCCTCCCTTTTTGGTAAATGATATTCCTGAGTTTGAGGTCCAGGACGTCTGTGACTCTTGTTTCTTTCAAAAGAAGCTTCAGCTCTTGATTCATTGGAAGGGGTACCCTTCTAGTGAAAGGCCTTGAGAAGATGCTTCCGCTGTTCATACTCCTGGTCTGGATTGGTGCTTTTTTCTCCTAGTTCCCGGTAAGCTCAGGGCCAGGGGGAGGGGGCATATTATTGTACCATGGCCACACTTGATGCCAGTTTTCACGTCATTCTTGGGCGTGCATGTCTCTCTCTATTTGACGAGAGCAGGAGCGGTACAGGGAGCACAGGCTGGCCACCACGCTCCTTACAGGCCGCTGATATAACATTCCTCCATGTCCATTCTTTTCCTAGAGGAATAGTGGCTAGGAGGCTTCTCTGACATCTTCATTTATAGAGACTATATTCTTCTTAGAGTCCTCTAGTGAGGGTATATGGGATATAGCTTCCCAATTGAAGATGGTGGCCACCCATAGACTATATTTAGATCTTCCCAGGTCTTGGTGGCATCCTACCTGATGTTATTTACTGGTTTCTGGGGCATAAAAACAACTATGAATCCTTTCCTTAGTGTTGCAACACTTTGGCAGTGTTGTTGTTAGCCTCTTCGCTCCAAACTTGTTTCCAGGTGTTACCTTGTTCCTGTTTTGTATTTATTTTTCCAACTATTCCTGCGTATTGCATCAGCCTGTTTTCTGGAATCCTTTTGCCTGCTCCTGGATTGTTGTCTGCACCTGGATTCCTCGGCCATTCCTGTTTTTTTTTTGCCCACTGGGTTTTTTCCTCCAACAGGGGCTTTTCTAAGAGGCACTATCTGCTTTGGCGCTGTCAAGTGTCAGCGGCATTGTCGCTACTAGAAAGAGACGCTCTTACCTCTGGCAGACTAGGACCATTAAGAACTAGACCTCTCATTCCAACTCTCACAGAGGGTCTTCAGCTAGGCGTCAGTCCTCGGTTAGCTATACTTCCTATGACGTTGACAACTTTATGTCTTCCAATCTCTCCACTGCACTCACATAGGCTGGTGGATTAACTGATTAAGAGCTCCCAATTTGACCTCAGTGCATGGCATCATGCCAACATTTTTATGGAACCAGATCCCAACCCGTCCTCACTCCCGCTCTGCCTTCATTTCTTCAATCACAATGATACTTGGTGCACCTGTGGACTCTTCTACCATCTTATGGATAGGGCTATAGGATGGAAAAGGTCATAGATCTGTTCTAAAGCACTGGTTATTTTTCTGTTTCTCTAAATGCCTTGCAGCTTCCAGTTAAAATCACAAGGCTGGAGGTACCAACGCTGAAACCTTGGTTACCAACTGCTACCACTGGTGACCCCTAAAATATGTCCAGGGATTGTGAGTATTTATTTCTACGGTGGGGGAAATCAGGGATGATGTGTCTGAACAGTAATGATAAGTGGATTCTATCAGTCAAATAATACATTTATTTTTAAAAACGTCTGCCACAAAGAAATTGGGAACAAGGACAAACTTGACAGTAAATCTGTCTTGGTTTACTTAATTGGTCAGAAAGCAACTGCATTTTAAAATATTTTACAGTCTCAAGGCACTTGCTGCAGAGATCTTTGTGTGTCCAGCATGTTTCAGGGAATAATAATAATAATGGTAAGACAACGCTGGTGGTTAATGGACTGGCAGATTTGTGTTTTGTCTAGTCACAGTTGTGACTCATAATGTAGTATAGAGGGTTAATATGCCTGCAGCAGAGTACATTTTTTAACAAGCAGATTACAGATTTGTAGTGTATTGTTTGGACTTGGCCCATTTGTAGGGTCATCCTAGAATGTTTTGCCTTCCTCCTGGTTTGTTTTTTTACCTGGTTTTAGTGGTTTTAGGACTCTGGGCACGTTATCACTGCTGTCCAATGTTAAAGTGCATGAGCTCTCTATGGTAAACTTGTTAAGATTGGTCTACACCTGTTTCGCATATTTAATTTACCTATAAGTCCCTTGTAAAGTGGTATATCATATACGTGGGACCAGTAAATCAAATGCTACTGGTGGGCTTGTAGCACTGCTTGCGCCACCCACCAGAGCAGCCTTTTAAACCTGTCTCAGGCCTCTGCCATTGCAAGGCCTATGCGCGCAGTTTACTGTCGCTTTGACTTGGCACATAAAGTGGTTGCCACGTCTGTGACTCCCCTTTTACTACATATCAATCTCCCCTAAGGTAGGCCCTAGCTGACCCTATGGGCAGGGTGCGGTGCAGGTAAAAGGTAGGACATGTGCCTTAACCGTGTGGCATGTCCTGGTAGTGACAAACAAACTATTTGGTTTCTCACTACTGTGAGGCTGCCCTCTCATAGGAATGCATTGGGGATTCACTGATATGTGTTTCAGTGGTAATTTCAGGCATGAGAGGAGTAGTGTGATCAAGTTGGGTATGTTTGGAATAGTGTAATAAATGCTGCGTTAAGGTGTTCGCAGATTTATTATCACTATTTTAGAAATGCCACTTTTAGAAGTGGTACAAAATGGGGTGGTGATGGACGGAGCATCTGAATCAATCAAACACTCACACCCAGTCAAAAGATCTGGGTTTAATCCATCACCGTTCTTTAGCCCACTCTGCCACCCCAGTTCAGACATGGCCATATGCAAATCAGTCTGACCCTGTGCCTCATGGGAACAGTCCAGCCCGAACTGCCAAGCCATGTCTTCCCTGGACCGGAAACAAGCTTCCGAGGACCGGTTTCTGGCATTCCAGCCGTCTTCAGCCCGGCTTGCTTGAATCCAGTGGCAAAGTGAGCAATGGACTCACGTCTGAGCATACCCTGCCACACTTATGGCGGCCAAAAGCAGTACAAAAGAGGGTGGTGATGGACAGAGCATCTGAATCAATCAAACACTCACACCCAGTCAAAATATCTGGGTTTAATCCATCACCGTTCTTTAGCCCACTCTGCCACCCCAGTTCAGACATGGCCAAATGCAAATCAGTCTGACCCTGTGCCTCATGGGAACAGTCCAGCCCGAACTGCCAAGCCATGTCTTCCCTGGACCGGAAACAAGCTTCCGAGGACCGGTTTCTGGCATTCCAGCCATCTTCAGCCCGGCTTGCTTGAATCCAGTGGCAAAGTGAGCAAGGGACTCACGTCTGAGCATACCCTGCCACACTTATGGTGGCCAAAAGCGGTACAAAAGGGGGTGGTGATGGACGGAGCATCTGAATCAATCAAACACTCACACCCAGTCAAAAGATCTGGGTTTAATCCATCACCGTTCTTTAGCCCACTCTGCCACCCCAGTTCAGACATGGCCATATGCAAATCAGTCTGAACCTGTGCCTCATGGGAACAGTCCAGCCCGAACTGCCAAGCCATGTCTTCCCTGGACCGGAAACAAGCTTCCGAGGACCGGTTTCTGGCATTCCAGCCGTCTTCAGCCCGGCTTGCTTGAATCCAGTGGCAAAGTGAGCAAGGGTCTCACGTCTGAGCATACCCTGCCACACTTATGGTGGACAAAAGCGGTACAAAAGGGGGTGGTGATGGACGGAGCATCTGAATCAATCAAACACTCACACCCAGTCAAAAGATCTGGGTTTAATCCATCACCGTTCTTTAGCCCACTGTGGTAAATAAATAAATAATACCTCTATTTTTGACTGGATATAACAATAGCAGATAGCTCAATAAATAAGAGTCAAGATTCGAGGTAGTAGGAGTTTGCAGGTTTACTACAGCATAAAGGACAGGAACAGGACAACCTGCACGGGCAAGATCTGGGATGGCTAGCCAACAGGGGGGCCCCGACAGCCGTCGGGCAGGATCTGGAATGAGCGCGCTAGCTTTTAATAACAATACACAAGTATATATACTAAAACAATTGCATTACAGTACATACAATAGGCGGAACAGTGGGTGGGGCCTGTAACAGTCGCGAGAGATAAGGCAGAAAGGAGGTGTAACAAGAGGCGTGAACAGGGCGTATACATAGACATGTGATGTAAACGTAACGGAATATGTCACAAATGGGGCAGAAACATGGAGGGGGCTACCTAAGGAGCCGGGACCTCTAACCTAGTGGTGCGCGCAAGCTGGCAATGACGTGTTACTAGGGAGAAGCTGGGGGCTATGACTTCTGAGCTAGGAGGAGAGACGAAAGTCTGGAGAGTCAGAGCGACATGTACCTAAACACTATCTAGTATCTGATGTTTAGAGAACATGTTGATAGAATCCAAAAGTTATCAGGGCAAAGGCTAACAGACACTAAGACTGGTGCATGCATTATTCTACATGTAGTGTGTGTTGAGGAATATTAAATGACCATAAATACAGTATTTCTCTTACATGGAGACGTAAAGGCTTAGACGATGACTGAAACTATTGATGCGATTCAGTAGCTTAGGAATGCAGAGAAGGAGAGCTGGACTGATAACTGGAATCATAACATACTCTTGGCAGACTGGCAGGCAGAGCCAGGCCGAGCCGGGCACTGTGAGGCAGGAAGTAAGTGAAGGGTCAGGGATACAGGTGGGGGCTGTATCGCTCCTCAGCGAGGGTTCAGGAGACAGGAGCTGAATCTGAGTCCAGGCCCTTTTGAGGCCTAGAAAACAGGGACTTTACAATAAAATAACGTGCACACTGAGAAACGTGGCAACGTAGCTTTACATAGGCCTAATACTCGTAGCTTTCACGAGAACTGGAAACTGCCATACTAGAGATGGACACAACTGTAATTGCGTCTTTAATCGATCATGGGGAATACATATGCATATTAATCGTGCACATATAGCATAGGATGGGGGACACGTAGGGACACAGAACATGGCAAAATCTACTTTTCCACATTCCCTCCTTGTCACTACGTTTCCATCAGGAAACATCAATATTCATGATACCATCTATCATTTCATACAGTATCATTTGCTCGTCTCGAAATTTCTTGGAACGGGATCTAGGACGGGACTTGGGACTAGGAATACAAGAGGTAGCACAAATGCCGCAAATCGCAGGGCCACATTGTATACAGAGGCAGCAACTGAATATGATCGCTACTGCAATACCTAGAAGTGACAATATTTTCCATCCCCAGGCAGAAATAATACTCCAAAACCAACCGGACCATGTCCAGGTGCCTGGATTCTGGTGTAACTGATGGGCAATTTTATGAAGTCTGGTTATAGCTGAATAAACAGACGGCGCGTTATTAGGAATGAAAATGCAGCAACTAGATCCGATGACTCTACATGCTCCTCCTCTATCGGCCAGTATGACGTCAAGAACGAGACGATTTTGGAGCACGACAAATCTCATAGCAGATTGCTCTTCGGTTAAGTTACCTAGAGCAGAGGCAGTCTCATTCACTACTGCTTCAAGAGTTCTTGTTAACCTACGGATTAACTTACTATTCTGAATAGGTCCTATAAAGAAAAAGAATCCTCTATTGAAATCTGTATACTGTTCTAGAGCAGTTTCAGTTTGATCGACAATCGGGGATTCAATCTCCCTTCTATGTCTAATGTGTACTAGATGTGTGTTTCTATGATAATCAGATGGGGCTAGAAAAACTGGTGGCAGTAGGAAGGCAATGTAACAGGTTCCATCCCAATCGAGGGGCAGACGAACATATGCGGTCTGACCACAAACAAAATAAGTATGACGTGAAGCTTTGAAAATAGATTTCCCACTGTCACTATACTTGACGATAGTAGTACAATCACTATGTCCTACATGTACGGAACCGTTATTTCGGACACATAATTCGCCTTTGACTGGTAATACTGAAATAGCAGGTAAGTCTGGAGTAGGATCAGACTGAACATTCAGGACCATGAAATTCGAAGAATAATTACCCAAATTATAAACTTCATTTTCTAGATCTAACCCTGTTCTGTGGGGAAGACCTTGCTTGTCTGGAAAACATGTACTGTTCAGAAGGGACATATCATTTGAAGATGACGTTAACATGGACCAGGCTCCACATGAACCGTTATGTGAAAATGGATAAGGAAAGAGTGGCAGAACTCCCTTCGGTGTCTGGAAAGGGGGGAGTCGACCACACACCCAACAATTAGTGGCATTGCTGGTCTGGTGTGAATAATGTAACATACGGATGAATGAATTGTTGCGCATAGCAAGACGATAGGATAGTTCGTGAGGAGGCAGATCACTAAACGTGTGCTCTACTGTAGCATTAGAAGACTTATTTACATGAGAAATTGGAAAACATAAATGAAATGCATAGCTCGTGCAGGTAACCATCAAGCTGAGAAACAATATAAAACTTAGAAAAACGATACATCGGATTGAGTTTTGACTAACTCTCTCACTATGGGGGTCTATTTCATACATGTCAGATACCTGTCTAACCGTTTCACCTAGGGGAGGACTTAGACAATTAAACTGGCTGACTTTATTTTACTAGACCGGAGCTTACTTTTATACTCCTGCTGTGGAGTTTTCTCTAACAGGGGAGGTTTGGTATCAATGTCATTTGCGGGACAGTCCTTAAGAATAGTTTCTTGGCAGTCTTTAAAATCTTGACAATCCTTGGAAAAGTTCTTGGAAACAGTTTTTAGTCCGTGAAATTTCTTGACGTGAGACAGATGGACCCACCCCTTCCTGCCTTCCAACTTGACGGCAGTACGGGTGGTCAAAAGGACCAACTCCTGCTCCTTCCAGCGAGGCTCCAGCGGACTCGAACGATCAAAATTGCGGACGAGGACCAGGGTGCCGGGAAGGATCTCGTGTGGCTTGACTTCAGTATTGTCGGGAAATGCAGCGGCAACCTGTGAACGACAAGAGTGTAGGGCAGACATCAAGGAAGCTAGGTAATCTGTCAGCATATTACTGGAAACATCTGTAATACTTCGGGGTCTAGGTGTACCCCATACATTCGGGGGGGCGGCCGAATACGACCTCATAAGGGGACAGACCTGATCTGGAATGTGCGACCATGCGCATATAGAACAGGGCAACTGGCAGGGCAACTAACCAGTCTACACCTTTCTCTTTACAAACTTTGGCAATACGGATTTTCAAGGTTTGATTATGTCTCTCTACGAGACCGGCTGCTTCTGGATGGCGTACACAATGGAACTTCCACTGGTACCCTAACAAAAGGGAAACGTGCTTCATTAATTCAGATGAGAATGGCTGGCCGTTATCAGAATACACGACCCTAGGGAGTCCATAACGGGGGAAATATTCACGAACCAGCTGCTTGGCAGTGGTCGCGGCTGTGTAATCTGGGACTGGATATGCTTCTGTCCACCTGGACAAAGCGCATACAACTACAAGGACATACTTGAAACCTCGACATCGCTCCATCTGAATATAATCCATCTGGAGGACTTCAAAAGGGTGGTCAGGGGGTTGGAATCCACCTTGTTCCACCGGGACACTTTTTCCTGGATTGAATTGACAACATATCATACAAGTACGGACTTTCTGCTTGGCTGCAGCTCGTAAATGCTTGTTAAACCAAATGTTCTGGATACTGTCTAACATGGCTTTTTCTCCTAAATGTGCAGGACTATGTGCGGTATTGATAATGACTTGAACCATTGAGTCGGGGAGAAACCATGTGGCTCTGCCCTTCGTCACTTATCCCTGATCTGTCTGGACCCCTCCTTGTTCGGACCATTTCTTGATTTCTTCGGGAGTAGCATGTAACTGGATATCTATGACATCTTGAGTAGGGTCCTTAACTGTCATACAAGTAGTCTGTTCTAGAGTGGATGTCGGTGTCTTGTTAACTGGTATGTCTGGTGTCTGTGCTGTAAGCTTGGCTGTTCGATCTGCTAGATCATTACCTTGAGAAATAATGTCAGTAACTTTCGTATGTGCTTTGCATTTCATGATAGCGATAGCTGTTGGTAAATGTATTGCATCTAACAGAGCTTGAATGAGGAGACCATGCTGAATCTTGGTTCCATGAGAAGTCATGAAACCTCTCTCCTGCCAGAGCACTCCGAAGTCGTGTACAACTCCGAATGCGTAGCGTGAATCTGTGTAAATATTAACTTTCAGGTTCTTGGCGTGTATGCAGGCTTGAGTCAGAGCAACTAGCTCTGCTGCTTGAGCCGACAGGGTGTCAATACGATGTGTCTCTATAACTTCAGTATCAGTAGTCACTGCATACGCGGCTACTAGTTCTCCTGTACTCGTTCTCATACATGAACCATCCACATAAAGTGTCAGGTCGGGATCTGGTAATGGAATATCTGTCAGGTCTTGTCTTGGTTTAGTCATAGTGTTAACAACTTCCACACAGTCATGTGTGACAGGATTTGAAGTAACTGACGGTAACAGTGTAGCAGGATTTAGAACGTTGCAGCGTCTGATTTCTATGTGTGGCTGGAACAGTGTCAGTTCATAACCTGTTAAACGTGCAATTGTCAAGTGCTGAGTCTGTGTTCGGTTTAAAAGAACTTCCACGGAGTGTGGAACTTGTACTGTCAGGGAGTGTCCTAATACTATGGAATCACTTTGTCTGATAGCTAGTGCTGTGGCTGCAACTGACTTGAGGCACGCAGGCAGAGCCTGGGCTACTGGATCTAGTGTGCTCGAAAAATAAGCACAGGGCTTGTATTGTCCTGCTTGATCTTGTGTAAGAACAGATAATGCTGTACCATCACGTTCTGTGACAAAAAGTGTAAAAGGCTTATTGTAGTTCGGTGTAGCTAGGACAGGAGCTTGGCATAAGGCTTTCTTTAACTCATTAAAACTAAGTGTATGTTCAGATGTCCAAGGGAGAACAGTCGATACGGCTGCCTCCTGTGTCGTTAACTGTATCAGTGGCTTGGCTAGAAATGCATACTGAGGAATCCATTGTCTGCAATAGGAAGTAAGGCCGATAAAAGCACGTACCTCCTTCTGGGTCTTGGGCTGAGGAAGACTCGCTATTAACTGGATACGATCAGGTGTCAACTGCCTACCCCACTTGGACAGTAAGTGGCCTAAGTAGATCACTTGCTGGACACAGAATTGAAGCTTTGAAGGAGACACCTTGTGCCCCATCTCGGCTAGGAAATACAGGACTGTAAGCGATGCTCGCTCACAAGCACGTTCAGAACGGGCAGTGATCAGTAGATCATCGACATATTGGAGCAGGGCAGTGTCAGTTGGCATGTGAATGTTGTCTAGTTGTCTCTTAAGTGCTTGACTGTAAATACTAGGACTTTCTGTGAAACCTTGAGGAGCTCGTGTGAATTTATAGCTCCTTCCATTTAAACAAAAACCGAAAAGGTACTGGCTGTCTGGATGAATAGGGACACTGAAAAATGCGTTTTTGAGGTCTATGACTGTGAAAAATGTAGCCTCAGAATCAATGGCTGTCAATAGAGATGAGATATCTGGAACAACTGGATACTGGGGGATGATACATTTATTAAGTTCTCGAAGATCAATCACTAATCGATATACTGGGGGTGCATTTGGATCAGTACGTTTCATGACTGGAATGATAGGAGAATTACATACATTGGAGTCAGTTTCTACAACTACTCCTTGAGCAATGAGCTCGTCAATAATTTTGGATAAGGCTGCTACAGCCTCAGGTGGCAATCTGTACTGTCTGATTCTTGGCAGGACTATACCTTGCTTGAGAGTCACACGATGGGGTGTGATTTGCATAAAACCAACATCAGTTGGACCTTGTGCCCATAGATGCTGCGGGACATTAGACAATCTTGGATCAAAATCTCGTAATACATAGTGACCCTTGAAGTCACGTAAAAACAAACGTATTCCCTCTGGGGAACAGCAAATAACTGCACCTAATTCTTTCAGTGTCTTAATACCTAACAAATTTTCTGGACATGACTTCGTAAGCAATAGATCAGTAGTTCGGGACAATGGACCTACTTCTAGAGTAACTGGTTTTGATATCTCGTTTACAATAGGCTTTCCTGAAAATCCAAGGGAAACATTTCTAGAGCCTGAGAGCGGAGCCCCTGGAACCTCGTTGTGACTAATGGTAGTCCTACTTGCCCCTGTATCAATCAAAAACTTTCTGTCTTTCCCTAATACTTGACTATGAACATAGGGACCTTCTTGATCTACAGGAATCTCGATGAGAGGCAAGCCTACCTCCCTCTCTAGGCTGTTTCATGAATACGCTTGATACTCTGGATACTCTGTCTGTGCATACTGGTACATCTGCTGTGTAACATGCTGTGTTGCAGCAATAGGCTGCGGTGCTGGAACTGTCTGTTGTGCATTCTGTGGCTGAGAAGTCTGTGAAACTTGTTCTTGTCTAGGCGGACGTGGTCTTTCTTTAGTTTTACCAGTGGCTATGTTGTGTTTCAGAACTGCACACTCGTTTATAAAATGACCTGGCTGTTTACAATAATTGCATGTCCCTTTAACGGGAGCTGCAGGATGACTGGCTTGATTCGGACCCCTCTTCTGACTGTCTTGAGGAACAGATTGTGCAACTAGTACTTTCATTTTCGTGTCTTTCATACGTCTTCTCTCGTGTTCTTGCTCTTCTCTGATTCTATTCTGGTGATACTGGAGCATTTGGAGCATCTGGGACGGGGTACTAGCTTGCCAAGTACTTTCGACTTTCAAAACTCGATTTTTAACTTGTGGACTTGAATTCTCGACTAATTTAGTAACAAAAAGATGAGGGTATGACTCGCTACTCGTCTTCAAACCACTGTTTATTATAAAACATTTCTCAAATCTAGAATAAAAATCACTAGTGTCTTCGTCTTGTTTCTGTTTACAGGCTGAGATTGCATCCCAGTCTTCCTTTTTAGTGGCTAATAATCTAGGCAAAACTTGTATTAATAATTCTGGTAATTCTTTACATTTGTCTCCAAGACCGGTACCTGGTACTCGTATCTTATCTTCAGCCTCTAGAGCTGTCCAATCGATCTTTTTCTCTCCCACCTCCCAATCCTTTTCCTTGAGTTTTTCATATATGCCTGCAGGCAACAGGACTTTTAGCATTTTAATAATATCTGGATACGTGTATTCTCCCATACGGAGCATGTCTTTTAATTCACGGTGGAACCCTGCTGGATCTTTGTCGTGACAGGGAATTAATTTCTTCATCTCCAAGAGTTCCATCTTTGTAACTGGGGTGTAAACAAATACTCGTTGCATTTCACCATCTGGTGTCCTAACTGGGTGTACTTCTCGTAACGGATGCTGTCTGTCTATGTAAAACGGTTTACTTTCTGGAGGTGAGACATGAACAAAATGCGGGTTCAAAAACGTTCTGTATTTGTGGCGCTGTTCTAGAATGACACTAATTAAATCGGTACCTAAACCTTTCCATCTATACTGGAGTAGCTCGTTCAGGACATCATGTAACGGGCCTGGATCAGAATGTTGACCCTCATACAGAGTAATGAGCTGCTGGATCATATACATACCCACCAGTCGCTGCTCGGCTGGGGGCAGTTTCAGAAACATTTGTGCCACTATTTCGTCTGGAAAAGTGGTAGAATCAGTAATCCATCGGACTGCTGATCGGGCTAGTTCTTGTTCATGCATAGTACTTAACTCATTATAACCGATTCGTGATTTCAGAATGTGATCGGTAGCTTGAAATACTTGTTCTAGAGAACCTTGTTCTGGTGCTGGAAGATGAAAGACTTTCTTGTGTTCTAGGCGTAAATGTCGGTCTGGAAGTCTAGATTTACCTACATACGCTATTCTGGCGGTATTCTCGTCGTCTACCTCTTCAGTAGAAGAGTCATTTTCTTTCTCGCTTACTTGTGCTTCTTTGCGTTGTTCGTGTAACCTTATTATTTCTTTACGTATTTTCTTGTACATACTCTCTATACTATTGAGTGTCTTGTGCTTACCCTCGGCTATGTTATCACTCCACCTTGTCAGAACTTTCATTTCGACCGGATCTTTAGTCGGGGAATCTTGTTCCCGTATTAAACAATTGATCAGAAACTTTAATAACATGAACTGGATCTCAGCTTTCCTGAGAGACATGACTTCAGCAATACTTTCTGGATCTTGTCCTGTACGAATGAAACAATACATTCTGTCTAGATCTTCTTTCATATTCGGTAGGGTGACCAAATACTCGGACACCTGCCTTATACGTACGGAATATATAACCATACTATCCTCGCCTGGGACTGGATCATAACAGCATTCAGTAAGAAGTCGCCTGATTTCTGCAATAGTCTTATATTTGGGCGTACGCTGTAACGCACGTTCATGTAACTCGACTGCTCCTAAACGTCTACTTGGCGGCGGGGTACCAGGAGGACCTCCTCCCGCGGCCCCTATACTGGAATCGTCGACGGATACTCTTCGTGCTGGCAGAGTGACTGATGTGGCGGGAATTTGTACTACGGGCTGGACCGGGGGTACCGTAACAGGTGTTGTAACAGGTGCCCCGGTGGCTGGAGGAGCAGAATTTACATTATTTACAGGAGCTGGTGGAACAGGATTTGCATATTCTGGGACTGTGTCGTCCAAATAGGACGAGAGAAAAATATCAGCTGCGGTCTGTTTGTGACGTAGCTTGGTCGGAACTAAGGGTGGCGGAAAATTACTGGATGCTTCCGGGGTTGCTTTTGGCAAGCCCTCGGCAAGAAGAGGATTCATACCCTTAATGAGGGCATTCCTCTGTCTGTCTGACTGTTCGGTTTTAACTCGTTCACCTATTTCGATTAGTTCCCTTTCTTGGGCTCTTTCTAAGGATTCTCTACTTAATTCTGACTTTCTGATTTCTTTTTCGGTTCTTTTATGAGATTCTTTGCGCCATAACTCGATGGCATCTTTCTGTGACTGTCTGGCTTTCTTTTTCCATAATACTTCTTCTACTCGCATGATGCACTCGGCATCCCATGTACCCGATACGGGCCATCTATACTTTTCTTCTAACTGTTTGGTGTACTCCACCCACAAATCTAGATACAATATGGCACTTATGCCATGCTTTTGATACATAAAATGACCTGGACTGTCCCTAGGCGGGACAGGAACTGCTTCTTCTAACAGACCTTTTCTAGTTTTTAACTGACGTAACTTGGAAAACAATGGCATGACTGGGCTGGAGTCTAGACACAATACAATACACAATGAACACAATGATTACTAAACAACACATTCATACCACGACATTGAAATACATGAATGACATTTAGGATAACAGTTCGGACAAAACACTACCTGGAATACTGAAAACAGAATACATGAATTTCTCGAGAACAGAACGGACTAGAACAGAAACTAGATGCACTGCTAAAACAGTACGAAACTTACCGGTCTCATAAAGAGACACGTCAGGACCCGCATCCACCTAAGTGGACACTTCGTGTTGGATCTGTGTACCCAAACCCACGGACCAGAGACAATGCAATTGACCCTGTCTAGATACTACCCCAGCAACGGTACTCACCGGGCAGCAAGAACGGAAGGCCTCGGACTGGACTGGACTGCTTCGACGACGGACGGACTTCGGACTTCTGTTACGGGTGGGCCTCCGGATACCTCGGACCTTGGACTCTCGGCTTGGGCTCTGGTCGGGACTCGCCGCGTTCCTCCACCGCCTCGTCTGGATGCTGGACCGCAACCTCCGTCTCCTCCGTGGGCCTGAGGGATACTTGAAGCAGAAATATCTGCACGTGCACGGTATGGTTCCGTCACGGCTGCAGAGGATCAGGGGGCTTGCGTGGCTTCTCCGGCGCGTGGGGAAAGGGCAAGTCCCTATTCGGGCGCCATTATGTGGTAAATAAATAAATAATACCTCTATTTTTGACTGGATATAACAATAGCAGATAGCTCAATAAATAAGAGTCAAGATTCGAGGTAGTAGGAGTTTGCAGGTTTAATACAGCATAAAGGACAGGAACAGGACAACCTGCACGGGCAAGATCTGGGATGGCTAGCCAACAGGGGGGCCCCGACAGCCGTCGGGCAGGATCTGGAATGAGCGCGCTAGCTTTTAATAACAATACACAAGTATATATACTAAAACAATTGCATTACAGTACATACAATAGGCGGAACAGTGGGTGGGGCCTGTAACAGTCGCGAGAGATAAGGCAGAAAGGAGGTGTAACAAGAGGCGTGAACAGGGCGTATACATAGACATGTGATGTAAACGTAACGGAATATGTCACAAATGGGGCGGAAACATGGAGGGGGCTACCTAAGGAGCCGGGACCTCTAACCTAGTGGTGCGCGCAAGCTGGCAATGACGTGTTACTAGGGAGAAGCTGGGGGCTATGACTTCTGAGCTAGGAGGAGAGACGAAAGTCTGGAGAGTCAGAGCGACATGTACCTAAACACTATCTAGTATCTGATGTTTAGAGAACATGTTGATAGAATCCAAAAGTTATCAGGGCAAAGGCTAACAGACACTAAGACTGGTGCATGCATTATTCTACATGTAGTGTGTGTTGAGGAATATTAAATGACCATAAATACAGTATTTCTCTTACATGGAGACGTAAAGGCTTAGACGATGACTGAAACTATTGATGCGATTCAGTAGCTTAGGAATGCAGAGAAGGAGAGCTGGACTGATAACTGGAATCATAACATACTCTTGGCAGACTGGCAGGCAGAGCCAGGCCGAGCCGGGCACTGTGAGGCAGGAAGTAAGTGAAGGGTCAGGGATACAGGTGGGGGCTGTATCGCTCCTCAGCGAGGGTTCAGGAGACAGGAGCTGAATCTGAGTCCAGGCCCTTTTGAGGCCTAGAAAACAGGGACTTTACAATAAAATAACGTGCACACTGAGAAACGTGGCAACGTAGCTTTACATAGGCCTAATACTCGTAGCTTTCACGAGAACTGGAAACTGGCATACTAGAGATGGACACAACTGTAATTGCGTCTTTAATCGATCATGGGGAATACATATGCATATTAATCGTGCACATATAGCATAGGATGGGGGACACGTAGGGACACAGAACATGGCAAAATCTACTTTTCCACACCACTCTGCCACCCCAGTTCAGACATGGCCATATGCAAATCAGTCTGACCCAGTGCCTCATGGGAACAGTCCAGCCCGGTAGAGAATGTGGACTTCTTTGATAAACATATTTCTGATTGGTTAAAAACAGCAAGTGATCATTTTGCCCCCCTAAAAAAAATCAAAATAAACCGGAAAGCGGAAGCTCACAAATGGTTCTCTCCCAAATTAAAGGAGATGAAACTATTACTCCGTCAGAAGGAGAGGAAATGGAGAGCTAGTTACGACCCTGGAGACAAGATCCTTTATAGACAAGAACAGGCAACCTATAATAAAGCTATCAAGGTAGCCAAGACAGAACATTTCTCCTCTAAGATCTTGACGTCCATTAACAAATCGAGAGAAATCTTCTCGATTGTGGATGAACTTTCCAACCCTGACAGAGTGTCATCTAAACCAATTCCCACACAGGAACTTTGTGACAAATTGAACACATTCTTCCTGGAAAAAATCACAGCAATTAAAGCTAGCATTACTTGTTCTCCATCAGCTGTGATCCCGCCTGACTCCTTCAGGAACACATGTACGATGGACAGCTTCCCTACAATCGATGCAGAATTACTCACCTCTTTGATGTCTAAAGTTAAATCTGGATCCCCCCGTGATTGCTGCCCCCCACACATAATGAGGGAAGTCTTTTCCATTCTTCCTCAACCCGCTCTATCCCTTTTAAACTCATCACTTATTCAGGGTTGCGTCCCAAAATCTTTTAAGGACGCTACTGTGGTCCCTCTAATAAAAAAGGCTGGTGCGGACTTATCAGAACCATATAATTACCGCCCCATCTCCTTGCTGCCATACTTAGCTAAGGTTTTGGAGGCACATGTTGCAAAATCTATGTCTGCCTTTATAGAACAGTCTGAACATCTGGACCCTCATCAAGCCGGCTTTCGTCCAGGACATTCGACTGAGATAGTTATCTTGGCTGTCCTGGACGAGCTCCGCAGGGAGGCTGACATCGGAACCCCCCAGGCTCTGGTCCTCTTGGATTTGTCTGCCGCGTTCGACACGGTGGACCATAAGATCCTGGTGGACCGTGTAGGACGCGCGGGCTTTCAGGGAAGAGCTTTAAGTTGGATCACTTCCTTTCTGGAGGACCGAACTCAGGCTGTCCGCCTGGCAAATTTTACAGCGCCAGGGTTGAGTACCAAGTGCGGGGTTCCCCAGGGTTCCTCCCTATCCCCACACCTGTTTAACATCTATTTACTCCCCCTAATCAAAGCCTTAAAACAGAGGAATGTAACAACATTTAATTACGCAGACGATCTGCAGCTTTCCTTCACCATAGATAACTCAACTGAATCTATCTCCAACTTCCAGGATACTATGGTGTTTATCCAGAATTGGATGGATCACAACCATCTGAAATTGAACCCCGGAAAAACGGAGGTACTGCTGATAGGAGATAGTTGTACCTCCTGGGGCCACCATTACTGGCCAGCAGAGCTAGGGTCCTTCCCTAAACCTTCCTCACACGCAAAAAGTTTGGGGGTGATTATTGACAAAGATTTGTCTCTAAACACTCAAGTGGGTTCAGTGGTGTCTAAATGCTTTTTCCAACTGCGAAAGATCCAAAAGATACATCATTTGCTCACCCAAGCAGCATTGATACAAGTTGTGATTGGCCTAGTCTTATCCCATCTAGACTATGCTAATTCTATCTATTTAGGCCTCCCCTCTTATCAGATCAAGAGGCTCCAGCTTGTACAGAACCAGGCAGCAAGACTGATTTATCAACAGCCCAAGTGGCAATCGGCCAGATCTTTGATAAAAAAGCTGCATTGGCTCCCACTGCTCCAGCGGGCCACCTTCAAAACCGCCTGCCTCACATTTAAATCCCTAAATTGTTATAGTCCAACCTTTATTAACAAATTGATCCTGAGGTATGTTCCAACCCGCGATCTCCGTTCTAAACATCAAAATCTGTTGGTGAGCACAAAATTCAAACGCAAGCGACATGGTGGGTGTCGATTTGCATATTTGGCACCACAATTATGGAACTCACTCCCATGGGAAATCCGTTCCTGCCCCGACCTGCTTCAGTTCAGAAAGCAGCTTAAAACATGGCTGTTCATACAGGCACATGAGTAATCTGTCCCTACCGAAGTCACGTCAGAACAGTCAACTCAGAACTACTCAAATAGCGCCATGAAACCTTGGTCTAAGTGCGCTTTACAAATGGGTTGTAACATAACATAACATAACATAACTGCCAAGCCATGTCTTCCCTGGACCGGAAACAAGCTTCTGAGGACCGGTTTCTGGCATTCCAGCCGTCTTCAGCCCGGCTTGCTTGAATCCAGTGGCAAAGTGAGCAAGGGTCTCACGTCTGAGCATACCCTGCCACACTTATGGTGGACAAAAGCGCTACAAAAGGGGGTGGTGATGGACGGAGAATGTGAATCAATCAAACACTCACACCCAGTCAAAAGATCTGGGTTTAATCAATCACCGTTCTTTAGCCCACTCTGCCACCCCAGTTCAGACATGGCCATATGCAAATCAGTCTGACCCTGTGCCTCGTGGTAAGTGGGCATTTCTGTGTGCTATGTGTCTTTGTGCCTGCTTGTTGTGAATTACATTGCTGGCTCTGGATGAAAGGGGCTGGGGAGGTGCAGTGGCTCCAGAGTGGCTGGGTGAGTAAGCGCTAGGCTGAATAGGCTGACACTGCATTTGCAGTGGGAGGAGTAGCACCTAACCCTGAATAGGACTATGCCTGCTTTACACAATGCTGGTTCTTCCCCCCTGTAGTGTGTCTGTGGCCAGAACCTACACTAACAATGGGGACTGTTGTGCACTTGTTGAGTGCCCCCCAGAACTGGTTTGGACTAGGTTCAGTGCCCTTTGCCAGGGCAGAACAAAGACATTATGGGATATAAATATTGGGGTTGTGACCCCATGTAAAAGTGCTGTGCGCTTACTTGGGACTTGTGGCCGGTGGGCTGCTGGACGGCCAGGACGAACTGCCGTGGGACCCAGTTGCTGCCTGAGGGGTTGGAAGGACTGCCCTCTGCTGGAAGGCCTTGCGTGCTGGCCTACCTCTGCCCACCTATGCCCTTGTGGAGGTCTGGCAAGGAAGCTCTGCCTGCTCCCTCTTGGTGGCTCCGGGTGGGAGACAGGCTAAGCGCTGTACTTTTCTTTTGATCTGCCCTGTAAACCCAGCACGTAGCGAGCGCTCTGGTTCCTGTGATCTGGAGGGCCTGAGAAGGGTATTGTGCCCTGAGCGGTGTGGAGAGCGCTCCAGGATTGCTGTGCCTTGGGGGTTTGGGGCCCTGACTGGGGCTCGTGTGGCAGGATTGCCCGGCAGGCGCAGAGCGAGAAACCTTGCCATTACCAAATAGCAGATGGAGACCTCCATAATTACTAGCGGGTCGGAAGTCAGGTGGAGGCTCAGCCAGACTGTGGGCTGGGCCCGTGCAGTGGAAGCAGATGCTGAGGGCAGGGCATGCCCGTAACTGGAAGTCAGTCTGTTTCCTGGTTGTGGGCGAGGTGTTCAGCGCGCTGTCCGCGCGGTGGAAGAGGCGCCAGTGTCTTCATACCTGGGAGTCTGGCAACAGCGGTCTGGGAGATCCGGAAGGATCCCAGAAGCACTGCAATGCTGGGGCAAGAGTCTTTTTGTTGCTCCACACCGGGGGAAGCAGCGCTCCCCACTCTGCCATAAGAGAGGGAAAAGCAAGGTGAGGAGCCGAGTCGGCGTCACCACACATGGCCAGGGTAGCAGCTGCCTCGGATGGTAGTGGGCAGCTGCCTGAGTGACCCTTGGCCCCACAGCCCTACTTTTGTGGGCAAAGGCCTTATTGGGGGGCTTGGAAGCTCGGGGAAAACCTCAACGGAGGCACCCGAGCCTTGGTAGGGAAGGGCCCTCCATAGAAATCACCGCACAGTCCAGGTGGTGAGCACAGAGGCGTTAGTAATGCTGATTGGGGGCCAGTGGGCTCTCAGAGAGATTGTTGCCTATAAGCAATTACGTTTATGCCTGAGAAGGGCTAATGCAATGTACACTGTGGCAGGTGTTACTTTGGTGCACTGTTCCTGATTCTAAGGCCTAATGAGCTATGCTAAGTGACCATGTGTGCAGTGATAATGATATGGTATACTGCTGCTGATGAGGTTTAGGCCTAAGGTAGGGCTGATGTGATTATGACGTATGCATAACATGCTATACTACGTAATGCTATGATGTTCGTGCCCCAAGCGCTCCTACAAATAGTTACTGGTTGCCTTCACTAACTGTGAATTATGATGTTATGATAGTGGCCCGTTTAGCCCTGCAGCGTATATAATGCCTGTAAAGTCATACCAAGTGCCAGGTGGCATAGTGTATATATGTAATTACGTTCTAATGTGTTTTATGAGCAATACAAAGGCTATTTTTGATATAACCTTGTGTGGAGTTTCTTTGGTTGTGTGCGTAGTTTGTCGCTGCTGTGTGTGTGTGTGTGTTGCACAAACGCTTTACACATTGCCTCTAGGATAAGCCTGACTGCTCTGCCAAGCTATCAAGGGGGTGGGCAGGGGTTATCTTCGATGTGTAACTCCCATTGGTTTTGATATGACTAGAGTGGTGGTTTCTGCCTGGCTTAGGCGCATGCCCTAGCAACCAGAAATCCAATTTCAACATTTATGAAGCAAGTTAAGTGGATTACTACTTTTGGCAAAGAGTTCTTTTTTTTACTTGTAGTTTATCAGTTTAAATCTTTCTACTCTAGCACAATGGGCTATGAACCATCATAAACAAGCTGCATGCAAACTGCAAAGCATTCTTTTCTCCCTCAATCTATCGTTATATTAAGCTTGCTGAAAAGGGTTCCCTTGGGTCGTTATAATGTCTTATTAGTACATACAACCCTAACCACTGTGTTACGTTTCAAATCCTGACTCTCTGTTCTCCTGACCATGCACTCTTAACATATAATGACTAACAGGAAGGATGATATGTGACTCCTACACCATGTAACCCCCATTGTCTTATGTTACATTTTCTGCACATTGATTTAAATACTTGAATGGCTTATTGCCTCTTTAAGATTTGTGCATGTGACATTAAGTGCTTTGACACCCTACATTAGGACGAGTAGCACTCTAAAAGAATTAAATAATAAAACATGATTGGAATTTAAATAATTTTTGTATAATTACGCTTACAGACAGATACATCTGCCATTCTTACAATGAATGCATATTTCATATACAAGAGTTGAACAAAGACGAAAACCTGCCTCCAAATCATAGTTTCTCTTAGGTACTTCTGAAGCGATAAGCTGTGTGCTTTTGTTTCCTTCCATTACATTGGCATCTAGGTATTAGGCTCTAGATAGCTCGCAAACCTCACAGCCAGGATGACACTGGAACAAAAGTAGAGTTGACAGCCCTTTACATCAGGCCTTTGTTTTGGGCCCAGCTGGAACTGAAAATAAGAAAACCCCTTCACCATGAATGGAAAGCAGGCAACGTGTGGGCTTTTCTGTATGTGTCATCGGCTAATTACATCAGGACAAATTCAGCAGTTTTCACTGGGGCCCGCTTGGATCCTGTTTCTGGCTCAATAACAGCTTCTGCATGGTTATGATGTGAAATGATATGACATGATAAGGTATATGATATATGATATTTATGATATATGATATGCATGATAAGATATGATGTGATGTGATGTGATATGATATGATATGACATGATATAAGATATGCATGATAAGATATGATATGATATTATATGTTATGATATGATGTGATGTGATATGATATATGATATGTATGATAAGATATGTGACTTCTACACTTTGCAGTCACCCAGTTTTATGGAACACATCCTGTACATTCATTTACAAATGTATATAATTTATTGTATATATAATATGCACATGTTGATGTAAAGCGCTCTGATATCCTGCATAGGGCTATAGAAAAAAAATATTGGTACTTAAATTATTTCAACATCTCCTCAGGGCTAGTAAGTGCTATATACATTACATTTATTTTGTGTAAATACTGGGAAAGACCAACACATCTGACATTCTTACAGTGCATGCATATCTCTTAAAAAGAGACTGAACAAAGTGAAAAGCTGCCACTCTTACAGTATGTGTAACAGAGTTAGCCTTTGTTTCCCCTCTGCTGCATTTCCATCAGATGTCAGGCTCATGCCTGCTCCAAGCCAAGAGACTGATATGAAATAACATGACATGATAAGTTATATGATATATGATATTTATGATATATGATATGATATGACATGATATAAGATATGCATTGTTAGATTCTCCACGACTGCACACAGGCTCTGCAATGGCAGACTTGAGTTGCACTTTACAAACTGCTTCTGTGGGTGGCACAACCAGTGCTGCAACCCCACCAGCAGCATTTGATGTACATGCCCTGGGCACAAGCAGTACACTGTACTAGGGTCTGACAAGTAAACCAAACCAGCCATTCATGGAGTCACTAATCCATACTTCAATTTACAATAGGGAGATCATATGCACTTTAGCACTGATCAGCAGTGGTAAAGTGCCCAGAGTCATAAAACAGCCAACAACAGGTCAGAAAAAATACAGGAGGAAGTCAAAAAGTTCAGGGATGACCCTGCAAAAAGGGCCAAGTCCAACATGCATGATAAGATATGATATGATATAATATGATGTGATGTGATATGAAATGATATATGATATGGTATGATATGGTAAGATATATATGATATGATGTGATATGATATGATATGATAAAGGAGACATGCAGAGCACTACAGCAGGCCTGAAATGGGGGAAACATTGTTTAAAACGAATGTGATACATCGCATGCCGTTACAATGCAAGTCGTTGCAACAACTTGCTGTAGGGGGCAGAAGGTGTTGAATTTGTTGGATTTTCAATCCAACACGTACCCTACTGTTGCACACACTGGAGTTGGAATAGTAAATTATACTATTCCAAACTCCAGCGCCCCCCCTACAGCAAGTCGTTGTATCGACTGGCGTTCTAATGGCATGCAATGTAACAACGCATCATTGTAACAACTTGCGTTGTAATGGCGTGTGTGGAAAACGCATGTTTTGTAATGAGTGCAATTCCTGAAATGGTTTCTTGGGGAGTTGATAGGGAGAATGAGTCGGAACACTCGGGCCAGCAGGGAGGCCTACAAAGAATGGCAGGTTTTGTGATGCTTGTGCTATTTTAAATTGATTCATTTAGCTTTCAGCCTAGTGGTTTACGAGCGCCACAGTTTCTCCTCTTGTAGGGTGAAATTCCTCACTCTGCTTATTGTAACAAAGGGTAGTACTTGTGATGTGGGTTAAGGGGCACCCAGGGAATAACAATTTTTAAATTGTTCTCTAGAAATATGGGTCCTTGCTTACGCTTATTCTTTTGTGGACTGGATGCCCGGGCAGTGGTGCACATTAGGGGTTACATATTGTTTTTTGAGATATAAGATTATAGAAGCTGCGTCTGCGTGTCTGAGAGGCCCTACATGACCCTGTGAGTTGACGATCCACTGAAGACGGTGCTAAACCTGCGATCCTAGTCCAAATCCAATGCTGTGGCATGTAGGCTTGAGGCCATGAGTGTTGTTGCAGTTGTCATGGAAAAGAATAGACAATAATTTCAGCGGAGATATCCAGTAATCAATTAGAGTGGGCTTTGCCAAGTCTTAGATTCCCTACATTCTGGATTCTGGTTACCAAGCATCTCCCTCTGATATATGAGTTAGCAGAGAAACTATGTCAAATGGAAAGGCATTACTTTACAGCAGTCTTTCGTAGCTGAGCCTGAGTTTATCTGGTCTTAGAGCAGGACTCGAGTCGAGGGTACACGTATGTGGACGGCGTCTACCCACTATTTTCACATGGTGTACGCCGTCCACCCTGCCAAGAATTTGGGCCGCACTGAATAATGTGCTGAACTCGTTCCGGTTTAATTTCTAAACACCAGGACACTTTCAGCAGCGCTTGCCTGTTGTCTGCTTTCCATCTTCAACAAGCAACACCATGCGCTGTGATGTTGTGCGCTGTGATGTTGCACGCCATGATGTCACTTGCATACTGCCTAACTAGGTTAGTCCGCCCACTTCTTTTTTTAGGACTTGTGCCCTATCTTAAGAGTCTTGTTGGCAACAGCCTCTTGTGCACTTAGACCTGACCATTCCCAGAGATTGAGGAGAAAGATGTTTGTAGAAATGTGTCTTGACTCCTGGACAGTGGCTGCACGACAACAGGATAAGTAACACAATAGTGTAGTAGATTAGTTAGTGCTTTGGAAACATAACCTCTATAGATTTTGACCACCTGCACCACTTGTGGGAGTCCCTACTGCTGCCTAGAAAGATCAATTGCCCATTTCTGTTTATCAGTCTACATTTGTAAAGAATGTATTGTATTGGCTCTCACTGTATTTCTGGCTTTGGGTAAAACAGGCTCATCACTAAAACTACTTTTCATCTCTTTTGGTCTAGGATCACGGAGAGGCGGAGTCAATCTTTGGCACTTGCCGAACTCCCATGCATCAGAACTCCCATCTGATCAAGGCTTTCACACCCAGACGTGTCACTGTTCCATTTGGACATCAGAAGCCATTTGCAGGGTCTTGAAGTGATCTCAGTCACGAGAAGCCTGGAGACCAGACCTACTACACCTTGGATAACACAATCCTCTAAGTGTCCGAAACTGGGGACTGCTATTATGGTCTCAGGGAGAATGGGCCTTGAGCAACTATCAGTGGTGGTGCTTCCAGCCTTCTACAGAAAGATGTTGCCCACAAACACTCGACATTTCCGGCACTTCAGACATCCTCTGGTCCACGTCAAGGATCTCGCAAACCAATTCTTTATCTGAAAGGAGTATTGTTTTAGGGTGTCACACACGCATCATATTGCAGAAGCAGTGTAGTGCTTCTGCCATTCTCACCGAATGAGAAGCATTGCCCTCTCCACTGACACAGCTGGCTTTCCACCTCCCTATGCTACCATTGCTCGATTTCTTTCCACTTCTGGATATGATCCTGTGAGGGCCTGGGGAGGTCAGGCACAGAGGAGGGGAGGGCGGGCGCGAAGACGTTAAGATGTGGAGCCCTCCCCAGCTGAGAGGGGCTCCGTGGAGGCACACACTGGCTGACGGAGATGGGAACAGCCTGTGGAGCTTTGCCCAGCGCCCCAGCCTGGTGAAGGATGTCCAGCAGGAGCTCGCAGGATGGGGAGCGCAACAGTGAGAGCCCACGCGGCGGCATTGACGAGCGAGAGCGCATTAGAACCCAGATGAAGATGGTCATTGGGCAGCTGGAGGGCATCCTGCAGGAGCTGAAGGAGGTGGCTAAGGAGCTGCGTGAGGTAAGAAAGCTGAAGGGTCACCCTAAATGCCATAGGTTGTTGATAAACTGCCAGTTTGCCTGTACTGTGCCATGTTTGGGAACTTTCAAGGAATATGTTTGCAACACATGAAAAGCAGGGGGAGATTATGAACATCCAATTGGAAGGAAACCTGAGATCTTTATAGCTTCTTTCTGTTCTGTTCCACAATATTAACCATATGGTCTTGCAAAATTTACTCATCCTCAGCCAATCAAAATTATGCTTTCGGCAAGGGCTTATGAGCACCAATTGATTCTGATAAGTGCCAGGCCACCTTTTAAAAAAATGCGTTATAGCCTCCAGCTTTCTGAGATGTCGCAAAGGTGTTTCTCTGTTTTTTGGATCCTCTTTTCCTCAGCGTAGCATCCCACTGTTTTTACAAAGCCTGACTGGACTACGGAAATAGAGTTTATTTCTGGCTCCCAAAATATTGGTTATCTCTCTTACAGAGAGTGCAAATAAAGGTATATTTGACTATGTTATGTCAGTGGCTTAATGCTTTGAAGGGAGTGGCATACTTGTCAATCAGGCTGCTCCTTTTAGGTCGCAAAACTATAAGCTGGCGCGTTCCTCTCAGATGTGTGGCTCCCAATCACCAACACACTTCTGATCCCTAGACCTACCAAAGTCAGAGCTGGAAAAATGGCTTTCAAAGCTGTGGATACAATGATCTGGAATGGCCTCCCATCGAACCTCAGCCAAAAACAGCACTTGCCATCTCTTAGGAAGCATTTAAATACCTCTCTGCTTAGTCTAAAGATAACTGTTATCCAGGATGGTAGGTCTCTCCTGCCCTGAAGTCCATCCATAGCAGACTTTCATGTAGCTCGAAGCAGCTCCTACCAGTAGCTGCTCTTTATAAGTAACAGTTTGGATTGTACTTGTATAAACTTGATTAGGAACCCCCCTGATTAGGTCTAGCCTTCCAAACAGCTTTAAATGTCTTGCCCAAAAGGCCTGATCCATGCCAAATTTTCTGAGTATCCCGAAAAGATGCTTTTGCTTCCAACTAATTAAAATGAATGGTAACTTGAGTTAATTTCCATTGTGGATATACTGAAAGGCTGGAATGCACCTGACCCTCCTGGACCTGTGATGAATACCCATGTTTTACAACACTAACCCTAACACTGGGTTATAGCAGTTGCTAGATCCTGTGTCAGGCTGTTATGGACCGTAGGGCCATGATATCTTCCATACAACCAGGAGATATTGTCCTTTATATGAACAGTGTTATTCATTTAATGATTAAGGTGGGGTGCAGACTCTGATAGGGGAATGGAACCAGATGAGCCACTGATATGAGAGAGGCTGCTGATTCCACTGGAACACACTTGAATTCTGGAAAACATCAGCAGCTCCGCGGTGCCAGCAAATGGACCGGCCTCACTGTTTACCAGGATGTCTCATCAGAGAATGCAGAGAGTGACAGCACTCTCAAAGAAATGCTTGATCTGGACACTAGCTCAGGACTGTTGAGGCAGGCTCACTGTTACAGGCAGGGTCACTTTTGATCTATCATGGATTGGTGAAACAGTCGAATTAAGGTCATCTCCACGTCAACAGGGAGGCAATGCACGTGTCTTTGGCTTTTCATTTACAAAACTTTTTTTAGGTGTGTTAGTACAGTTGGTTCTACTGAAGCGATCAAGGCGATAACTCCAAGAATGCCTTAAGTTGGTTTACGAAAACCCAAAAGACCACTGCGTCCTGGGTGACATAGAGCCCTCTGGCTGTCTTACAGGAGGCAAAGAGAGTCCAGGATGTTCTCGACCATCAGCAGATTCAAGAACCCCTCTACTGTGTATTTCTTCCACGGCAGTTGAAGAGAATATATTGACCTTAGTGTGGCTCTGCCCTCTATTTGGGGAAAGGGGTGCATGTAGGAAGACAGAAAAAAGCCTCCATGAAAAGGCAAGTCGTTTTCCCAATGAAACTTTACATTTTTATGTTTGTTTGTCCTTTTTTATAACACAAAATGCAAAATCTAAAGTTTCAGCTTCAAAGATAGACATTGCCCAGTTTTTCCATATACTGAAAACAAATCATAGGCCCCGCTCCACCATTCTCTTGACAGTAATATGCAGTATTGAGTTTTGTATCAGTCGGTCATTTACACATATTGTAACTTGTCATCCATGCCACCATCCCTACACTGACCATCCCGCTGCCTGCTCAGAGAAGCAGCCTTCTTAGTCAATGGCTTACTCAGATCTTATTTTTTTGGTGGAGCACAGTGCACAACCTCAGTTCCTGCTACCAAACACTAGCCCAGAGCATGATAATATAATTCTTTATTCAAATAATATTTTTCTTTCAATCTTTGAAATAATTAATTAATGTTCCCAAACATCATGTACCTTGGAGATTCCAATCAGCTCCCAATTTCGGACACCATCCCGTCTAGTCTGATCCGGTAACAATTTTCGGTCCCATAGAGGAGTGCCCCCTGATACCACACCCTTTCATCATGTGTCTATCATAGCCTTACTATAAACATGAGCTTTCACTGATGTTTATTCAGAGAGCTCATTTTAGGTATATCCACCATAAATACCCCTTTCACCCATCGCATACCTATTCATCTTCTGTAAAAGCTTTGCTTGTGATGAGAAACTCACCTCACTCTGCACCACTAACTGAGAGGCCCAGTAGTAAGTTGTAATGTCCGGCGGCAGTATCCACCATCTACACCTATTTTCCATGTAGTTATCTCTATAGACCTTATATCCCACAGTAGAATTCGTAGTAAACCATCCACTCAAATGAAGACGTCTTTTAGTGCACTATGTAGTGTTTGGAAGCCGGTACAAAAGCTTAAGCAAAGTGGCCGTTTCAGAAAGCACTGTCCTTCCCACTAATGAAAAAGGCACTTTTCTCCAACGCATTACATCCCTCTTTTAGAGTGCAAATGCTTTGTTAAGATTATTTAGTAAAAATTATATCTAATTCCTAGCAATTCTAGGTGTACTAAAGGGGCTTCTCACGTCAGCATTCAGCGGCCATTCCAGAACCAGAAATTTGGGCCAGTTCTAATTTTAGTGCAAAAGCACGTACGGGAGAGTGGATAGTCGTTTCTGGGGTTTCTCCCAAGATAATTCATAATGGTATAATTTTTTTAACCCTTACTTAGGTAATATGTTTTTTATAATATAAGATGATCTAGGAATTATATTGGGCAGGGACCCATTTTACCCAGTACCTCAAACAGAAGCAGCCGTTCAGCAGAGTCAAATGCATTCTGTAAGTCCAAGGAAACCAGTACTTCTAGTACCGACTGCGACTATCGTACTGTAGGCAGCAATTAGATGCCATAAATGCAACCTTGCAGATCTATTCGGCATGAATAGCATTGATGTCACTATATTCAGTTGATTTGACAGCACCTTTGCAACCATCTGAGTTTTCCAATTTAGTAATATAATTGGTCTGTAGGAGGAAAGGTCCTCGGGTCTTTCCTTGTCTTGTATATCTGCGCTACTTTGCCCTTTTACCGTCTTCCAGCGTTGTCTGAAACATATTCAACACATGACCTTTCACTTTACTCAACAAACAGTTAAGGATCCAATCAGGAGTCTGTTTGGCTCTGGAGCTTAACCACTTTGCAGTTCTGAGATAGCTTCTACCTATTTGTCCTCAGACAGTTCATTATCTTGCTTTTCTATATCCATCTTGTCTACTTTTAGTACAAAGAATTCTTCTACAAAACATGCAATTTTCTTTTTCGCTATTTCCAATCTGGAAAGCTAAAATGTAGCAAATAGTTCAAGAATGTGTCTGCTAATGTGTTGGCTATCTCACTGTCCCTTTTCACTAAAGTATTACAGTCCTATCTCTATTGCTTAACCCATTCATTCTCACCCTCGCTCTTTCCACCACCAAGTAAGTAGACAGCCTTGTTACCGCATAATAGCAGGTAATTTTATTGCATGTCACCCCCACCAGTGCCTTATGCTTCTCTTTTGTACCCCCATTTGTCGTCCCACATTGTTGTCTTTATCTATGGTATACAGTTTTTTCTGATATGACTCCATCTCATTATTTTCAAGTCAACTGTCCGTTGGGTTTCCTCAAAATTCAGATCTGTATGTACGGTTGAGTGTCCAACTTTACTCTGTCATTAAAGTCCCACCCGCCCAGCCTCAAATCTTCCTGCCTGCTTCCACTCACTGACTTTATAATAATACTGAAGCTTGTAAAGCGCAAACAGCTACCTCACCTGGAGGTGTCCCGGCACTATGTGAGCAGCTAGATGGGAAAGTGACAAAGGTGGTTCAGATTCTCTGAGAAAAGAGCCAGGTCTTTAATTGCTTCCTAAACCCTGCTTCTGAAGTTGCAGCCTGAATGGAAGGCGGAAGAGCAATCCACAGCTTAGACGTGCCAGCAGAAAAGGTCCTGCCTCCAAGACGAGCCTTTCTGACTCGCGGGACGTGTAGTTGAAATAAGGAATTTGAACGCAGGCATCTCGCCTTCAGAGTCTTTATTAGTGGTGAGTGGTCTTTGATACTCTTTGCCACATATTTTATATCTCTAAATCTAAGTATTGTATCAGTGGTTATGAAAAAGTAAACCAATGTTGAAAATAAGTTATCTGCCTCTAAGTAATACGCGAATTGCCCTTCTCCTGCACATGACTATATTACTATGCGCTTAAAAATCCAGAACTTCAACACACCCCTTCACTTTTGAACTCCAGCCCACTGGTGAGGTATTAAACCAAATGTTATTCATTGTCTAGTCTAAGGCCAGATTAAAAATTCCTGCTAATCTTAAATTAGCCTTCTGTGCTTACATCAACACTTCGAACAGGTTTTCCAATACAGCAGCTTGGAATACAGAGGGCAGATATGATAATACCAGCAAAAAAGATTCACCATCACTTTTTCCTGAGACTTCCACATAACATCCCAGGAGATTTACCTACTGTTTTTGTCATTTAAAAGGGGTGTTATAGTTGGCATGTGCGAGCAACTGGCATCTCCCCTTCGTATAGATTTACAATTACTTCCAATTAAAAGTGTCTCTTGCAATAAGACCACGGTGATATGGTTTTCAATGTAAAATCAGCGTATTCTGAAAATGTTGGCTCAGAATTTGCAACTACCACTGTTTGCTGAAATGCTGTACATGAAAACCAAAAATTAATTATCTCACTTTCCCTCAAACCACAGACCTCAAACGTTTGCCATCCCAATGCCACATCACAAACAAACTAATCACTACCAGTTCAGAGAATGTTTTGAAACTTGGATGTTCCACCTTCCTTTGTGAAGTCTTTCATCTTTTGTATTGCTGAATCTATAGTCATCCAGGATGCCCTTGGGATGCCCTTGGGTAGCAGTGTCCTCAATAAGTCTTTCTCATTTATTCATTCAGACTGCCCGTCACCTGAACTCTATAAAACTAAACCAAATCAGCACCAAATCAGCACCTAATCAGCAGAGGGTGTCAATTTCAAGGGCGGAGATCTAGTCTAGCATCTCTGCCACTGCTCATAGGTAGGTTTATACTTTCTCAGTTCAGTCTGGAACATAGCATTTGTTGCCAGTTGAACTCTGCCATTACGAGTGAGTCTGCGCATTCCCACTGTCCTAAGTATTTCCATATCAGGTCAGGCTATCCGGTATCTCTTTATCATTCAGAGTTCCACCTTGTACCTTTATCATGACAATGTGGTAGCTCCATCATTCGTAGCTTGCATAGGTCAGACATGTGCTTCATTAGGTTTAGTCCCAGTTGCGCTTGCCCCTCTGTTGTCTCTGTTCGACCACCTTTGGCACTAGTCTCATACTTTTGTACCATTTCTTTGTTCTAATGTTGTTCCATGTTTACTACCTTTCCTCCTATAACCATGGTTTTTGGCCATGAGCCTGCCAATCCTACAGCTAGTCTCAGAAATCATCGGTGATAGAAAATGCCAGTCCTGACATTCATCCAGACTCTAAGCAATGCCCAATCGACATCATGCATTTGCATATCTCTGATTCTTTATTTTTTAACTTGCTTTTTATTAGTCCATAAAAGACCATCAGAATTATAGGTTGCAAAGTGTGATGCTTAGTCTAGTATGCAGGTGGGCAATCATTCATAGCAATAGGTAGACATTGGAGATAAACCATACAAGTTGTGTAATCATTTGAGTCCAGCACTCATATCTCTGATTCTTAGTTCTCGGTTTACCGTGTCAAAGCTTTGCCACTGCTTCTTCACCACCTGAATGAAGTCTGAAAACTACAAGAACTTTTCCTAGCCTAGGCACCTGTAAGGTGGCATCCCTCTCTTGAAAATTGAAGAGACATTCTTGTCTGTTCTTAAACACTGCTTCTTTGAGTGCCTGTTTCACAGTGAAAAAGGACAATCCTGTTAGACAAAACAGTTATGTTATAAACTCCTTCACAAATAACTCCTTTGTCCCACTGCCTTCTCCAGAACGCCAACAATCCTGAAATGGTTGTATCTTGATCTCTTCTCAGCATCTTCCATTATCAACACTTGCAGTTGGTTGTCAGTATGGATGTAAGTGGTTGTAGCTCTCTTAGGAACATATGCTTCTCCATTTAGTTTTGCTGCTGTATTTTCTTACTCCTGATCTTATCCCTGTTGCCTTCCTATTCGAATCTGAGGAGCAGAAAGCTATCCTTCCTACAGCAGTGTAAGGAGGAAATATCTCCAGTTCCAAAACTGTCGCGCCTGCAAAGGTTCACATTTCTAAATGTTCAGGGGATCACTCACTTGATTCCTTCTTTGGGGAATGTTTCATAAAAGGATATCCTCTCAATTGAGTTCCTTAACTCTAAGCCAGGGACACACAGTGATTATACCATCATCACTTTAGGGGTTAGTAGAACAGGCAGAGGGTGTTAAAGGAGGCAAAATCTTTAAGAACTGGAGTATCTCGATACAGTCCCTACGACTATTCGGTATCCTCTCCCACTTGAACATTTCAACAACGAGTAAGCCAGGCCAAATCAGACAAGAAGAGTTACTCGGTCTTGAGGAACACCCTGAGTAAATATCTGGGCAGACTACAAACTTGGCCAGAGAGATTACCCTGACACCCACTTAACACAAGAGCACTGAACCTGAATGGGGCTGGCTAGAAGACACACTAAACACAATTAGAAAGCTGCGATGACAGGAGATAACAAAAGCATACAGGCTGATAACTCCTTATAAGTATACTCCTGGAATATCAATGGACTTTCCAGCAAATTGGGTGATCCACTGACCCTGCAGTATCTACGCTCCTCCCCTGTGGTGTTATTGCAGGAGACCTGGGTGATGGAATCTGTGTCACTGTAGAGTTTCTGCAATTTTTCATTCTGGCAACCATTGCCCTAAAATATGGGCACTGAAAATGGTGTCTCGCAACCTATATTTCAACTGATGAAATGGAAGGTAAAGAACTAGAGGGCAAAGAGTAGGGTCTGGAATTCATGGAGCTAGCCCTGAAAAAATCTGCTAGTGTCCTAGCCACCATTGTTATAGTGAATGTATAGATAATGGCAGAGTCCCTGCCTTATGGAATGGGTCAGTTATCTTGACAATATTTAAAGGGGCAGACAAAAGAAAGCCAAGAACTACAGAGTAGTAGCAAGTGACAAAGTAGCAAACCATTTCGCTGCAAAATTCGAGAGAAACTACAGACACGAGAAAATAGCATAATTCCACTGAACCAGACTGGTTTCACCAAACAAACAGGATCAATAACAAACATCATGGCCCTTTCCCTGCTGGGTGACTTCGCAATGTATTATAAACAGACTGTCTATCTGTGGTTTATAGATTATAAATCTGCATTTGACAAGGTAAACCGCAGCAAAGTATGGTCAAAACTCACAGCCTGGAATGTGGCTGGTGGCCTGCTAATGGCACTACAAAGGATGCATGCACATTTATCTATCACGATTAAATTGGAGGATGGTTCCCAACTGTCCAGGATCATACAAACAATCAAAGTATTAAAGCGGGCTATGTACTGGCACTGACTCTTTTTAAATTCTTCCTCTCAGATATTCCTCCCTTACTAAACAAAGTCAACAGTCATGCCCCAAAACTGGGAGGAATGGGGGGTACCCCGAAACTGGTCCTAGGATGCTTGTTTCCAGTCCAGGAATGACCTGGCTTGGCAGTTTGGGCTGGACTGTTCCCATGAGGCATAGGGTCAAGACTGATTTGCATATGGCTGGGTCTGAACTGGGGTGGCGAAGTGAACTAAAGAATAAAGATGCATTCAACCCAGATCTGTGACTGGGGGTGAGCGTCTGAAAAGTTTCAGGCTCTGTCCATCCTCTCCTTGTGTTTTCTTTTCTCTTGCTTCATCTCCGCATTTTTAAAAATCTGGAAATGTGTCTCGGTCAAGGCCATCATACAGATTGTAATTGTTCTTGTGATGTCCTGCTTCAATTACGCCTATGCTCTTTACTTAGGTCTTCCCAAGACTGCAGCTTATCCAAAATCAAACAGCCAGATAGGTCAATCATCAAACTAGATACAACCATATTAAACCTTTGCTAAAGGATACTCACTGGCTCCCAGTTGCTCAGAGAACCCTGTTTAAAGTGGAATGTATGATCTTCAAAATCCGCCATGGTAAAAGTCCCACCATTGTGTCTTCTAGAACATGGAACTACAACCACACGCACAATCTCAGATCAGCACACCACATTCTCTTAGAGGTTCCCAAGTTCAATAGGAAAAGATGGGGGAAACAGGTTTGCTGTGCTGGCTCCTGGTGTTTAGAACTCCTTCCCAGACGAAGTAAGAGCCACTACCCCTTACAAGCATTTTACAACCCTGCTAAAAGCATGACTTTTCAAACAAGCATATAATAACTAGTCTTGCATTCTGCTGCTATTGCTCTTAGCACTATGAAACCAGTTGGTTAACGTGTGCTTTATAAATTCCTTTTAAAATAGCATAACAAAACATAACATTGTGTCTGCAGAAGTCTTCAAAGAATACAACAGAGTGAGTGAAGCGGACTGGCACTTGCCCGTAGACACAGATGTAGTCAATTGCTATATGAACAAAGTTCACATATAACATAACACTTAAGGCCTCATTTAGAGTACCTCATAAGCTCTTATGAGTACAGTAACTCACGTTACCAGACCCATTGAGTGTATGAGTAAACAGAAAAACCGCGGGACCATTTAAGTTTTCACTGGACTCCAGCTGCCAAAAACACATAGAAAAAGCGATGCCAAGAATGATCCATAACCAGGAGAACTGAATGCATTCCTTCCAATTTCCTGGGTATTCCCCATTTATCAGTGGACCCTAAGTATCCATCTTTAAAAAAAAAAAAAAATTATTAAATCTTTTTATTGCAAATGAACAATATAAGGTGATCACCACATACAAGTAATACAATTATTGCAGTGCATTTGCCGGAAAATCACAGGTTTCACACATCTGTTTCTGATGCAATGACTCTCTGGGTTCTGCCTATTTCGTTTGGAACTCACAATTCATTTAGCTCGTCAATGGGGGTGATTCGCGGGGGCTCACATATGTTAACACGGTAGTCATTCCAGTTGGACCATACCGCAACCCATTTTCGGGGGCAACCCCATGCCATATACACTGTCTTGTCTTGGACCATACACCAATCCATATCTTTCTTCCAGGAACTAAGTGTTGGTGGTGTGGCTGCCCCCCACAATCTTGCTATGTTTCTCTTTGCTATGGCGAGTCCTAAGGTTACCCATAGTTTCCCTTTTGATGTTAAATTTGTAGGTTCCCAGATATTGAGAAGGCAACGCTTAGCCTCTGGACGCAACTCATCCCCCCACACCTCATACATACAGTTAAGTACCTGTATCCAGTAGATCTGCAGCACCTGGCACTCTTACAGTATGTGGAAGAAAGTACCCACCTCTCCACATCCCCTGCGACAGAGTCTGCCTTCGCTGCGCCCCATCAGGACCAGTCGTGTGCCAGAGATGTAGACCCGATGCAGGTGTTTCAATTGGATCAGTCTAGGTTTCGCTGAGATCGCTATTTCCTTAGAGGATGCAAGTGCCTCTCTGCATTCTTCCTCATCTATTTCGAGTCCATCTGCCTCCCATTTCCCCCTAAGAGCCAGCAATGGGTCTGGAGTGTGGTTAATGGGTTTTTTGTATGTGAGGGAAATAGCCCGTTCTGGGAGGTGGCCATCCCGCAGCCTATCTTCAAGAGGGGAGGCCTCTGGGATTTGGGTCCCTGGGGGAATATTGGTCTGAAGTGAGTGTCTGACCTGAATGTATCGGAAATGTTCTGTTTGAGCTAGATCATAGGTGTGCATGAGCATATCGAATGGTATTACCCCTGTCGGGCCCCACAAATCGTTGACCAACGATATTCCGATCAGGTCCCATTCACGGAATCCTTTAGTTCGACTAAGTGTTCCCAGTCTTTCCGAGGCCCACAGTGGTGTTGCTAAAGTGATTTTGTCAGCCCAACCCAGTTTCTTTTGAACTATATGCCACAGCTGTACTGAGTGTTTTGTAGGTCCCGTGAGGCGATACCTACCCGGCCTTGAGTAAAGCTCAGCCTCAAAGTTCCCGCCCGGAAGGAGCCATCTGTCCATTCCATACCCTGGGTCATTCCCCGCACAGTAGGTACCCTGGTTAATGGTCGAGAGATGCGCCGCCCAATAGTATTTCCAGATGTCCGGGAGCGCTATCCCTACATCAAACCACCACCGCGTGAGTTTTTGTAGGGATATACGGGGCATTCCGGACCAGAGAAGATCTCTCTGGGTGGCTCCGATGGCAGCAAAGTATTTTTGTGGCACTAGGTCTGGGTAGTTCTGAAGGGCGTAGAGAAACCGCGGCAGCGCCATCATTTTGAATAGCGCTGCCCTGCCCAGTAGAGACAGCAGGAGCGTTTTCCAAGTGGCGGTGTCTCGCTTGAGCCTTTGCAGTGGCGGCAGGAGATTCCTCTCGTATCGGGTGGCCCGATCCATGGAGACATAGATTCCGAGGTATCTGAATCCATCTGCGGCTATCGGTATCAGGCAGTCACTCGGGAATAACGGGGGGTCCCCATGCAGGACATAAAGGAGTAGTATCCATCTCTTAATGACACGGTTGTTCAATCCTCCAGATTTACCGTAATGGCTGTTAACGGTAACTCTTGGGGACTAAATTACCTGCTCTGTTACCTGAGACCTCTTAATGAGGCTCCAGGTAACTGCAGCCTGAGAATGTTCAGTGTTTTATATAGTTTGTAAGGCAGAGGTTTGTATAATGAAAAGCAAGCACAATTTCAGCATGTAAGAAAATGTTGTCACAAGGAGCCAGTGTTTTGACCAAGATCACAATAGTTTCTTCTGTGGGGAAGGTAGGATAAGATCTTGGATCTTGTGTTCCCAATTTCAGTAGGTTAACCTCTAAGACACCTCACTTCCTGTGCTCTGGGAGTAAGCAGACATAAACTGACTGCATGAAATTGCCTAAAGGTAGAGAGAGGACATGCAAACTGCTGCTAGGCCACCAGGGTCGCTGCTGAGCACGTCACTGATATTAGAAATGAAGTAAAAATAAATAGAAACAGCGAGAAACCATTAACATTTATTTTTGTTTTATAGCAGTTATTGATAGATCATGTCATTACATGAATGCATATTGATAGGGTACAGACAGGGTAGAGAACATGAAGTGGATGTGAAGGCATATGACTTTTTTTGCAACCAGAAGGACACAAACATTTAGTGGAGGGGCTTTGTCTCAATATATTTACAGAGATGTAAATATTTGCATTGTTACTGGGTTATCAGGGGAGGGGATATTTTCAGGTTCTCTGTGTTTGGTTATTCTAGAGCCAGGAGGTTACTAAAACCATATCCTGCCCATCGGCTTCACAGTTTCCCATCCATTGATTTCTGGTTCATTTGCCAAATGAGATTGCTCTTGTCCCAGACTCTGTGTTGATTAATAGAGGTAATGAGGCTATCCACCAGACAAACAGTGGCGGGGTGAGGGGGTGACAGGCACTATAAAGCGGCATTACCTACTAGTTCCCCCTCCCTGCTGAGCGACACAAGAGTGTCAGCATCTCCAGGAATTAAGTATTGATCCTTCGCTATGATGTCCAGGAATGAAGCGTTCATCGCCCTATCAAACAAATAGTCTCCGGTGATAAAGCATCCACTTCCCGATTGATTAAAAAAGTATCTAGGAATAAAAAGATTAATCTTCCAACAGATGAGAAGTCTCTAAAAGTCAAGGCTGTGTCTGCAGACAGATAAATATTCGCCAGGAAAACAAGATTAATGTGCTGAAGAGTCTCGAGGGATACAAAACCAATCTCTGGAAATGCAAAATTTTCCACAAGGCATAGGAAATCATTCAGCTAAAAAAGAAATCATGCTCCCTGTTTATAAGAATCACTTAAAGGCAAATTTAAAGAAAAGTAAAAATACATTCTGGCCACATGATGTAATATTAAGGTCACCTGACTAAGGAACCTTTGTGGGCTTCGAAGATTGTGTACTACTTGCTCTGTGTAGTCATTTGGAAAGTCCATTAAAATATGTTGGCCCTTTGCTGGCTTTGTCACAGGATCCAAGATACACCCCACTGATGAGACCTAATAAGACGCAAACCGGTCTGAAGTTGCTTGTTTTTTCTTCTGCAAGGCCTCATCTAGCAGTTCAGAATCGACTGTTCCGAGGTGGAGACGGGACAGTGCTGATTTGCATATGTCAGACCTCTGTCTAGAAAGAGTGGGTGAAAAGCATTGGATTGACAATTGCCAGTGGTTTCCATTATTTGTAAGCATTCCTCTCTTCACGTTTTGAGTGACAAAATGGGGCCCACCGTAGTGCAAGGATCGACAGATGCGTCACGCATCTGTTGGCATAAAGAGAACGCATTGCTGGAGTCGTATCCCAAGCAAGACGCAAATCCAGCAATGCTTAGAAATGCCTGTTCCTATTGTGCTGCGTCACTTCTTACGCCTGCTTCAAGCAGGCATAAGGTTAGGACGCAGTGGCATCGTAGAAGTTACCCAGTAAAATCTTGTAGATTTCACAGCATTAATATTACGAGGCTTTCTTGCGTCGGAACGCCCACCCTGCATACATTATACCTGACGCATCTCCCTAGATGCATCACGTTGTAAATGTGTCGCACCGTGGTACAGTTTACGATACCGCTGCATCACAAAAGTGATGCAACAGCAGCGTAAAAGTGTTGCAAGGGGTTTGTAAATCTGCCCGATCTTGTTTACACTGATAGGTATTTATTTCCAGAGCATTCCGGTAAAAATGGGTAAACGATCCTCCCTATGTTCAGACCACCTTCCCAAGTGCAACGGATGGAGTAGCGTGGTATATGTCTACTAAAATGTGTTTTGGGGTATCGTCAGTGGTATGAGGAGCTACACAAATGCAACTACAACACAGTACAATACAATACAATTCAGTCCAATACTTCACAATGTCATGGGAAGCATTGAGAAAATGGACTGTGGAAAAATGATAAACATTTATAATACTTTTGCTTATAAATCATTTTATCTGTTTATCCAATATTTTCATTTCATATCTTTATATTTCTGATGCCATCACCTTTGGGGGTCCATTTCATTCTGGACCATTTTCTAGTGTACAGTCTGCTTTCACTTTTTATACTTTTGTTGGATGTCACTTCTGAGTATGTATCTAACGGAATTGGCATATGTCCAGATAAAAGTTTGATATAACATAAATCTGGTGGTTACTGACCCAATGTATTAGTCAAACAAATTATAAACAAATAAAGGGTAATGTTGTGATGGAAAAGTCCTCTGCATGGTAAATAAAAGACATGTACCCCTACCCTGAGTGCACAACTGTACTGTTGTCTGCATCCCTGCTTTTTTTGTCTTGGGTAAATATGTATCTTGTGTGTGCACCATGACACAGGCCTGCCTCATGGATTGCGGTCCGATTGGACAAGGAAGCGGCACCCAAAGCACTACCCTCATAGTGGTAGAACACTACCCCTTCACCAAAAGCTAGGCAGCACAATTGGAGTGCTGGCCGCATACCGTGTAGTAATCAGTAGTAGTAAGCATCCTTTTTACCCTATGTCACTGGAGTGAGACCTACTAGCTATAGAGCACTATGCAGCACTGGAGTAGTGACTGCGCTGGACGTATGTGTGTCTGGGAAGGGTAAGGGACAGGGGTGGAGTGGAGTAAGTGCTGTGCATTGCATATATTGTTAGTGCATATACTCAGTATATGTATGCCTGCTGGAAATACATTACACGAGAGATGCAGTGCTGAGCAATGCAGCACAATGAAATCATGTGCTGGCTTTGTGCATGAACACATGAATAGTGAAATGTTGTGCAACACACACATGGTGAGTGTGTTCTGGCAGTGTATTTGTTTGAAAATAGCACACCCTGGTACAATACAGAAAGGCTACAGGACTTATCAATGTGCACAGACTGAATGTGTGTGCTAAATGCATGTGTGTCTGTAGTGAAACAATGCATTGACTGGAGAATAAGTGTGCTGTTAACGTACACTCAGTGTAAGTGTGCCTGCAACGACAGACTACATTACGTACCCTGAGTTCCATTTTGGGAAGCCCAGGCCTTCTGGTGAAAACATGAGGAGTCCCCCCAGACGGATTTGTGTTTTTCAGCATTCCTGTGAGCTGGGTGGGAGACACACTGGAGGAATATTTTGTCCCTTTACACTTCCAAATGTTGCTCTTTGATTCAGCGATAGATGGAATCAGGGCCACTGGAATTATGTGATTCTGTGCCCTCAGCGATTTTTGCATGATTACTGATTTGCCATGTTTTCCACATAATCCATAATCTACCACATAATCTGCTAATTTTACTAAAAATAAATTTGTTTCTAGTTCAAACGGATCAAAAGTTACAATGGCGACTCTGGCTCCCACACACTGAAAGTTTTTTTTACAAAGGTTGACTGACCATCCTTCAGTTGCTAATTGCTGTATTTGGGTGATACTAATTAGGGGTGAATCTTTTTCCCAGACGCTGTTACCAGGTGTAAAAATGACAAAATAATGAGCTAATACTATAACAAAATGTGCACATTATGCCACATTATTTGGTCCTCCTCTGGCGCATAATTTCAGTGGCTCTGATTACAAACAAGGGGCTTGGACAGACCTCAGAAAGGGAGATAAGCCTGAAAAGGGAATCATAAAGACTAGGAATTGGATCCCCGAATGAACCTTTTGATGCACATATCACTGTGGCTCACATCCAGGTGTGAACTCTTGTCGCTCTCATGAACTGTGTTGTAGGACAATCAGTTATGGTGTCTTGCATACCATGACAGGCAGCCTTTCAAGAAGAAACAAGAAAATAAAACATTTACACTTCAAAAGAAGCAGTACCCCTAAAATAAAAATTCAAAGACTCATACCTAAATCATATATGTGGTGTCTGGAAAAGGACTATAAGAAGTGGAGGTTGAGACCCTAAAACTGGTAAAAAGGCAAAGCTCTCGCAACCACAATTTAGTATAATCAAAGACAGAATGTCTAAACAAGGTAGGTAACAGTTCAGTAATAAGCAACAGCAAATCCGTGTGTCTTTATGTCTTGTCCTTCAGGAAGGTTGTTTATTAAATCCACATTCAGCCGACACGTGTTTCGTCGTATTAGAGTTGAGTCAACACGACTCTTCAGGGCTAGTGGAGAGACCCACTGGTCAGTAGATCGGATTTAATTGACGTTTCTGGTGGACAATTCGGTATATGAGGATAATAAACCTCAGAGATAGGTAGTAATTTTCCGCTCTGGATTTAGAGCAATTAATTAGTCTTCAGTATTAGTAAGTTCCAATCAAGTATGGTGAATGCACGCAAGGGAATACTGGATACGTGTGCGTACCAGACCTTACCGGGAGGGGATCCAAAATAAAGGTTTCCAGAAATCAGTTACGGTTCGATCCCTCTGTGGATTGCGAACGAAGTTGCGGTATCCCTCCTCTGTGTGTTCCCGGTCGCCGTCTTTCGAAACACGGCGACCGGGAACACACAGAGGAGGGATACCGCAACTTCGTTCGCAATCCACAGAGGGATCGAACCGTAACTGATTTCTGGAAACCTTTATTTTGGATCCCCTCCCGGTAGGGTCTGGTACGCACACGTATCCAGTATTCCCTTGCGTGCATTCACCATACTTGATTGGAACTTACTAATACTGAAGACTAATTAATTGCTCTAAATCCAGAGCGGAAAATTACTACCTATCTCTGAGGTTTATTATCCTCATATACCGAATTGTCCACCAGAAACGTCAATTAAATCCGATCTACTGACCAGTGGGTCTCTCCACTAGCCCTGAAGAGTCGTGTTGACTCAACTCTAACACGACGAAACACGTGTCGGCTGAATGTGGATTTAATAAACAACCTTCCTGAAGGACAAGACATAAAGACACACGGATTTGCTGTTGCTTATTACTGAACTGTTACCTACCTTGTTTAGACATTCTGTCTTTGATTATACTAAATTGTGGTTGCGAGAGCTTTGCCTTTTTATGTTTGAGAGAGTCTTTGGGTTTTCTATTTGAACGGTTAAGGGCTTTTCCCGTTCGCTCTTTACGCACCGCACCCTTATTTGTTTTAAATGTACCTTTAACGTTGACTCTAGGTAGAGCGCCCTACTTCCTCTGAAACCAAAAAAAACCCTGTATGGTTAACCCTAAAACTGGTAATCTGCCAAGCATCCAAATGTGCTGTGTGAGGAGGGAAAGCTCTGCTAGAGTTCTGCCTGTGCCAAGGACTTGAGGTCTATTCCTTCTACTCTCCCTGCTGGTTGAGGGGACATTACCAGCAGAAACCAAGACCACCTGGCTGGAGACTGGAGCACCAGGGCCTGTATACTTGCCAAGACCAGTGTGCCCTGTGAGGAAAAGCGGAGCGCTGGAGGCAGCGAGGTCCAGTGGGGACTGCTACTGAGATTACTCTCTGTGCAAGATGTAGGTTGATGCCTGTTTTCAGGAACGGTACGGCGACCCTTGTGTGCCTGTATTGGGACGTTGTGCTCTAGGCTGTAGGAGGAACTCCGTTGGGAAGTGCTTGGCCTGCACAGTCTCATTGCAGTGACCCCATGTGCCAGAGGTGGCCATGATTGATCTTATTAGGCCAGGAGCATTGAGAGTTGTGTCCACCTTTACTGGCGACCCTATATGCCAGGAGGGGCCGCCCTGGTGAGAGCTATTGCAGCAGAAGAGTCTGAGCAAGACTAGGGTGCTGCTGATTGCCTCTATAATAACATAGCGGTAAGACTGGAACTGCGCCTTTGGTGTCCCATGGGACTTGCTTCTAATGGTGATATGGCACCATAGACACCTTTGACTAATTCCTAAGTAGTCATGGGGAACTCTTGAGTACAGCCAACTAGTAAGCATTCCCTGGGTAAAGCCACCAGTGAATGGAGAATAACCACAACTATGTTATAAGACAGAGGGTGAGACAGGTATTTGCCTAACACGGCTAGTGCCCTAACCTCAAAGGGATGTTATTATTGCTCATGAATGACGTTATTCCTTTGCATGTGTAGTTGGAAATAAAATACTTCTTTTTCTTGCAAAAGTAAGTATTTGACTTGACATTGATTTATTGTTCATACTGTGTGTACTTTGACTTATGAGTCGTGTCCACTTTCCTGTATCTACACTTCCCCCTCGAGGAAGCCTTTGACTACTCACAACAGCTACCACTAAGATTCAAGCACAGAAGAGGTGTTTTGCCAAGTTACTCAGGATCCATAGTAGTTTGGAGCTCGGACATCAGGAGTAAAATGCTTCAACACAGTTTTTAATCTGTAAAAAAATAAGTGCCAGGGCCGTTGTCAGAAGACCACTGCAGTTCTCACCATCCACTTCCCCCACTAGCGCTGCCGATGACACTAACATCATAACTAATCATCGCACTCTTACAAGTGTGACAGTTCAAACTTCAGATATACATTAAAAATGAATGACACATGCCGCCAATGAGTTTTTAATTATTAAACTACTTTTGCTGTGCTCCTCACAAAATCAGCTAAATAGTGCCAACATGTGGCAGTCTGTCATAGGAGCCGGTTTTGACAATAAAGTGCCGTTGCTGAGCACTGGCCACCACCGGCTCAAATTAAGCACTGCCTCAACCAACACAGTTGGGTCCAGTCGCCCCTGCATGCCCTGTGGCCCACTGAAAGATGTTCTAGTTATATGTAGGAGTCTGTAAGTTCAATATGGTTGGGAGTCCAGACAGAACCATGAAAAGGTGGAGAAGTTAAATAATTTCCTAGCTGAAAAAGAAAACCAAATACATTTTTTATCAAACAACTATTAGACCTTCTTTGGTACTTGTATACCAAAAAATAAAAGCAGCTCAATTTCAATTAAGGGGAATTCCACCTTTCACCGTTAAAAAATGATGTGGTGAGGGGAGTGGAAAAGGCGATAGGCTGACACCCTCAATAAACATGATTGCAATGAGTGCCCTATATAACAAGAAGAAAAGAGACACAATCACGGGTCCGACACTACATACAGTACGTATATGGTTTGAGGCTCAGAGAGCACTCGGCTGGGAAGGGGTGGTCACGAAGGCTATGCCGCTGTGGGACACCAAATAACTGGGGATGCTGGGAAATATGAAGGGGTTCTGTCACTGGGACTCAATAGGAATCTCAACAGTCGGTGGAGATGGGGAGGGGTGGCCACCTTTTCTCACCTATAGGCCACGTATGGTCTGGCAGAAACGGAGAGATTTAGATACATGCAGATTACACACGCACTACAGTCCCTGATACCGCCAGACACGGATCCAGAGACTCCTCCCCACTGGAGGAGAGACTCCTAACAGAACACCTCCAGAAAAAAGCGATATCACTGACCTACAAGACAATAGTGAACAATAAACCAGACCCCACAGAGACTCCAAAGGCCAAATGGGAGGATGAGGTGGGAGAGATTGACGAGGCAGACTGGAGGGAGGCACTAGCTTCCCCTAGAGAGGCTGCAATTCCTTCAAGGCTCAGACTAGTGCAGCTGAAACTACTACACCGTACTTATTATACCAGGACGCTTTTACACAAAATAGGTAAGGCGGATTCACCACTATGCCTTAGAGAATGTGGGGAGACTGGTTCCTTCTACCATTCTATTTTGAGCTGCCCGGTGATTTGGGACCCACCGGACTTAAACCGGACGACCCAAGATTGGGTGACGCTGGGGATGACAATAGCTAAAAGGAATGTTGCACAACGATGGGGCTCCAGAACTAGTCCCACTCTCACTCAGTGGTGTAGGGATATGGACTTGGCAATGGTGGCAGAAAGATCAGTGTATATCTACAGAGGATGCCCCAAAAAATGGGGAAAGGTGTGGGGAAAATGGAACACATACAGAGGCGATTTCTGTGAACCCCCGCAATCTGAAGATTCTGACTCAGATGACAGTGGTTGATTTTATCATTATGTATGGCTCCCCTAACAGGCCTGTAAGTGGGGAGTGTGAAAGGAGAGGGATGAGAGTGGGCGGGTTAATACAGACGAATGTAGCGGTCAGGATGATTTCGATACTTGTGATTTTACCAACGATGAATATCATTGCAATGCTCTGCAAAATGTTTAATAAAAATTGTTTTAAAAAAAATAAACATGATGGCCAATTTGTAACTATAAAGTTTTTCCCTACCTTGTCTTAGGACTGTTAATGATTATAAGTCCTGGACCGGGATTTCACTGCTATATAAATATGTTACTGATGAGCTGAGTTATTATTTTTTGTTGTTAATAAATCAAAAAATAGATAAATAAAGTTATTTTAGAAAACGGGCTGAAGTGGTGCAGGGCTAATGCTATTTTCAGGTCGTAAAAGGGTTGAAGTCCACAGCAATGCCCAGTGCCTTTTCTTCACTGAGCTGGGGCTACAGTTCCTATCTTATAACTATATTACCGATGCAGGTGGCATTTTTTTTTTACATCAGTAAAACTCTGAAAAAGCCAGTACTCTCTCCCCTTTGAAATATAAACTTATAACAATCTCCTCGAATAACATTTTACGGTTCTTAAAATATTCCAAAATGATAAGTGGAGCAGAAACAGAATTGCCAAGGTACAAAAGAGGATATTACCCAAATTAATATGCAGATACCATCCCCTTTCCTTTCCAGAAATCACAAAAGGGGAATACATGAGTGTCTTCTTTCTGCATGGAAGGTGATAACCCTAGTTGTGACTTCCAGACTGAGACAGGTCCTACAAGATGCAAAGGTGTAATAGTGATCAGTCCATCAGAACCAATTTTACCAAAAGGAACCAAACAGAATGGCTGACAGGCAGTGGAAGGCGATTGGCGGGATACTTTCCACTACCTGAAGCGCAAAGGTAACAATTCAGTGACCACTGTTTTTTATTGCCTTCTTCCTCTTAGCAATATTGAAGCATGCATTTCAGAGAATTGTTAAAGATTCAAACATCAGAAATGCAGTACTGTTGTGGTTCGATCTCAGTCATGTATTGGACCCTGACAAAATGGCTCTAGGTGAATCAATTCACTGTGTCACTTTAATAAATAAGTAATTTGTCCTAAACATAACCCATTTGGTGTTAGCTGCAGGATACAGAACCTTACTGGTAAGGGATTAAAAGATAGATGCATGAGCCTCGGGTCACAAAGCAAACGCAATTGTTGCACACAATCTGAGAAACTTCCTGAGAATGTTTTTGAACTAAAACTAATGTACTAATCCTATAATAGTGCAGAATGATAGTTGGTACAAATTGCAGGCTTCCTGCCACCACTCCATTTGAGAGGTCCAATTCCAATTCAATTCAATATCTTTATTCGGTCTGATAAAAATAGACCATAACAAGTACATAAAATCTAATACAAATCCATAATATGTAAGTAGAATAGGCACACATTTACATAACAATTAAAACAATTTAAAAATGTGCTCACAATAGTTAATTCACCAATTTCATCATATGTACAAGTTAAAAAGAACATAAAGACAATTTTCCATAAAATGTTTTTAGCACCATTAGCCACATTTTGCAGTTGACAGAGGTTGAACAAAAATAGTGCAACAGAGGAGAACAAAAACCCACCATGTACTCCAACTAAAACAATGATGAAAAGGGACGCCTCTGCCTAACTCCACATATTAAATGCGGGTTTGACGCAGGTCATAACTTATGTAACGTAAAAAACATAAACGAGAAAAGAAAAATAATAAGAATAATTCTGCTTAGGAATTAACCAGCTAGATAACACAAGACATAGTTTTGATTCAGATAGTTAGTCTTTCATAGCTTTTCCACGCAGGGTGGCTGCTTTCAGGAAGGTGCAAAGGAAGTGGTTTCATATGAGCTTAAAAACTGTAAGTGGAGCAAAGCTGCTCTACACTGACGAGCACCTAACTTGCGTAGCAATGGCTTCAGAAATTGCTTGCGTGCTAGACTATAATATCTACAAAAAAACATAAAATGCAAAAGTGATTGTATAGATTGATTATCACAGGGGCAGATCAATTCCGTGTTTCCCTCTAAATCAGGAGAATTTCTAAAAAACTAGGACCAAAAAATTGATCCTGCCCTGAAATGGAATAGAAGTGATTGCTCCCACCTTGTGAGATCTAACGACAAATACACCGCAGGTTCACCTAGGATTAAAGAGCTACAGTAATTCAAAACTGAGGGTTCTGCTAGCTCAGTATTCAATCTTATATTTTCACAGTACTTTATAAATGCTGCTTTTACCATAGCTGTTTTAGAGATATTGTTACATTCAGTAAACCAGGCAGATAAACCAAGGGTTCCTAGGTTGACCCAAATATAGCTTAGCCATGGACTAGAGTGGGCCTTATCCAGTGCTAGCCAATCAAATATAATATCCCGACAGAGCTCTGCCGCTGGGTTCATCCAGACCAGTAGCGGTCGGTGGTGGGAGTGCTGACGGGCAGTGATGTGGAGTGGCAGAGGGGCAGGGTGGGGGGTAGTAAACTATGGATTACAGCCAAATACAAGTAAGTAAACATATAAAAAAATAAAACGAATTTCCTTGCACGCATTGCATCGCCAAATGCAATGCAGTGTGCGCACCGAAAGTCATTTTATTTATTTATATGTTTACTTACCTGCATTTGGCCGTATTCCATAGTTTACTACCCCCTGCTCTGGTCCTCCCTTGCAACACTCTCACCACCGACCACTACTGATCAAGACGCTGACCCATAATAAGATTGGTGTCAAATGTACCTTGTCTGAAATGAAACCCTGATTTAGCTTTGAGTGAAGAATAAAGCAGGAAGTAATAGGTGGTAAACCCAACAACCACCAGAGGAAACGTTTTTTCTCAGACAGCAAACAGTTACATTTGTTAAAACCCCAGCTGCGGCGGCGCCTTCATTAGGACGGAGGAGCGCCTCACTGCTTAAAACATAAAATGGTATTTAAAATACCATTTTATGTTTCTGCTTCTCGCACTGAGAGAAAGCAGAAGGCAGGGTATGCCTGGTTAGGGACGGGCGGGGGGTATTCTTGGTTGGAGACGAGCAGGAGGGCGGGTCATGGAGGAGTGGTTTGCACCACTCGGAGTACCCTGACTGTTTGGTCAGCCCCTTTGGGGCCGACCAAAAAAGTCATGCATACACTACATTTTCCCAATGTAGGTAGCATGCAGCCTACATAGAAAAAATGGCCTCCCTACAGTCGCCCAGCTTGGTGCTGTCCGCACCAATCAAAACGCTGCCATTGAAGCATTGTAATTGGTTTATGGGAGGGGAGGGAGCATGCATTTTCGGTTCCTGTTCAGGAGCAGGAAAACGCCAACGCGGGACCCGGCCCAGGAGCAGAGGCGGCGCGGGGCACGGTCAAAGAGGTCAACCTGGAGCTTTAGTGCATTTGGGGTATGGGCTAGCAATACCAAGTCATCAGTGTACAATAACGCGAGGGTCGGAGAGCCTGCTATACTTGGTTTAACTGAGGCGCAAGAGGTTAAATGGGCTGTTAATTTATTTATATATAAAACAAATAATAGGGGGCCAACATTCACCCTTGTTGCACTCCACTTTTCAGGGGAAAGTCAGATGAAAGTTTACCATAAGAATGCAAAGGCACTTTGGCTGAGAGGTCTGCGTTTAAAAAGAATGAAAAATTCACAAGTGTGGGGTCCTCTCTTTGATCCACCAATATAGTCCATAACTTTATTCTGTCCTCTGAATCAAAGGCAGTGGACAGATTCATAAAAGCCAGGTAGATGGGAGACTGCCTGGTGTTGGTGTACTTAGAAATTATTAGAGCTGGGTTCAAGCAATGTTCATTAGTACCTAGGTTTGGACGGAAGCCGAATTGAAAGGGGGAAAGAATGTCATTGTCCGCAGCCCAATTAAGTAAACGGTCGTAGATTACCCTACAGATGATTTTAACCATACTATCACTTAAGGGACATGCGGTCCTACTTTTTAAATCTTGGCACAACTGTTGTAGTAACCCAGGAATGGGAGATATTAGTTGTTAAACATGAATTCAATAAGTTGGTAACAAGAGGGCCTCAGATCTCCAGTATGGATTTCATCAAATCCATGGGTACCCTGTCTGGGCCTAGTGCTTCCCTCCATTACTGTATTGGACGTCCGATTCTACTTTCTGCAATATTATTAGAAAGGGTAAGGAGTTCTGTAATGTATCTCAAAGTACTGATAGCATACTAAGATCGTCCTCAATAGAATAGGTAGAAACGAAATGAGTGACCCAATCTGAGCCCAGGATGTCATTTTGTAGAGATGGATTGTGGTTGTCTGTCAGTGGCTTCCATTTGCAATTCTTTTTTTTTATTTTTTTATTTAAATTTTTTAGTGAAGTTCTTGGTAACAACTTAATCAAAACATAAAGAACATATTTCCGAAAAAAATACATACAGGCCTTCACATTCTTTATCAGACTGCAACAGAAATGAGAAAAAAAAATTATTCACAGATTAGACGAAATACGATCACCACATTTTTTCAAACTTTTTCATCCCCCCCAATTCTCCGAGCATAAAGTTGTTCGCTTGTTCTGACGTTCTTCATTTTTTGCAACCATTCCTGAAACAAGGGAACCTGAGTTGAGCGCCAGTTCTGCAGTAATAATGACTTGGCCACTGCCATTATAATATATATCAATTCTACAGAATGATCTAAAAGTTTAAGATCCGGATCATAGCCATACAGCATTAGTTTAACATTCAAAAAAATCCTAATCTTATAATATAATTGAAGAAAAACGAAAATTTCAGCCCAAAATAGCTTAATTTTATGGCAATGAACCATTATAAGAGACCAGTTGGCTGGATCATAATGTAGACATCTAAAGCAATTGGTGGAGGCATTTGTATACATTTTGGCAATGGCCGCCGGAGTACGATATAAAAGTCATTTGCCAAAGAAAAGCATTCTGCGCCAGTTGGCTCCCCTTAATAGACTAAAGTTGAATTTATTAATGGTCTTCCAGGTATTAAGGGATAGCACATGGTTCTCCTGTTTCTGGCATTTTGTAATTGCTTTAGAACTCAAATCCCCCTCCCTACTCTGTACTAAAAAGCGTTTCCATTCCCCCGGTTTCTTTATTCGTATATCCAAAAAAAGATCCTTAGTCAGCTGTGTAGGATTGCTAATGTGTAATGGGTCCATTTGTGCCAGACTTTTGTAAATCAGATTGTAAGAACCTATCCGCAAAAAATTCCCCTGAATTAAACATGCAATTCTTGTCGAAACCACTAATACATGTCATCGTACCTTCTGGTCGCAAATACCTTTGAAGCTCGGGATTTCCCTTTAGTTCATTGCCAATTGGCTCTTTCAAAGCCTGCTGTTTAGCTCATCTCACCACATGATTTGTAGGTGCAAAAAGGCTGAGTATAGGAGACCCTCGATTCACAAAATAAATCTGCATTCTAAAGCTGACTCAAAGCAAAAGCTAGCTTTGTGCCTATAGAATCCTGATTTGCTGTGTATGAAACTGACATTGAATTTCACAATTGCCTTTGCAAATTGTAATAGTCACTTCGAGAGTGAAAAGGAACTAGTGGTAAAGGGGCACCCTCTCCTCCTTGCCTAATGTAATCAGCTGTATCTTCGGTTAGTGCCTACTTCCGAGGTCGCAAGGCATTGAATCAGTACCACTCACAAAGTAGAAGCTGCATCCTTTAGAAAGCAGGTACCAAAAGCCAGCACCTCGCGTGATAGACAACAATCCCAATAAACCATTGCCTGGTCTCCACAATGCTTTGTTTTATAACGTGTTGAGCTTCCTGAAGGTTTGACAATGGCACCACTTTGTCAAGGTGAATGCTGGGATGGAGATCTGCTGCCCCCTCAGGCCTTTGTCCCAGCATGCACTCATCAATATTATGTGAGTCGAGGTGTGCCTCATTGCACATAGCCTCCTTGCCCTGAACCAGGTTAGTCCATTCCATGGAGTCTATAGGAGCTGCCTTCTTGCAGCTCTGTGCCATGAATAGTTGGTGCAGCACTGTTGGATGTCCAAATCTTGCGTATGGCCCCGGCATAAGTCGTAAGTTGCATATAGGGCCAGGAACAGAAAGCTTTGTGTGAAACATACACTGTCTGTAGAGATAATAAAAAAGAATTTAGGTATGAGTGTGTACAAATGTATGGCACGTCGTCATCAATATGCTACCGACACACCACTGTGTCGCTAGAGCCCTTTCCCTATGTCTCCTACTTATCTCAAACCTTGAAGTCCAGACAAGAGTGGATGGCATCCCATAATTTCAAACTCAACCATCTTGAAACAGAGTTGCTGCTAATCGCACCTATAAAGTCCAATTTACCTGTGTAGTTGTGCGTCAACTCCTGAAGCATCCAGGACTGTAAACATATTTCCGAACATGTTAAATTATTGGGGTTTATTCTTGGCAAACATTTCAACCTCTAATCTCAAAATAATGCCACAGCTACGTTTACACGCTCTCCGCTTAGGCTGTTGTAAGGTATACAAATGTTTATACTTGAACAGGATGTTAAAACCTTAGTACTAACCAGTGCTTCAAATGGGCCAGTACTCACCGGTACTGAGTACCGGCACTTCCGAATTTTCTGGCCCTCAGTACCAGCACTTTTCTTAGATCAGGGAGAGTACCGGTACCCTCATTGAGAGCAAAGCAGGCTCTGGTTAGGTATGTCCTCCAGCTCAGGGCAGACGCTGCTCTGCTTCGGAGGAGATTGCAAGTCACTGAGCCCCTCAATGGCCTTTTGCAGAGTCGCTGCTGGAGATTTTAGCAGTGCTCACTTGAATGGCCCCAAACTGCAGGGGTCTGAGAGGGCTTGCCTAGCGTCAAGCTGTGATTAACAGTGCAGGGTCTAGACAGACCCTGCACTGTTGATCAGGTGTGGAACGGCTACTTGCCTTAAATTGTTAAGCCCCCCACCCCCTTCCTCCATCAGGCATGTGAAATGGGCTTGGGCTGCTAGTCAGTAATCCTGCCCCATTTAGGGAAATGCACTGGCCGTACCAAAGTGAGTGGTAGCACAATACTCCACCTTCCCCAAAGCTGTTTTATTTACATCTTTTTGTTCAGCACAGAGGCTGCTTTCCTTTGTGTGCCCCTCCAACACTAATCACTACCTTTGCATGACAACATGACTGACCTGGGTACTGGCTCCATATGTGCAAAGTTAGCCCTTCCCCTTCCCATAGAGAAATGAACAGCAGGGAACGCTGCAGCACTCCAGGAATGAGCTCCAGGACAACTGGCAAATGGATTTGGTTGAGGGTAAGTTAAGATGAACATAGAAGGAAGGGGCAGAGATGAATGTATAGAAGTGAGGTGACAGGTGAAGTTAGGATTGCCACTTTTTTCACATAAAAATACCAGATATTTGTTGAGTTCTGAAATCATGAATGGGCTTTGAAATGGTATTTTAACACACATTTGTTGACAGTCAAAAATTCTGTACCTTTCTTGTTGACTTTAATAATTGTTTAAACATACATATTTATATGTCTGTGTGCTTGCCGACCTGTGTATGCCTATTTTTGTGTGAGAGAAAAGAGAGAGAAAGAGGGAGAGAATCAGGACACTCTCCGGAGATACTTTAAAGGGAATGGGTAGAATGCTTTTGTGTTCATCTCAGCTTGTTTCGCTCTCTGTGTGTGTGCACGCTTAAGAATATATAGTATTGTGCCAAACAACAACAAATAACATATGGCATTAAGAAGCAGCAAATATTACAAAACAAGGAAATGTTAACATGTCATCCTGTTTGGCTTTCATTTTATGTAATGAGTTAACCTAATTTGTCTACATAAACGCATTTCTCATGTGTTTTGATATATGCTACAACTGGTACGGAAGTCATTATGTATCATCATATCTTGCCCTTAGCCCCGCCCCTATCCCTGCCCATTTGCCACACCTCTAACTCATTTTAATGAGTACCTGCACTTATTTTTTCCCATTTAAAGCAGTGGTACTAACCCTTGTCATGTCTCCACCTGGTAAAGGGAATTCATTCCCCAATGACTTCCCAAAAGTTCACCTTCCACCAGTCCTGCACTTGTCAGCTTGCTTTGTTTCAGGAAGCAATGCAATTGATTATTGCTGGAAGACTGAAGGCAGATTAAGATGCCTTTAATCATCACAAGACTACTTCCATGTACTTGACAAAAGCTCAAAATCTCCTTTGGCCAATGGCTCTGAACAGTGCAGAATGAGAGGTGGGTGTAACTCACATAATCCAGTGTAGTATAATTACGTAGAATTACCTAAAATTCAGCAAGATTACGCATAATTACGTGAGAAAAAATTATTCTGCATTTAGCACTATTTCTTAACGCATAAATGTCTGCTCAAGAATGCATTTGCACTAATAAGTAGTGCTAAATCAAACATAATTAAAACAGCAAACGCGAGCAGCTGCTCATGCTCGTTAAATATGCTCTTGGTGAAGGATTTTCCCCCAACTTGTCCCTGGCATTTAGCACTATTTAGCACCATTTTCTTTACGCAAAATGCCCCCATTTCATTGAAAATCGGTGCCAGAAAGCATTTTGCACTAAGAAATAGCACTAAGTGTGCTTTTTGGGTAGAATTTCCCCAAAAATTATTCCCTGCATCTAGTGCTGTTTTCATAGTGCAAAATGCACCTTCGCATTCAGAATGGGCACAAGGATGTGTTTTGCAATAAGAGATAGCGCGCGTAAGCAAACAATTGTGGTTGCTAAATGTGCTCTTGCAGTAGGATTGTTTTCCCTCAAAGATTTTCTTAATTAGGCAAGCAGGAATAATAGAGTTATTATTGGTAATTCTGCACCAAAGACTAAACCGGAATTACCTAAATTACTCCGATTACTCCAGCATAATTCAAATTGTGCCCGTGCCTATGTAAAATATCTTCTCCTTGAGCCCCAGTGTTTAAAAAGCAGTGAACTATAGCCTAGTCATGTTTACTTAGCATGACTATACTGTCTGGCTCACTCCAGCCCTCTCTGTACCACTACCTCGTTTGTAACCTTTAATGAGAGGAAACTCCTCCGGTTTCAAAGACACTTCGAATGTAGTCTTAAATAAACTCTTGCTTTATATTCAGCTGCCTTTGTGCCTAACTCTTTTGCAAGGAGCATTCTGAGAGCGCTCCTATTGTGGTGTGTGAGGGTGCGGCACACACCCAAGGAGAAGCTATCAGGTATTCTGGTCGTTTATGTCACCATCAGCCAGATTCATGAAACAAGAATCGGCTCGCAAAGGGTCAGATTCTGCGAATCTGGCCCTTTGCGAGCGCTTTTTTTGCATTTGGGATTCATCATCCCAAATGCAAAAATCGCTAATTTTAAAATCGCTAAATTGCGAGGAATTGCATTTAAGGAATCTCTATTTGAGATTCCTTAAATGCAATTCATGAACCAATTTTGAATTGCGAATTCGCAATTTTTCACCGCTATTTACCGCGAAGTCTGACTTCGTGGTAAATAGCGAAAACTTAGAAAAATGCACTTCAGTGCATTTTTCTAAGTTGTATGTTACACACACACATGTCCTTTGGACATGTGTGTGCGCAACATCAGTCTACATTTACATTTCAGGGGTGCTACAGGGTGTCCTTTGGACACCCCTGGCACCCTTGAAATCGCATCCTTATTTGCGATTAGCAAATTGCTAATCGCAAAAAAGGAATGTCTCCCCATTCATTCCTATGGGCCTTTAGAGTTATTCCTTATTTGCGATTAGCAATTTGCTAATCGCAATATAAGGACGCTGTAGAAATCGCAATTTTATTTGCAATTTCTACATGAATCCCGTTTTGCGAGTCTTTAATAGCGATTCCTTAATAATCGCTATTAAGGACTCGCAAAACGGGACATTGATGAGTCTGGCTGCATATCCCTAAATTCTGTGCGCGCTTTTCTTACTTACTCGAACCAGTGTATGGGGCTTAAAGCCTCAGAAACATGCTCTGCTCCTGCCTGTTTTAGAAGGCGTAGGGTCTGCTATCGACCTGATGACAATGCACCACACTTCCACAGCCTACAGTAGCCTCCCACTGCTGAGTCTGTTTTCACTCTGAATGAACTCAGCAGATGTGTGATGTTCCTCTTATGCCTTTGCATAGGTGCTCTGAATATAGTGGTCTCATGTTCTCGAGTCCTTTGCTGTCTGACTTGGCCTGTGTCTTTTAATTTCAAGCTCCTGTCCAGAGTGTGAACTCCTGAGAGGGTGTGTCCCAAACGTTACATTTGTGTAGTAACCTCACCGTCCCACTGTGTTTGTCCTCGTTGGAGGTAGTGTGCGGATATACCCTGCGGGTGAAGTACCCTGCGTTCCTTTTCTTCCTCTAAATACTTCCTAGCAAGCCTATCCTACCTGTAAAAGTTTACCTGCTGTTCTACAACTTACTCTCCTTCTGTAGGTGTTATGCCAGGCTCGGCCTGTCTGCCCAGTAATGAAAAGATAAGACTACTTGATGAGCGGCCTGTCATCTCCACCAGCCCCCTCCCCTCCCTGTGAGGTACGTGTCCTGCATTGCAGCGTCATGGTGCCGACAGTAAATGCTTGCAAGCCCCCGCGGTTGAGCAAGTGATTCGGGTAGCCAGTGCAAGCATCCCCTGGGCCGACGGCTGAGGGGAGAACAGCGGCTGCTGCTGCTGTTGCCATGGAAACCCAGCGAGCTGGCCTTTGCCTTCCTTTAGAGGATGAAAGAGGGCTCTGGAAGCCTCGCTCGCTAGACCTAGTGTGCGGAATCGGAGCCTCTGCCTTCCCTGCCGCTTGACCCGTGCAGCCTAACATTGAAGAATGTCCTGGGAGAAGAGGGGAACTTTTCTTCTCGGAGTCCGAGGTTACAACACCCTCGGCATAACCAAGCTGGAGGCCTATTCTGCAAACAACAATTAAACCATACAAAGCTCCCTGGCTCCCAGGTGGAACAGAAGAGCATCGAAAGCAATGTGCTGAAAAATGCAGAGACAGCTAGGTAGAGATCTCTATGGGGCGCAAGACAGCTGTCGACTGCAGGGTTCTGTTATATACCGCCCTCCTATAGTGTCACCTTCTGCAGGGATTTTTAGACATAGAAATGCTCATTTTATACGTTTTCTTCTCCTAGAAATACATTGTATTCAAGCAGTGCTTTATTTGTAAAATAATAAGTGTCAGGGCTCTGACTAGGAGGCCACATCAGCTTGCACCATGCATTGCCCCTATCATTGCTGCCAAAACAACTACTGACCATTTCTCTCTCAAGTGCAACAGTTCAGATTATTCCAGGTCCCCAAAGCTAAAGGAATGGCTGGGGAGGCAGGTATTAGTCATTGTTAATGTGTATTGTATGCATAAACACTGGTTGTCATGCTCATCTCTAAATTGGAAGAGCAGCGCCACCATGTGGCAGACTGTCATTAGTGCAGTGTTGACAATTAAGTGCCAGTGTGGAGCACCGGAAACCACCAGTTCAAATAAAGCATTGAGTTCAAACCCTCTCATTAAGTCTCGACTGGGACAGCACATGCCTTGCATGGTTTCGCTTGTGAGGGATATTGTATACAAGAGGCTTGCAGCCCACCCATTGCTTAACATTCATTGGCTTCATTGTCACTCTAATTTGCTGCCCTCTAATTGGCCAGCACATCCTCGCTTCCACCGCCTCTTCTTTCTGGTGGAGCGTGGACCTGCTTTCTTCATGAGATAGGATTTTCCCCAACTGTCATATTATTTCTTACTCCTGTCTGGGGAGATTAATTGATTAGCTCAGAATCACAGGGGTGTGGTGCTGAGACTTAAAAACATTGGAAAATCAAATAGGTGTCACCTTTGAGACTATGTTCTCTGCTTTTGCCTTTTGTTAATACAGTACAGCATGGGCATACCTGACTCTGATAATGATGTGTAGCCATAATGCATAGCGGTGTGAATGCTGTGCAGCATGGCTAAAAATATAAATAAAAAAGGACCATAATGCATCGAGCACTAATGCACTTTTAGATTAAAAAAGTGCACTAGCCCTGGCTTAGTCATAGCGCTTTTTTTAATTAGTTTTATCCACACTGCAAAGCATTCACGCTACTGTACAGGATGGCTACAATACATAGCTACTCAAATGAGAGACCTACTGGTTTTGCCAATGCTTGTTTTTTGCTGCCAATCTGATTTTTAATGGTACATAACAGCTGAAGTCACCATTCCTAATTGCAAGATGCTGGCCTTTTAACAGGAAGGAAGATGATAGGAAGAGTGGCCTTTCTAAGACCCTCCAGACTCCTCTGCCAAATGTTGGTCCAGAATAAACCCTTGCTGGGCATGCAGAAACAACACACATGAATCCCTTTTCACTAGCGGTCCCCAGTGAGTGGCAGCAAGCCCAAGGAATACACTAGACCCTGGAATATCCAGGAAAGATAAAGCACAGCATCAGCTCCAGATCTTGGTTTTGCTACTGACATGTCTCCATGAATCATCTGGTTCTGAGTTACACCGCTTTCATTTTCTTCACTCAGTAGCAGAAAACGGTCCCCAAAACTTTGCAGAAAGAGCCTGGAGTGGGCTGTGATCTATTGTGTCTGACTTCCTTGAAGCCCCTCTACACCTTGATACAGTCTCTAGTAGGACATTTCAGGCAGAAGTGAAAATCCATCACCTTTCTGTCTCTATTTTCAACTTCTTAAAATTCGTACTGTGCACAGCATTCCTGGATGGGAGTGACCAGCATAGAGTAGAGGTTGAGCTTTGCACTGGAATAACACAGGATACTCAAAGACGGAAGTGAATCATGAGAGCTTTGTGTGTAGGCCTTGTTCTTAGCAGAGCATTGGAGCCTCCATTCCAGGATGCAGTAAATCATGAGATGTCTCCGTTGATCTCGATGCTTGAATAGCATGGGGGTCTTCTTGTCAGAATGGAGTGAAGCAGCAGGGGTTTAACATAGCCTTACAGCCCACTGTAGCAGGGTATACCGGCCATTAAAGACCTGCTCCAGCTATATCTTTTAACAAGGGAGCTCGACTATAATTAGGCCTGGGCGGTGAATTTTTCCTCCGTTTGCAGAGTTTTCAGCACTTCGCACTCCGCGGAGTTTGCGGAGTGCAGAAAACTCTGCTTCGGGATGTGCAGCAGAGTTTTTTCCCTGCTCGTGATTGCGAACGGTAAGGTCGTGATCGGGTAGAATTTCTACCTGAGCGGCAGGAATACCAGAAACTTGGCGGAGTTTTTTCGTAACTTCGCTGAGTTTCGCATAGCAAAACTCCATGAACTACGCCCAGGCCTGAATATAATGCGCCATAGCCCAGCTACAGAGGGCTTTAAGGTTTTAAGGCTATTAAAACATTTGGCCACTAGAGGGCAGAAAGTTCTAACTGATAAAGCAAATGCCTTATGGAGCCCGAGGGGGTTGAATCATGGAGCTCGAGGGGATTTCAACCCCCTCGGTCTCCATGAGGCATTTGTTTACAGCAACAGCTGCGAAGGACAACATTGGAATGTTGGAGCACCGGGCTTCTACTGGCCATTAGAAGCCCAGAGCACTACATTGTTTTAAATGGAGCTCCCAACATTCCAATGTTCTAATCTACTGTAAAAAACTGCCTTGACCCAGATGAGAATAAGGCAGATCTTTTTTATGGTCCCCACTCCCCACACAAAAAGAAAAGTTACAGACAAGTCCTTGCTCCAAAGGAGACATGCTCTTGTGATAAGATCATATACATTTGCACACAGCACAAAACAGTCTAAGAGCTTTCATGATGTAATCATTGGACTGAGTTCTGATTACAACAGGTGTCTGAATGGCTCGAGCACCCTTTTCATGAATTGGCCTTACATGTTTTGTCTAACTCAACCACATATGCAACTATTGCCAGCCACCCTGCTGAGATTCTGGTGTCAGCATGATCCACATATTACATATCAATATTCTTGCCAAAAGTATCAGATAAAACAAGAAAAATGCCTCCGCCCTACTCAGCTCTATGCAGTTGGCTGCTTCCATTATCCCAAAAATAATAAAATGCAGGCTCATCTTAATCTCTCGTTCAAAAATCTCCACAATTAATTCTCTAACCCACATTCTTGCAGCATTCTTCCTGGACCGGGCAATATATGAACATTCGTACAATATACAAATCGGACCACTTTCGACATCTGACTTCATCTGAGATGGATAATTTTGCTAAGTGTTATCTTCTCAACGTTGCGGATTTCGACTCCGCAAAGAAATTGAAAGGCAACAACGAGAGGACTCATTGGCCGGGGAAGATTCTGACTGTGCTCCAACCAAAACAGTGAGAACAAAGTCAAACTCAAAGAAGCAACAAACTGCAGCGGCTACCCTCATCACTCCAAGACAGGAAGCCCTCGCCTCACGGAGAAAGCTAAGTACTAATGGGGGGAAGACAGTACTTGATTTATTGTTAAAGAAACGCTCAGTTCTGGCTAGCCCTCAGGCTGAGGGTGGGCCACTACTATCTCTACCTCTGAATGATGAACTAAACTATATTCAGAACGAGGACCCCGCAGGCCACCCCGTCTCTCTGACAAATGACCCTTTGGGTTCAAATAATGGAGTTACCGAACCCCTAAGTACACCCGTTGTCCTTCAGCCTGTAGAGGTGGAAATAGTGAATAAATTGGCTATTTCAGAATCCAACAATGAATCAGCTAAGATTTCTCAACCCATACAAACCAGTGGGATGGCTGAGGGGCCAGAAACCAGTAAGAATCAAGCCGAGGAAGGGCGTACTATGTCATTCACAGGACCAGATGGAAACATCTTAGGGGTACAGAGTGAGCTGCTTGAATTGACTGGGGAGACAGATATAAACCAGGTCATATTTACAACGCCTACCTTGCGGTTGGGTACCTCTGAAGAGCTGTTATCCGAAATTCAATTTCCAGAGCAAACTGCGCTAAGTGTAGCAAATGAATGCATTTATGAGGTATCAACGAATGCAAATGTACTTCAAACTGCTCAGATCCTAGAAGCTGAAAAAGATCTTAGCGAGTTTTACTCTTTCTCTGATGAAACTGGAGAGATCGGAGCGGCAGCTGTAGGCGAATGGTCCGAGAGCTATCTGTCTATGGAAGACGGAGAGGAGGATGATGAATTGGAACATCCTTATTCCTCAGAAGATAGCTACGTCGATGGAAGACAGAATGTTAATACGGTTAAAACGAAATCTAAAGCCTGTACTAGAGTTCCGCAAAGTATTCTAGCTAAAGAACCTTCTAATATCAATCTTGGTGACAGCTCCGCCACCTCAGAGATACCTCATACGGCGGTTGAGACTATTTTACAAGCGATAGCAGCTCACAGGGAAGAGACCACGTTAGACAGCAAAAGATCTCGGGCAGCCTTACGCAAAATGCAGGGGGTTGTCAAGAAGCTTACTAAAACTTGTAATCACATAGGAGAAAGAGTTACAGAAATGGAAGTAAGGGTATTGACGGCAGAAAAAGATTCTTCTGAGAACTCGGAGAAAATTAAGCTACAGGAGGCAGAACTAATGGATATTAAATGGAAACTGGAGGATTTTGAAAATAGGCAGCGCCGCAACAATTTACGCATTTTAGGCGTGCTGGAGAAAATCGAGGGGGAGAATATACGAGCTTTTGTTATTAAACTTTTTAGTGAATCTATGCCCGAAGCCCAAAATTGGAACTGGGATTTGGAAATACAGAGGGCCCACCGAGTCCCTTTCAATCCACCACCCAAGCCAGGGGTGTACCCCCGTGCCATCTTAGGAAATTTTGGAAATTTTTTGTTGCGGCAAATGGTGGCTGAAAAGGCGAGACCTGACCACAAGCTATTCTTCGATGAATTTTCATTTTTTACAAGGCCTGATTTCTGCCACGCGACTGTGGAAAGACGGTGGCGGCTGCGCCTACTAATCAAACCTTTTCAAGAAAAAGGTGCCTTGGCATATCTGAATAATCCTGCCAGACTTAAAATTATCCATGGTGGCGAGACAAAGTTTTTTCAATCTGAAATTAAGGCAAAAGCCTATCTTGATGAAATATCCTAGACAGACCTTAGACAGGCTATATACATTTCTAGATATAACTGATATACGTTTAAGTAGGGACAACATCAACTCACGAACGACTGTGTTATTTAATGTGATGTTGCTACCTTTGTATTATCTAACTGACTTGAACGGAGAATTTCAGTAATGTTTGACTAGATATAGGGCCTTTATAGTTAAGGGCATGTTATACAAAGTTTTGTGAATAGTTTTCCTTTTTTTTTTTTTTTTCCTTTCATATATTACTATGATCTTTTTCTTTTTTTCATATATATAGCGGGAAGCGGCAGCTCAGCAAAAGTGCAGCATGGCATCACACAGACTCTGGTCGAGTCTGAATGCCTACGCACAGGGGAGAGGGGTAAACAGGGAGGGGGTAGGGGGGAGCTTCTGGGAGGGGTTGCTGGGGGTGTGGAGCTGGGAAGGGGGGGAAGAGGGCTAGGGGAGCAAAAAACAAAAAATGAACCAGGTTTTGTAGCAGGAGCAATGTTAACTTATGAATTAAAGAGAAAGGAGGAGAAACAGCAGAACAAAGGATTTTATACGAATAAGAATACCATGCAATCTTTTCACATTAACAATGGGTAAACTTAGTGTGCAATCATGGAATGTAGGAGGGCTTTTAAGCAGAGGCAAACGGCTTAGACTGGGAGAACTAATAAAACTAAATCCTGTAGACATCTTGTGTATTCAAGAGACACACATTCCTTGGAGTAAAAGAACTTTATTAAATCTCAAAGGGTACAATTTGTTGATAACAACATCCCAATCTTCAAATATCAGGGGAGTAGCAATTTTTGCAAAATCCTGCTTTGGTCAGGGGATTCGTTCCTTATCGGACGCACATGGAAGGTGGGCAATCGTTAAACTAGCCAATGGCATTACTATATGCTCCGTTTATGGCTCAAATCAGGATGATCCAGCAATTTTTGAAATCCTGGAAACAGAATTAGCTACGTGGCAAGGCCCACTAATTTTCTGTGGAGATTTTAATATCTCACTTTTCCCAGTATTATCAACTCAAATGTTAAATCACAAATATATGGGCCGAAAACCAAGAGTATATCGGGCGGTTAAAAGATTAATGTATAGTTTGGGGTTGACTGATATATGGATACTAAATAATCCAAATGACCCGGGTTATACGTATTTCTCCCACCCTCACCAAAAACATGTCCGGATAGACTATATGCTTACTTCCAGAGAACTGGCATCACACTCTAACATAATCAAACCTCCCAAAATAATTTCGGATCATAATCCTCTAGTATTGCTAACCACCTTTAATAATAACCCTACCCAAAAATGTTCTTGGTCCTTTGATAGGAAATTATTAGTTGATAATGAATATATTAATCACATTAAAACCTGGACGGACGAATTTTTTAATATGAATCGCTTTAGCTCGCCAAGAAACATTGTTTGGGATTCCTATAAAGCTGCATTAAGGGGTGAAACCATTAGCTTCCAAAATAAAACCCGAAAAATCTTGAAAGAAAAATATGATCTGAAAATTGCAGCCTTAGCTAAAGCAGAGGAGGAACATACCGCTAAAATAATACAAAAGCAGGAAGCCGGGCATTTGTTGTTGCAGGTAGCAATATTGAAATCCGAATTAAACACCAGACTCAGCCAGAGAGCTGCCCAAACATATCAAACACATAGGAGACAAGTGTATGAAAGCGGGGAGAAAGTGGGTAGACACTTGGCTCTTTGCACACGCCAGAAAATTACTAGGAATAACATTTCCTCAATAGTAGAAAATGGACAAACTTTTACACATGTGACAGATATTAATTACCAATTTCAAAGATACTACCAGAATCTTTATTCAGAGGAAACTACAGCTATGGAAAAAGATATAATAGACTACTTGGATAATTTTCTTACTAAACCAGAGGCTACCAAGCTATTAGATGAAGGCATGAAGGGAGAACTCGAAAAAGAAATTACTTCAGCAGAGGTGGGGGCTGCTTTATCATTATTATCATCTGGTAAGGCAGCAGGCCCTGACAAAATACCGATTGATTTATACAAGATACTTAACCAACAATTATGTCCTATTTTGTATGATTTATTTCTTGGTATTCAATGTAACGGTGTACCACCAGCCTCTTGGGATGAGGCTAATATAGTCGTTTTTCCAAAGAAAGGGAAATCCCCCGAATTACTAACCTCATATCGTCCTATATCCCTGATCAATTCGGACTCCAAATTATATGCCAAGGTATTGGCACTCAGACTCAGTAGGGTTGTTGAACAGCTTGTCTCCCCGTGGCAACATGGCTTTATTCCTGGTAAAGGAACTACAGAACACACTTGTCGGGCAATCACCCTGTTTGATGCCATGGTTGCCACGGGGGGACAAATGTCGATGATCCTACTTGACGCTGAGAAAGCCTTCGACCGCGTCTCATGGGACTTCCTCTGGGAAGTTATGAAACGTAATAATTTCGGCCCTAAATTTATCAAATCTATTAAGTCAATGTACCTCCACCCCAAAGCAAAAATTCTAGCAGCAGGGTTATTATCTGAAAATATTAATATTGCCAGGGGCACTAGGCAGGGATGTCCTTGCTCACCCCTGCTGTTCGCTTTATATATTAATCCCCTTATTTTGAAATTAATTGAAAACAACATTATTAAGCCGATTTTTAGTCACCACTTTGAAACTAAAGTATTGGCCCATGCCGATGACATCGCGGTTACTACACCAGACCCGATCGAGGCTATAAGAGAGATAGAGAAAGTGACTACCGAATTTGGACATTACTCGGGTTATTCTCTTAATAAGGGAAAAACGATTATATTGTGTACAGATAATACCATCTGTCTGGATCAACGAAGAGCTGAAAAGGCTACGTATTTAGGAGTTGTTCTTTGTGCAAATACCAAGTTGTTATCAAAAGCTAATTTTGACCCACTACTGGTCAAGATTAAGAATGATTTTGAAAGAGTTAATAGCCTACATCTTTCTATCATAGGAAGAGCTAACTATGTAAAAATGAACACGTTACCTAGATGTATGTATTTATTCCGGGCAATACCACTAGCCATTGAACAGGAAGTGTTCGAGTTGATTAATTCACTTATATCAAAATTCATGTGGCAAAATGGCAAGATTCGGAGATCACTTGCATTATTATCACTTCCCTTTGATAGAGGTGGTCTCAGTATACCAAATATATCCCTATACTACTGGGCAGCATTTTTAAAACAACTTACTCCAATGATTAATGGCTATAATGTAGGGAGCCCAGAAGGAGGTGAAGAAATACCCACAATCTACGAGCTTCTCATAGGTCAGGATGCTAAGGGTTTACTCTTATGAAAAACCGAGGCAAGAAACTATAAGGCTTTTAAGGGAGAAGTTATAGCTAGCGCTTGGAAAATTTGGAATAAAGTGACAAAATATATGCATATCGGGAAGATTAACCGATATACACCGCTTTGGCGCTCTAATATCTTTGAATGCCAGGATTTCAACTCCGTCGTAAAGAAGTGGGAAAAGTTGGGGATAAGAACAGTTGGTGAGTTTCTAATAAATGACTTCGACTCCACCTTTTTTGATTTAAAGGTAAAATATAATCTAACAAATGGAGATTTTTTAAATTTTGCACAGATATTTGCTAAATTAAAGGCCAAAGAGTCTCTAATCTGTCTTTCTAAAATTGAAATTTTAGATGCAATTCCTAGAATAAACACCAGGATCGGAACCCTTTATAATATTCTTTTGGCTCAAAAACATGACGATCTTGATAAAACTGAAAATAAATGGGTCACAAAATTAAACAACCCCAATGTAGATATAGACAGAGTGATAGAAATGAGCCAGAAGTTATTGATGGCAAGTAACCTTAAAGCGCAACTTTATAAAACCATTTTCGATCTTTATTTTACTCCGGCTAAATTGTTCTCGTGGGGTAAACGTGAGAATGATTTGTGCCCTAGATGCAATCAAGGTCCGGCAACCCTTACTCATATGTTTTATAATTGTCCTGACTTAATGTTGATTAAAAGCATGATATTATCCTTTTGGGTAGAAATATTTGGTCACAAGATATTAGAATCCGAAACTTTATTTTTATTAGGCCATGACTACTCCTTAAATTTGACTAAACCTGAAGAAAAACTAACCTTTATAGGTACAGCAGTATTAAGGCTAATTTTATCCGCTCGCTGGAAAGAATCAGATCCGCCAAGTTTTCAGATGTGGATAGCACGCTTCCTAGCGGTTTATAGATATGAAACTGCTATATTTGAAACAAGAGGAGCTAAATCTAGGGCGCGCGGTGAAGCACTTTGGCAACCAATTGTAAGATGGAAAGCTGGCATCATTCCTAGCGGGATTGGCTGATTCCAAAATCTATTGTTTTATTTCATTTGTTCTAAGTACTTACCGTTGTGCCTATGTTGATTCTGGCCAAATTAATGCATTACCTCTGCTTTTGTTTAATTGTCTATTTCGTTTCATCTGCTGTATTGTGTATATAATTATGTTATGATACTCTTTTTATTTTGCTGTAAAGAGATTCCTGCTTTTCCTGGTTAAAAAAAAAAAAAAAAAAAAAAAAGGAATAACACAGGATACTCAAAGACGGAAGTGAATCATGAGAGCTTTGTGTGTAGGCCTTGTTCTTAGCAGAGCATTGGAGCCTCCATTCCAGGATGCAGTAAATCATGAGATTTCTCCGTTGATCTCGATGCTTGAATAGCATGGGGGTCTTCTTGTCAGAATGGAGTGAAGCAGCAGGGGTTTAACATAGCCTTACAGCCCACTGTAGCAGGGTATACCGGCCATTAAAGACCTGCTCCAGCTATATCTTTTAACAAGGGAGCTCGACTATAATTAGGCCTGGGCGGTGAATTTTCCTCCGTTTGCAGAGTTTTCAGCACTTCGCACTCCGCGGAGTTTGTGGAGTGCAGAAAACTCCGCTTTGGGATGTGCAGCGGAGTTTTTTCCCTGCTCGTGATTGCGAACGGTAAGGTCGTGATCGGGTAGAATTTCTACCTGAGCGGCAGGAATACCAGAAACTTGGCGGAGTTTTTTCGTAACTTCGCTGAGTTTCGCATAGCAAAACTCCATGAACTACGCCCAGGCCTGAATATAATGCGCCATAGCCCAGCTACAGAGGGCTTTAAGTTTTTAAGGCTATTAAAACATTTGGCCACTAGAGGGCAGAAAGTTCTAACTGATAAAGCAAATGCCTTATGGAGCCCGAGGGGGTTGAATCATGGAGCTCGAGGGGATTTCAACCCCCTCGGTCTCCATGAGGCATTTGTTTACAGCAACAGCTGCGAATGACAACATTGGAATGTTGGAGCACCGGGCTTCTACTGGCCATTAGAAGCCCAGAGCACTACATTGTTTTAAATGGAGCTCCCAACATTCCAATGTTCTAATCTACTGTAAAAAACTGCCTTGACCCAGATGAGAATAAGGCAGATCTTTTTTATGGTCCCCACTCCCCACACAAAAAGAAAAGTTACAGACAAGTCCTTGCTCCAAAGGAGACATGCTCTTGTGATAAGATCATATACATTTGCACACAGCACAAAACAGTCTAAGAGCTTTCATGATGTAATCATTGGACTGAGTTCTGATTACAACAGGTGTCTGAATGGCTAGAGCACTCTTTTCATGAATTGGCCTTACATGTTTTGTCTAACTCAACCACATATGCAACTATTGCCAGCCACCCTGCTGAGATTCTGGTGTCAGCATGATCCACATATTACATATCAATATTCTTGCCAAAAGTATCAGATAAAACAAGAAAAATGCCTCCGCCCTACTCAGCTCTATGCAGTTGGCTGCTTCCATTATCCCAAAAATAATAAAATGCAGGCTCATCTTAAACTCTCGTTTAAAAATCTCCACAATTAATTCTCTAACCCACATTCTTGCAGCATTCTTCCTGGACCGGGCAATATATGAACATTCGTACAATATACAAATCGGACCACTTTCGACATCTGACTTCATCTGAGATGGATAATTTTGCTAAGTGTTATCTTCTCAACGTTGCGGATTTCGACTATCCTCCTGTTACAGCTAGCAGCATACCAAAAGGCTATCGCTATTCATCTTGCAAGTCACTTCTGTTCACGGATTTTGCTTTGTACAGAATTATGTCAATTGAACATATCCGAAAGTAGTGAACTCGCCGTCAGTCTGATGGGATATCATTTCCCAGCTTATAAGCTCTCCTTTGTCAAGTAGCTGACTCCATCTCCCTTCTGCCTTTTTCCAGAGGCGCTCTCAAGTATTCCTTCAAAATGTCCAGAGTGCGGGGGGAGTCCTAGATGAATGCCCAACTACTGTAATTTGGAATTCCCAGTAAGCTGATCTTATGATCTTCAACCTAACTTTCTTGTAATGTCTAGGTGCACCTAACTTGTATAGAAAACCCCTTTCACGCCAACCAGCCATCATTTCTCAATAAAGTGGACCCGTCTTTGATTGTCCAGGGGACCCTGACAATTGACTGAAAGATTTAATCTGGAAATCCCAACAGTGTATATTTTTTATATCTGGTACACTAAGACCGCCCTTATTCTTAGTTTTTCTAAGCTTCTTCCAAGAGAGCCTAGCCCACCTTTAGTCCCAGATGCAGCCATTAATATTGGATTGAAGGCCTTTTAAACCAGTTTTATCAACACTCAGCTGGATATTATTGAAGATGCAGGTAATGTTGGATTTAATTAACATTTTAACCAGGTTTTACCTTGCTGTATATTGGTATAGGGATGTTTTCCCACAATTTTTGAGACTGTTGTAGATTTCTTTCCTAACCTAATCCAGGTTCTGTTGGGGAAGATCTGTCAATTTTTTCATAATGGTTATTCTCACAAATGTATGTTCTTGCTTCACCCTGGAATCTTCACTCTCTATGTTCCAAGGCATTATTTCTGTCCTTTCCTCATTCACTAAATAGCCAGAAATAATAATAATACCAAATTCTTCAATTATCTGCTTAATTGCCCCCGAAGCCCAATGTGGATCTGCTTATAGCTCAGCAGATCATCAGCATACAGGGCTACCTTATTATTCAGCTGGCCATACTTAAATAGAATAACCTTCTAATCATGCCTAACCACATGTGGTAAAGGCTCAATCTATAGTTTCAGAAGTAAAGGGGACAATGGGCACCCGTGGCATGTTCCTTTTCCTATCCAGAGGTTCTGCTTCAAGGCACCATTCACAACCATATTTGTCACCAGAGCCTTATCAGAGACTTGAATTGCATTCAGAAAATTCCTACTAACACCAAATTCATGGAGGGACTTCTACAAAATATCCAATAAACTCTGTTGAAGACCTTAGAGGTGGCCAGAGTGTTTAGCACAAGAGGAGACTGTGTGCATACCGCTAAATCTATTGCACCCAACCCTGACTCCAGTCAAGGAAAATCCCATAACAATAATTGGTACCAACATTCTAAAGAACTATGGGACCATACAAACGGTACAAATGTATGTAATATACCATAACTATACACAACCACTGAAAGTCAGGCTCTGGAAATCTATGCCTGGACATCAATTAAGAGGAATCAACTGCTCCTCTTGGTCAGACCTTTGTAAAACATGGCACAGGTCTTCTTAACACAAATTTAAGGGCACGAAGGCTGCAGAAAATAAACAGTACTATAGAAGCACAGTTTTCCTTATTTACTTTCTGTAGTTTTCAGTCCGTTCCTTTCCTCAATCATTAAATAGCAAATACTAGGCTCTGGAGGGACAAGGGTGGAACAAGAAGTCAGCTTTGGATTGTCATTAGATGGAGTCTAATGGTTTGTGATGCCACTTCCTCTACCACTCGCATTTTGATGAATCGACCGCCATGAGTCTGTGGGAAACAAAGGGCCAGACAGTATATTGATTTCCTTATTGTGATTATATCCGTACCACAAATAGGAAGTCACTATCCCTAATGTATAAAATTATTTATTTTAAAATAGTGCTACATAATGGGTTGCAAATCGACCGACTTCATGAATAATAATGAGGTAGGTTGTAATATGCGGCTCACTAGGGATCGCCGCCATCACAGGAATTGTGGCCTGCTGGGGTTAGCAGACCACCATGTCTGTGATTGCCTTTTGATGAAGCCGTCGTTTTGTAATTTTTTAAAAAATGTAGACTGTTTTTCTTCAAGGAAAACAGGATGCGTTTCAAAAAAGAAAAGGTAACGTTTAAGTTTTATTTTTTAAGTGTTGGCAGTGGTCCCAGAGGCAGTGGTCCATGTGACCCTTGCCTAATCTTAAAAAATGTTTTGTTTAACATTCTCAAATTCCCATTTGTGAATGGGTTACCACCAATTCAAAGCTGGTGGTAAAGTATTAATGCTTTGGGACGTCTGATCATCCTACGTAACCACACCCCTTCCAAATACCAATTCGGAATTGGGTCGCAAACGCAAAAAAAATTTGGGGGTCACAAATGGCCTGATTCTGTGAAGTGAGCAGTTTGCAACCTCAAAAAAACGTTGTACCTCTGGCGCTATTTGTGCAATTAGCGGAATTATACTGTCACTTCCTGTAAACATGCAAACACAGGACTCAGCGCCCTTTGTGCTGAGCTAGCTCCAGCCCCTGTGTTCTTAGTCCTGTCATATACCATATAAGATGCATAGGCATGGGGTGTATGTGAGTTAACCAAAGCGAGCTGATGGGTTTGCAGTAAATTAAAGGCAAGCCTGCTCTGCCACTGACCGGCCTTTGTTTCCCCAGCACCCCAGAATCTGCCCGCGTGCCCTCCTTCCCGCGCTCTCGTCCCACCGCACGTGCGCGCGCATGCAGAGACAATCCAGGCCTGCCACTCGCCATAATTAGCGAGAACAGACATCCCGGATTAGGAGCTTTCTGTTCTTACCAACATTTGGCAGCTGCTCAGCAGCATCTACGGCGCGTTCTTAACTCGCTGAAGTCACGCGCCAGTGCTTGTTGCACAGGGTTAGACATGAAAGACGGGCGCACGGCCTTTTTCCATCACTGCCGGATGCGAGCTGTGAGCCGTTTTCGCCCCCTGACTTTTACGTGGATGGGCCGGCGCCCACGCAACCCAAAAGGCTGCAGCTGCTGCGCAGCGAAGTCACAGTGTCGGCCCACCAAGTTTTAGGCCCCGAATATAATTGGCCCAGCATCAGTCGTTTGAGCAAGAAGTGTCCTACCCGCACCTTACATGGGATGGTGCAGGAATGGATGCCCGCTGTTATGGACCAGTGTATAAGTGGTCGTGGGGAGACGAGGTCTATCGGCAGCGCAAGAGGTCTGCTGCTAACAGAGATTTAGAAAGAGTTTTTCGCAATTAGAGATGGTAATGTAGCGGAATATGAGCACCTTCGGCGAAGCGGATCTAAACCAGCAGGGGGGGCTTTTGCAGCCAGCTCGAGATAACGGCCAGCGTTCCAATGGATTCAGGTGAATGAAAAAAAATAGAAAATACAATGTTGTGACTTCAGGAATTTTTGCGCGGCCCGTGGAGGGAGTTACGGTGGGGCAGGGAGGGGGGTAGGGGGAGGGGCAGGTTGGAGGGTGCTAAAAACCGGCATATGGATAGTTGCAGGTAAGTACACAATGTAATTAATAAAACGAAATTCGTAGCGCGCACTGCATGGCAAAATGCGATGCTGTGCGCGCTACGAATTTCGTTTTATTAATTAAATTGTGTACTTACCTGCAACTATCCATATGCCGGTTTTTAGCACCCTCCACCCTGCCTCTCCCCCTCCCCGCCTCCCTGCCCCACCGTAACTCCCTCCACGGGCCGCGGTATTTTTACACTTACTTTTCTTTATTGAGCCTGTAAGAAGTTCTCACTCAATGGGAGAAATGTGGTCAAAGTTATAGGCCGTCCATGATTTGTACAAGAGCAAACAATGTGATCCCGTCGAGCCGTGATTGCACTGCAGGAATACTTGTTCCACAGACTGTACTGTACAGCGCGTCAGTGAGTAGAATCTGACACTGCACTATCTCCCTGGATAGTGGTGGAAGTGCAAAGAAAGTATGGGAACTGTGATCCCGAGTAGAATGGGGTGGGGTCAGTGCGCGTAGGGACGGGGTCAGAGATGTGGCTAAAATGACAAAATATTCTGTACCACTACCAACACAAAAAAATACAACACACACCTCTTATGTAAAATAAATGCAAGTTAAAGTAATCAGTGGAAAATGCATTGCCCTGGTAGGAAAGCTTAGTTGATAATTGAAGTGATTCAGATATTTGTGCCTATAATCACAGGCTCACTGGTATGAATTCTAGTGAGTGCCCTGGGAACAGTGGCAATCATGTATCTATATTATGAGGTCCCGGTTTGTGACAGAAAGCGCTATGAATATCCAAGTCATTTGTTTTAAACATATAGATCATCAGATATACTTTACACAGTACAAGATACGCTTCTGCAAAATGTGTAGAAAGATTCGGTCTTTAAGTGCTTACAGTGCTTTTAAAAGTTATATTTTTAGTAATATGCATTCAAACTGTACCTAGTGCAAATTATCTTTTGTATATGTTTCCATTAAAAAGACGCACTCTGGAACTGGTAACACCCTGCAGCACCTCTCAAAAAGAATAACTCTTTGTTGACATGACACTTCAGATTATTCTATCATTTTATTCTATCATTTGAAGCCTGCACTGGCTCCCAAGCAGTTTTACGATTACTGATTAGCCAGTTGCACACATTTACATTTCTTTCAGGCTGCATCCACACTTGAGAGAAGGCTGGTTTCTTCTTTAGCTGGGTGTCCCTTCACTCACTTCACAGTTAATGAGAATTCAGCCTTCCCTTTCAGCCTGAGGCGACTCAAGGCAGGCATTATTCATTCAGGAATGCTAGTTTTTTTGACAAGAAGTATTAAATCTGTTTTGGTAAAATTAAATTTAGTTGGAGAACATTGTTCCCAATAGATCTCACCCACTTCAACCTCTGCCCCTGTGGTAATATTCATTTTGTGATAACTTCCAGTTCAGTTTTCTGATTGCATGCTCACTGCCAGTGTTTACGTTGATTCTACGGACTCCCATTCCAGACAAACAACAGAGGCAGAGAACCAAGTTAGAAAAATACTGCCCAGGATCCAACAATATGGTTACATGGGAAGGACGGAATTAAAAATGATGGGCCTCAATTAGGAGGTTTTGGTGCAGGGCAGCGCCACATGGAATCTCGCTGCACTGCCCTGGGGACAGGAATGTGCTGCATCTATGAAATACAGCGCATTCCGATCATTTTCCCCTGCGCTGATGCACAATGGGATGCCATCCTCCAACACAGGCACCATTGCGCCATGGTGCAAGAGTGTTGGGGTGAAGGTTTTTGTGCAGAAAGAAACAACTTCCTGCACAACAAGAGTTGTTTTCTCTTTTCTACAGCACACATAGTAAGAGGAAAACCTAGGAGAAATAAGGATATTTACAAAGCAACGTAAAGTGGCTTTGTGTGGCCTTGTAAATATGTGGCGCACATTGCTCCACAGGAGCGTCAAAAAAGTGATGCTCCAGCGGTGCAAAAGTCACGCTAGTGGCCTTGTCAGTGAGGCCCGATGTCTGATGGTTTCACAGTTTCTAACTTGTCCATTAGACCATAACTGGTGCAGGGGTGGTTCTGGTGGTGATGTTCATGGGCTTCCATTACTGGGATAGTGCTGCTGCTTTGGTCCAGCTGCCCACCACTGTACTGTAGTTTTTATTAATAGCATAATTTGTAAATCATGAAGCCGGACCTAGATGTAAAGTCTCCTAGTTTCATAGCTAAAATATACCCTCTGGATGGGTCATACCAAGTGATGGTGTCAGCCAACATTATGTTTTCTTTACCAATCCAGTAAATTTCCCAACTTGCTGGGGATTCCTACTAGGTGTTTCTTTTGTTGAATAGTGTTCAGTTCAGGAACTGAACTGAATTGAGCCTGCTCCTAACGGCCCCCAGTGTTTGCAGGTAAGGGCATCAAGGTGGAAGGAGATTTTGTGAGTTTTATATTGCACAAACTCGACCCAAAAGCTTTGGAGCACTTTAAATGAGCACCAGTTATGTTACACAAGGACACATTCATTTTTTGGTAGGCACGGGGTGATTAAGTGATTTGTCCCGACTCACAGGATGTGGAGCCGATGCCGAGACTCAAACCTACTTCCCCAGCTCCAAAGTCGGCAGCACTGGCCGTTAGGCCACATCCTCGCCCCTGTCCTCTGGGCCCTGAGGCGATTATTGGTTACTTGTAGCTAGCCGTGGTGGATCTCATAATTTAATATTAGTGCCCCCTGGTCTTTTTTTTTTTTAAACAGTTTTTATTGCGGAATTAGAAACAAGACCTCAGATCAGGTCAACCAATACACTTACGACATCATCAAGCATACAGTTGGCAGATATATCGTACACAGCCATTTAGCCCACAACCCGGGGGTCGGGCGGCGTGTCAGGTCATACATATAATATGATGCCACAGTGCTCACCCATCACGGGTGGTCGGTTACCAGTATTATCCTGTTTCCGCTTTTAACTCCCCTAACTTCCAACTTCCCTTGCATCACCTACCACAAAAAACAACTTACGGAGTTAGTATCAGTGTGTAGTCCCTATTGCTGTATGATCCTATCATAGCTGTTAGTAACGGATCATTTGGTAAGAAGCTATGCACTCCTCCCGGGTCCCACCCAAAACTTCGGGGCTCTTGCACTGCCGTTCCCAGCAGTACTATCTCCCCGCCCTCTCTACAATTGGATCAGTGTGCGAAACTTCCCCTATGTGACTCTCCCTCCCCCACCCCTCCCTCCCCAACTGCTGCTGATGCGGGCTCACATATGAAGTAGTAGGATTGGATAACGCCACTAATCGGGGGTAACTACTGCTCACTTGTGCCTCATGGAGTCCAGGACAATCATTGCTCTTCACCCTCATCCTCCACCATATAATCACGCAGAGCTTGGACTATCGTTTCCCACGCCCTCGCCATTTCCAAACTTTTGTCATTATCAGTCTTGGCAGCCTGTCGCATCCGAATAGTACTTTCACAACCGGCCCATTTCAACAGCTCAGACATCCACCTTTTCACTGATGGGCCTTCCATAGACTTCCAGTGCCAGGTAATCTCCCTCTGAGCCAGCATAAGTCCCAGATCGATAAATTTGCTTGTGATCTTCGTCCTCTTCGTGTGAGGGAACCATAGCAGCAAACAAGCCGCCATGTCAAAGTCCACCTCCCTGTCTGTTACCATGTTCAGAAGATCCCCTACCTCAGGCCAGTATGACCCCAGTTTTGGGCATCCCCACAGCAGATGATCCAGATCCACCGCAGGCGCCAAGCACCTCGGGCATGCAGCGTCTTGGGCCCCGAAGTATCGCATAATCCTCTCCGGCGTCATGTAAGCTCTATGGATAACGAAGAAGTGTACCTGCTGGAATCGGGCATTCCTCGTTCCCTTCCACGTACGCCCCAGAATATGACCCCAGACCGCATCTGGTATGGGCTTGCCTATACTATCCTCCCATCTCGCCTTCAGTGCCACCAGCGATACTAATCCCTGCGTTGCATTCTAACATGAAGGCAGGTCACTGCCTTGGTAGTGCCCGCAGCCATAACCACGTACTGGCACGCCAAGGTCGTCTCCGGTTCAGCTCGCCCACCTATCCAGTGCTTTTGCATCGCTGCAACCACCGCTGCATGCAGCAGAAAATGTCCATCCGGCAATCCAAACTGTTCCTGCAACGCCCGGAAGGGGGCCAGCGTCCCCTCAAAATATAAGTCTCCCACCATTTGTAATCCCAAGTCCTCCCAGTCAGACAACGGAGACCAGTCGCCCCCATGTGGCAGCGCAGTCAGCATCCCCAACGGGATCTCTGGCGCATATGCTCGGGTGCTGTTCGCTCGCTTCAGACTCCTGTTCCAGCAGAGTCTGAGCGTCCCTGCCTCCATCGTAAGGTCCCTCACATCCAGTTTCTGTTGCATGATTACGTAGGATAAGATATGCCTCTGTATACCGAGGCCCCGATCGACGTCCGGTCCCCTGAATTCCCTGGCCACGTGCTGCGTCAATATCTGCAACTGAGCTGCCAGATAATATAGCTCAAAATCAGGTACTGCCATCCCCCCCTCGAGCTTGGGCCTAGTCAGGGTCCTCAATGCCACCCTACGACGACCATGACCCCACAGGAAGCCAGTCACCAACATCTGTATGTCTTTAAACACGCTCTGCGGGATCCACACCGGTAAAGTCCTGAAATAATAAAGTAGCCTCGGAAGTGCGACCATCTTCAATAGCGCCACTCGGCCCAGTACAGATAAGGGGAGGGACGCCCAAAAGGTCACGCAACCTCTCAGCGCACGCACGCATCGTCCCACATTGCCTTCCAATAGGTTCGCAATCTCATGATATATCCGAACGCCCAGGTATGTAAAGCTGGAAGGTTCCCATACCACGTCCAACCCAAGGGGGGGGGCACAACACGCCCTCCTTTAACGGGAAAACACAGGTCTTAGTCCAGTTCACCTTAAGGCCCGACATCTTACCAAATCTGGAGAACATTCCCATAGCCCCCTCCAGTGCTCGGTCGGGATCGGCCAGGTACAGTAATAGATCGTCCGCATACAGTGATATGAAATGCGACTTCGCTCCCTGCGTCACTCCCTGAAATTCTGCACCTAATCTCGCCAGCGCCGCTAAGGGTTCCACGGCCAGCGCGAACAGCAAAGGAGAGAGCGAGCACCCCTGTCTCGTCCCCCTACGCACAGGGTAAGCCAAAGATATTATCGGTCCCAGTCGCACCCTCGCCGTTGCGGAAGAGTACAGAACCCTCGTCCATCTCCTAAAACCCTCTCCAATGCCGAATTTCGCCAATACCACATCCAGATATTGCCACTCGAGACTATCGAAAGCCTTCTCGATGTCGACTGACAATACCGCCGGATTATGCGGTGAGTCCCTGGCATTATCCATTATCTGGATCAGGCGACGTATATTCATGGATGTGTTCCTGGTAGGGATAAATCCTGCTTGATCCCCATGAACTAATCTGGTCATAAATGGTAACAGCCTGGTGGCCAGTATACGGCTTAGGATCTTATAATCCACCGTCAGCATGGATAGGGGCCGATAGGACGTCACATCCAATGCTTCCCTGCCCGGTTTCAGTAATGGGACTACCAGTGCTTCCCTCATCGTTTCGGGCAAATATCCTTTCTGTTTCGATTCCGAATACACTATCAATAGCCTGGGTGCCAATATGTCGACATATTTCACGTAAAATTCTATAGGCAGGCCATCCACCCCCGGCGTCTTGTTTCTGGCCATCTGTTTAATGGCCAGTTTGATCTCTGATAGCGTTATGGGTCCCCCGATATCTTCCGCATCCTCAACCGCAAGTACCGGGAAAGGGACAGATTCCAAATAGGCGTCTATCTCGGCAGCCTCTACCTCTAGCTGACACTCATATAGAGCCGCATAGTAGGCCGTGAAGCGTTCCAATACCACCGACTGCGAGTAAACTATGTCGCCTGTCTCCGTTCGTATGCTCATTATCGGGCACCCTCTAGGTTCTGGGTTGGCAAGCCTGGCAAGGAGTGTACCCACCTTATCTCGTTCTGCATGCACCTTGACAGTATACAGCTTATAATCATAGCACCTCAGTCGCTCAGTTTCCCTTGCCACAATCTCCTTAGCCTCAAGCAACCGCTCCTGCAATTCAGGCCGTTCAGGTCTACTCTGCTCCAATTCCCTTAGCACATCCTCAGCTTTCACCAGATCATTCAGAAGTGACTTCCTCACAGACGAGAATCTGCCCATGCACACGCCTCTCACCACCACTTTCATCGCATCCCATTCCACCGATCTCGTGGCTGCCGTGCCCTCATTTTCCCTAAAATATTGTTCAACGCCCTGTTGGACTACCTCACCAAACACCGGATCTTCTAGTGTGCAGGGCTGCAACCTCCAAGTGGGGATCACTGATCTCACCTGCTGCCACTGCACGGAAACCAGTAACGGATTATGATCTGAAATTGTCCTAGTTAAATATTCTGTGTGGCTAACCAGGGCAGCCAGGGGACCACTACATAGGACTGAATCTATTCTCACATGTAATGCGTGTAGTGCTGAGAAAAACGAATAATCTCTCGTTTCAGGATGCTGTTCTCTCCACACATCTATTAATCCCCATCGCTCCTGCCATTCCTTCCTCTGAGTGGCTAGCCTGCGCACCGTCGATGCAGCTAATGGCGGATGCGATCTATCAAGGTCCACATTAAGTATCGAGTTAAAATCCCCTCCCAGAATGATGGGGCCCGCCAAGAAATGGGCCAGTGAGCTCGAAAGTTTATCAAAGAAAAGGGCCTGATCAGCATTTGGGGCGTACACACTACAGAGTGTTACCTCTCTACCGTACAGCCTCCCTTCTATCACCGCATATCTACCCTCTGGATCTATCCGCTGGGTCAGGACCTGAAACGGTATACCCGCTCTTACCCAAATCAATACCCCTCTGGCAAACGCTGAGTACGTGGTTCCAAACACCTGCCCACGCCACCTCCTCTGCAATGCGGTGCACTCTTTTGCAGTCAAATGAGTTTCCTGCAACAGTGCAATCTGAACGCCACGTCTCACCAAGTGGGCATGCACCCTGTGACGCCGTGCCATCGTCCGAAGTCCACGGACATTCCATGAAATGCATTTCAGATTAGGTAACGTCCCCATAGTAGTCATCCCCGTATAAAATCAGTACCAATCCATTGCCCCACGCATCGCAGTAGTTGCTGCCCCCAACCCAAATCCCCCAAAAAACTCCCCAACCCCCTCTCCCCAGGACAGGACGTACTAACCCAGCTTCGGCCCCGTTCCAAACTTGTAACACAACACACATTATACTACTCCGCGGTGACTACCGCAGAAGGCCTTAAGGGCCACTGGGGGGTGTATCAGCACCGACCCAAAGCCAGCCGAGCTCCCACCAAACGCCCTCAATGCCATCTCGTAGTCTCAGCCCCATACCTGAGTATCTGTGCAGCAGTCAGATAAACCGCCCTGTACAAAAGGCAGAAATGGGTGCAATCCACATACATCACTCATTAAACAGTCCATCCGAAGTCTGTGGGGTGACCGTTGGGCCTTTCGAACTCTCCGCCTCTGACTCATCCCCTCCTGTTTTCGTTCCCTCTTCACATTGTTTATTTTCCCTGTATAACATATTCAGTTGTATCAACAGGGGGTCCTTGTTATTTTTCGTCTTCGTTCCCTCTTCATCAGAGTCTGACCCCTCAGACGCCCTCTCCTGCTGCGATCCCGTGATGATTGCCGTCGCTGCTAGCGCGCCCCTCCTGTCCGCGGCCATTTGGGCCTCCTGCAACGCTTTTTTAAGTTTATTCCGCTTACGTATGCGTTGAGATTTTCTGATCCGGAGCTGTGGTTGCGTGTCCCTACTGCTTTTACCAGCGCGGTCCGTCCCTGCACGATAAAGTTCAAGCCACGACCAGGCCTCCTCCGGAGTCGGAAAGAATTGTGTCTTCCCATCCAGGACCACTCTCAGCTTGGCCGGGAAAAGCAGGGAGTACTGGATCCCCTCTTCCCTTAATTCTTTCTTCACGGACAGGAAGGACGCCCTATTTCTCTGGACTTCCTGAGTATAATCCGGAAAGACCGTCACCTTGCAATTGTCCACTTGAAACGGGCCTTGCGAGCGCGCTCGCTGTATCAGGAGGTCCCGGTCCTTATAATGTAAAAGCTTAATCACCATTGGTCTAGGCGGTCGGCCCAACTGAGGCGGTCGAGCCGGAACCCTGTGTGCCCGCTCAAGGGAGAAGAAGGGAGAAAGGCCCTCCGGCGCTACAACCGTTTTAAACCAGTCCTCCATGTAGGCCACAGCGTCATCTCCCTCAATTTTTTCCGGAAGGCCCACGACCCTCACGTTGTTCCTCCGGTTGCGGCTATCGGCATCCTCCGCACGTCTCTCCAGAGTCGCCAACCGGTTCTGGATATCGCTCAGTTTATGTTCCACAGTGACCACCGCCGGTTTCAGTTCCTGCAACAGTTGTGCGTTGTCCTTTACCTTGTCAGAAAGCTTTGCATGATCCGCCTTTAGGAGCCCCAGCCCTGTAGCGACCTGCGCAATGTCGTGGTGTAGCGAGTCTTTTGTCGCAGTTATCGCCTCCAATATGCTGTCCAGCCGCCGATTCAGCCTTTGTTCCTGCGTCGTCGCCTCCAAGGGGGCCGGGGCCCCGCCATCTTGGGCCACGGAAAGCACGTCGGCCTGGCCTCGTTCCACGTCGGGCGCATCACCAGTAGCGGCCATCCCAGGGTCCCCCAGCACCTCCTCGGGGTCACCCCAACAAGCGACCCTGTTTACCGCTGTGGGGAAACCGGTTTCTAGCGTTATCCAGCAGGATCCAGCGTAGAGCGGCGTCAGAGCAATGAACGTCTGTAGGGTGCTACTTCTTCGAGTACCTCCAGCACACCCGATCTCAGGGCGCTTCTCACAATACCGGAGCGTGATAGCACCCCCTCAATTGCCAGAGAGCCTGCGGGGCGGGTACGTGGGTATCAGCAGAAGGGTGCAATGGTGGAGGCGGTAGTCTGCCCCAGGAAGGGGCCCTGCTCACACAATGACACTGAGCCCCTTAAGAGCGCTCCGCACGTTCCCCTCGCCGGCGTTCCATTAGCGCCTCAATGATCACCATCTGCCTCCAACCAGGGTCGCCGCCAGCGTCAAGCGCCAAGCCGTCAGTGCCGAGTCGTCAGAGCCCCTCCATATCCCCGGCATCCGCCGTCGTCCTGTGGAGTCGTGCGGCTGGCAATCGTCTCAAAGCAGGGTCGCGCCCTCCGCAGAGTGACGGAGGGCCACCTCAATACCCCCCCGAGTCAGCACCCAGCCGCAGGCACCGCAGCTCTCGACAGGCTCACCTGCTCGCAAACAAGCTGTACCGCACCCTGCCACCAGTGCAGGAAGGTGGGGGGATGGGCGCCCCGCCCGCCAGCCTCTCGGACGGTTAGAGCCGTGCACCTGCCCGCTCAACACCGGGATGTCTCTCCGGGGGGTCCCGCTCCACTCGCTGCGGGCAGGCAAGCGCGGCGCTCCAGCTCCGCTCGGTTCCTCACTTCCGAGCGATCTCCGTCTTCTCAGCACTGCGGCGCCGCCATCTTTCCTTTGTGAGCGCTCAGCTCCACCGAGGTCCGGGAGCCATCCACCGTGTCGCGCCCAGGCGCCAGCTGACCCTCCGCCGAGCACCCTAGGTCCCGCTACGCCCTGGCGGTAGAGATACACCACTCAGGGGGGCTTAATCACGTCAATAACAGGATAAATGGTGGGATCCGGCGTGGAGCCGATAGCTCACACCGCTTCCTCGGTCGGCATCCAAGCCACGCCCCCGTGCCCCCTGGTCTTGGTCTAAGATACAATTTGATTTCAGCTGAATAATACAGTAACTGCATTTCAACACTTGATTCAACAGGGGTAGTGACAGGTATAAGCCAGGGCTTTACAGCAGGTAGGAGAGGGAATGGAACACCGGATAAAGAATGACACTATTAATCATACTCAATAAACTCGATGTTCCATCAGATCTTCATCTCTTAAAAGATTAGGGCCTGATCTGAAGTAGGGTGGTATTGCACAAAAGTGGTCTCTACAACTCATAGTCACACCAAATGTCTTCTGGCAAGCCAGCACTCTCAAAGTGTCCTGGGAAGTGATAACGTAAAGTTGAGTACCCAAGGATAGGAATACGAAAAGGGCAAAAGGGAATAAAGTGACAGTGGAGAGAAAAAGAGGGACACATAGTAGATAGAAGAAACAGAAGGGAGACAAGGTGAGTGGAGAAAACGGAGAAATGTTGAGAAGATGAATAGGTATGCAAAGCAGACGGAAGGAGATGGACAGAAGGGATAAGAATGAGGGTGAGGGGAAAGAATGAAAAGGGCTGAGCTGAGGTTTAAGGAAGGGAAGAAAAAAGTAATTTGGGTACCACATATGTCAACAAAAATTTTCCTCAGTCCTTGGTAAGCAATTTCACTCAAAACGTCACAATCCACAAAGGTAGACCACTTTTTCGGGTGCCCCTGCACATTTTTGGGTCCAAGTTTCATTGGTCATGCAGGTGCTGCACTTCAGAGTGCAGGAACACCGTATTTACATGAAACTGTAAAGAATGAAACAGGATAAATAAAAAAGAAATCAAAATGAGAGTGAAAGCTAGCCAAACAATAATGTAGAGAAAAGGGAAAACAGAGAAAGAGCAGCAAGTAAGATCAAAAGGCAAAGAGGAGAGTGAAGGGAAAGGGTCAGCAAGAGTAAGGAATAAAAGGGGTGAGGGCAAAAAGTAGATGACAAAAAAGAGAGAATGGGAGGACCCAGAGTGATAGAACGAAGGACAGGAAGAAAGAATTAGAAGCGTGGTGAGCCAAAGAAAGTAGGTATGTAGGACAGAATACAGAAGAGCCAGAGAGAGAAGGGGAAGAGGAAAGAAAAAATACTGATTCTGAGAAGAGACTGATGGGTGAGAAAATGAAGTGCTAAGTAGAAATAAGAACAAAAAAGAGAGATGAATTTGAGGGAAGGGCAAATAGAGACAAGTGGAAAAATAGATCGAAAGAATAGTAGCCTGGTAAAGATACTAAGCAAGTGAAGCATGAGAGTGAAGTAGGAAAGAGACTAAATGATACTAGGTAAAATGACAACAGGAGAGAGACACGATGAGGGGGTAAGGGCAAGGGAAAAAGAGACAAGTGTCTCTTTTCCGACTGTGCTTCCACAGTCAACACCTTTGCACATGTGGGTTGCAGTTCAAGTTATTGGAGTGCACTACCACATCAAAATAAATGACATTTTATGGGTGTTGGAACAGAGGGCTATTATGTAGTGCCATTGAATAAACATTAAAAACTGTTTGCATTATAGCTCCTCGTGGAATACCTCGAAGCATCCAAACACAGAACAGAAAAGCAGTTGTTTCAAAGGTTTTGGGTGTTGGCAAAAGCATTACAAACAGAACAATATGCTTAAAATGTGCTTAAAATGCAACATTTATTAACAATTTTTAAAAAAGTTTTTTTTGGAAGAAGAACCCCAAGTATACTGTAAAAAATATTATCCTAATCCTGTTGGTATAGACCTATTCATCCGTCCCAAATTCCATTGCTTATTAGAATGAATCAAATGCCACTTATATCACCAAAGTTAAATTCACGAATTCCCCATTCCACCAGGCTGGTGACCCTATGTGTGTTAAAACCAGCATTTGCCATTGGTTCTAGTACACAAACCTTAAAGGAAAATGCTAAATTTAAACGCTGATGACGCTGCTAAACTGCTGCCAGAGTTATCCTCCCAGTGTGGTCTAAATGCACCATTCACCACATATTTTCTAAGCAATGACTCCACCAAGAAAGTAAAGGGGGCACTGACAATTTGAATCTGGGCTCTAAGAATAGCTTCAGAGAGAGGTTTTAGAGAGTACAGGGGTTCTCCCATGTGAGCTTTTAGAAATGAGTCAGGGAGGAGATGCCTGATAACCTTCATCGGTGAAAGCCTAGGAGTTCCACAGAAACAACCGTAGTGTATTGTAGCTGCTTTTACATAGTGCTTCTTAGCCCTAAGACACCCAAGTGCATTAGTAGACGGACAGCCCACTAAACCAAAGGGTGTGCTTGGTTGGAAGATGTCTGGCTTGCTGTGTGCCCTGTGTGAGAGGTGCTTTGGTGTTGTGCCTGTCCTCATCCTCCCTGCACATGTCGAACGTTTCTTGCTCCTGATGCTGTCCACTGCACATCATCCGCAAAATGGGATCTCTTTTGACACTAGAGTCCAACAAAACTCTTATCCACACTATTGATGTACCTTGCTTTCTTCTCTCCCTTCCTTTTCACTCGCTTTTCCAAAACTGATCTTTAATTCTTCGATTAATCTTCTCCTTAAGTTTTCTCTCACTGCTAGATACTGTTCCAATGTCGGCTAGCTTCTTTCCATCTGCTGGCTCCTCACTTCATCACTTCTCTTGTTCAGCTCTATATTCATTCTCGTTCCTTTCATCCTGAATCTCAGTTTAGACTGCAGCCGCCTACCTCCTCCCTTCCTTCGTGTGCCCCTTCTTGATTTACATCTTTTCCCCCCTTGCCCCTAAGCTCTGGAGTTCTCTCCCTATCACTTTATGCTCCTGTTTCTCTGTTCACTTTAATCAACACTCTCACCTCCTCCGTGAGTCTTTCTTTTGTATCTCCTAGCTCACTCTTCTGGCATAGCTGACTCACCCTCTTTGCACATATGTGTCACACTTTTTCATTATGCTTCGTTTTAATGCTTGTTCATTGTTTCTTCTACACAACGTTGAGACGTAGGTGTTTTATTAAAATATGTATTGAAGTTAAATGACCATGGTGGTGCTTTTATTCTAACATTCTTCGCTGCACTTATTGAGTCCTAATAAAGAGGAGTGAGGGATAGAATACACAAGCTTTAAATTAAATTGTTTTTAGTGTTTGGAAGGTTGAGGGCTCTGAGTGTCGCCTGTGTGTGGAGTGTTTAATTGTTTGTGCATTATGAACGGTGATATGTAATTCTGATGTTGCTGCAATTGTGTAGATGCACATTTATCTAGAGGTGATTGGAGTAAAGTAAGAGATAGTCGTTTATGTAGTTATTTGCACCATTCTTGAGTAAATATGTTCCAGTTCCGCAGTTGGTATCTGGCAAGTTACTTGATATCTACAAGTTCACTGCGTAGGGCATGCAATCTATTTATTGTGGTGTTTCCGCGCCGTTTATGTGGAAAGAACCGGAACTCCACTTTATTCTGGAATTCCAAGTGATCTTGGATGTCTCTTGCCTCTGCTGGGACTCAATTCCGTAGCTTGCAGCTTGTCCAGGATAGGCGGTTGGACCAACCAGTCTCTGCTTAAATGGGGAGCAATCAGCTGATGTGCTATTGTAGAACAGATGTCTTTGAGCTATGTGCATCTTTGTGAGTGTCTTAGGAACTTTACTTGGCTCAAGGGCCTGGAACTCTTCCCAGCTGAACACCCCCAAAACTCCTGGAAAAATATCTAGAAGGTAAACAAAGCCTCCACTTAACTCATTCTCCAAGCCCTCCCAAAGGAACTTTTCTGTGGATGCCTTTCATCATTATATAGTTTGCGCTATTTTCAGTAACTACTTCAGTCTACCGTGATTGGCACCTTGATGAAATCACTGATAACACTACATGTGAGTAATGTCATGTCCTTTTAGTATAATCATGTATATACTGTTTCATTTGTAACTGTATCCAATACTGTACAACCAGTTTTTATTGACAGTAAAATATATGTTCCTATTGGCATGCTTAACTCATACTCAACTGGTTTAAATCACCTCCCATAGTAGTATCCCTCTCCATTCACTGCCTTGCACTCCCCAACGCTTCAGGAAAAGTTGGGCAGCCTCTCTATCCACTACTTGACATCTTTATCCCACACTACCAGCACCCTTGTGAAACATGTCCACGCACTAATCCCCAAATCAAATACGTCAACCCATCTACCCTATGCAACTGAATGCACATCATACCGCTAACAATCTCTATCTTAGCCTCCCTTGGAAGGCCATTCCACTTTTCAACTACGCGTCTTTCATCATTGACTACTTTGACAGTCAGAGCTCTTCACAACACTTTATTGCCACCACATAAGAACTCGATTTACCACAAGGACTCAGCCACTCCAGAAGCATTCCAAAAGGATTGAGCATCTCTTCTCACTCACCCCATGACAACTGCAAAGGAGGAGATGTAGGCATCCTCTTAAACAATGTGCTCATAGCCTCCTCTATTGACACACCATCGAACTTCCCATCTTCTTTTGAATCCTACTGTACATCAGTTGTTGGCCTATTCAAAGCAAGACATTGACAATATAGGGACCTCCTGGTATGATTGGTCATTTTTTGGTGAGTTGTTCTCAGTTCGGGACTCACATCCACCACTTAGTCATCCTTCTTGGTGATTTCGAGCTGACACTTAATAATCACTGCAACACACACTATTTTCACAACACCCCCAGGCACTCCCTCCCACATCTAACTCACTGTTCTCCAATAATAAACTCTCCTCTGACTTCTTCTCTGGGATCATGAGGCAAATATGTAATGACCTCACACCGGTCTAAAACTATACATGTTTCACTATGTTAAAAGATATTCTGAAACATGCCTTTGATTCACACTAGCCACTTCGCACCTTTGCCAGAGAGAGACAACCCTGGCTCAAAACCAACATGAGAGCACTTCTTGTCCCCTCCAAGGCCTGTGCAAAACAGTGGAGAAAATATCTGGTACGGGAACGTGCAGACACTATGGTATTCCAGGAGTAAGGAAGCCACTTGGTTCTGAACTATTTCCAGTTTGTAATCTTAGTTCTTGGCAGTACCAAGGTATCGAATATGACATTAATGCAAGCAGGAGAGCACAAATGTCCCAATAGGATGGCTAGGGTGAGTAGAGCAATGGAAGTGAGGTTCTCACATGAAGGTCTCTGTAAGTTTACTTTATGGTTTAACGCAATCACTTTCTCTATTACCAGATTGGCTATTGTCAGGAATGTCTCTAAGCTACATTACCAACCACATTTACTATAAAGCATTAGTCACTGGCATGCAGGCTTCAAGGTAACATCTTCAGGCTGCAGAGGATTTGCCAACGTCAGAGGTTTGCGAGTCTGTCTACCTCTTGTATGACTCATGGTGACTATCCTCTGTCACACATAGCTCTGTTTCTCTCATTGAGCTATCTTATTGGAATTAGAAACCATGCAATATCTATATATTGCCCCCTTTTTGCCTATCCCAGTACCAAAAAGGTAGCACTTTGCTTGTCTCTAAATCAAACCCTTACTAGGAATGCAGTAATGACAGCGGGCTGCAAACAAACCTAAAGCCGCTGTCTTATACTCACTACCTTATGTTTTACTCCCTTCTTTCATTTAGCATTGGTCTATGATACCCTTTGCTTGTCTCTCACTGCAGCCTCCTACCAACATCAGTAGGCAAGGGCATTGCCAACAGAATGACACATGTTTTCAATATCTTTTTTATTTAGGCGACAACTAATTTGAAGAGCTTAGGTGACTTTGTCACCCTAAAGTCCTGTATTAGAGGATTCGCCACTGGGACTGTATGCGGGTTCTATGCACCAGCGCTGGCTTAACTTTAGGTCTGACTTGGACAGCCTGGGTGAGCCTAATATCTCTGAAGATCGTCCCTTATGTGTCTCGATCACACCTATAGGCCTGTATTGCCTCAAAGATACTGTATTTACATATTTTTATAGAGTCACTGAACCTTTAGGTGAAGTTGTGAGGTACGGATGCCAGTTCCTGGACCCCTTAAACACTAGGTGCAGGAACGTTGTTTGTTATGTTAAACTGGAGGAGAACCGTTCATAAAGCACGCTGTACTCCACCACCTGGAGCCTCTGGTCTCCACGCCAGTTCACCATTCCATGTTAAGCTACTTCTGGTCCTATTCTAGGTATAAGGGCGAATTATGCCCTCATTCTTCGTGGAACAGCGTGGGAGAAGGTGCTTTGTGCTACAGGACATATTCTTCTATTGTTGTGAGTACTACTAGCATAGTAGACCTACCACCATTGCACCCACTCCATTCCAGCCAGTTGGCAGGTGTTGATGGTGGGCATCCTTGTTAGTGGAGATGATGTGTCAGTGTATGGTTCAATCCTGTGATAGGTTAGATAATGAATTCCATCACATCAACCTTGAACTTGAAAGCATGAGTAATACTCCTTTAATTTGTCGCTATCTTCTGGCGAGGTGCTCTCCCGCCCATGAGGACTCCTTCAAATTATATCCCCATTTGGGGACAGAGAACCATTGTGCAAGCTCCTGTCAACCATCTATTGGGATTGAGCTTCAAAGGCATTTCAGGATTTAGCCCCATGTTGTGGCTGCTTTGGTGTCAGAATTGGTAGGTTTCAGAAATTCTTGGATTCTGTGTTAATGCATAATTTTACATTGACATTTACACCTTTTGTACCCCTGTTGAATGGTTAATTGTTTGGTCCAGTGTTTGTAATGCTGGCATTTCAGTTACAAAACCCTTGTATTCAGGAAGTATTACTCCAGGCTCGTACTCTATAAATTCATGTATTTTTTTTATTTATGGATTGCAGAATTCATTCATGTTTTCAGGATATCTATACATATTTAGAAACCGTCTATTTCAGTGAAGACCATTTGCATGCTTGTTAGTCATTCTAAAAATACTGGAACCAATGTGCATGATAATTTGTAGATGTCTGTATGCACCAGGACCACTGGAGACCAACACCTAAATGCTATGAATTCTAAAGATACTTTATCTGAGTGCATCCATTCTTTTTTTTCAAGCACAGGTTGATGGTTTGCTGCAGAAGAAGTGCTATTGAATGAAGCTGTTTAGCCAATAAGCATTTAAGGCAGAGCAACTGCTGAAAAGCTGAGCTCCTCTGAAGATGTATGCTGACTGTGAAATTTACTTAAGCAGATTGCTAATTTCCAATGTGCTATTGATTTTTAATTGTGGAAAACCAAATTGTTAAGCTCATGAGGAGACAGGCAGCAGTTTTCATTAGGGGTAGGCTGAATTGCCGGAGTTTCATTCCACACAATTTCATGGAATTATATTAAAATTCCCTAGAATTCTGTGGAAATCCTCGATGCCCTTACATACTTACGTAAGGGCACCAAGATTAATACACTCTACTGCACCCAAGTGCATACCCCTCGATGCCCTTACATAAGGGCACCGAGGGGTATACACTAAAGTGGATAACCCTTGTATCCTTACATACTTATGTAAGAGCACCAAGGGGTATGCACTCTTCTGCACTCCAGTGCATACCCCTAGGTGCCCTTACATACGTATATAAGGGCACTGTGGGGTACGCACTCTATCACACTGCAGCGCATACCTCTCAGTGCTCTTACATAAGTATATAAGGGCACTAAGGGGTATGCACTGGAGTGGATACACCTCGGTGGCCTTACATACTTATGTAAGGCGCGAGGGCTATGCATTCCTGTGCTGGGGTCTTTAAACATGGCTGGAAGAGGTAGCAGTCCCTCTATGAAGTTGGTGGTAATTTGCGATTTCTTAAGGCCAAATCGCACTTTTTCTGTGCTTCATACATTGCATTTAAGGAATCGCAATTTGCGATTCCTTAAATGCAATCGCAAAATAGAGAATAGCAAATTTTGCAATTCTCTAATTTGTGATGCATTTTTGGGATGATACATTCCAAAAGGACTTTTCCTGTTCGCAAACGGGAAAAGGGCTTGATACATATGCCCCTAAGAGATCTACTTCTACCCTTGACAGCAGTAAAATTCTAAATTTCTCAGGTTGGGAACATTTCAGAGGAAGGTTTTTGTAGGCTTGTAAAGTTACTTGTTTGTGGACATGCACAAACGATCACGGCATTCCAGCCCCATAAATCACATGCACCACGCCCAGGAATACATTTACTCCCACTTACATCTTTGGGGCCGATTCCGATCTCGGTCGGAAGGGCACCAAATTGGGTTCGGCATTAGCGGATCGGATTCGGAGGCTGAATTTCCGTCCGGTTCGTACACAGGTCCGGATGTCAAAGTACGATGCGAACAGGTGTGAAATCTCTGTCTGAATCGTTTCCGGGTCCAAACCGCTCCGTACGTCTCGGCCGTAAGCTAACTGTGCCGAGGAAGTATGATGCTCGATTTGGACAGCCGGTTCGAGTCAGAGCTTCCGGCTCGCAATAGCTTCCGGAGATGGGCTTTGGGGGTCTGCATCGGACCCCCTGTTACCCATAGCCTTACGACTCGGACACGGGTCTCCCCAACACAGGCAGGTATGGTGCGGATGGCACCAACGCGTACCCACTGTAGGGGGCGCACTTGTCCGCAACGTACCCATTAAGTCAATGGGAGCCCATGTATGCATCGTACGATCGGCTCCCATTGACTTCTATGGGAGTCCGACAGCATACGGCCGCATCGTATTCGCACGGTCGGACTGCAGGAGTCCGGATCGGTCGGAAAACACCCCGGATCCGGCCCGGTCAGAGTGCTTTCCAACCGAGATCGGAATCGGCCCCTGAGTGTAAGTAAATCTTTTTAGGAGTGTGAAACCATATTTGTGAATTCCAAAAGTAGGTTTACACTTGTAAAAAAGGGCTTTTGGCACATGAAAGTTAACACATGAAAGTTAACCTTGCTCACACAAACTGGGCACCAGATGTCTGCAACAGAAAATGGTGGTAACAGTATAAAGATGTATTTTCCTACACTGCATTTCCCAAAAAACGTTATATTGTGTGTAAGTCCATCTTTTGGCATGTTATGTGCCAAATCAAACGCTTTAAAAATTATGTATGATTGTATTAAGCACTTAGAAGTAATTTGACATCATATTTATATTCTCAAAATGCCTACTGGGTTTACATTTAAAATATGGTGTGAAAAATGTAGACTGAAAAACAGTCATGTCGAAAACTTCGTCTACTGAAAAAAAAGAATGGAAAAAAAGTTGTTACTATAAAAAATGAAAATGTTCCTTATATGGCAAAAGTAAGTGTAATGAGAGCAGGGGCAGGATCCTCTAAAATAGAAAGGATTGTTTATAGCGAGGTGGTGTAGTAGGCCAAGGACTAGTAAAGGGTTTTTTAGGATTCAGGAAAGGGTAGCATTAAGAAGTAGTAAGGGGTTTGTAGGGTAGAAAAACTGTTAGCATTAAGGGTTAGTTAGGGTTTTTAAGGTTTATGGAAGGGTAATATTAAGGTGTGGTTCTGTGTTTTTACGGTTCAGGAATAAGTGGTGTAGATGAGTAGTAAACCGTTTTTAGGGTTCAGGAAAGGGTAGCAATAAGGGTAAATAAGTGTTTTTAGGCTCAGGGAAGGGTGATGTTAAGGGATGGTAAGGAATATTTGGGGTTCAGAAAAGAGAAGCATTAATAGGCGATTAGAGGCTAAGGTTCAGGAAAGGGCAGCATTAAGAGAAAGTAAAGTTTCTTATGATTCAGGGAAGGGTGAGTAAAGGATTAGTAAGGGAAATTTAGATTTCGGGAATGATGGCATAAAGGAGTAGTGAGCATTGGTAGGGTTAGTGATTGGTAGTGTTAAATGGTAGTCCAGGGCTTTTAGAGTGAAGAGAACTGTGCAAAAATGGCTAATAAGGGTTTTATTAGGTTCATGAAATCATAGTGTTAAAGAGTATTGAGTAGTTGGTAGGGTTCAGTGATTGGCAGCGTTTAGGAGTTGTTAAGGGAATTTAGGCATCAGGCAAGAGTGAGTAAAAAGGTAATAAGGGTTTTTTAGGGTACATGGTAAGTAGAGTAAAGGGCTAGTAAGGGACTGATAGTGTTCAGGGATTGATAGAGTTAAAGGGTTGCGCGAGTTTTTAAAGGTTCAGGGACGAGAATGCTTAAGTCGCACTGAGAAGTTATTAGAGTGAAGTTAGATAAGTTAAACAATACATGTAATAAAATTGAATTTTGAAATTCAAACTATTTGGAATTGCCATAGGTAATAATGAAGGGCATAATATTATTAGCTCACTTTAATAATATTAGCCCACTTTAATGAAGTCGACATTTTGAAAGTCGACTTCATTAGATTATATTGTATTGCTTATTGGGAGCATGATTATCATGAAATGTGTCACATGATATGTAATATTTCTGTGCCTTCATTTCCGTGCTTCTTTTGCTCCACAAGTTATGTATTCATTTATTATTTGAAGGCTGGGCTCGTGTAGCCACCAAATAGTCAAATCAAGACAGATTGTTAGGATATCCATATTGAATATACGTCAAGATAATTTACATGTAATGCATTTCTGTGCAGATAATTTGCGGTTTTTTGTTGACGGTGAAAACTTGAACGGATGTTAGCATTTAGATGTTTGTAATACCAATACCCTAATTACTGATGATGGGCTTTATGACTGTCACTTCAGATTGATGATAAAATAAATTGAACTACAAGTCCTAGAGTACTGTGATTTGTAGAAGGAAAACCTAAGACTGGAACATGGTGTCACATCAGTAACACAATAGTAGGGACTCAAATGGCTACCTACGGTGTAGCAAGGACTCCACTGGCCCTAATGGAAGCAATAAGGAAAATGGGTCCTGTGTCCATTGATGCGTATTAAAAAACAGCCATATTTGATTTGCATCTATCCCTAACATGCCTGTGCCAACTTGCTGCTACCCATGCTTTACTAATGATAGCTAATTCCTTCATGGTCACATTCCATCTGATGAATGTGGAAGAAAATATGTCATGCTGCTGGACATTGGATAGGTCGAAGGCATTTTTTTCACAAAATTAAAGTCAAGAAAGTGCCATCAACGTTAGCATCTAAAGTCATGAAGTGAGGCAGTGTTGCAAGAGCCTAGAGGTAGCTGTTATATTGAAATCATAGAGGTAGATGAGGTTAATGAGTGGATTACCTCGACAGTAGGGGTACAGATGGATCAGAAAGGCTAAGGCATTCCTGTGGATGAAGCAATTTAAATAGGACTGTTGTGGTGAGCCAGTTTTTTTCTAACACATTGGGGAAATAGCATTGATCTTGGAAAATGCTGCGGTGTTTGTAAAACGCATTTGACATCACCATACCAATAAGGCATAAAACATGCTTAGTCTTGTGATTAAGCATTTTTGTGAGACTGTATAGAATGTTGTAGCTTATAATGACGCTGTTGGTTCTGGTGTCAACTATAGTAGTGTTTCAGTGTGGTGATTTTGGAGTTGTTCAGTGGCCTTAAGAAGAGTCTCTCCAAAGTGGCATTTTACTTCTTGCGTACCTCGGGAGGAGCTTGAGAAGAGACAGACTACACAGTGTATAGTGGTGTTATCGGACACAAGGTTAACCATCAAGAGAAGAGTACAGGTTAGGACATAATTCTGTTGTATCTACATGTCACACTATTACAGAAGATGCGGTCAAAAGATAGTGAGTTAGTTGAGGCCATTGTGGAATCACTATCTTTGGATTTCAAGTAGAATTGATTGCATCTCACAATTTGAAGAAACTTATTGGTTACAATATTAGAGGACATGACTTGTGGTTAGGGCAAACCTCAAACACTTGGTCGCCAAATTCACAAACGACGAGCTGCAAACACATTTGATGGCGGTAGTGTGTCTGCCTGCAGTGTTGCATCACATTGCCGCTTGTGGATGTAGCAGGTTATGGAAAAAGCAGAGGTAACTGGGATGATGAAGTTGATAGGATTATTGTGGTACTGGACAGTGTAATGAGTCTAGGAAAATAAAACATGTCTGAACAGGATAAGGGATACAACAGTGTGGCAAATGGTGGTCTGTTGAGAACCCATACTGAAGGCTTATAGAACTTTTGGCTTCTGAGAGATGAGTAAAGGTTGGTAAATGACAATTGATACAACGTAGTTATACTACTGGTGGGAGTCTTTAATATGTCTTGGTCAGGAGCGGCTGCTAGGATTCACTAACACTAAAGACAGGTTGTGAGTAGACTACTCAAGGCTTTTACACTGAATAGGTTTGGAAGGTATGGAGAGTGAAAAGGGATTGATCGAAAACGCTGCTCACTTGAGGCTTCGCCCGTACCGGACTCACCTTGGGGAAGACTGTATTTGGCCAAAATGAGGCCATTACGTGTGAAAGAATCTACATGGAGTATTATTTGATGTTGGACAGAGATGACTGTGATATCAGATGCCACCATGAGGATAGTTATTAAATACAAGGATGACATTATTAGAGAGAATCTTGTATGAGATTGTAATATCTGATAATGGTATTAGAAAATGCATATGTGTGAGGGGTGGACTGTGTATGAGAAAGTCCCTTTTTTCAGTGGTTGGTAAGGGGTATGTGAAGTTAGGTGTAGTTGGGTGTATTTGTCTTTCCGAGCTGTTTGTGTGGCTGATTGGTGGAGGCATGTGCTATCTTGTAGTTGTCCTTGCTCATGCCTGTTACAATAATTTACGTTTAGTTATAGATATTTCTGCTGCAGAGAATTTACTCACTTTGGTGTATCGAAGTACCTTACAGAAGAACCAAAATTGTATCAATATCATCAAATTGGACCAAGAGGGTCAAATAAAAGCAGGAGTGGTAAAACAAATATTTGAAAGTATAAACAAAAAACAATGGAAGTTCATAGCATGGAAAGTTAGCATCTGTAATTAGATTTAAAAACATAGAAGGTAAGCAGATTAAGTACTTTTCGGGTATTTTTGGGCATGTATGTCTCTTCTTGGAATGGGCCCTGAGACCACATTCCAGGTCCCAGGGCAGTCAACTGGTGCAATCCTGTACGGTGGCCAAGATTTTGGTGTGGGCTCAGTATTTATAACCTTTTTTAAACTTTTAAATCTTTATTGGGCATAATGTACCAATTATACATTTTTTCAAAGAGGGTTTACAAAAAAAAAATTATCAAATTTACAGAAATTAAGACACTTATGAAGTATTTGACACTGAGAGAAATAAACCAAAAAATCACTACTTTCTTCGAAATGTAATTTGTCTTAACTAGCACTTGTAACCTTTTAAGAGATCCGAAAACGTGGTTATTTAAGCAAGTCTATCAAGTTCCACGGCCCACCTGACTTAATTCTATTTCGGCAGTTATGTATTGTCAAATGCGCCAAGAAACTGTTGGTCAACGTGAACTATACAAGAACAATTAACATAATATAAACAAGCATTGGAAATGCAATAGGTCTCGGATTTTTGTGACTTAGAGCTAATGGCATTGTAAATGGCAATGTCTTTTAGCCATGTGTTATGGAGTGTATGCATGTGGTGTGTAGTGGAATTATGTGGTTTGGATTGGAATTGTTCACCCTGCACACTCACACACTGTTCACCCTGCACACTGACACACTGTTCACCCTGCACACTGACACTGTTCACCCTGCACACACACACTGTTCACCCTGCACACACACACTGTTCATCCTACACACACACACACTCTCACACTGCTCACCCTGCACACTCACACACTGCTCACCTGGCACACTCACACACTGCTCACCCTACACACTCACACACTGCTCACCCTACACACTCACACACTGCTCACCCTACACACTCACACACTGCTCACCCTACACACTCACACACTGCTCACACTCACACACTGCTCACCCTACCCGCTCACACACTGCTCACCTTGCACGCTTACACAATGTTCACGCTGCACGCTCACACACTGTTAACCCTGCATACTCACACACTGCTCACCCTGCACGCTCACACACTGCTCACACTACACACTCACACACTGCTCACCCTACGTAATGCGAAAAGACCTAGCACTGCTCTTTGGCCTGTGTGTAATCGTACAGTAGGTTGTGAGTAGTTGCGCTTGATTGGTTGAGGCGTCCCCTCCTTGCTGCTCCCCTCACAGAGGGCCGGCTGCCTCAATGAAACTCCCAAGACACGTGTTCAGCTGTTCTTTGTTTTAGCTCCTGTGTGTCAGTGCACCGTGTAAGCGCACAAGCATACCCTGCGCTCTCTGGAACAGTCACTCTGCACTCTGCCCTCAACACCCTGCCCTCAACAGCACTCTACCCTCAACAGCACTCTGCCCTCAACAGCACACAGCACTCTGCCCTCAACAGCACTCTGCCCTCAACAGCACACAGCACTCAACAGCACACAGCACTCAACAGCACACAGCACTCTGCCCTCAACAGCACTCTGCCCTCAACAGCACTCCGCCCTCAACAGCACTCTACCCTCAACAGCACTCTACCCTCAACTGCCCTCAACAGCACTCTGCCCTCAACAGCACTCTGCCCTCAACAGCACTCAACAGCACTCTGCCCTCAACAGCACTCTGCCCTCAACAGCACTCTGCACTCAACAGCACTCTGCACTCAACAGCACACTGCACTCAACAGCACACAGCACTCAACAGCACACAGCACTCTGCACTCAACAGCACTGCCTACTTCGCCTCTGTATTTCACAAAAACCTTCATGGAGCTAGCGTTGCATATAGTAGTGAAGCAAGGATGCCATGGGCCCTGGTGAAGCAAGGAAAATGGCACTTTTGACTGCCGCTGAGACACTAAAATACAGCATTGTCCGGGTTTATGCCTCCCCCTTAGGCCCAAAGGATTGGGTCCCGGTGCCACTGCACCTGCTGCACCAACGCTACGCCCCTGGTGGTACGCAAATGCGAGGCTCCTATGGCGCGCCCTTTCGTTGTATTTCCCATGGAGAAGAGTATTGTGACCCTCTGGGGTGGGGATGTCAATCGAAAGAACTGCCTTGCACACTCCAGGCTGCCGGAGACAGGAGGTGAACAATGAATAAAAACGTCACGTATGAGGATAATGGCTTCACGTGGCGAGTAAGACTCGCAACAAAAGCATCCCAGCAAAGAGGGGCACTGGGGGCGCCACGTACAGCATAGGAAGGTGCCCCCACCCCACCCCCGACAAAGAATAGAACGCTCCACGGCGTCCATGTACTACTTCTGGGAACAGGACAAAGGTCAAAGGGGCCTCGAGCTCTGATGTCAACAATGCAGAACTTACCCTAATGTATCTGAATCTAAACAAAGGGTAAGTGACACTTGGACATCTAAGGAGGGACAAAGAACTGCTTCCACAGGCGTGCACACAGAGTGCTGCTATAAAGGGCCCCACTAGTGCGGCTTTCGGTGGCAGGAGAGAGGCGATTCCATTGGCTTCTCGAGAGAAGAATGCGGGCGGGGGCGCTTCTTATTATCGAGTGCAATCAGGGGGCAGAAGGCAAGCTTCGTAGAGCAGACAGCAAAGAATGGTGCACGCGTACCCAGCAACATCCAGTCCAGACACTAAATGCACACGCTCCAGAAAGCCCAAATAGAGTTCAGAAGCTTCGTAGAGCACACAGCAAAGAATGGTGCATGCGCGCCCAGCATCTGTCTTCAATTACCGCGGGCCCTGACAGCTGGTAATTGAAGAAATATGGCTTTCTGGTGCGCGTGACCGCACCCAATATGCCATAGGCGGAGCTACTCTACCGCCTATGGCCTATTGCGTGCTCTCTTCTAAAACACACGCATGCGAGGGCCAATTGCCATGCAGCTGGCAAAAAAAATAGCAAAATGCACGAGCATTCTGGAATTCGGTAGGCACGATTTCCGAACCCCTCAGAAAAGGACTCTTGGGGTCCGCCCACACTGCGATGCAGTGTGACGTAGGCCCGAGCCCTAAAAAGGGATTTATGCTTGTAAGGACTTGTTGCCAGTGTAGGTGATTTATACCTATGAATGGTGAGGCTGTGGCTAAGTTTTCCTAGTTTTATGGCAGTAATTTTAATAACGCACGAGTAATCAAAGCAATATCTGTAATTCTGCATTATTTGATGCAGAATTACCAATAATAATGGGATTCTGCCCGCTTGTGTGATTTAGAGTAATTTAGAGGAAATAATCTTCCTGTTAGTGCACATTTAGCAAGTGTGAGCTGTTGCATTTAGTACTATCTTCTTAGTGCAAAAGGCATCCTTGTCTCCATTTTGGATGCAAGAGTCCATTTTGTAGTAAGAAACCAGCGCTAAACGCCGATAATAAATTGAGAGACATTTAGCGAGGGGAGCAACTGCTCGCGCTGCCATTCAAGTTCCTTTGCATTTAGTTCTATTCTTGTGTCTATTCTAGATGCTAGCAGGCATTTTTGTGCAAGAAAATATTGCTAAATGCAGAATTACTCTTCTTGCTTAATTCTGTATATTCTCACAGAATGTTTAGGTAATTGCATGTGTTCATGCTACATTGAATTATGCAAATACGCTCACCCCGAATTTTTTACCTTAAACTTCGCCCTTAGGCTGGCACTTTCTCAAATTCCAAATTGCGGCTTTTCAGCCCTGCATAAAAATACTTGAGGAATGAATTTATTTCTCCAAAATATTCCAGGACTGGAGTTAGAAGAGTAAACAAACCTCCTGGAATATTTGGTGAAAGCTGCACTTGTCTCAAATATTCTAGTACTGGAATAGAGTAGATTAGAATTAGTATAGTAAATGTGCCCTCTTTGTGTCCATCATGCTATGCACAGAGCACAGTTCAAGGCAGGAAGCATTACTACACCCCCAAGCTAGAAATGGCCTTTTGTAGACTGTAGGGAGCGCTCATGATGCATGCAAATTGCTGTTTTGCCTTACGTGTTAAAAATCCATGCATTGTTTCGACTGTGATCGATGGAGAGCAAATTAACTTAATGGTAGTGGTCTAATGGACACGGACACAAAGATTATGTCAATGCCATACATACTTTGAGAAGGCTGATTATGTAATACACCAATATATATCATTGTATTATAAATAGGTAGAATTCCCAGGTGTTGACCAGAAACCAATGGCAGTCTGAACCTCCACCAAAAATGAAATGTGAATATACATGTAAATGTAAGACCTCAAGGCAGAGGAACACCGAATTTTTTTGTAAGTGCTTTACATAGCACCTACTACCCCCAATGATGTGTTGAAGCGCTGTATGTGGTAGTACACTATTATGGCACCCAAGCTAAGTGGTTAGTCCATTATTATTGGTTATTGTTGACTACTGAGATTAGTCTTGTGTGCTCAAGCAAACCATTCCATGCATTCACTCCAGGTTCGTGTGGTCGATTCAATTAAAAGTAATTATTTGTGATCATTAGTGCGGGCATATGACAAGACGGCAAGATTAAATTAGTTGGGTGTTAGAGGTCCGCTTATTGGATAAAGATATTGTTTTCATGTTGGAATAGAAGAAATGTGTATAGAAGGAAAGGAGAGGACTATTAAAAAGAAGAGAAAAAGTTGAGGAGACACTCAGAAGGTTATGTAATGGTCAGTTTTTCATGCCAATGTTCTGGGATAAAAGAACTTTCTTGATACAAACATTTAAAAAACTGGAGAGGATGTCTTTTGATATTCATCCTCAGGCTTGACTTAAAGAATTAATTATAAAAGTTTAGTCGGATCCATTTGGATGTGTCTGGTTTGGCATTTTACAAGATGGAGGAAAGAAAGAGTATTAGTTTCCTGGACAGTGGAAGTGTATTGCACTGACTTCTGCTGCTGAGGGGAGGGGGTGGCAATCCAGACACCGATATGTGGTAGAAGTTGACAGGGCTTCTTGCAAATATGCAATGAAGACTTTGGTAGCAAGGGTGTGCTGATATACTTCCTGAAGCACCACCCTTTGGGAGATAAGGTTGAATGGTGGAACCGCAGAGCATGTTGGGCAAGGAGAAGGAGCCCTGTAGATAATACCCAGCCTTTTTATCTTCCTTGGTCACATTTTCATTTTTGCTGATGCAGAAACCTCATACCTCTTTGTGTCTCTGTTGTGAGTGCTCCAGGCTGAAGACTACCCTGATGTGATGAGCATCACTACAAAAAGGGTGCGTCCAAAGCAAGAAACAAAAAGAAAGAACTAGAAAACTGGCAATAAAGAAAATATTTGAATGGAAGTCAGAAGTTGAAAAAGAAATAAGATGAGTACAGATCGAGAAGGGGAACATTCTTTTCAACGCAGATGTTACCCCGCAGTGATTTTACGACGCGTCCTTTACAACGCAAGTCGTAACCATGACTTGCGCTGGAGGGCGCTAAAGGATAAAGAATAGTATATTTACTATTCCAACACCTTCCCTACTATCCACGGGGACTGGTGTTAGAATAGTAAATTATACTATTCACTATCCGCGCCCAACAGCGCAAGTCGTTGTACCGACTTGCGTTGTTAAAGACGCGTTGTAAAGGCACGCGTAGAAACGGTACGTGTTGTCCTGCCATACATCCATCGAGAAAAGACTGAACTAGCTATAAGAAGAAAAACAGATCATCACATTGCGGGAATAATCACACACAGCAGGTTAGGAGGGATAAAGAGTGGACATTCTGTGCAATCAGAGGTCCTACGTGATTCATCGCTGTACAAAAATTATAAATACTCATAAATGAACCAGTGGTTAGTGTGGGTGCAAGACTTAATGCCTCGTGCCCACATATCATGCACTTATTTTCTGATGCTCACTGAATGAGGCTGAGAAAGATGCCAAGAAGCGATAAACAAAAGAGATATACAACAAACAGATCAACTGGGGAATGTGGAAGATCAGTGGCAAATTTTATGCAGCTACAAGAGCTAAAGCGCTGATCCGGGTGAAAAGTGAGCTTTAGATATTTTAATGCCAGGACGGTATTATCCACCCTTCCAAGGTCGATAAAATGAGCATCATCATCTAATATTTACATGATGCTAGCAGGAGTGGCTGGTGTGTGGACGGAGTGGCGGGGAGGGGTGGAGGCTGCTGGGGTGGTGGATGACGGGAAGGTGGGGAGAGGAGGGGAAACAGATAACCATTTAAAAAGAATAAATAATAACTTACCTTCCGCCTGCCGCCCAGCGCTCTTTTCCCTGTCCTCTATCAATCAATCAATCAATCAAGGACATTTATAGAGCGCACTACTTACCCGGAGGGTCTCAAGGCGCTTTGGGGGGGTGGGGGTGCTGCTACTGCTCGAACAGCCAGGTCTTGAGCTTCTTCCTGAAGGAGAGGTGGTCTTGGGTCAGGCGCAGGTCGGGAGGGAGGGAGTTCCAGGTCTTGGCTGCCAGGTGGGAGAAGGACCTTCCTCCTGTTGTCGTTCTTCGGATGCGGGGGACGGCGGCGAGGGCGTGACTGGCTGATCGGAGGTGGCGTTTGGGAGCGTAGAAGTTGATGCGGTTGTTGAGGTAGCTCGGGCCTTGATCGTGTAGGGCTTTGTGTGCATGGGTGAGGAGACGGAAGGTGATTCTCTTGTTGACGGGGAGCCAGTGCAGGTCTCTCAGATGTCCGGAGATGTGGCTGCGTCGGGGGATGTCGAGGATGAGTCTGGCTGAGGCGTTCTGGATCCGCTGGAGTCTCTTCTGGAGCTTGGCGGTGGTTCCGGCGTAGAGGGCGTTGCCGTAGTCCAGTCGGCTGGTGACGAGGGCCTGGGTGACCGTCTTTCTGGTCTCGGTGGGGATCCACCGGAAGATCTTCCGTAGCATGCGCAGGATGTTGAAGCATGACGAGGAGACGGCGTTGACTTGTCTGGTCATGGAGAGGGAGGAGTCCAGGATGAAGCCCAGGTTGCGTGCGTGGTCTGTCGGTGTGGGTGCGGTGCCCAGGGCGGGGGGCCACCAGGAGTCATCCCAGGCGGAGGGCGAGGAGCCCAGGATGAGGACTTCCGTCTTGTCTGAGTTCAGTTTCAGGCGGCTGGTTGTCATCCACTCGGCTACATCTTTCATCCCTTCGTGAAGGTTGGCTCTGGAAGCGGCGGGGTCGTTGGTCAGTGAGAGGATCAGCTGGGTGTCATCGGCGTAGGAGATGATGTTCAGGTTGTGTTGGCGTGCGATGGGCGCGAGGGGGCTCATGTAGACGTTGAAGAGGGTGGGGCTCAGCGAGGATCCTTGAGGGACGCCGCAGATGACTTCGGTGGCCTCTGACTTGTACGGTGGTAGACGGACTCTCTGTGTTCTTCCGTCGAGGAAGGAGACGATCCATTCCAGTGCCTTCTCCTGAATTCCGACGTTGCTGAGGCGCTGCACTAGGGTGCGGTGGCAGACAGTGTCGAATGCCGCGGAGAGGTCTAGGAGGATGAGGGCCGCTGTTTCTCCGTTGTCCATCAGGGCTCGGATGTCATCGGTGGCAGCGATGAGGGCGGTCTCGGTACTGTGGTTGGCTCGGAAGCCAGACTGTGAGGGGTCGAGGGATCCATTCGTCTCGAGGAAGGCGGCCAGCTGTTTGTTGACGGTCTTCTCGATGACTTTGGCTGGAAACGGGAGGAGCGAGATGGGGCGGTAGTTCTTGAGTTCGGTGGGGTCCGCTGTTGGTTTCTTTAGTAGAGCGCTGAGTTCGGCGTGCTTCCAGCTCTCCGGGAAGGTGGCGGTGTTGAAGGAGGTGTTGACGATGTCCCGCAGGTGGGGTGCGATTACAGCGTCGGCCTTGTTGAAGACGTGGTGAGGGCAGGGGTCGGTCGGAGATCCGGAGTGGATGGAGTTCATCATGCGGACGGTGTCATCGGTGCTGATCGGAGTCCAGGCGCGGAGGGTGGTGGTGGGCGGCGTTGCTGCGGTCGTTGTGTGCGATGGTTGAATGCTGAAGCTGTTGTGTATGTCCGCGATCTTGTTGTGGAAGTAGGAGGCGAGGGAGTTGCAGAGGTCTTGCGATGGGGTGATGTCGTTGTTTCCGGCGTTGGGGTTGGAGAGCTCTTTCACGATGTTGAAGAGTTCCTTGCAGTTGTGTGCGTTGTTGTCCAGTCGGTCCTTGAATGCAGTTTTCTTGGTGGCGCGGATCAGTTGGTGGTGCTTCCGGGTGGCAAGCTTGAGGGTGGTCATGTTGTCCGGTGTTGGTTCCCTTCTCCAGACTTTCTCGAGGGCTCGGCAGTTCTTCTTGGAGCTCTTGAGTTCGTCGGTGAACCATGGGGCTTTCTTGCTGCCGGGTCTGCTGGGTGGGGTCCTCAGAGGGGCGAGTTCGTCCGCGCAGTTGCTGATCCACTTCGTGAGGTTGTCGGCGGCCTCTCTGCAGCACAGACTCCCAGCCTCCCCTGCGGCTAATCCTGATGCTTCTTTCATGTTTGAAGCAGTGTCAGACTTGGCGTAATGCTTGGAATTTGCGCTCCCAGAGAGACGGGGAGCAACGCAGGTAGGTTGGAGACAGCTCAGTGCGCATGTGAGTTTGGCTGGCCAGTGACAGCGGGCCAAACCCAATGCGCACTGATAGGAGTACTGCCCACCACTCCCTCTCCTGACTTCCCTGCGATGGCCCCGCACCCAGGACGCAGAACGTAAAAGTTGAAAAATAAAACTATAATAATGTTTTATTATTGTTGTATTTTTCAACTTTTGAGGGAGAGGGGTGGGGGTTGACACTTCTCTGCTATAGTGGAGACACCACTACTGGATTCCAGGCTGCAAGAAGTGGGCCACAAAAATATTTTAAAATAAAGATGTCTTTCCTATATGGAAGGGTGGCTTCCCATTCATCCTCGATGTGGAGTGTACATTTGTCACTATGTTGTCCTATACCTTGGGCCCCTGAAAACGACCCTAAGATTCCTTTAGGGTCCACCGTTCTCGACTGTGATGTTGTTCAAGAGTCGGGCCTACGATGGAGTAAGTCATTGTGAAAAGCTCACCTGAACTCCACGGAAAGCCGAGCCATACAAAGATTACTTAAAGGTAGCTAATTCAGTCGACGTTTTTTACATTGCAATCTGGGACTTGCATTACTAATCTACTATTGGACTAAACATAACAACAAATCCCAGAATTCACAGAAAAACATGACTGGGTGTATATACAAATGAGATCTTAAGTGATCCGTCGGTACATGTATGGCAAAAGTCACTTTTGGAAGAACGGTACAAACTTAAAGGTAAAACAATTCAGCCTTGCAACTTTTTCTATTTGTGAAAGTTGCTCCGCACTAAAATATCCCACATCCTATGCAAGTCAAAGCCGTCTTCTGTCTCAGAATCATACTAGGGTCACCCCTTGCTTCCCTACCGTAGATACCCCAGCCTTGCCAGCTCCAGCTTCTGGCTGGTGTTGTCGCTGCACTGAAGCGCTTAAAGGAGTCGGGGTAAAACCCTCAGGTACAAAGATCACCCTAAACTTGTAAGTGTCCCCAAATCTCTGTTCTCCTCCAGGGCATGTCTCATGTGAACGCAATGATCAAGGAACAATAAAATCAGTTAATAATAATTGCAAAGAAAAAGCATTATTGTTAAAGGTACAGGGCCCGATGTAGGTAGACAAATACTGGTCGGTAACGGCCGAAATTCTGTAATTCCGGCCATTACCGCCCGGTATATGAGCATCGAGATGTATGTGACTAAAAACGTACCGAATCGGTAAATACCAGTCGGTAAAACACCGATTCGGTATTAAACGAATCGGAATTTACCGAATTTATATTTACTGATTCGGAAATTAAGAAATGGTAAATATCCGAATCGGAAAATACCGAATTCATATTTACCGAGTCGGTAAATAAGAAATGGTAAAAATGGCCAGTTGAGATGTAGCAAATCCAAAAAATACCGAATTTCATGAAATTCGGTATTTAAGAGTCGGTATTTACCATGGATTGGAAGCAGGTGGAAACCAGGAACAGGATATACAAGAAGGCCCCAAAATGCAACAGTGCAACCACAATGGCGGCTTTTTACGTTATTGCAAGGCGGCTATGGATACAGGCAGCAGGAGAGAGGGTCTGGCTAAGGGAGGAGCAGGTGTATAGGCAGAGGATCACCCTCTTCCAACTGACTGAAGGTGAGATCCTGCAAAGGTACCGACTCCACCCCCAGAACCATCCTGGACTTGATTGGGGACCTCCACCCATATCTGGAACACCCAACCCCAAGAGCACACGCCATCCCACCCCATGTACAGGTGCTGTGCTGCCTACACCTTCTTGCCTCTGGTAGCTACCAGCACGTGATAGCCACAGTAGGTGGGGTGTCCCAGAGCTGCATGTCACGGTTTTTCAGAAAATTTCTAGACGCCATGATGCAGAGGATGGAACACTACATCGAATTCCCTGACACACCTGCAGAACTTGCAAGGACGAAAACCGATTTCTATCAACTTGCCCAGTTTCCGCACATCATAGGCTGTATCGATGGGACGCACATCCCACTATGCCCACCTGCAGCAACTGAACACATATATAGAAACCGGACGTCCACACATTCTATCAATGTGCAGGTGATCTGCAATGCTGGCAACATAATTACGGACATTGTAGACAAATATCCAGGGAGTACCCACGACTCCTACATATTCACCAACAGTGGGATATACAGACGCCTTGTGGCTGGTGATTTTGGTGATGGATACCTGCTGGGTAAGTATGTGTGAGACACCCTGATAGTCCATGTAGAAGGAAATATCAAGAGTATGTGACTAATAAAAATTTAATTTTCCACCCAGGTGACAGTGCATATGCCCTGCGGTCATTTGTGCTCACCCCCTACCTGAACCCATCCACCAGGAGCGAAAGGCGTTATAACATGGCACACAGAACAACACGTTGCATGGTGGAACGCACTTTTGGACTGCTGAAAAGTAGATTTAGGTGCCTCCATAAGAGTGGAGGTGCACGGCAATACACGCCAATTATCTGTTGCAAGATTATTGCGACCTGCGCCATGCTGCACAATCTTGCCACCAAGGTGGGCACAGAGATAGAACTAACATATCATGAGGACATAGATGATGGGACAGTACAAGCAGATCACAATGCAGCAGGAGCAGCACCTGCAACAGATGGTCGACTGCGACGCACTGAAATCTCCAACAGATACTTCTAATAGAGCGATGACACATAGGCATGTCCATTTTTATGAACACTCACTTTAATATGCACTACTGAACCATCCAAAATAACATAAATCAAATTAAATGCACTTTGCACAATGGTTGGCCAAAGTTCACTTCACTGTGACCTGTCCTGTGTTCATTATGTCTCTCAATGTTTGCGCTTACGCATGATGTTTTGCGAGCCACGGGGCTGGGAGTCTACATGCGCAGTCGTGCCGGTGTCATCAGCATGTAGTCGGCTGCTCCTACGAATGTCCTGAACAGGCGTGCTGGACCCACTCCTGCTCGTTGACTCCTCAGTGTCCCCAACACCCATGTTGCCACCTGTGGCTGTCTGCTGTGTCAGCATTGCCTCCATTGCAGAGGTCACCCTCCCCATCCCCCGGGACAAGTCACTGCAGCAATGTACAATGTCAGTCTGCATGTTTACAGAGCGGCGACACTGCAGTGTGGTAGAAGTTGCCAACCGGTTAATAGACTGATTCAGCAGCCTGACCTCGCGCCTATACCTGCGCCTCTCTTGGTGGTCACTTTCAAGCCTGTCACAGAGGGTGCCCATGCGCATCCCCATGTCCCTCACCCCCTCCGCCATGGACTCCATTCCTTTGCCCATTGCCTCCATTCCTTTGCCCATGGCCTCCATTCCCTTTGCCATGGCACCTATCCCCCGATCGATGTCCGACATCCTGGTGTTCAGGATGCGCACCTGTCTGTGCACTGCCATGATGCCTTTGGCCTGCATACGCTGGACCTTAACCATTGTGGCTTCCAGCCCAGCAAAGACCCCCTGCACATTCTGCCCCTCATCCTGTTATCGTGCCCTGCGGCCACGGTCACTTGCACGGCCAGTTCCCATTGACCCAAGTTGTCCAGCGTGGCCAGCCAGTGGTGGTGTGCTAGGTCTGGGAGCCTCGACCACTTCCTCATCGGAGCTCTCCAGGATCCTTAAAGGTGGTACGTCCTGCCTCCTTGGCCTCACATGCACAGGGGACCCTGAGCTGGGTAAAAAACAATGACCTGATGCACACCAATAGTTGACAGTATAGTTAAGATGTCACAATGGACATTAATATGTACAAGTATCAACAATTGCAGAAAAGGGAAACGATGGTGACAGTGTTCCTCTTTTATTGAAAGGATGGCCAGCCGACACGTGTTTCGTCGTCAAGCGGTAACAGTGCTTGCACGACTCATCAGGGCTGTAGCGCGAAGGTATAAAACCACAGGTCGCTTAGCCGGTGATAATTCCGACCCGGCCTCTGCTCGAGACCAGGTAAAATCGAATCTTGAAGCTAGGTGTGGCTCCGAATTCATAAAAGGTTCGTGCGACAATAGTGCTCAACGTTATGTAAACAGTGCTCAAGACGCCTGTGGTGTACCCGGAACCTGCATGTAGGATTACACATCCTGCCGTCCTCTCACTAAAGAAACGGAGCACACTCCGAATAGTGACAATTGGTTCTTCCGTCATATACACAGAGCCCATTTTTCCTCACCAACAATTACCCTACAGTGGATGCTTGTCACCATTGGTGACTCCGACGAACCACAGGCGTCTTGAGCACTGTTTACATAACGTTGAGCACTATTGTCGCACGAACCTTTTATGAATTCGGAGCCACACCTAGCTTCAAGATTCGATTTTACCTGGTCTCGAGCAGAGGCCGGGTCGGAATTATCACCGGCTAAGCGACCTGTGGTTTTATACCTTCGCGCTACAGCCCTGATGAGTCGTGCAAGCACTGTTACCGCTTGACGACGAAACACGTGTCGGCTGGCCATCCTTTCAATAAAAGAGGAACACTGTCACCATCGTTTCCCTTTTCTGCAATTGTTGATACTTGTACATATTAATGTCCATTGTGACATCTTAACTATACTGTCAACTATTGGTGTGCATCAGGTCATTGTTTTTTGTCCTTGTATTGGTGTGCTTTGCACACAATTGGAGGGGTTTAGGGCATTTATCCCCTCACCTTCTTGCACCCTGACCTATCAGTATCTCACACTACCGTGTGCTGTGCGCCTAGTATTTCCCTACCTCCAAAAAAACCCCAGTTCTCTTTAGGCTTTGACCCTGAGCTGGGTGTTGTGGCTTCTGCAGGTGCTGGCGGAGTCTGTGTCTCGAACAGCAGAGGCAACAGTGGCTGTGCAGTGGTGTCTTGCTCCATTGCTGTGGGTGCGTGGGGTGTGGTTGTATTCTCAGGGACAGTGCTAGGTCCAGCTGTGTCTGTGGCCTTCTTCCTCGCAGCCGTTGTTGTTGCACTAGACTCCCCTCCCTGCGCTGCTCTGCGCGATGACTCTCCTGTGAACAGACATGGACATTGATCAGCTGTGTGTTTTCCCAACACAGATTCCTAACACACAATTTCATTAGCCTAGACTGTTTGTGTATGGGGAGTGTGGCATGGCATGCAGGGTTCGGTGTTGGCAGCTTTGATGTATGTACCTATGACTACGACTACCATGATGCTTTGCTGGGGACTACTGTCATGTGTGCTGGATTGTGAGTGAATCACCCACATTGGGGAAGGGGCCTGGGAATGGGTGGGGTACATGTCCATGCATCTTACCTTTCTTTCTTGCAGCTCTGGCTGAGCTATCAGCATCCCCGATCCCATGTATGCTCTCAGGCTCCATGGTGGATTCCACGAGCTGCTCCAGGTCGGAGAGGCTTGGGGCACGGCTCTTCCCCCCACCGGTTGCTGCTGATTCCTTCCTCTGGGTGGCTAGTTTTTTTTTGGTAGTGATCCTCAGATCATACCACCTTTTCTTCATGTCGTCGATTTCGCGATGGGTCACTCCTAGGGCATTGACCTTGCTCTGGATTGCCAGCCAGGTGTTCCTCCTAACAGACTCAGCTACTTGCAGAGACTGTCTCCCAAACAGCTGGCTGTAGTGCTGCACAACCTCCTCCACCAGCACCTGGAGCTCTGTTGGGCTGAATTTAACCTTCCTCTTTCTGTCCCCTCCATCCTTTTGTGCCTCCTGGGACTCCATGCTGTTTCTATGCTGGTCTCAGTGCAGCCTGCCCCTCTGTCTCCCCTCCAGCTCTCTCTGCAGTTCTGTTGCTCTGCACCTGCATGGATGTGGCCACCTCCAGGTACTGGGGTGTGGTACTTGCATCTGATTAGTTGATCTCACAGATGCTTTGTTGTGGGGTGTGGTGGGTGTCCCTGATTGGTGCACAGGCTCACATGTCATGTATTCGAATTTTCGAGATCGGATTTTACCGAATCGGTATTTACCGAATCGGTATTTACCGATTCGGTAAATACCGATTCGGTGTCTCCCATTCATTCCTATGGGACTGGAGGGCCATAGGGTTGTATGGGTGTTACCGACTCGGATATTACCGAATCGGTAAATACCGATTCGGTATTTACAGAGTTTGGATACCGATTGATACCGAATCGGTATTTTTTTCCGGATGTTTACCTACATTTGGGTTTCCGGTTCATAAATACCGATTCGGTATGAGTCGGTATTTATGAACCGGTAAAAATAATTTACCTACATCGGGCCCTTAGTATTTACTTTTTTCTGTATTGTTCAGTGCAATTCGGCATTAGTGTGAAACCTCATAATTTACGTTGCTAGTTGTGTATCCCCTCCTCCACCTACTAGGCTGTTTTTTGCACTAGCTGCAGTGTAACTTTCGTTTTCCTGCCTACCCTGGATGCAGACTACAGATTGGGGGGAAGGAAGTGGAGTTTCTGGGTGTACTCCTGGGGGAAAAAGGTTAAATTACTTAGAGAATCCAGACCGGAAGTCCCGGTTCTTCCTTAAAGTTCTATTTTTACGGGCACCCTCACGGTCCCATTTATAATCCTCGGTACCTACTCCAGAGCTACTGATATTTTATTTATCAGTCTGGGGCGGAGTCACCAGGCATTACACTAGGCCACTTGTGATCGGCCCTATAACATCTATTTGGGGGGCAGTGATGAAATTAACCTGCTAATTGTATATCACAGTAGCTGATATATCTTTTCACGAATGTGTATACTCTGATACATAGGCTATACGGTACAATGTGATGAGAATGGAGTGTGGTTGTGTCTGAGTGGGGGACAGCCATCAGAAGGGACAGTAAATGGAGATGCAGGCATGAGAATATTTGTAATGATGTAACTTGTGAAATGACTAATAATGATGTTATTACTCACAAGACTGGAATTCTAAGGACCATCAACTAGAAGAAATTAGGACAGAGGCCTGTACAAGTTTTCAGTGAACGTTTTATTAAATGTCAGTGTGATATTAAAAGAATAGCTTCGCTGGTTTAGGTACTTTTTGTTCTTTCTCAAAAACATGAAAATGAGTATTAATACCACTCCTGTCGAGAGACAGGGCTCTGAGCTTCATCTGCAGGCCCTACAAGGTTAGATCACTTCACTCATACCAGACTTTGATTCTTACTCCCTCACTTGCACAAAGCTCACATGCAGAATATAATTATCGTTCAAATAGCTCACCCTGAAGGAGTTTGACAGCAAGTTTTCGCCAGATCAAAACTGGTGCCAGTCGTGCAGGCACTGCACATTTAGAATTTCTACACCTTGGAACAGGGGAAAACACATCCATTTAGCATTTTATCTCTTCTTCCAGGATCCACAGTATATAGTGATGCTCAAATTGCATTGCCACTAAATATGACACCAGGGATTGCATTACATTAAGGGGCCCATTAAGATGTCGGGCGGATTGCCCCCACCAGGCTGGCGGTAGCCACCGCCAGCCTGGCGGGGGCAATCCGCCTGACATCCTCACTCGTTTCCCCCTCCCCCATATTAGTATGGCGGGGGGACCTCGGCGGACGGAAAGACCGTCCGCCGCTTTTCCGCCCCGGTCGCCTTGCGGCCGGGGCGGAAAAGGAATAATATGGTGGCGGTGTCTATCAGACACCACCAGCTATATTACAATGGGCATTTTACAAATGCCTTTCCGGCAATGCCGCCACGGAAAGGCATGCGGTCTTCACTCTGGGGGGCCCCCTGTGGGCCCCCAGATTGAAGGAGGGGTGGGGGCTGCACACGGGGGGGGGGGTACTTGTGGTACCCCCCACATTTGCATGAACAAAGCGGCAGGCACCGCACGGTGCCTTCCGCTTTGTTTATGTGAATGCTAAAATGTATTTCTAGCATTGTGGCGGGCGGTGCTGAGAGCACCGCCCGCTACAATGCTAGAAATGCAGGATGTGCCCGCCACTGTGGCGGGCACATCCTAATGCCCCCCACATGGGACCCCCGCCCTTATGGCGGGCGGTCCCAATCCCCATCAGGATGGCGGGCGGGCAAAGTCCTCCCGCCATCCTAATGACCCCCCATGTGTTCAATGGTGGACAACAGGTGTGTGTGTGTTTGTGCCCAGTGTTGGCCCCTTCTGTAGTATTACAGAAGGCGCTGCAGATGCTTCTGTAACCCCTTCTGGAAAATAGATAGTACCAGGGCAAATATAGAGCTGCCCCTTTCTTGGGGTTGCGGGTGTTCTCTCATTTGCATGGGGGGGTACACTATGAAAATGATGAAAACACTTTGCCTCTACACCTGTGCCGTATTATGAACGTGGGTGCCTAGGCAAAGAAGCTGTCAGCAGGTGCACTGACTGAGCATCACAAAGAGGTGACACCCAATCAGTGCGCACCCTGAGGGTGCCCTCTGAAAGAAGGGGAAGGGGCTATCATGGACCTTCAGACATCATCCTGCAGATGGCTCTCTCTCCCTCTCTTGAGGTGCAGGCCGGGTGCCACATGCTGTATGAGATGAAACAGCTGCTTCTAAAAAGCTGCTCTGACTTTCACTAATGACTTGCCCTTAGGGGAGCTGTGAGTTTGCGACTGCCCTGAGGGCTGCTAATTAGATATAATACAACACACTTTCCCTGTTTCTGTTCAGCTCACTCCGTTAAAGATGTGCCACCGCAAAAAAGGGCACAGTGTGCCCTGTTACGGTATGTTAAAAGATATTTATAAAGTGCACATACACCAAATGGTTTCTTGGCTCCAAGTACAGAAACATAACCTACTGCTCACTGTTTCATTTTTTATGCTTGAGTGAAGAACCATGTTTTCAGAAGTTAGCTGAATCTGGAGTAAGAGGCAGTCATTTTGATATTATGTGGGAGGGAGTTCTAAAAGTGGGGGCCTATTACAGAAAATCTGGACCTGCCCAGAAGAGGTAAACTCTGGACTGTTACTGTAGAGAGATAAAAAATGATGCCTCCGGCCTTGAAAGCCGTACGCTGTTTTACCGGCAACCAGTGTAGTTTTCTCAATCGGGAGTGATGTGGCACTTCCAAAGTTGTCTGTAGATTAGTCTTACAACCTGATTTTATGCCAATTATAATCTCCAAGTGAGGATTTCAGGGTGGCCTAGATAAAGTGAATTCATATAGTCTGTCTGTGAGATGACTAATGCGAGGACAACCGTAATAAGAGTTTCAAGGGTAAGAAATGTATCAATTTTTCTAATCTTCTGAAGCTGCAGAAAACAAGAAGAGACTACTGCCCCTACTTGAGGCTATATAGACATGTTTTTGTCAATAATAACTACAAGTCTCTTAAACAAGTTCTTAGGCTGTTGGGATATTGCCCATTGCTACTAGCCATAAAGTGGAGATCCATAGGTCATGCGAGCCTCCAATTAAGATGATATCCGTCTTATCTGAGTTTAATTTAAGTTGGTTACTATTCATACAATCACCGATGAGTAGCATCGTATTTTGGAAGATCATTTTAGAATCTGGTGAATTATCGATAGCAAAGAGTAATTGCATATAATTGTAAATTCTCACCGTAATTTTTTTCAGAGAGTGCAATAGGGGACGTATGTACAAGTAAAAAAAGTGGGGGGACAAAGATGACCACTGAGGTACACTGCAAGTACATTGGACCTTGGGAGAGCCAAAGGGAGATAAGTGGACTGACTGAGAAAAGTCCTTGAAAAAAGAAACAAACCAGTCAAGCGCTCTGCCCTTATACCTCCGGCTTCGACACAGTCCACCAGAAGCTCATGTTCGACCTCAAATGCCGCCGAAGGATCAAGGAGCACCTGCACCTCGAAGGTGCCCTTGTCAACTTCTTCTGTCATGTCATCCACAACAGAGAGGATCACTGCTTCAGTTGAATGGGCTTGCTTGATCCGAAATTGGTAAACATTTGCACCAGGTTTATGTCACAAAAGTTGTTTTGATTTACTCTTCACTGCAAAACTTTCTTTGCACTTGAAAGTTACTGTTAATAGGACGATACATGGATGGCTTCCGTGCAACCACTCATAGGATTTGGCGCAATCCCCTATCTACTCAAAATGGTGGGCAGGACTTTGCGTTAAAAAATAACACGTTTTTGAGGCTGGTGTTAAAGAAGAGTAATATTTACATTTCTCCTAACTTTGGCTGCTGCACTGCTTGAAATTTTATTAAATCTACCCTGTAGTTCATTGGAACAAACTGTGTTCATATTTTTCCCCAAAACACCAAGATCTCACACTAGTTTGTAACAGCTGGAAAACCATAATAAAGTCCATTATTATCACACAGTCTAATGGTATTAAGGCACTTTACACGAGACTGCTATCAGTGCAGTAAAAGTAGAAAAGTGGAAAGTATTATTTGTTGCCAGTGTAAAACATTCTTCTAAATGCAAGCTAAAAGAAATCTAAATTTCAGATGGTGCTGCTGTTCATGTTGAATGCAGCTTTTTACTTTGCAGTTTGAATAGAGTTACGTATTATTTTCTTCCAAGATGTCCTTTATAGGCACTGGGTTATATCTGTGTCTCTATGAGGGCTTTCCCAATGATGGTGTCTGCCAACGCTACAACATGTATGTCACTCAAATGTAACACAGGAGAGATCTTGCATAACTCTAGCCTTTAAGTAGAGAACATATCACTCACATAAGAAATCTCTTTTCTGATCTTAAGCTAAGGTGGAAAAAGCATAAATTACAAGATACATTTTTTCCTTACCTATACGAGGAAAACTATAACTCTAATTAGAACATTGGAATGTTGAGTGCTTCATTGAAGACATTGTAGTTGCTCTGGGCTTATAATGGCCGATATATACTTTCTGTTCCAAAATTCCAATACTTGTCTTTATTTTCTTCACTTTCTAATTTAGACCATTCTACCCTCAGTTAGTGGAATGTTCTATTTGCCTTATAGTCCTTCTGCTTTGGGCTATATTAGTTGTGAAACACCCTCTCCTTCGTCATAGGACCTCGTCTGCATCTCAGAACTATGTCTCTGGTTCAGGGCCCTTAACAGCTGGTATAGCCCTCAGCAGCGGGCTTTAAGGCTATATTAATTGATGCACTGCATGGACAACTCTAGCACCAGCCACGGCCTACGTGGGCTGCTGTTGGAAACCTTAGGTTCTGTTTGCTGCACGATTAGAAGCAGTGAGTGCAGGCAACAAGGATAGACTTATGTGAGCCTCCGATTTATCAAGGCTCGATTTAAGAGCCACCATTGGGCCAGCCTTCACCTGGAGGGGGTCTAAAGTTAACTCTAATTAGACCATCAATACAACTTTCACCTGCAGGAGAGCAAAGCATCACTCTTAAGAGGTGCAGGGCCTGATGCAGTAATGGATTGTAAGATCACAAAGCCAATGACTCAAAATAATCACAGGTTTTGGAACATCAAAATCCAAGGTCACAATGTATTAAGGACGCATCAAACTTTGCAAATCTCTTTGAAAGTTACAATATTTACTTTGTGACCAATTCTGGAACGAACTTTAGGAACAGAAGGCATGAAATGGGCACACTTGATTAATGATTTGCTGTGGAATGTAACAAAGGGTTGCACAAACCATTAACAGGATACCAACACTCCAAAGGGAATAATATTAATTTGCAAAGTAGGTGAGGCCAATTCAGTGAATGTGGTCTCTTGACATTGTGGGGTTGTCAGGTTTCCCCCTATAACTAATTGTATCGTTCTATTTTTTTCTGATTGCAGCCCCTGTTCCTTCAAGGGTATTTTTAGGGTTCAGGGCTAGGTTTGGGTTGTGGGGTACAGGGGTATTTTTAGGGTTCAGGGCTAGGTTTGGGTTATGGGGAACAGGGGTATTTTTATGGTTCAGGGCTAGGTTTTGGGGTATAGGGGTATTTTTAGGGTTCAGGGCTAGGGTTGGGTTTTGAGGTACAGGGGTATTTTTAGGGTTCAGGGCTAGGTTTGGTTTTTGGGGTACAGGAGTATTTTTAGGGTTCAGGGCTAGGTTTGGGATACAGGGGTATTTTTATGGTTCAGGGCTAGGTTTGGGTTTTGGGGTACAGGGGTATTTGTAGGGTTCAAGGCTAGGTTTGGGTTATGGGATGCATGGGTATTTTTAGGGTTGAGAGCTAGGTATTGGTTTTGGGGTACAGGGGTATTTGTAGTGTTCAGGACTAGGTTTGGGTTATGGGGAACATGGGTATTTTTAGGGTTCAGGGCTAGGTTTTGGTTTTGGGGTACAGGGGTATTTTTAGGGTACAGGTCTAGGTTTGGGTTTTGAGGTACAGGGGTATTTTGAGGTACAGGGGTATTTTTAGAGTTCAGGGTTAGGTTTGGTTTTTGGGGTACAGGGGTATTTTTAGGGTTCAGGGCTATGTTTGGGTTTTGGGGTACAGGGGTATTTTTAGGGTTCAGGGCTAGGTTTGGTTTTTGGGGTACAGGGGTATTTTTAGGGTTCAGGGCTAGGTTTGGTATTTGGGGAACAGGGGTATTTTTAGGGTTCAGGGCTAGGTTTGGGTTAGGGGGTACAGGGGTATTTTTAGGGTTCAGGGCTAGGTTTGGGTTTTGGTGTACAGGGGTATTTTTAGGGTTCAGGGCTAGGTTTGGGTTATGGGGAACAGGGGTATTTGTATGGTTCAGGTCTAGGTTTTGGGTTACAGGGGTATTTTTAGGGTTCAGGGCTAGGGTTGGGTTTTGAGGTACAGGGGTATTTTTAGGGTTCAGGGCTAGGTTTGGTATTTGGGGCACAGGAGTATTTTTAGGGTTCAGGGCTAGGTTTGGGGTACAGGGGTATTTTTAGGGTTCAGGATTAGGTTTGAGTTTTGAGGTTCAGGGGTATTTTTAGGATTCAGGGATAGGTTTGGGTTATGGGGGTACAGGGGTATTTTTTAGGGTTCAGGGCTAGGTTTGGGTTTTGGGGTACATGGCTATTTTTAGGGTTCGGGGATAGGTTTGGGTTTTGGGGTACAGGGGGATTTTTAGGGTTAAGGGCTAGATTTGGGTTTTGGGGTCAGGATGGGTTAGTGTTTAAGGGTGCTGGGGTATTTTAAGGAGTAAGGGTGGGTTATGATTATGGGGTGCAGGGGTAATTAAAGGGACTAGGGTGGGGTTCGTTTTTATGGTGTAAAGGGAAATAAAAAAATTAAAACATTAAATATATATATAAAAATATATAGAGGTAATATTAATATTTATATATATACATATAAATAATATAATTTAAAAGATTTGTTTTTATTTTCACAAAAAAAAAAAATATATATATAATATATATATATATATATATATTATAAAGTACTTTTACAAAGTACATGACTTCATCACACATGCATTTGCGTTGTAATGGCATGCGTGATAAAGTCATATGCGTTGTAAAAGTTTGAGGAATTATGGCTTTGCGGAGTAATTGTCCAGCGTTGTAAAAAATGCGGAGTGATGGTATTCGGGATGAAGGAATGCGGAATAACATCATGTATTCACTCCTGGGTGTTGTGGGAACAGAGAGTTGGGTGGGTTTTGTCCTGGAATTTGCCTTGGCACGTTTGGGTTTGGATTTGCTGCCCGTCTCTAGTCTCTTCCTTTCTCTCCCACAGCCCTTAATTGTGCTAACCATAACTTTAGTCTCCAGGGGGATGGGCACCTCCAGAGGCCTGGGTAGCGAGAGATATTCCTCCATGGATGCGATATGTAAAGATGATGAATGTCCCTCCATGTCCTCTACTTTTCAGGGGGATGTCACCTCCCTAAACTCCCGGGCCTGGATGGTAAAAGTCTCCCGAGGTGGCGAAATGGAAGATGAGATGGATAAACAACATCCAGCCAGCTCAACCTCTTTGTTGATGTCACCCATGGCACATTGCAGGACGGCGTTCATAGTGGTTTTGACATGGGGTGCCAGAGCACCAGCCTCTAACTTCTTTCTTCCCATTGCTCTCATTCCATATGATATCAGAGGTCAATTAGAGAGTGCTATTGGACCGTAAAACTATGATTTAGGGCTGCGTTGGGTTCAATACAATACAATTCCAATGCAGCACCACTTAGTACACCCCCTCCCAAATACAAAATGACCTGGTATAAGTACTGGTAGTGGTATAATGGTGTATGATTGGGAGGTGGTCCTCTCTCAAACCCCTGTCCTGATACACGAGGACCTAACACGCTTGTGCTTCAAGCTGACAATGGCCGAGGTAGTCACAGAGCAGCAACAGTAAAGCCAATCTTTAGGCTAGTTAGGGAATTAAGCCATATAGCCCATGTAGTGGGGCAAACAGCAAACAGCAATCCCAAGAATCCACTTACTTCCTTTCCCTGGTCTTGCAGGCCACTTGCTCCACCACACTCCAAGGTCAGTGGCTACAGAACAAACTTTGAACAACCGGCTGTCTTCTACTGTCTCCGCTTCAGGCTCAGGAGCTGGAAGTTTTAAACTGGGGTTGCGTGGAAGGACTGGGGAGTGAGACTGAAGGCTAAGGGCTGCCTACTCAGCTCTACTGTCAGCAGATGCCCCAGCACCCTTGCGTCCCTACAGAGAGGGCTCCCTCTGCAATAACCATGAAGAAAGCCGCAAAGGAAGTCACGGTGAGGCCAAAAGTACCAGGCACCACACCAGGACACACACCGACACCGCACTACTGCGCTGCTTACCAACTTTGCTGTACACCCATGCGTGCCCGCCCCCATCAGCTAACCAGGGACTGTGATGGCGGTGGGAGCAAAAAATAGCAGCAATGGAGCCAGAAGCATTACCAGCGTTTCTGTATCACGGCCCCACACTTGCAGCTACAGCCTTAGAACAACAGTTCTGGGTTTAGGGGTAAGTCGAAGCCAGAACATGCACCACACAGGGAATGCCCGTCTAGACTCTCCGTACAACAGTGTGTGGCAGACAAAAGCGCGCCGTAAGGAGTAGGGGCTCTCAAGCATTGATCCCTCATATCCCCTTAGTGCATTTTGATGGAAGGTCCAGATTGTAGATGTGTCAATTTTGGAATTCGGTGAAGACTGTTCCTGGCTCTTGTTTTGCCTCAATATCAATAAGTTTGAATTATTGCATAGGGCACAATTGAGAGTTAACTAAAGCACAAGGGAAATAAGTTCTTTACCCAGCGGCATACAGTTTCTTCAATCCGTGATCCAAGTTTAGGTCTTTTAGATCCCAAGGCTGCCAATTAGCCACCAGACAGCATCTTCTCTACATAGACCTACTTATGCAAATCCACAGCCTATGGCATTCAGTGCACCAGTTGGGAACCTTTTTGAAATTTACAGAAGAATAGATAAAAAGGCTGAATTAGATTTTTTATGAGTTTGAAATGCTGCCCTGTTAATATTCAAGTTTCATAAAAGAAGTAATTCCAGAGTGACAGATTTTCAAAATGTCTCCAAAGTAGTCTCCACAGCTATGATAATAATTTTATGTTTTTAATATTCACTGCTTTCAGTGTTGCTGTTTCATAGCTTTGCACTACTTTTTCAGCCGACATGCTCCTCTGACAGGAGTGTGTTTTTCATTTAATAAGCCCTTCTTTGTTAGAGGAACATTTAATGTATCTGATTTGGGAACCTGAGCATTGAAGTATTGCACTAGCTAATAATTAGGCTAAGTGCTCTCTGTCTGCTAGATATTATCTCCTATCTGCAATTTGTTTTCTGTAGCGTGCTTGCCTGATAATGTCTTGATAACCACAGTAACTATTTTTATTCAGAGGAGTGGAAATCTGGAAAGCAAATCTGACAAGCCACTTAACAAAGTTGTTGATTGAATTATTCATATTGAATGCTGAGAGATCTAGTGTTGGGTAGTCATGTGTTAAAAGCACACCCAATGATCTATCCACACTTTGAAGGTCGGCTGTCTGGTCCCGAGCAAATGAACAGACCTGTCTTCAGAGCCCTCTGAACTCTTCAGTGTTCGAGAAAGGACAAGCCAGGATTAACACATTGAAATGACACTGCCTTTTTGCTAATCTTTCCCTGCAGAACCTAGAAGCATCAATGGGTTCATATTAAGGTTGACAATTTACATGCTGTAGCGGCTGCTACCGAGCATGGGTGGTGAGGCAGGGGGAACTGAGGGAGTTGGGTGGGAAATAAAAATAAAGAAAGAAAAAATGCACTTACCTATACCGCCGGCCACCACCTCTTCATCCTCCGTCCACCTTCCGCAGGAAGCACACAGCCCCCCAGAAATCCCCATACCAAACATAATGCTGCCTTAGCAGCGTTGTGATTGGTCTGAGCGCCATGGTTCAGTGCTCAGACAGGGGCTTCCAGGCAGTGCATGTTCTCCAAGTAGAAGATGCAGAGAGCGCTTGATGCACAAGACAACCGGCCAAACCATCATGCGCACTTTAGGTGATGCCCCCACTCCTCCCCATGTGACGTGTGGAGCCCAGCACAACCCCCTCCACCCCCGGCTTCAGCTGCAAGCTGAATATAGAAAATAAAATGATCATAACGAACGTTCTTTTTTTGTACTCAGCTCGCAGTTCAAGCAGTGGGGCGACGCTCCTCTGCCTTAGTGGTAGAGCCGTCACTGTTGACATGTGTGCCTGTGCCTCAGCAAGGAGCTAGAGGTCGTTGCCTGATTACTATTCTGGGGGACATATACACAGGTATGTGGCCCTGCAAGGAGTTGCATGCTGTTCAGTGCGATCTCCTGGTCAGCAGTCAGTTGGAGGGAGAGAAGTCTGGCACCCTGCAACAGAAACCTTATTCTAATTGTATTTACATAGAGCTTATTACCCCTCACAAGGCATTGAAATGTAGAAGTGTAGATGATAAAAACTAATGTACCTTGTTTTACTGCAGACTTTTTCCCCGCAGGGAATCACAACGCGGTCAACCACCGCGTTGTGATTCCGCATACCATTACTCCGCAAGTCGGAACAACGACTTGCGGAGGGGGGGAGCTGGATGTTGGAATAGTATAATTTACTATTCCAACTCCAGTCTGTGCGGACAATAGGGAAGGTGTTGGATTTTAAATCCAACAGCTCTCCCCCCCTTCTGCAAGTTGTTGTTCCGACTTGTGGAGTAATGGTATTCCGAATCATAACGCAGTTGTTGTAACAAACGCATTGTGATTCCCTGCATGGAAAAAGATTTGTGGTAAACGTTGTTTACCGATAAAAACATATGATTCCAGATAGCCTGGGGTGATAGCTGCCACTAAAATACAAGTTATATAATCCAGCATTTTATTTGCAGGTTCTTTCCAAATTTTCAAAATGCACCGTACCCAGTTTAACACCCATGGCCACCTTGAACCCATAGTTCAGTTAGAGGGTCTGTATCCTTCAGTTCCGCGGAATGGCCGTGTTCCTAATTCAAATGGCTTTTCATAACTGAAACGCGAAGAAATCTAACTCTCTCCACAGTGTTAGGTCTGACTGACTCTCAGCCATTTAGGTACTTATCAGCAGAGTAGATGGGCAGAAGCAAGACCCAGCTGCACCTTCTGGAAGTCACGTGGATTGAGAACGTTTTCAGTGGGTTCATCTAGAAGAAGAAGTAAAAGTGGATTAAAAAAAAAAAGAGGTAAAAGCAGATGAAAACAATATTATAGTAACGAGGTAAAATGTGACACTATCTTGTGTGGCGTCGGAAATGTTAGTGACTTCAGGTGACTGTAGATTGCATCTTCAGCAGAAGAAAATGCTGTATTCTTTGGGGCCACCTTAACACTGAGGGCACATGGATAAGTCTGAGCAATGGCACCTTTGGGAGGAGATTTTGTGTGGAATGTATTAGTAAGGGTTGTATATGGTGGCCTGGAAGATAATGTTGTGCTTTAGTCTGGTTATGAGAGAGAGTGAGAGAGTGTGTCTGTGTGTGCGTGTGTATGTTTCTAGCTTCTGTAAATGTTGCCCAAGTCAGCATCTCTGTCTTTGAGAAGCTAAGGTTCTACTTTGCCCTGTGTGCAACAAGTTAAAATTGAAGAACATCTGGAACACAGCAATCTGAAATGGGTGTGTCTATCTACACAACAGATGTACGTGACAGGTGCTGCACAACCTCCAGTGCAGTGCTGCCAGACTGGCTGGTGAATAATCTCCACACACCATCTTTGTGGGATGGTCACTAGGTCAGAGGCATAGAGGAGAGAGCATCCATCCATAAGAAACCTCCCTCCAGCTCACTGTGACTGGTAACGAAGAGATTGCTCTGCTCCTCGAGTGCACATATCCAGGTAAGCCATACCGTCTATTTCAGTATGGTCCCGAGTGACAGCAGCAGGGCCTCTTCTCCATTGCAACTCATTACTGCTGCTTGTCATGATCAATCAGAGATCACACCATCACCAGCTAACACAGGGCACTGATGAGACTTATGTTAGTCTCTCGGTATCTCTGTATCAAGATAACCACAAACCTGCTTACTTTTTCTTTGTCCTAAAAGTCACATTTCCAATATGTATTTAATAACCTCATACTTTACCATTAGGTTACATTTTTATTAAGCACATAAATAAGTCTTTGAATGCTGCCTGTACCTTGTACAGGTCAAACGTTATTTATTTATAAAGCGCACACATCAACCCCAAGGGTACATCCCAGCGCTAGGACTAACCAGGGAAACTGCAGATAGATGCCCCTAAAGAGGGTAGCCAAGTTTTCAAATTCCTATCGAATACAAAAAGGTCCTCCTTAGGACGCATTTCCAGAGGAAGGGCATTCCACTCAAGTGCCGCTAAATGACAAAAGGGTGGCCACCCATCCTTCCTTTCCTCATTTGAGTACAGCGAATCATGGGAGGAACGCATGGCTCTACGAAGCTCATAGAAAGCCACCTGCCATGCTAAATAGCTGGTCCTTAGTCGTAGAGTGCCTTATGCATATAATACATAAAAACCTGGCTCTTTTCCTCACTGGGAGCCAGTGTCACTGATTGATGCAGGCTGATGCTGAGCTCCTTCTGGAGCTATTACAAATCAGTCTGACTGATCCATTCTGGATAAACTGCAAGTGACTGAAGAGATAGTCGGCCATCCCTGGGTATAAGGTGTTGCCTTAGTCCAGTCTGCCGAGAAAGAACGCCTGAGTGACTGTCCTATGCCAGGCTAAAAAGATCCATCTGAATAGCTTCCTCAGCATGTGCAAGAGACCAAAGCACCTTCCGCACACTAAGTTTACCTGGTGCTGCATAGAAAGCAAGTTGTCTAATACAACTCCCAAATTCTTGGGGGCCCTCCCAAGTAATGGAGCTGCATCAAGGGAGGTAGGCCACCAGGTGTCGTTCCAGACTTTGTCCGCCCCTGTGAAAAACAGGACTTTGGTTTTTTCTGCATTCAACTTCAAACAATGTGTACGCATCCAGCTGGCCACATCCAAGAGACAGTATCGAAGTTATAGATTAAAGCATATCATCTGTAGTTTGTCTTTCTCTATTTAACAGTTACAGTTTGACCAGGGACAATGTTGTTTTGGGCCCAGTCACTGGAGTAACATGCCATTTCTAATGCCTCACATGTTCTACTCTTAAGCAATGTGCATCCTACATTGTGGGCAACAAAGTGCACTTAGGGGTGACTTATTTAACATTTAAAATCAAGCGTTCAAACAAAGAGGCCCGATTTGCCACAGGTCACTAACTTAATTTAGAAGGAGAGGCCAGTGGGCATCACACCTGAGTGCAGCCACTGCACCCTAAAAGACTATCAATGCTGTTACTAGCTACAAACTGGGTAAAGAGTTTAACGAGGGCTTTCCCCATGAGACGAAGGGGTGTGGGGGTGGATCAATTAGGATTCCTACTTCGTAGGACAAACCTTGCCCCTAAGGAGTCCTTGAGCTACAGTTTGAAGGTTCTCTTGGGACCAAAACCCTCTGAACCTGTGCACAGGGATTTAAGATTTAACATTACTGCAGGAGAATCTCAGAACAAAGGGAAAATGGCGAGGCTTGAGATTTTCATGGAGCCTATGGGCAGCACAGATGAATGTGGACATCCTTATAACCCTCCTTCCTCTGTGCCTTCTGCAGTTTCTTCTCTATGCACCCACTGTTGCTGAACAGCAGGCCCGGGGGTGGGGGGATTCTCAGTAGGCACTTCAGATACATGCTCAAGGGTGCCAGCTTGCTAAAAGCTTCAAAGAAAGGCCGTTGTTGCATTCTTGTGACAGTCACACCTCTGCTCGGTAATGGCAATCAGTGTGACAGTGCATTAGCCGGGGAAGCTGGGGTGATTTTTTTCCAGCAGGCTCCGCGGGGGCAGATTATTAGCCGAGTGAGCTGGCACTAATAGCTTTCGCCTAGGATTCCTGGAGGTTTATTTATGGCTCTGTCACCATGTTTTGTGCAATAAAATCTCAAGCCACATCATAGAAAAACTCTTTCGTACATTGCACAATATTATACCACATCAGAGTGTACCTTATTATCTTCTTGCTTAATTCCCACAACATCTAAGTGTCACTCTTCTATGCACCACCGTTGACTTTGCGAGTGTCCATATCAACCCCTTTCCAGCCAGAGGGTAACACTTGGGACATTTTCCTTCCTAATATTCCATTCGCAAAAGCTGGTCTCATTAAGAAAGCGTTTTAAACATCTCTCTCCCAGAGCAGGGATTTTGAGATATTGTGGTTTTCAGAACATTAACTGGACTTTCAGGAGTCCTATTTATGACTGCGGATACAGGGGTAGGAAGGACAAACCGGAAGCAGAAGCTGCAACTCAGCTACCCTCAGCTGACGTCCATATCATACCCATCTACAGATAAAGGTCACGTACACAGCATATCTGCCTCCCATGCCCCATCTAGACTCAATGCCCTCCTCACCCAGCCTGCCCCACCCGTCTTTGATGCCGCTGTGCTCTAGTTTACTCGACTCTGCCAACAAATCTGACGACACCTTTCTTTCTCTCTCTACCCTCCTGCCCAATGTGATAAAGATCAATTCAAAAATGGTCAGGCGCTTTCAGTAGATGTTTCCTAAGTTAAATTTGCCCGGCGTAAAACGCCTCTAATACCATACGAAGTTATTCAATAAAGAGGCAGGCGCTGGAGACAGGAAGACAGGAAACAAGTTTATTCCGTCGGAGTAGAACACATCGGATCAGACAACAAGGTATCGTCTCGAGGTGCTCTCTCAACCTCTCTGAGACCTGGTCTTTTATCCCCTGGGTTAAGACATGTGAACGCTCTTTATTACAACAAGGGCATTGTGAAGTATGAGAACGACATCCCTGGCACCCCCCCCAGTTCCGGCCCATTCCAACACATGACAACAGTAGAAGCCCTTTCCCCTCATATGATTGGGAGGGGGTTATCACGCAGCTGAGTGTTCTGCCGATTCCTTTGGAATGTGTGCGCCTGATCGAATCTCAGGGGGTGGGGACGTCATGATCAATAGTGGTCTCTTTCAGGAGAGGCGAGTGCATACAGTAGTGGGCAATAAACTGTATCCTCGGGCTAAGGGATGACCAGCGGTTCGTACAGGCAGTCGGGCTCAGAGGAAGGGGTCATCAAAGGAGGGGTATTCATGGACGGAAAGGAGGTGTTGGTCAGGCGCGGGGTGTGATTCCCTGAGACAGAGTCATGGGGGGGGTTCATGACTTGTGCATGTGAGCGCGGGGGCAGCCAGGAGGCGCGGGGAAGGCTTGCAAGGTTCAGGGAAGTGTGCTGACGGGCGATCGTGAACAGGGAGACCATGGTACCTAAAATGGCTGTCGTGTATGTTCATACGTGAATCGGCAAGATGGCGTAGATGATGTTTAGTACACGAACTAAAATTCCACAGTCCTCCCTTTAACATGTCTCGCCAGCTTGTCAGTTCGGATCGATCCCCATGAGACCACGCACCTCTATCTCGTATAGGGGACTCATGTGCTCAGGTTTAAAGTTCAAAGTCTTTGGGCACATACAGTTGGAAATGAGTGCACATAAAGGTGGTAAACATTGAATACCTAGGCAACACCCACACAGTATCATGATTGGTATCAATAAAAACGTGAACAATCTCCATCCCCAGTTCTTCAAAGTGTCCAGAACCAGCCTCCAAGCGACCATCCTTCCTGCTCCTGGTGAACCTCTGAGGACAGTCTGTGGAGGTGTTCGATTGCTTTGTAGACTGAAGGTGAGTTATCTGGCACGTAGGTGCAACAGCTGGAGCCGATGATGCGGCATGCTCCTCCGCGGTCGGCCAGAACCACATCTAGAACAAGACGGTTTTGAAGAGCCACCAGGCGGACGGCCTGAAGCTCAGCCGTGTTGTTGGCGAGGATGCCAGCGGTGATGTTAATGGTTGTTTCTAATGCCTGAGTCAGGTGTCGGATAGCGCGGCTATTTGCCATTGGTCCCCACAGAGGAACAAGTCCCTTTGCTGCATCCAGGAACTGTGCTCCGGTGGAGTCGGCTTGTTCAACATCTCCGGCGCGCTTTTGCCGGTGGTGGTTGGCTGAAGCCACATATGTGGGAGGAAGAATGAAGGCGATGTAGCACGTACCCCTCCAGCCTCTTGGGAGCCAAGTATAAGCTTTGGTGCCACAAACAAAGTACATATTCGGGGAAGCAACAAAGGAGGGGGGGTCAGCTGAGACCAATGTTTTGGTGATGCGACAAGAACTGTGACCCACCAGCTGCGTTCCTTGTCCTTCGTGGCATACGAGTCCTGTGACATTGATGACAGACAGGGCCACGGTCAGGGTGGCAGCCGTTTGTTTCCGCAGGTGGGAGAAGGTGGGTCTGGCTGGATTGTGGAGCACTTGCATTTCGACCCTTTCTTTGGCAGGGATGTTCGTAAGGAAAGTTGAACCTGAAATTGCAGGACAAAAGGGAGCAGACGTCTTTCCTGTTTTGTTCAGCCAGAACCCATAGTAGAAGTGTGACACTGTTTGACCAGAAGCGGCGTTGTCCTTGTGGCTTTCCTGCATGAGGATCAACCAGGCGAGGCAGGAGCCGTGAACTGAGAAAGGAGAGGGGATGAAGGGGATGGAGTGTCCGGTAGCATGTGGGAGCAACCCACAGATCCAGCAGTTCGTGGCATTTGCAGCAAGGTTGTGCTGGTGCAACAGTTGTACGAAGGAATTGTTCCAGAACTCCCTACGCCTTTTTCGGAGCTGAGGTGAAAGGGTGATCAGGTGGTGCTCTTTCATGGTGGTTGGCTGGACAGTGGTTGGCAACATCTGGTGAGCGGGTGTGCTTTCCTCCAAGATCCAGAAGGAAGTCATGAGGAGGAGGCAGAAGAGGAAGACAATAAAGAAAGCGATTGTCTTTGATTTGTGCAAATTGTCAGTCTTTGGGTTCCTGTAGTGGGTATTTCCTGTTGCTTCCGACGTCTTCTTATCTGGCGCTTCCATCATCTTCTTATCTGGCGCTTCCATCATCTTCATCTTCAAGGTGCTCGGTAGTGGGCAGAACCACAGACTTTGTTTAGCTTCTCTCCGGGTAACCCTTGGTTGCTTTGGGTCACCGTTCTGAGATTTTTAACTTAGTCAGTGGCCTACTTAGCCGAAGCTCCCTCCTTTCGATGCAGGAAATACCCTTCTCGAGATGGCACAGTGGGATCAGAGTGTTTTGCAAGTTCAAGTGCCTCGGTATCAGGATAGCAGTTCAGTGATGGTCGGTCTTTGTTCAGGAGCTCTTCTTGGGTGCTGACGTTGTCTGTCGTGGCCAGGGTCGAGGAAACCTTCTTGCAGTGGTGTGCATGCAGCCAATTCTTTTTCCCCTCCACTCGAAGAGCCGTCCGAGTGGTGATCAGTACTTGCCAGGGGCCCGTCCACCGGGGTTCCAGACTCTTCGCTCGTTGAAAGTTCCGGATTAGGATGTAGTCCCCCGGTTGGATATCGTGACCGGGACCCCTGGAAGCATCGGGGATGGCCTGCTGCACCTGTTGATGAATGACAGACAACGTTTTAGTTAATTTGCATAAATAATCTGCCAGCAGTACGTCGGGGACGTCGTGAATGGAGGTCAGTTTGGGGGCAGTCCAGAGGTTCATAGGCCGCCCAAACACAACTTCGTAGGGGGTCAAGTGGTGCTTAGTGGGAGTGGAGCGCATCGATAGTAATGCCAGTGGAAGGGCATCTGGCCACTTAAGTCCTGTGGTGGCCACTATTTTTGACAGTTTCAGTTTCAGTGTAGCGTTGTGTCGTTCAACCAGGCCAGCAGATTGGGGGTGGAAGACTGAGTGGAACCTCTGTTTTACCCCCAACCCATTCAGGATTAGTTGGATAACTTCAGCTACGAAGTGGGGGCCATTGTCGCTCCATAAAATTCGACAAAGGCCGTAGCGAGGGAAAAACTCTTTCAGTAGTACTTTGGCAGTAGTCATGGCAGTGTTATCACGGGTCGGATAGGCTTCCACCCATTTGCTGAAGGCACATACAATGACCAATACGTACTTCAAGCCTTGGCACCTCTCTAATTGGATGTAATCCATCTGAAGGACCTCAAAGGGGTGGTCGGGGATCCCAAACCCTCCCCGGGGTACCACAGTTCCTTTCCCGGGGTTATGTTGTAGGCAGATAAGGCACTGCTGGACCAGGCGTTTGGCTGAGTCGGGGATCTTGTTGTTGTGCCAGACTCTGGAGATGAGTTCAATCATGGGGGCAGAACCTATGTGTGCAGGGGAGTGTGCCATGGTCAGTATGGGGATCAAGTATGCATCAGGCAGCAACCATTTGTTCGTGTCTTTTGTCCGCCAGCAGTCCTCATCGTCCCTTAGACCCACCCGCGCCCACTCAGTCAGTTCGTGTGGTGTGCTGGCCGATTGGATGTCCCTGATTGTTTCCCTAGCGTCGGTCCATTTTTCTGCTTGTGACCTGGTCACATACATGCGTGTCGTCGTCCTATTCTCAGCTGTGGTTCGGGCAGTGGTGTCGGCCAGTGCGTTTCCCTGTCCGACTAGGTCTGTCACCTTCTTGTGTGCTTGGCATTTGATCACTGCTAATCGTTTGGGGAGAAGAACTGCTTCAATCAGGGCGGAGACTAAATCTCCGTGAAGGATGGGCGTGCCGTGGGACGTCAGGAATCCCCTTTCCCTCCATAGGAGCCCAAAATGATGAACCACCCCGAAGGCGTACTGGCTGTCCGTGTAAATGTTTGCCGTGGTTCCTGCTGCTATGATACATGCTCGTGTGAGGGCAATTAGCTCTGCTGCCTGTGCGGATCGTTGTGTGATGCGAGCTGTTTCAACAACTGTTCGAGCTGTCGTCACCGCATAGGCAGCAGAGGTGGTGCCGTCTGGGAGTTTGATACAAGAGCCATCTACCCATAGTTCTCCATCAGGATCTGTGAAAGCAATGTCTCGGAGGTCAATTCTACACCTGGTCTGTTCGTCCGTGAGGGTCACACAGTCGTGTATAGGGGGCACATCGGGGTCATTTTCGGGCAAGGGTAACAGTGTAGCAGGGTTCAATGTCGTGCATCTCTTCAGGGTGATGTGGGGTGCAAGTAGCCTACATCCGAGTCGTTTCTGGCCCATAGGTACAGGGGTAGGGTATCGAGCAAGGATAGGTCAGCATCTGTTATGGCGTACATATGTCGTGCGGGGTAGGGTCTGGACATGCTCGGGTTGTCGTACAGGATGACTCTGACTCCATCCGGGGAACACCTAATAGTAGCTCGGAAATGTTTCAGTAAATCAATACCCATAATGGCGTCAGGAGAGTTGGAGGAGAGCAGAAATGTTGTGTCAGTGGGATTGTTTCCTAGGTCAAAGGAGATAGGTACAGACAGGGGATTAGTGGAGGGCGTTCCATCGAAACCTATCGAGGTAATGTGTGAGCCAGACAAGGGTGCCCTTGGAATCAGTCGTTTTGATAATACACTACGTGTCGCTCCAGTGTCTACCAAAAATGGAGACTTTGTACCCAGGACCTTAGCAGTGACGTAAGGACCTTGCTGGTCAACACAGAGCTCGACTGGATCCCTCCCTTGCCCCTGGCAGTCCTATGCAGAGTCGTGAGCATTGTTGCAGTCGGACTGTTGGCACTGATTCTGTCGGGGGCGGTCAAATGTGTTTGGTCTGCCAGATCGGTCATTGGTGGTGTCGCGGGTCTGCCCTCGTCCCTGCCCTCCAGTTTTGGAGCCATTTGTCATGTCCCTTGTTTCTTTATTTTTAATCATTTCCCGAAGGGCCAGGCATTGAGACTTCCAATGCCCAAATTCTTTGCAAAATGCACACTGGTTCTCATCGAGGTCGGTTCGTGGAGCGCCAGGTGTGGGGTTGCGATCTCTAGGGGCCGAATTCCTAGGGGCATTCGACTGGTAGTTTCCCCTATATCGTTCCCTTCCTGTAGTCACTTCATGCAATTGAGTAATCATCACTCGTTCCTTTAAGTCCTTTTTCTTTTTCTCATTCGCCCTCTCGTTCTCGTTCTTTTGGTGTTCATAATACTGAGCCATCTGAAGGATAGCTGCAGGTTTGGAGGCTCCCCAACTACTCTCACTCGTCTGTAACTTTTGGGAGACCTCTTGCGATAGCCCTTTTACGTAGTTTTGCACGAATAGGTGTTGTCCGGTTGCGGTGGTCATGTCTTGGCCACTGTAGTCGGAGAACACTGTTTCAAATCGGGAGAAATATTCTGATACATCTTCCTGAGGTTTCTGACGACAAGCCGTGACTACCGACCAGTCTACCTTCTTTTCTGGGATCAACGTCTTTAGCTTCTGTACTATTTTGTCGGGGAGTTCCAGTATGTCTTTTACAGGTTTCTTTCCGGGCTCTCGCTGCCTATCTAGGTCATCGAGTTGTTTTCAGGTGTGTCCGGACAGGTCTGTGTGGTCGGCTTTCCGGATTTGCTTCCACACATCAGCCGGCAGACACAACCCGAAAAACAAATCAATGTCCGATAGAGTCATTATGGTTGAGCCCAAGGCTGTGCCTAGTTCTGTATAAAATGCTGTAGGGTTCTTTCGTAGATCGGGCAGGGTTTGCCTAAAAGTTAAAATATCTTGCCGATCCCATGGTTGGTAAACCCAGTTGTACACAACCCTCCCTTTTGCATCTGCGTGGTTGATATCATCGTTTGTTCCCTGACCTCTTGGGGGAACCCAATAGGGGGCGGCTTCTCTGATAGGCATCATCGTGTTGGCTGCCTCTAATGAGGACTCAATCGTCTCAGGGACTGTGATCTTGACCTCTGGTTTCTGTTCCGCGAGGTGGCGGAAGACCTCAAGCGTTTGCATGAAGAGGTCCGTCACATCGCTCTCAGTTCCATCTCCAACATCGACCCTTCTATATAGAGCCATCAATTTAGCAGGACCTTTATTTTGGTACCTATCCTCATACGCGTTCAGGGTGTGGTAGCTGAACCGTAAGATGAAATGCCGTCTGTGACTACCGGCATGTGAATTGTGCATATTCATCGTATATTCTTCGCTCTCCTTCCGTTCTACCAATGTTTTTGCTATCTTGTCGATTCCATCCCGCTCATCTTTGCTCAACCTATTTGGTCTGGCTGTTAGGTGCCTGCTAGTCTCATGTTCATCTGCTGTTGTTACCAATGCGGCTGGTGCGAAGGCCGTAAGAGCCGGGGCACTAGCGCTAGGGTCACCCACACCTGCACTTTGAACTGGTGAGTGTTGTGCTAGAGGCTGGCTGGGAGCATAAGGAGGAGGCATGTAGATAATTGGAGGACCGAGCAGTAACTCGTCATTTGCCCGCTGTTTGGAGGGCATCTCCGGGTAGAGGCAGAGGTGGTCCTGACAGGGCATTGGCCTGCCAGTCCTGATTCTTGCGTTTGTTTAACTTTCTCTCTTCTTCTTATTTCTTCATCTAGTTCTTTTGCGGCCAGATGGGCTGCTTTTCGTAACTCTTTCACTATTTTTGCTTCTTCTCTTTTCCTTCGATGTTCTGCTTCTTTGCGCCACATGCCAATACTATTGAGCATAGTGGGCGTTGTCTTGTTTATTTTTACAGCTCCTTCTAGTGTTTTTATTTTATTTTCATCAAAAGAACCTATCAGTGGCCACTGACTTTCAGGATCCTTTTTTGTATATTTATGCCATAACTTACTATAAGCTATAGCGACTAGTCCTTGCTTAGTAAACATGTCCTTATTAGGGGTGCATTCCAGTGGAGCTGGATGGTCCATCTCTAATAAGCGGTCCGGGTTGACCCAACTATTAACCAATGGGGAGAAGATAGGCATGACGGATTACAATGGGGGGCAAAAGCCTGCACTACCTATCTTTTCACTATTTGCAAAGACTGGACAGAATATTCTATTCTACGCTATTTGCAAGCAGAGAATACCTCCAGAAAGAACCAATTCCAAACAGTCAATGTTTGGACAAACAATCAATCAATGAGGAATGAAATAGGCACGACGTGTTAAAGGCTTGCGTTGCCTACCCTTCACTATCTGCAAAGGGAGAGAGAATATTCCTATTCTTCCCCGTTTGTAGGCAGAGAAGATCCTTAAGAGAACCAACTTCGAACAATTCAATGCTCGATTCAATCAATCAATCAATGAGGAGAAAAATAGGCACGACGTGTTAAAGGCTTGCGTTGCCTACCCTTCACTATCTGCAAAGACTAAACAGAGTATGGCGATTCTGTACTTGTTTGCAAATAGAGAATTTCTCAGAAACAGTCAATAAGTAATACTAGTATTTTCAAACAATCAATCAATCAATTTCGCAATTTGTCGTGTGTCACGACCTTACCCGGACCGCATGGACAGTTTCTCGTCTTCCGCTTCCAGCGCCCGATTGTCCTCTATTCTCTTGTTGCTATCGCGGCACTCCTGGTGGTTCCCAGTCAGGACCGTAGATCACTCGGGAGAGGTCAGCTCGGAATCAGTGAAGTTCAGATGATCGGCTGTCAGACGAGGGTCTATCGGACAGGAGCTCTCCCGATCGTTGCAGTTGTTCACTCTGTCGTCGGGACCTCTCCCACTGGATCCACGTGTCGCTGATGGGCCCCACGTTTGGGATGCCAATTGATAAAGATCAATTCGAAAATGGTCAGGCGCTTTCAGTAGATGTTTCCTAAGTTAAATTTGCCCGGCGTAAAACGCCTCTAATACCATACGAAGTTATTCAATAAAGAGGCAGGCGCTGGAGACAGGAAGACAGGAAACAAGTTTATTCCGTCGGAGTAGAACACATCGGATCAGACAACAAGGTATCGTCTCGAGGTGCTCTCTCAACCTCTCTGAGACCTGGTCTTTTATCCCCTGGGTTAAGACATGTGAACGCTCTTTATTACAACAAGGGCATTGTGAAGTATGAGAACGACATCCCCGGCACCCCCCCAGTTCCGGCCCATTCCAACACATGACAACAGTAGAAGCCCTTTCCCCTCATATGATTGGGAGGGGGTTATCACGCAGCTGAGTGTTCTGCCGATTCCTTTGGAATGTGTGCGCCTGATCGAATCTCAGGGGGTGGGGACGTCATGATCAATAGTGGTCTCTTTCAGGAGAGGCGAGTGCATACAGTAGTGGGCAATAAACTGTATCCTCGGGCTAAGGGATGACCAGCGGTTCGTACAGGCAGTCGGGCTCAGAGGAAGGGGTCATCAAAGGAGGGGTATTCATGGACGGAAAGGAGGTGTTGGTCAGGCGCGGGGTGTGATTCCCTGAGACAGAGTCATGGGGGGGGTTCATGACTTGTGCATGTGAGCGCGGGGGCAGCCAGGAGGCGCGGGGAAGGCTTGCAAGGTTCAGGGAAGTGTGCTGACGGGCGATCGTGAACAGGGAGACCATGGTACCTAAAATGGCTGTCATGTATGTTCATACGTGAATCGGCAAGATGGCGTAGATGATGTTTAGTACACGAACTAAAATTCCACAAATGCCCCACTGTACCTTAATATTAATCTTGATCTTTACCCCGACTTGAAGATTACCGTGTAATCTGCAGATCTCCTAGCACCCCTTATGCCCAGGTCGCTGACTTGGAGTCTGCGGTCTACTGATCTAACCCAAAAGAATCGGATTGGAAACAAAACCAGCCCCTCAGTGCAGGAGGCAGTGTTTCAATTCAGGGTTTTCAGCGTTAGGTCATGGCAGACCCCTGGACTAAAACCCACGGGGAAAATTCCAGAGTGGCAGAATAGCCATTCCGGCCCTGAGGCCTACATATTGCTCAACCTCTCTTTGTTTCTCTCTCGCGTGATGGCTCCAGCCGACCCTTTTCCTCATTTCTCATGATACCTACATGCTTCCCTCCCAGCCTGCAGCCGCATCTCACTGGCTTCTCATACCTGAATGTCTGTCTTGTACTCTGCTCTCCCCGTTTGATTCCGCTGTGACCACATTGTGTGTTGCAGTCTCTCGCTTGGGGGTCTCCCCCATACCTCAGGCCTCTCCACATGTTGCTTTCCCTTTCATGATGTCTGAAGTGACCCAACCCTCTCTTAACATGCATATATCTACTGTTGCCTGCAGTCCGCTTCTCATGTCTCTGTTACCCGCTCTTTGCCTGGTACATTGTGTTTAGCACTCACAACGCCTACAAGAGGACATTGCTGGCCTTCACTCTCTTCTGGATAGGCGGACTGAGCACTACTCCCGGGGGAAGAGTACCTACAGATTAACCAATTAGTCTTACTTACATTTCTTCATTTTGATTGGTGTCCCCATTCTTATAACTAGGCGATAGGAAGAGCCTATTGGTTGGTAGCTATGTCAACGAAGTCAACTGATTGGTTTTTTTCATGCATGAAAACAAGTAACAGCTATGTATGACTCGCATTTTACGCCGGCGTCTTTCTCACATTATTTATTTAAAACATTAAATATTAATTAAGTGCCGCGTACTTCACTTTCCCACAAGTGAAGTCACACTGTGAATTTGCATTTCCTTTCTGCTCTATTTAAATGCGGTTAATTTGAATCGTGGCAACGAGAAAGATTTAATTATGTCCCAGGCTTCCCATTTTGTTTTAGCTTACATTTGTAGTTGAAATTGCTCGCACGTGCTGGACAGATTTATTTCTCTCCACAGCCTCTGTAGTGTTACACTGCGGCCATAGCGCCTGCCAGAGAAGATTATCCGGACACAAGACAACTGCAAATCTACCACATTTCCCCATTGCTCAAATTAAAGCATTTTTTCAAATACAGATAAACACCACAAGCGCTGATGTTTAAAGACCATAAGGAACTCCACTTTTCCCAGAGATTACATATTACGAAATCAAACATCCAGTGCAGGGAAATGATGAAGACACATCTCTTCCGCACCCACCTGAGCCTACTCTGAACTCATAACACCTGTCACTCTACCGGTTCCAGCAAAATGAACCTTGAACCCAGTCTATTTCATCCTCACTTTTCTGACATACCTCGTAGTCAATGAAAATTTCAACCCAAAATCTGTATATTGTTCACAGTTTATTCCGTTTGTTTGTACACTGTCACTGTGTTCATTTACTTAAAACCGGGTGATAGCTTACAACAAATGAACCCATCGAGGACATGAGTGTCCCGGCTGTACCACTGGCTCTGCTGTGTTTATGCTCTTGGCCTTGCACCATTGCAGGCCCCAAGAGTGAGGCCTATACATATTTAAGGTGCATATCGGGCCGCTGATTAAAGGGGGTGCTCGCCTCATACTCCACCTTGGGCTCTCCTTCTGCGGCTGAGCAGGGACCTGGAACATGATATTTGTGGGGGCCGAGGCATTGTTTTCATCTAGAATGACTTGAGCTGACTTTCTTCCTGTTGCAGCACCTAGAACTGTGGTTAACCATGCCTGCAATGCCTGTACTGTCCACTATGCCACATTCACTCATTGTTATCATATATCATGTAGCAGAGCGACACATTTACAGTCTTCTGTTTTTCGGCTTTTAACCGTGTCAGAGCTACATGATGCCACAATATTTTCGTTAAAAGATTAGTAAATAAAACATGCTAATGTCTCTTTGGCACAGCAGGGCGTTAAAAATGTTGGTGACTCAAATAAATAAATAGTATTGCATTTTTGTATTTTCTCATATGCAGCCAACAGTCTTGTCTTACATTTTGCTCCTGGCCTTCTTTGCCTTTGACTAACAATTTTGGGAATGAACAGGGATTTAACTTTTTTTTCTATGAAAGGATCCTACTATGTTTCTTTTTCCTAAAACGGATACAGCACTCTTCCATACCCTCAATCATGGTGCTTTTATACCAACCCACCTCTTCCTTCAGCATAGCCCAGCCAACAAATCAGTTTCTGAAAGTGTGTTGAGGTTTACTGTTCTCAATTCATCATCTTTAAGATAAATTCCAGGTTCAACCATTGTAGTATCTGGCCTACTACCGACCTTCCGCATATCAATCAATGAATCAATCAATATTTGTAGAGCGTGCTAATCACTCCGAGGGGTATCCTTATGAGCAAGATCCTAGAACCAGAGGCCATTAAACAGCTATAACGATGCATGGACCTGTCTAGAGCTTCCAACGTCATTGGTTTTGACCTATTGTTGAGTAGGTTGTCGATGGTGAAATTGCTATCCAACTCGGCCCTGTAATGTTTGCGATCCGTTGGAGTGATGCGAACACAATGGCTCTCATTATGAGTTACCTGTTCACTTCGTGAGGAAATAGTGTGGCCAGATTTAATGATTTTGACCAGTATCTCCCCATGGTTTAACAGGTATCACATGTTAAGAATCAGAATGTGAATATCCTGCTGGACTCAGAATTACATGCTGATCTAATGCACATTTTCCACCATTTTGGTGTGAAAATAGAAAAATGAGTCCCGGGCAGCAAAATAAAGGCGCCTCCCATTAGTTAATAAGAGAGCTAAAAAAGTGGTCTATGTTTTCAAATTGGGGCAATTTTGAACTAGTACAGGCACTCTATATAAGTATTTTTCAAGGGTTGGGAGAGTTCATGGATTTGAGCTTTCAGCAATGTTTGATTTAGAATCAGGGAAATCAGCAGTAAAAATCAGACCATAAAATGTGCCCACAAACAGACAAAAATCCAGCCAACATACTGACCTGCCAGACCAGCCATTGCCATATAGGCAGACCAGACACTGGTTGACATTCTCCAATTATTCACTCCTGTCAACTAGCATGCATCAGGTGTTATTTATTTATATTTTTGTTTTACAGCGTTTATATATATATATATATATATATATATATATATATATATATATATATATATATATATATATATATATATATATATATATATATATATAGCGTGAACTTGACCCAAATCGGGTATCATGGCTCTTTACATAGCACCAGTTGCATTACATGAGGACACATTCATTTTTTGTTAGGCACGGGGAGATTTAGGGATTTGCCAGAATCACAGGATGTTCAGCATCATTGCAGAGACTCGAACCCAGTTCCCCAGATTCAAAGTCAACTGCCGTAGCCGTTAGGCTAACTTCTCACCCCAGTTAAACTAACACATTTTAGTGTGGTGTCTGCATCACTGCAATAAAATGAATTAGTCTGGTATTATGGCACCCCAGATCTACCCCACGAAGCACGCTTAACGGGAGTTGCATTTATCAGCAAGCGTGCTATCAACAAGTGCGCTGTGCTGTCTCTCAAAAACAGTGTGGCCTCTCTTGTTTACCTGCTCTTCAACAACTCTGTAACCTTAAAGTTCTGCATACCAGGTCATCTATCTCAGCCTGTGGCATAAACAGATACAATCTGGAGGTCCTGGCAGCACTTTCACATTGATCGTTGGAGCGGCACCTTGACGGTTATGACCATGGGCCAATGTGCAATCAGCGTTTCTGATTGTCTCTGAGGTGGCGGGTGGCATCTTTTGGTTTTCCTTGCTGTGCCTGCCACCATGGGGGTAGTAGCTCATCACACGGATCCCATTGTGCTGCTTAGGAGGAGGTAGTACTCACCAGTATGTTTTTAAAGTTCTACCTATCCCCCAACACCTCAGCAGCCCTAACCCCACAGACTTACATCGCAGCCGCCCAGGCAAGTGGGGCTTGGGATGTAAGCATACATTTCACCTGCCCTTCTGCTATGTTTGTTGGGGGGTCAGGGAGGAGCAGATTTGTGCTTGGTCACAGTGACAGTGCATGCCAGCGTTTACATACCTGCCAACCTGAGCATAAATCTCACAGTATGAGCAAGGGAAGGGCCCTGAAGGTGACAGAGCCATGTGTCAAGAAGTACCCAAGAGGCTGGTGCCGGTGTCCTGGGGTGTTTTTGCAGCAGTTCAAAGCCTCGGAAAATGAGCTGGAAATCCACTATTTACAGTGGTGTTCAGCTCCTTTTCCCTGCCACGGTGTGATATCGGCTCCTCAAAGGGTGACTGTGTGATCGGTGCCGATATTGTGTGTCACACCTGAGTTGGCAGGTTTGTCACTATCTTTAAAGGTTATGACCAGCCTGAGACTGTCCATGACCGGCAGAGGCGACAGACTCTGCTCAGACCATCAACTCTGCACTGAGCCCCATGGGTCTATAGAGAAAGTGATCCAAGCCTGCCCACCAGCATGACGCCAATACCAGTGCATCAGCATGGAAACAAACAATGTAACAGAGCACTGCTAAAGAGCACTACACCTGACCTGCAGCATTCCCTAGTTGGTAAGTGAGGACGTGGCTATCAGCAAGAGGTACTGACTTTAGAACTGGAGAACGTGAATCGGCTCAATATCAAGTTGATAAGTCTTGTCTGGTAAGGTGTATGTAGCCAAACATGGTCTGGAATTCCCCTTTACCCTGGAGACAGCAGTGCGGAATGTCTGTGGTACTGCAAGCAGGTGCACTGGAGTGCATGTAAAAATGTAGGATGTGACAGGTCAGTAGGTTAGTGGACTTTATTTGAGGTATTTTGCAGCTGTTGCAACATTTTTATACAAGTTCTTACTGCTCAAAAGAGTGTAATTTCTGATATTTCTCTCTTTCTATGCACTTAATTTCTCGCTTTTACTTGCGAGAAAGTGTCACTCTAAGTGTTGCGCATTTCCTCATTGAATTTTGCTCAGAAGTACACCAAAACCTTGTAAATGCCACACTTAAGGATTCTGAAAACTTGGCAGCTATGATTACTACCAGGTAAATAGGAGTGGAAGAGGGCAGAACTGGTCCATGTGGTGGGAAGAATAGTGGGGACAGGATAGGGTCCTGAGCTGCTTGCCGGAGCAATTCATGCTCTGGGTGGGGTGAGGTGAGGACTCATCTGTGCCTTTTCTCATGGCTGACACCAAGGTCAAAGTAGTTTTAATGTAGGAGTTGCAAACCCGGTACATTTGGTAGTGTATTACAGTACCTGGTAACACTGGGTGTGGGAACACTAAGTAAAAATTGGTTGGAAAGGTATTTTCACCCCTGTCTGCACCTTCCACTGTCCCCCCCATTTAGATATTGCATGGGTCAACTCGTAATGAGGTCCAACTTGTCAAACTGAATAAGTTTGTCTCCTTGTTTTTGTCCATTAGCTGTGGATTACCAAAGGGCTCCCCCAGTTGGTTACACATGTATTACATTAGCATTCTCTTCTATTGAAGCCAAAAGCGTAAGAGGAGGCCAACAGCAAAGATTGCACTCTACAAATGTCCATCCCCACCACTTCTGTTTTACTTCCCCACTTTGTATGCCAAATGAGTTTGCAACCAGACTGTGCCATGGGACGAGGCAGTTCTTGTGATGTACATAATGTGTTTGTGAATTATACCTAATTATTTACCCTATGTCAGCTTAAGCAGATGCTACCGCATCTTACCATAAGTCCCGGCATAGATGAAGCATGTGCAGCAATTCATATAATACTGGATTGTGCTGGTACTTTCTCTGTCTACTTTATTCTTAAAGTCAGAAATCTAAGTCAATTTCTCAGGGCAATCACCAGCTACACAGGTGGATCAATGTAAGTTGATATGTATGACAGTCATATGTTTTACTCAATGATGTCCGTGTGTGTCTGTTGGACTTGGATCTTTCTGGTGAACAAACTTTTTGTCTTCAGCCCTTCTTTTTTGCTGACTTAGTCTTTGCTGGCTCTTGGACTCTGCACACTTTACCACTTGCTAACCAGCACTAAAGTGCTAGTGCTTTTGCCTTCAACTTGGTAATATTGGCTTATACCCAATTAGCATATTTAATTTACTTGTATGTCCGTAGTACAGTGGCACTACCTGTACCCAAGGCGGGTAAATTAAATGCTACTAGCGGGCCTGTAGCACTGATTGTGCCACCCACTTAAGCAGCTCTTTAAACATGTCTCAGGCCTGCCATTGCGGCCTCTGGGTGCAGTTTTAAACTACCATTTTGGCCTGGCAAAATAAACCTTTTGTCAGACCCAAAACTTCCTTTTTAATTCATATGTCACCCCAAGGGTATACCCTGGACAGCCCAGAAGGCAGGGTGCAATGTATTTAAAAAGTAGGGGATGGACTTTAAAGTTTTACATGTCGTGGTAGTGAAAAACTCTTACATTAATTTTTCACTACTGCAAGGCCTACGTCTCCAACAAGATAACATTGGAGATACCATATTACATTTAAGCTGTAATTTCTAAATGGTAACTTGTAATAAGTTCATGTTTGGTGTCTTTGGAATCGTGATGAAAAATCCTAACTCGCGGTGAAGCGGATTTTAAATTACAATCTTGAAAATGGCACTTTTAGAAAGTTAATAACAGAATTTTATACCGAATCGTCGCACTCGTGGTTCATGCAAAGTGAAAAGGGTGGTTAATGTATGTTGGTGTTATTTGAGATCTTCCTTCTGGGTCTTGGAAGAAATAAAACAATGGATTGTAGCGTTATTTCAGCAGGGAATAACGTCCTCAAAAGCACTCAGAAGAAACAATTTCCTTTAAAGTTTGTACATCTTTCAAAATAAAGTTTTATTCAAAAATTTCAATTTCATTCAGTTATTCATTTCTTTCGCAATCAATGTTTGTGATTCATCATTAGAAATTATAATTCATTGTCCAATGCATTTCGGGCGATTAGCCCTTCTTCAGGGGCATAATTAATCTTCACTATTAGGAAACAGTTAATGTTGACAATGTAATCCCGACTGATGGCCTCAAGTTCCGGCAGCGTCGGCTTGCTCAGCTGTCAGTGATACTATCGAATGAAGTCACGGGCTGAGTTCCAGTTGTGAAGTTAATGTGACCCCCAATAGAGAGACCTGTCGTCATGCGCGTCGGTGTGATTGTAGCGTTACAAACAAACCCACTACAATCACACCGACGCGCTTGTCGACAGGTCTCTCTATTGGGGGTCACATTAACTTCACAACTGGAACTCAGCCCGTGACTTCATTCGATAGTATCACTGACAGCTGAGCAAGCCGACTCTGCCGGAAGTTTAGGCATCCGTCGGGATTACATTGTCAACATTAACTGTTTCCTAATAGTGAAGAATAATTATGCCCCTGAAGAAGGGCTAATCGCCCGAAATGCATTGGCAATGTATTATAATTTCTAATGATGAATCACAAACATTGATTGCGAAAGAAATGAATAACTGAAAGAAATTGAAATATTTGAATAAAACTTTATTTTGAAAGATGTACAAACTTTAAAGGAAATTGTTTCTTCTGGGTGCTTTTGAGGACGTTATTCCCTGCTGGAAAAAACGCTACAATCCACTTTTAGAAAGTTGGCATTTGTCTGCCATAGCCATTTGGTGCCTTCAGTCTGTCCCTGGGTCACATTACTGGGCGTAAGTGGCAGCTGGGCTTTGTGTATTCCTCCTAGACAGCCACACACAGGGCCTTTCCTCAGACAGTGCCTCGGGCAAATTTAAAATTGGTGCCTATCCTAATCGTCCTCCTCCACTCCTTCCCCATCCACTCCATCCTGTTGGTGTTCATACTGGGGGTCCCTTTTGGTCTCACATGTAGTGTCCTGGCTGAATACATTCAGAGCAGTGACCAGCCTGTGAACACACATTTGCACCTTGTTCCCTCACCTCAATCACCTATTCAGTTTCTAAACTGAAGGTGAGAGTCCCTGGGAGGAGGCTGAGGGAGAAGGAATGGTGAGCACGAGAGAGGTAATCAGTGAGCCTAAGAACATTCCTCCATGCAACCCAGACACCCAGATGGTGCAAAAGTGCCTGCATGAGCGCTAGGCAGCCAAAACAACACCAGCGCAGGGACAAGGACAGGAATGCACAGTATAGTTTTAAATATGGCACATTCCTGCCCTTTCTTTGTGATGCAGTGTAGCAAGGTGACTTGCCTAACACATAAAGCACTTCACTACAATACACCAGTTTACCTGGCAAAAAAACTTGAACTATCAGGCCTGAATGAAATCCTTAGAAGTTCTAACAACCTACTGCTAAAATCACAAAAATTTAACAAGGAAAGAACTTATAACTGAGCCTTCTCTGGTCTTGCTCCAAGAATTTAGAACTCTCTCCCTCCTGAACTCAGATCCAACCCCTCGATGGCCACATTCAAAAGATAAGTCAAAGAGTTGCTCCTGAACAGTTACCTGTGAAAATATTCCTGAAGTCAATGAGTTACAGTTGTTTTTTTCTTACGCTCAATGATGCTCTTGTAATGCTTTTTTACTTAATCCTGCCTGATTTGCTCATTCTCATATTATTATGCTCCTGACTACCTACATATACTAATGTACTACCTTTACTTTCTCTTCTTATGTACTGTTTTTACAGCGCTCTGATACCCTTTAGGGTCATGGTCGCTTTAGTAAACTTTTCAGATAAATAAAATAATAAATATATATAGCATAAATAAGTAGAGCGACTGAAGATATGCTGCTCAGCCATGGCAGGCCAGCTAGGTTCCATCCTAGGAGAGGCAGAGAATGGGACACAGAATATGACTCATTTACCAGTGGATGAAAAGCTCTTTTCCAGCTTTGATGAAATCACCCCCCTGTCGCTTCCCAGCTGCACTCTTCTAGCTTTAACCTAAAACTGTCAGTCTCCTCTGACAGACCAATCCAGGCAGCATGTGACATCACGCAGCTCATGTATTCATCCAATTAGATCAGGGCTTCACAACCTTTGCCTTCTGTCTTCCTTAACGGAGTCACTACTGACAGCCAATGAAAGCCGCCTGGGTCATTTCTACGAACCACAAAATAATTTACACTCCACCAGCGGCTCCTGTAAATGGGCCCAGGCGCTGCTCCCCTTGCTTTTATGCCTTTCTAGCATGAAAGCTTAAGTAAATAAAATTAAAACTAAGGTTGTCTAACTCTGCATTTTTACAAGGCCTGGGCCATGAGGACGCGACTGATTCAGCAGTTGGAGGACTTACTCCAGAGGTGCAACTAGAGCCAAATTTCGCCGGGGTGGGCAGGGGTGGCTAAGACATTTTTTTGGGGGGAGGGGGTAATTTTTCCAGCATTGGCACAGTGGAGATGCAGGGGCTCTAAGAAGGGGTGAAAAAGAACAATGCCTCATTAACAAGCAAATGGTCTTTCAAAGACCTGTGAAGTACTCGCGCGGGTGTGTGTGTGTGTGTGTCCGGGAAGCTGTCTCAGTCGACACACAGACGGAGGGGGAGAGTGGAAGCCCTTTGAGCCCAATGGGCGTTGCGTGCCTGACTTACTCAAGCAGCGCCCTTACGTTACATTTTTTCAATTTCATCTGGAGCACCAATTAAAAACAGCCTTGGACGTTTTGCTTTTAGGCCCAGTAATGTAACACAGGCCCCTGCAGCTCCTGCAGCCCCCGGAAGCTTGTTCCGCTCAGCACAGTACTGTGGCCTGAGAGCTCCTGATGCAGTCTGGAGGGGCCCCTCCACATACCTTGCAGGGGAGCATACTCAAGTTTCGTTACACAAGTGTTCAGGCCCTGACCCTTGCTGTACAAGCTTACATTCCACTCAGCAGCACTTACCCCACCCTTTGACATCCCTCCCCAGGGTGAGGTGGGGCCAGCAAGCTTCACTGACCACACTCCACCCTGTGACGAGATGGGAAAGGGTGGGCTTAGGAAGCATGTGTAAGACGTCACAGACAAGACTATTTCGTGAGTCTGTGGTGTCAGGTTACGTTTAATTTAGTGTATTAACGGCTGGAAAAGCCCATTCATACTGAGTGCCTCATGTATGTAAAGCCTTGATCCAAATCTGATGAGTGTGATCTTTTCAAGCAAGTGGACGAGATGAGCAGCTGCCTCAAGAAACTGCACTAGTAAGTTGGGAGAAAACAGTAAAAATTTGTTCACCTCTCTTTTTCCTTCTATTTCCAACTGTGATGCTGTCTCCTCTGCAGCATCATTTGGGTCAGTAAAAACCGCGTTACTGTCACAACTACATATGGTTGTTTCATCTCCCTTGCAGATTATATGTGCTTATTGTTGTGACGGTGGACATCTATATGTAATTTGCAGGGAGAATAAAACAAGCATTAACAAAGCCTTCTAAGTGTAGTTTTTAATTAATGAAACTTCTGTGTTGGTTACTCAGTGAGTGATGTTTGGTATGTCTGCTTCACTCGACGAGTCATTGAATGTGGGGATTGAATGAGTGGATATGTAAATACGACAGCTGGTTATATGAATTGGGTGAATGACAGTGGGAATCTTGATGTGGATGGGTAAGTATGAGTGGGTAGGTGAAGATTGTGAGGTGAGTGAAAGTGAATGAATTGTTGAATGTGGGTTGGTAAATATGTGAATGCTCTTAAGTGAGCAGTTAAGTGAGTAACTGGGTGGATGACTCTGGGAATGATAAGGTAGGCAGGCAAAAGCTCGTTAAAACAACATGATTTGACTGAAATGCAACCTACTGCCTTCAATAACATATTACAATAACTGAAAATACAACAGTGAGTGGGGGAGGCAATGTGAATTAGGTGAATAAAAAGGAGGGTAGTTAGAAGAGAATGTATGATTGAGTGCGTGAACGAGTATGAGTGAGTTGGTGAATGACAGAACTGGTGAGTGTATGGATGGGAGTGTATGTTTCAATGGGGTAATGAGAGTGGATGGATGCATGTGAGTTTATGATAAATTGTGCTGTATATACGCTGGTAATGCTGGGGAAGGTTTGGAAGGAATCTGGTCAGTCACAGGCCTATTGCCTCATAACTGGGTCTGAAGGCTCATTGGACTAATACATCCTCTAAGTCTTCTGACAATCCTGACAATCCGTATTTGAATTCATGGTTTGAACTCCGGTCCTCCACACAGCCTTTCAAGGTCAATAAAAATAAAACTATTGAGTTGAGTAAAAATGAACATCTGTGTTCACCCTCTCTTCCCAGTCAAACCCTCCCTGAGAATATCAGGCATCAAGCCTCCTCGCTATGCTCCCTTCCGTAGTGCAATTCTGTGTACTGACTTCCACCTCACCACTTTTTGCAATCACCAGCCACCACGGAAAATTACAGAAACAAGAATACATCAAACAAGTACATAGATTATAAAATATTTTATTTATTTCAGATAATAAAACATTTGAAAATCGGAATTTTAATTTTAATGGGTAGGATAGAGCTTTTCAAAATGTAGATGTATTTCTAAAAGATGAAGCAATAAGCAAGATTCTAGCAAATCACATTCTCTTTTTAGCTCCTAGTGCATGCTCTCTTTTTGTCAATGCAGCTTCAATTGAGGATGCCAATTGTCCATATTAACTTCAGTTTACAGCTCATGTTTTTTAGCTTGCAATTTCAAATTCCTTCATATTTATAGAACGTGCCAAAACTTAAATTTTTCAAGTTTGCTTCTTAAATATATCTATTATATTGATCTGCTTATAGCATTTAATGTTCTAAACAGTCACAAACCCCCCGAGCTGGCATTGCACACTCGCAGGTGGGTCGCAGACCACAGGTTAAAATCCGTGAATTAGATCATTCTCATTTCAAAGCATATATCCACGAATCTGCTGATTCGGCTTTACAGTGGCACATGAGCAAGCTTAAAGTCTCATATGGCACCTAGGATGAGAGGGCAGAATTCAGGAAGGTCAGAAATAAACACTTGGGCATGTTCCTGTATCTGTACTGAGAGGTTCTAGTAGGCTAGTGTTTTCGAACAGTTGGTAAGTATCTAGAAGGAGGAACAGTACCTGGAGTATGTATGGTTGCCACTGCCTAATTTGTGAAACAATAAGTGTCAGGGCCCTCGTCAGGAGACAACCCCAGCCTTCTCCACCCAATGCCACTGCCAGCACTGTCAATGACAGTACAAACACAGCCACTAGCCATCACACTGCTCCACGTGCGACAATTCACACTGGTTGAGGCCAACCCAAGGCTATAAGAATGGCTCCATTGTTGGTAACTAGTCGCTCGAACCTTCAATCAAGAGTAAGAAGGAGTGCTTGCACAATGGCTGAAAACACCTGCATAACCATGTGATGTGTGTAAAACTACAGCCTGGGGCTAGAAGGTTCTCAGAGGGACAGTTGTCAGTTTTTTACATACTTAACAATGGGCAACTGGTGCTTAAATGGGATTTGCATACACAATGGGCTAAATCCATTTATAAGCGCTGAAGCTGCTATTCCTGGCTGTGGCCGGACGCCAGTGAAGATTGCTGCATAGTCTCCTCACACCACCACCAGATGGAGAGAGCAGTGCAAGGTTGTTTCTTTGTTATATATCTTTTTTGTTGGTTTATTTTCTTTACTGAATTCCTCGTTCTATGCACTGCTTAATTTGGAAGTGAAAGAGTGCTAGTGCCCAAAGTTCTGCTCAGAAGCCTGCTGCTGGCGCAATAACTGTTGGCGTGCCAAATACCAAGGCTGCATGGTTTTAAATCCACCACATGCCTCTTTTATCCTCTACCAGACCCTCTCTGAGCTTTATCTCACTCCCGCAGGTTCCTGCTTATTCCCTTTGTGATGGTTTTCCATCTTTCTCTTAGTCCGTCTTTCTACTTTGTATGTTTTTTTCCCTTTCTTGCTATCAGCAAATGTCTGATACAGAAAAGTAAGTAGTGATCCCCAAAATTGAGTGCTGGTGCCCCCATTAAACAACCACCGGCATTGAGCACTGCTTCTATGGAATATTTGATGGATTGTAATTGGATTTATAAAGCGCTTACTGCCCTTGACAAGGCATTGAAGGGCTTTACAGCGAGTAGCACTCTACTCCAGAACCCAAGGTTAGTGTTTAAACTACTGGTTATTGTTGATTATTGCAATTATTCATGTGCTCTCAAGAAAACATTGCATGCAGTTACTCCAGTTAGTTTGTGATATATTAATGGTGAAATAGATAGATTGGCAGAGATTACATATGGTTAAATTACCTGAATAGGGTTTAAAAGAGAAGAGCTTATGATGTTTGAAATTAGGTATCAGGCAATTGCAGAATTACAATAAGGAGAGTGGTAGGAGGGCATAAGACTGAGAGGAGGCTACACTGAGAAATAGAAGGTATGCAGAGGTTGGAAGGTTAGTAGAGGGTCACTCTGAAGAGAGAAAGTACATCAAGGTCTATTTCCCTTGGAGGGTTTTAGGACTATAGTGGGAGAAGGCTTACTGAGGTGGCAAGCATGTAAGTGGTACAAAGAAACATTATAATTAGTGCTCCATTTCCGAGACAGACAACTTAATCATATGATTCCGATTTTACACATCTTTTAAACGTTAAGAGCCTGGGGGCCAGATGTATGACCCACCATTGTGCGACTCGCAAATTGCATCTCATTTGTGACTTACAATTTGAGACTCACAAATTGGGATGCACAACAGTGTCTCAGACACTGTTTGCGATTCCTAATGGGGTTGTAAATTGCATCAAAATCACACTAAGAATCCATTAATATTAATGAGGCTGGCTCAATTTGTGACCCCATTAGGAATGGCTAGCACTCACCAGGGATCCTAGGTAACAGTGTGAGGGCAACAGAGGACAACAACATGGTTTTCCTATCACTAGTGGGGACTGTTACCTAGGATCCCTGTTCTTTCTCTTTTCTTCCCCTGTTTTTAAATGGGTGACTTTTTGCACCGTTTTGCACGGGTGACTTTTGCACCTTGCTTTAGGAACAGTGTCCCCTTTTTGGTATACACTTATAATTTAGGAGCATGGACACTGGACCTTAAAAAGCTCCTTGGTCCCCCCCTCTTTTGTTGAAGCAGTTTAAGCACGGCGGACCAGCCGTGGGACCGTTCTGTCTCCCCCCTTCTCTACTTTCCTTACAGACACATGGGACTAGATTCTTTGGTGAGTGGAGATTGCTTCAAACTCCGCTACTGTTTAAGTTCTGAGATGACATCGACTTAATATTCTGTAAAAATGCAGCATGCCCTAGCCCTTCTATATCCTACCACCGTAAACAGTATGAACAACCTGTTATTTCCAATATTTTCATGTATAGGCCTCACTAGAAGGGACCCCTCTGGTCTAACTAGTTTGATAAACAGCACACCATACACCTTTGAGTATTCCAGACCTACCATAATTATGCTTCAACAGCGTTATTGACTTTAACACATTTGTATTACAAGTGTATCTAACGCGCATGCGTCAGGGAGCACCATTTGTAACATTGCGCATGATTAGCAAGTTCTGTTCTCCTGAGCATGCGCGGTTATATTTATGTTCAGACGGGTACTCCGGAAAGGGGTAACGCCCAGCACACCTGACCTCAGTGATCACTCTTTAACTAGTTGCCGTGACTTTCCAGCTCACTCTCTCGGCAGACGCATTGTAGGAGTAGGTGCGGAGGCATCCGCACGCAGGGAATACGTGAGTAGCTTTCGCCAAACGGAAACAGGCAATACGCCCGCACTGAAAGCTTTACTAGACTTGTCCCGGTCCCCACAGCTAAATTCCCGCTGACTTTTGTTATTTTACAGCCCGGCATATTGGTGGTGTACAATGCTTGTGCCAGCGGTGGTTTCCTCGACATGACGAGGTAAGCGCACACCATGAGATTATACCTTAAGGGCACCCGCCATTGCTGGAACCTTTGTGTTTCAAGTTCATGAACGCTTTGTAGGCCTGATTACAGAGCAAGCAGAGGCGCAAGCATGTCTCTGGGTGACTTTGCACCTTGACATTAAAGGAGGTACTCTCTTTACCTAGGGGGCCTATATACTTGTACTTAACTATGTAATGTCGGGGCACGGATATTGGTTGGTAGGCAGCTGTATGTAGTTCTCATGCATCTGTTCTTTTTGTTTTAATGTATTGGATGTGCACACAATGGTGGCACACAATGTAGCGTCAAGGTATTCCTGATGCTAATATATGTGATGTACCCTGTACTGTTTTTCTTTTCTAGGTACTGATCAGGAGCGGTTCCACCATGCAGTTGTAGCCAGAAGCTGGGCATACAGGTTACTGCGCTGCCCTGATTTATGTGAGGGTATTTTTAGTTTTCTTTCACGTGCACTTTACACACTATAGTTCTGGTCCTGAAGAAGCGCCAACGATCCTTATGGCAATATAGGCGCGAAACATGTTGACCTATGTCGTTCTATACCCGGGCATAATATGCCATTGGGGCTAGATTTTAATTAGCAGTTGAGACTACTTTGGGTACACCTATTTACCTTCGCTGCTTGGTGACCCTACTTTTATATCACACTTGCACGTCAATTTATTACCCTCAATTGAATATGAACAAACCCATTCCCCACACCCCACACACCCACATGCATCAACCGGCAGTCCTATTAAAAGATCTCCGATAAAGAGACCCTTCGGGGGACCCGTAGGGAATTGCAGCGCCGGCCCTACGAGGAGCAACTGCCCAATGATGAAGCATGACACCTTTCGGGGTGTGTGAGGGCAACAGAGGACAACAACATGGTTTTCCTATCACTAGTGGGGACTGTTACCTAGGATCCCTGTTCTTTCTCTTTTCTTCCCCTGTTTTTAAATGGGTGACTTTTTGCACCGTTTTGCACGGGTGACTTTTGCACCTTGCTTTAGGAACAGTGTCCCCTTTTTGGTATACATTTATAATTTAGGAGCATGGACACTGGACCTTAAAAAGCTCCTTGGTCCCCCCCTCTTTTGTTGAAGCTGCTTTTTTAATAAAGCAGTTTTATTTTTAAATGCAAAGGAAAACAGGATGCATTTAAAAAATAAAAATTAAACTTTTCAGTTTCATTGTTTTAAGGGCAGGCAGTGGTCTGTTGGATCACTGCCTGCTCTTAAATTTTTTTTCTCACATACTCACAAAGGGGAAGGGTCCCACGGGGACCCCTTCCTGTTTGTGAGTGTTGTACCACCTACTTGACGTAGGTCGTAAACTTCTAGTATTTTGTGGCCGCAAATGCGTTCGCAATACAATAGTACATGGCATGGTGACTCGCTATCAGAAAGGAACGCTCCTTCCTAATAGCGAGAGTCGCAAATGCTATTTTGCGAGTCAGTGACTTGCAAAATAGCATTTGTACATTAAATTACCTTTTTTTTGCAGTCGCAATTGGGAGGATCTCTTTTTGTGCCGCTAAAAAAGGGCCGTACATCTGGCCCCTAGCCTGTTATGTGCCACTTCTGTAAAATAAATGGTTTTTCACTCCTCATTGAAAAGAAGTTATTTAGCACTGGCCGAGAGTGTCTCACCATTGCTCAGTTAGATTTATACTCACTAAATCCCATCCAAGTGTATGTTGTGTGTGTTTGTGTATGTATCTATTGTAGTATATGTATTGTATGTATAAGCGCAGCAGAGTGATGAAGACCTTTCATTTTGAACATCCTGTTTCTGTTCCTGTGCAGAAGTTGGGGGTGCTATAGTTTTACCCAGACAGTTAAAGTGTACCCAATACATATCCTTGCTGGGCTTCAGACATAAACAATAAGATATCTGACAGTTTGGCTTTTAGGAGGTCTGCATTGAAACCACCACAACAAGGCACAAGTTTGTCCCAGCACCCAAAGTAAATGGACTTTGTAGAGAGACACTCTTCAGCAAGGTTAACATTGACAACTTCAAGAGAAATATTGAACGCAGACAACTGCCACTGCTTAATATCTATGCATTGAGATGTAGATTTTGCAGGCTCCGTTGCAGCACCCTACCCTGCTCTGTGACAGATCTTCCCAAAGCCGATTCAGGGGACAGATGCTCATGCCCAGAAGCTCCGAGTGCCACACTCTCATGGCCCAATCTAGAGTGATTATAGTGGCTTGGGCCTGTTCTTTCATGATCTTCAGAATTCTGGGCTGGAAAGGCAGAGTCGGAAAGGCATTCAGGAGTCCTGTGCTTCACTCTAGCCTGAAGGACTCTTAAAGAGACATCCTTCTTGTGAACTCCAACGTGCAAACATTTGGAAACTGCAAGTTCAGCGTTGGCAAACAGATCCAGGGATGGTTCTCGCCACTGTCGCAAGATGTCTTCACTACTTGGGGTGCAATCACCATCCATGATCCACTAGGCGTGTCCACTCTGGCGTTCAAAGATTCAGCCGAATGGTCATGACCAGGGAAATCCTATGATGTCCCATACAATTCCAGAGGCAAATGCCCTCTTGACACACAATCTTACTCTTGGCACACAATCCAGGGCCACAAGCCACCATGCGTGTTGCAGTATCACATGGTGGTGCTGTTGTACATGAGGACCTGCACTGGCCTCCCTTTGATGAATAGCAGAACGGCCTTCAGCACTAGGCAAATAGCCTACAACTCCAACAGTCTGATGTGGAGTCGGGTTTCTGTGGAAACCATTGCACTGATCTCTATCTCACTCCACTGACCACCCCAATGAAGCGACACATTAGTTGACACTGCTGGGTGAGGAAGGGAGCGTGGTCTGCCACTGGTCTAATTGCTTTTTAATAGCCACCACTGCACATCTTTTGCTCTCTCTTCCAATACCTGGATGGAATCTGACAGGTTCCCTTGGTCCTGGGTCCATTGAGACTTCAGATTTCACTCCAAAGTCTGCGTAGGCCACCTGGAATAGTGGCCAATCAGGATGCAGGAGTCCAAGAAGCCTCAAAGTCACATTCATTGAGACAGAAGCCCAAGACTGAAGCATCAGGCTCCTTGCCTGAATGTTCTGGGCTCATTGTGAGGAAGAAAAGTCCCAAAACGGTGCCATAGCCAAAATGGCTCAAATGAAAGGGAGCCTCTGCAAAGTAGATTCACCAATTAAAGCTGACTATGAAAAGACATGTTGATTTCTCAGAGAAGCTCCATCCATCTGTCTCTTCTGGTTGTGCATTTCCTTGCTGTTTTATCTACCACAAACTCGGCCCAAATATATTGGAGTGCTTTACACGCGCACCCGTTGCATTATACTAGGTGAGATTTACAATGTTTATAAAAGGTATGGGGAGATTACGTGATTTGCCCAGAATCACAGGATGTTGAGCCCACGCAGGTTCCCCAGTTCTAAATTTATTTGCTAGCTCTGGTCCTAATGCCACATCCTCTATTCCTGAATGAACCTCCAAAAATTAATTCCACCATCCAAATTCTATCCATACTAGACTGCTAACCAGAATACCCCATATCCTCTTTCCAACAAACTCAGAACAGAATATTTACAAAAAGAATACATTATAAATAATGTACCTCACTAAACAAGAAAAAGGCACCCTTCTTTTACATTCTGTACATAAGAATGCAAGCCACACCCTCCTTCTTCGTTTCCGGGTTGCCATGACACAAATGGCCTGGGAGATTTCTTTCCCGACAGACAGTGACATTTGTTTTGAAAAGAGAAGTATAATTGCGGTTCCACCTATGAACACCCTCAAACTCTACGCATTGTTAAACAATTTGACAACCTTTGATGGTGTCCTAAATTTTGATCCAGCTGTGAGACCTGCTTGTGCTGATACAATGACTACATCGTTGACTTTGAACACTACTCTGACCTGCAGCCCCGAGGATGTCAAAATTGAACTTCCACCGTGCTTGCGTCTCCAGCTTCTTATTGCTGCTCTCTGACTCAAATCACACACTCGTCTTCAGGTTTCGTCTTTATCCACGCAGATCTTTACAATTTTTCATCCCCTGAACACTTAAAAGGCAAATTTGCCTGTAATTACCTGTGGAGAAAATATGCAGGCTTTCCCTGGTTAATCTCTTCACTCTGTATTCTCTCGTTAAGAGTCCTAGTGCAACTTCCAATCATGTCATCATTCTCCGAATGTTAAAATGAGCACTTATTGTGGTCAATTTCTTTCCTAGCCAGCTAAGTCTCCATTTCGCGAGATGTTAATTCAACATCATTGTTATTTAAAAGCACACAAGGAGGGATTTCTGTTTAGAGTACTTGATCTAGAGATATAATAACTTTACCAACAATGACTATTTTCATTCACTGGGAGAACATATCCATCAATACTAAGATATACTGATGCATACTTTCGGCGTGAACTGGACCCCAAATGACCAGAACTTTTACATACAAGCACAAGAGAGAAGGTTTCTGCAAACCATGTAATATGTTCTTACTTTCCAAAACTAGCCACTAAAGGCACAATGTAAACAGTCTCTTACAGTTCTCTCCACTTGTACATGTGTTCCAGGCTACCAGTAGTTACAACGCAACCTTTTGTTGATGTTGCAAATTTCCAAATGACAAGCATGTGCTAAGTAAACAAAGCACCTCCTGTCAGTTGACAAACTGAACCATTGGCCATCTTGCAAAGATAATTCCCTGGTACTACCAACAGCTCCATCACACTCACAGCCAACTCTGGATCCTTTTCCATCTCTGCTAATCATCTGCCTTAGAAGCACAGCCCTCTGTGGGGGAGCCAGAGGGCCTGGTCTCAAGATGGCTGTGATTTGTGAGGTTCCTTAGTTCGGGTGAATAAATATAAAATAATCAGCACAGAAGCGTACAAAACTCTTGAATCACTATGCTGGGACCAGCTTATCTACACAATGGTGATCATCTGAAAAGAGTGTTTGGATGCTGTAACGCAGCTAAGCTTGGTTCAGACATGGCCATATGCAAATCAGCCTTAACCCTGGTCCAGGAAAGACATGGTTTGGCAGTTCGGGCTGGACTTTTCCCATGAGGCACAGGGTCAAGGCTGATTTGCATATGGCCATGTCTGAACTGGGGTGGTATGGAGTGCAAAAAAAACGATTGATTTAGGCCTAGATCTCTGTACTGGGGTGAATGTATGACATTGATCTGCATTCTGTCCATCAACTGTTGTTTTTGCATTTGTCACCCCGAGTGGGATGGGTATGCTCAGTCGTGAGTCCCATGCTCTCCACACCACTGAAGTCAAGCTATCCTGGCTGAAGACGGCCGATAGCCAGAAACCGGTCCTAGGATGCTTGATTCCGGTCCAGGAAAGACATGGCTTGGCAGTTCGGGCTGGACTGTTCCCATGAGGCACAGGGTCAAGGCTGATTTGCATATGGCCATGTCTGAACTGGGGTGGTGTGGAGTGCAAAATAACGATGGATTTAGGCCCAGATCTCTGTACTGGGGTGAATGTATGACATTGATCTGCATTCTGTCCATCAACTGTTGTTTTTGCATGGGCCCTGTTTAGAGAAGAGGATTTCCCCTACCTTCTCATTACAGATCAAGTGCACCACATGCTGGATCACAAGTAGGCCTGGCTGGAAACTTTCAATCTGCTCACAGAATTGGTGGAATTTGGTGACTCCGCGTTTCTCTTGCAACGCAGAGTTCTTGTTAAATTCTGCCAACCGCTGTGTACCACAATGTGTTTTTCCAGTGAGGCTCCAGAAAGATGAGCGAGATTTGGCATACCCTAGGGCAATTTCCAGTTGCTAAGAGGACTTCCGGCAAGAATTTTTAGTGAGGGCGGTCGCGATCAGAAGGCTGTTTCTCAAATACATTTCTAGTCAAGTTGATGCAAAACTTATACACACTGCATGGTGTCGTTCGCTCTGATTTCTCAGTGCGGAATGCACTACCAGTGCTAAATCGCAGGACTAACAGCATGACAAGCATATTACAGTTCGTTGGTGGATTTTGTGGAATCTCAAGGAGTTTTTGTGTGACTAAACGTGATTCAGTGGAGTGAAATTCCACAAGTTCGACCCACCACTACTCACAAGCCTCTGCCTGGTGCACCGCATGATCCATTTTTGCATGGTGCTCAATTTTAGGGCCTGGGCCCTGGATGGGCCTGGATGGCGAGAGAAAAGCACCCCTGGTGTACAATTGTAATACAGTTGCCCTTTACTCACACTTCACTATTATGGTACAGGAAGCTAGAAGAGCATTTTAACCAGTAAAATAGAGGCTGCAACAACTGGGGTCGCAGTATGTAATGCTCTATCCAGTTCATCTTAGAATCAGAGTAGATTCTACAGCACACATTGTAACACTCCAAAGTGGCAAATTGGAAGGTGCAGGACCGAAGAGGGCCCGAGACATCGCTGCCCCCCTCTTCCCAGGATTATTGTGAAGTTAATGATTAAAGCCCTGGCACCCTGCCTCACTTATTGACATGCTCCTTTCTACAATGTGTACTGTTCTTTATTTTTCTACATATATTGGTTCTGGATTGCCTTATTGTTGCACCATTCACAAATGATGAATACATTATAATATGCGTATCTTGGATCTACAAGGGATGCTGTAAGAAGATGCAACGAGAGTAAGATGTTTAATTAGCAATTCCCACGTAATTTTGTCATCACCATGTATAACTGTGTACTAAAACCTTTTGCTTCTGTTACTGTATCAATATACACATTGTCCTCCTGGCCACCTACGGTTATGTGGAGGGTTCCTCCGTAACTCAAGACTCCCCCATGGATAATTTCCACATGATATGAAGTTTATTTCTAGTAGGCCTGTTTTGATTCCAAGCGGTGAGGGGTGGAGGAGGGATAGGGGCAGTTACTATAAGAGCTCTGGTTAGTTTGGCATCATATATTGAAGTATTGTTTGCATTGTTGTTTTTATGTATCACAAACTGAATTATACAAAATATGACAAGAGATAGAACATCAGTCTTTCTCATAGGAAATATCAGAGGGTTGAACAACCCATGTAAGGTGCAGTAGTACTTAACATATTGGAACCGACATAAGTCTGGTGCAAACAAAAATATGCTACATCTTACTCTTGTTATGCGCGTGGTGCAGTAATATTAATCAGGAATGACATGCACTCTAGCCCTGTGAACTCTGGGTTTGAAGCCCTAGGATAGTATCTTGTAATAGAGGAGTTATTAGCGGGCAGATATACTACTGTTATCAACACTTGTGGCCCTAATGTGCATGATCCAGGGTTATCTGGGGAGGCAACTTTACTCTGGTTCTCAACAGTGCCAGTAACAGATCACAGCCTCTGGAGCATCAGTCACCAGACGCAAGGGAGAAATTAAATTAGCTCAATGTTATGCATGACCAGAAAGACATCTGGCAAGACAAGAACATAAATTGGTATGAGGAAACATTTGCTTGAGTAGTGCATAATTCAGGGTCTAGGCTAGATTTTTGGTCTTCCCAGATGTATGCTCATGGACAAGACAGTTTACCACTCGGGGAGAACACTATCCGATCATCCGCCAGCTTAACTGAAGCTTCAAATCCAGGAGCAAATTTGACATATGAGGGATGGAGGCTGTCTCCTGGGACTTAGTAGGATGAGGTTATTAGGGAAGGACTCAAGAAAATCATTGTAAAATGTTCTACCTGTAATGAGTGTCGGGAAACAGGTCCCTGGGCAGAAGAACCTATATTCTCAGGAGCGAAGATTTAGCCTTCCTCTCCCCCAGGGTACAGTCACCTCTTGCCACGTAAGGTGCACAGTCGGATAGAGTAGTACCCCCAGGGAGCGAAGAGATGACACAGGACCACCAGGTAAAATCCTCAACAAGACCAGCAGGATGACGGGATGGATTTGAAGGAAGTTTAGAGCAACCCTGCAGAGTGGAAAACAATAAACAACAAAACAAAATTAGATGGTTAACAGAGACTCTTTTCCAAAGGAAAGGGTACAGATTATTATAATAAATTAGAGAGCACAGGTTGTGTACTGTCGCATACTCACTCTACTCAATTGCTTGTCTCCCAGTTAAATGAAGTCTCTTCTTTAAATGATAAGAGGATGTGGGAAATGCAGCACACTAGACTGTGAGCGTTAAATCCAACAATATAATTGTAAAAGCATACGTCTGCCATCAGTCAAGGTCTCAACATTTGCAAAAAGAGTACAAGTTAGAGACTACAGAAGACTCCAGTGTCATTTGTACGAGTTACATTTTCGACAAGAGACCAGTATGTAAACGCTCTATTTTCCAGCATAGAGCTCACAGTATTGCACACAGAGCGAGCGGAAGCGAGCGTAAACAATGTATCTGCTTCGTTTTACGCCTCCACGCAGGCCCGGCTCCAGGAATTTTTATTTGGGTGGGCCAAGGGTGCTTTCGGGTGGGTCACTACCGGCCCAATTTGTCGCTTCTGGAGGTAGACCATAAGCCATAGATTATATCATATCTACTTGCAAATAGTCACCAAGATACAAGGATTGCTTCTGTGTGTATACAGAGCATGTGGAGAGGTATTTATTGGTGCCCCACCACTAACCCCTTTCTCTGTAGATACCTTTCCTACCATCCTCCAACAGTGCACTCCATCTATCTGTAGCCCCTTCCCCTCATGACCTCCTCCTCTGACTCTACCACCCTCTACCAGTGCCCCTCATCTCTTTGTATCTCCCACCCTCCCCCAATGACCTCCTCCTCGGATTCCCTCACTGCTACCCTCCAACAGTGCCCTTCATCTCTGCAAAACCCCTCCCCCTCATGACTTCGTCCTCGAATCCCCTCCGTACCACCCTCCAAATGCACCCTCCTCTCTCCAAAGGCCCTCCTCCTTATGACCTCCTCCTTGGATTCCCTCATTGCCACCCTCCACCAGTGCCCCTCATCGCCCCATAGCCTCTCCCCCTATTGACCCCCTCCGCGGATTCCCTCATTGCCACCCTCCACCAGTGCCCCTCATCGCCCCATAGCCTCTCCCCCTATTGACCCCCTCCGCGGATTCCCTCATTGCCACCCTCCAACAGTGCCCCTCATCCCTCTATAACCCCTCCCCCAATGACCTCCTTCTCGGATTCCCTCACTTCCACCTTCCAACAGTGACCCTCATCCCTCTATAACCCCTCCCCCAATGACCTCCTTCTCGGATTCCCTCACTTCCACCTTCCAACAGTGACCCTCATCGCCCCAAGCCCCTCCCCTCATGACCTCCTCCTTGCATGCCCTCACTGCCACCCTCCAACAGTGCCCCTCACAATCCGTCCATAGCCCCTCCCCCTCATGACCTCCTCCTCAGTCTCCCTCACTACTACCCTCCACCAGTGCCCCTCATCTATCCGTATCTCCCACCCTCCCCCCATGACCTCCTCCTTGGATTCACTAATTGCCACCCTCCACCAGTGCCCCTCATCACTCCATAGACTCTCCCCTCCCCCCATGACCTCCTCCTCGGATTACCTAATTGCCACTTTCCACCAGTGCCCCTCATCGCTCCATAGCCTCTCCCCTTTTTGATCTCCTCCTCGGATTCCCTAATTGCTACCCTCCACCAGTGCCCCTCATCGCTCCATAACCTCTCCCCATCATCACCTCCTCCTCAGGCTCCCTCACTACCACCCTCCAACAGTGCATTTCATCTCTCCGTAGCCCCCCATTACATACTCCTTGGATTCCCTCACTGCCACGCTCCACCAGTGCCCCTCATAGCTCCATGGTCTCTCCCCCTCATTACCTTCTCCTCAGACTCCCTCACTACCACCCTCCAACTGTGCACTTCATCTTTCCGTAGCCCCCCATGACCTCCTCCTCGTATTCCCCAATTGTCACCCTCCAACAATGTCCTTCATCTCTCTGTAGCCGCTCTCTCATATTCGATTTAATTTGTTGTATAGCGCTACTCATAGTGTAGGGTGTCACAGTACTTACATCATGCAGAGACAATGAATCATACAAGTATGTAAATCAGTCTATAGGGAATGTCACATTAGCCAATGAAGATTGCAAGGTGTAGGTATCACATGTCATCCATCCTGGTGGGCAGCATGTTTTAAGAGGGTTTGGTCTGCAGAAGCACAACACAGGACTTAAAGCATACCCCAGTGGTTGCGGAGTTGGCTTTACTGATTAAAATGTATATCTGTCAAAACAAACTCTTTATAGCAACATCAGAGTTAAGAAAGACAGGGTAAATTCTAACTATATCGCAACACCAAAAAAATAAGTTCTAATTATACCATTCAGGTTTGTATGCAGCTCTTTGATGTCAGTTCATACGTCACTGTCCTATTTTAGGATTGTAACTTCTGTACTGCAAGTAACCCACTGAGCTATCCACATAAATACAGTTTATCTGCATTAAAAAATTAGGAACAAACAAAATATTGCTCTCCAGCAGGATCATTTATCACTAGAGTTATCTGGACATTTTAGTAGTTGTGTCTTGCATCCGTCATGATAACGATAGAACTATATAAAATATACACAGCATACACGAAGTATGTGTCATGCTGGACCCTCAAAGATTAAAAAAAATAACTAATATACACACATTCTGGAAGCTTACATCTAACTGGGCCTTTGCAGATTTTTAAAAATGGAACAATAGCCACACCTTCTCTTAACTGCTATGTTCAAAATCTGTGGCACAGCCCGATCTCATAAACAGCTGAAGGGGTCAGGAAAGGTGAATTTGGATCAACAAACTCCTTTTCTCCAGTGCTGATATATCCACGCAGTAGGACAGTGTTCACACATTACCCGGTGCCAAAGAGGATTTCTGCCCCCCTCGCCATGACCCTATACTACCTGCACAAGTGGGCGGGGACACAACCCACCTTCCTAAAAAGGGATGCGTGATTGGGGGTGCCTGTGAGAAAAAGCCCAGGCCCAATCACACAACTCCAAGAAAAATAACGTTCAGATGAACGTTTTAATTGCCATGGCCATATGCTGTAGTCCCCCTGACATCAGGACCACGGTTTATGTTTGGGTGGGCCAGGCTCATGTTTGGGTGGGCCTAGTGAGCCTGACCCACCTGGCCCACCCGCTAGAACCGGGCCTACCTCCACGAATGAAACGAAAGAAAATTAAGGGTTATAGTGCCCACACCGTCATCCGCTCCCCCCTGCATCTTATACACTTGCCCATATAAGGATTACACAGGACACATTGTTATGGGTAAAGAACTGCTGCAGGTTTATTTTCATACAACAAAAAGTATTACGTTTTTGTGGGTTATCTTACGGACGATCCAGGGCAGGCAGCCCCTCGCTGCCCCGCCCGCCTTATGAGCCAGCCGGCACAGTGGGTCGACGCCCGGACAGTGCAGCCTTTGCTGATCCCCTTACGAATCACGTGATCATGTCTTATACTCCCGCCCCCCCCTTTTAGGGCGGAGCGTGGTGTGGCACACCCCCGGTTGGTAAGGCCCCCCAACCGCCCAAAGGACTAACGGGGCGCCCTTGCGGTTTTCCCGGAACCTCCCTGCGGCTCCAGGTCTTTGGCTCAGGCACCCTTACAGTGCCAGGCAGAGGTACCCTTACTGTACCCGTCTGCCGCAGAGGTACCCTTACTGTACCAGTCTGCCTCCAGATCGCCCTGTAACTCCGCCTGCAACACAAAAGAAAACATTACAACATCCAAATCAGTATGCCACCTGCCAAGCTGCTGGGTACGAGGATAGGGTGGGTGCAGCGAGGTAGGCAGGCGCAAAGGTCGGGTTAGTTTTTTTTAATTTTGGAGTGCAAGGACTCCCCACAGCTTTTTCTTTTGTGGTTCTCGCTGCTGACGAGCAGCGCATGTTTGCCGCTGCCCGCGTCCCCCACAGGGGGACATCAGCAGGGCAGTCCCCTTAGTCCCATTAGTCAGAGCCCCCCCCCCTCCGTCAGTCCTCGTGGAGGGAGAGGCTTGTGCAGTGCACCTGCCCTTCCCCCGGCTGGGCGCACCAGTGACGTGCATCCGGGGGAGGGCGCGTTGGGGGCGGGCGGGTACTTATGCCCCTGCAGCCCTGCAAGCGACCTCTTTGCCGGTTGTCTGCCCTCCCGGCTGCCCCTGTCCGGCCCCTGTACCGGCCGTCCTGCGCCTGCCTGGATTTTTTAGTAGTTGTGTCTTGCATCCGTCATGATAACGATAGAACTATATAAAATATACACAGCATACACGAAGTATGTGTCATGCTGGGCCCTCAAAGATTTAAAAAACTAACTAATATTTACACATCCTGGAAGCATACATCTAGCTGGGCCTTTGCAGATTTAAAAAAAAGGAACAATAGCCACACCTTCTCTTAACTGCTATGTTCAAAATCTGTGGCACAGCCCGATCTCATAAACAGCTGAAGGGGTCAGGAAAGGTGAATTTGGATCAACAAACTCCTTTTCTCCAGTGCTGATATATCCACGCAGTAGGACAGTGTTCACACATTACCCGGTGCCAAAGAGGATTTCTGCCCCCCTCGCCATGACCCTATACCACCTTCACAAGTGGGCGGGGACACAACCCACCTTCCTAAAAAGGAGATGCGTGATTGGGGGTGCCTGTGAGAAAAAGCCCAGGCCCAATCACACAACTCCTAGAAAAATAACGTTCAGATGAACGTTTTAATTGCCATGGCCATTTGCTGTAGTCCCCCTGACATCAGGGCCACGGTTCATGTTTGGGTGGGCCAGGCTCATGTTTGGGTGGGCCAGGCTCATGTTTGGATGGGCCTATGAGCCTGACCCACCTGCCCACCCGCTAGAACTGGGCCTTCCTCCAGGAATGAAACGAAAGAAAATTAAGGGTTAAACATGCGCTGCTCGTCAGCAGCGATAACCACAAAAGAAAAAGCTGTGGGGAGTCCTTGCACTCCAAAATAAAAAAAAAACTAACCCGACCTTAAATGTCCGGTGCCCAGCCAGGAGAAGTGAAGAGTGTACAGCGCGTTCTCACGCTCGATGGCAGGCAAACAGACGTTTGAACTCACGCGGTACGTGGGAAGGGAAAGGGAAGCAGGGCGTCCTCGCGCTACCGGAAGGAATCACGGCAAGAACAGAGTACAATAAATGAACTTGCACGTAGTCCCAAATTCATAGATGGCACAGTCCAGAATCTGGTGATAGGAGGGGAAGGTAATTAATGCCGAGCTGAACACGATTGGGCTCTCAAGGTGTATCTGAAATAAGGGAAGGGCGTGGTCCTCGCATGAAAAAAAAGCCAAGAACCTGAGAACGGGGGCGGGCTGCTTATGAAGAATCTTGGTCATCTGATAGTTGCCCAGAGCAGCATGGGACATCACACAACCTGATACCACTCCCAATGCATTATGGGAGTGGTAGTTTTCTACCAGGAAACAGAGACACGGTGCAGGAAGCCTGACGGTTAACAATGAGGGCTCTATGGTTAGTCCTGGTTTTCCATGGGAGGCCTTAGAGGTGTCAGTATGGCCAAACAGCAGGGAATATTGAGAACAATTAGAATACATATTGTGAAGCCGAAGAGTAATATCCTTAATCTGGAAATTAAATGTATGCATTCTCAAACAATTGCCATATTGGTGGAAATAGGTGACAAGCTCACGGATTAATGTGACATAGGGAACAGGGAGGTGAAATATCTGCAGAAAGACTAATGAGTCAGAATATTTGGTGAGGAGGAAAGACCCTATCACACTTTGGCCAACTAATAAGGCACCCCTGGGGATCGACTGCTATAACTCAAATATGGAGAGAGGGACAAATCATAAACAATTTGGTGCAGGAGGCAGAACAGATACGGGAAGACTTAGTTAGTTTTTACTTTTATCATTATGCCTGGAGAGCACAAAATGTAGGCGACTGTAGCGGAGTATACTTAGATGACACAGCTCTGATTTGGTTAGACAGCGCTCATCCCCAGTTTCTCGAATAGCCGTTCTTGGTACACGTGGTGATGCCAGGTAGTAAAGCTCCTGGTAGCAATAACATTCCATGTGAATTCTGTATGTAATAAGCACTCCTTCTGATGCCATGATTACTGTAAAGTGTTTGAGGAGATACAGATTGCACGCGTATTACCACTCTCCATGCAGGAGGCCTTGTGGATCAAACTACTTAAGGGTGATATGCCACTGGAAAGGTGTGAATCATATCAGCCTCTCTCCTTAATAAATACAGACACCAAAATCCTGGCAACGTTAGTGACCAGAAGACTCCTCCCTTTGCTTCCCACAATGGTCTTACCGGATCTGTCTGGATTCAGATCTACAACACATAATCTGCATACTATTTTCGCACTCCTTCATCAACCCTGACCTGCATGCAGCGGCTGTCTATTTAGAAGCAGCTAAAGTATTCAACTCAGAAAAGAAAAGGAGCCAGAACTAGCAAAATAGATGGGAGGGCATAAAAGCGGGGCATTGCGAGGATGATCGCTGAACCCTACCCTAGTTACATAGAGAGATTCTGTTCTGCAGATACCGTGGCCAGGTGGAATTGATTGCTCTATGTGTGTAATACTGAATATTAAAAATAGCCCACTTATGCACTAAGATCCCCATGTGACCTCGATGTAGGGTTGGAGGAAGAGTGTGGCAGAAGTTTAAGAACTAAGGGGGATATTATCAAGGGGGGCGATAGGCACTTTTCAACGGTTTAGCGGCCGTTTTCGGCCGCTAAGCGGCAAAAATTCTATCGGCCTATTAGGCGATAGCGAGCGGTTTGGGGCCTGCTTTGCATGTCAGCGATATTTATCGCTAATGACATGCAAAGTGGGCGTACCTAACCCGTTAGCGACTGAAAGCAGTTGATAACGTCGCTATCGCCTATTCACAAGGCTGGCGAAGCGATGGAAATATTCCCGCTATCGCCAAAAACTAACGCCTGCTCTGACCAGTTCTTAGCCATGTTATCCAATGGGAGGTGGATAACATGGCTCAGAGCATTTCGTCGCTAATGCGAGAATATCGCTATATTCTCAGCGATATTCTCGCATTACGCCACTATCGCTGGATATTTTAGCACTATGGAGAAAAACGTTGCTAACAGCATGTTTTCTCCGCTAAAATATCCAGGGATAGGCAGCGATAAAAAAAGTCGCTAAGCTCATTTAGTGATAAATATCGCTAGTTGTTGGTAATATGCCCCTAACTGTGCTGCAGCTTTCTGGATGTCCTGGAATCTTTCAAAAGTTAATCCAGAACACCAGTGTATAAAGCATTGCCATAATGAACCCAGAGCGACTATTTTACGCAGCCCTAATGGGGGCCACTTCAAGATTTGTAGAGAAAACCATCGCAGGACCGACACTGTGGTCACAGGTGGGTGGTTTTACCAAACAGTATGATATGATGATGGTAGCTAGGGGGGTCATGTAAATATTAACATGGGTCGGGCTTAGAGAGAAGCCCTGAGGGAGTCCACAGGTTGTTCTGATGGGATTTGATGTGAAAAGTGTCAGCCACACTAATTTGAGTTCTGGTGGATAGGAAAGCCTGGAGTCATTGTAAGTAAGGCCTTTGAATGTACACCAATTCTGAGCAGTGACTTGTGCTGAATTGCATGTGATACTGTATCAAATACTGCGGAGAGTTTGAGAGGGCAGCTGGGCTGCCCTTATCAAGGATGCCTCTAATGCCATCGGTAGTCATGTGTTGCGGCCATTATGCTGTCTCTGTGCTGTGGCCTGCTCCTAACTCTGACTTGGAAAGATCTTAGATTATTAGTTTCCATGTACGAGGTCAGTTGTGCATTGATCAATTTTTCAGTGACCTTTCCTGGGTAAAGTGAAATAGGTCTATAGCTGGTCGGTTGAAGGGGATCAGCAGAGAGTTTTCAACCACCATCAGAATGTCTCCAAACTCTTGGAAGGTCAGCCATAGCAAAGGATATGTTAAACAGAGTTGCTGGAGGACTGCAAAAAAGATTTAGATATGCAGAAAAATAAAGTGGGGCAAGGGTCATCCGGTGAGCCTGATTTGCCAGTTTGTGTGGTTTTGCTAACAACTACGATGTCTAGTAGAGTTTAGATGACTAGGGAGCATCATATCTCTGATTAAGGCACATCATGGTTGAAGTCAGAGTCAAGAGGGGGTTGAGCAGCAAAGTCAATGTAGATTTAGTTTAATTTTTCCCTGGAAAAAGGATAATAGGGCAGAAGACAGGCACTGCAATCTAGGTATAGACGAAGAATGTACAGCCGGATGATAGAATTTCTTCACAGTTTAAAAGAATACATGTGCAATATTATTGTTGTATTCAATACAGTAAGTCAAGTACTTCTGCCAAGTTTTGCAAATGTTTTTGTGCTATAGTCTCAAGGTGGATGAATAGGTGGCTTTTTTGTCTAGAGTTTAGAGCATCTCCAAATGTATTCTAAGCACTTGCAGTGGTGCTTGAATTCCCTCCGTTTGTGAGCATACCATTTGACTGATAGAGCTTGAAAAGCCATATTGTGTGTCTTGAGAGGATCAATGAGGTCTAGGTTTCCTGTAATGGGTTTGTGAAAGCTGGTTACTGCTGTTGTGATGTGTGAGGAACTGTTATTGGACAGGGTGGATTTAGTGTTCACTAAGCTCTCTTTCTTGACAAATCTCCAGGATCTAGTCTTCAGGCCAGGAAGAGAGAGGGCCTCTGATTGTAGGGATGAGGAACTTGAAAGATGGTGGTTTGTCTAGATCAGAGGTAGAGGGGGTTCCAATGGGATGCTGTTTATATAAGTAAAAATTGGGTCCAGAATGTGGCTAGTAGCATAGATTGTACTATCTATTTTCTGAGAAAAAAGCCACAAGAGTGTGTATGAGAAAAGCGATGTGCGTATCAGATATGTCATTTATTTGAAAATAAAAGTATAAAACCATCATATTTATATGTATAGTGGGGCAGTCGATCAGCTTGCTTCTGGGTGAAGTTTTTTTGAGGGCCTGTAGACCTTGAGAGAGCGCAAACTGACCTAAATGTATGAGTGCATCACACTTACCTGTAGTAAGCACAAATCATGAGGAGAAATGCCATGAGTGCTAGTAGTATCTGCAATTATATTCTGAATGTATAGATAATGTAGAGATTTAAGTAGAAATGGAACTAATACAGAAATGTGTGACACTATATGATTTTATTAGATGTGATTATTCCTGAATCCATGTCGTGTAGCTGCTAAAATGTAAGATGGCATGTGGTTAAACGCAGAATGTGGTAGGCCTCAGGGCCAAAGCTAGAAGGTGTTTCTTTTCACGACATAGATTGAAATAATGTTTTGGTCATTGCATTAATGGGCCATGATTTATAGATGTGTTTACTGAATAATAGAATAAGAGTATTAACATGCTTTAATTAATGAAGAAGTTGAATGCTATAATCATTATGAGAAATGCTGTAGGCCTGAAATGTTTTAAACATTGATTTACACGTACATGTCTGGGCCGAGAAATGTTGCGAACCTTTTTGGAAGTCTATGAGAGTTGGGTTCTTGGCTGCAGATGTCTGTCTGCAAGAGAAAGGGAGGATCCGATTATAAATAATATGAATAGAGGTCTGTTCAGTAGACGGCCCAGACATGGAGGAGGGTTCTGGAATGTTTTAAGGGGTATCAGCGGGCCGGAGAAGAGTCTGAGAAGCAAGGTCAACTCCAACGTATGAGGCCCAATACAAAGCAGCATGGAAAAAGCCAGAAGCTACACCACGTGAGGGGCGTCTCATGAGGGGCGTCTCAAATGTTGTTGACTGTTTTGTATTAGGGACAGCACCCCTGGGTGGAGTTAGAGCAGATGCCTGAGGACCCTTTAGAGAGCGGATGGGTAGGCAGAGAGGGGTCATGACTGGAGAACTATAGGTTTTCACCAAGAGACTAAGAGTGAGTGACTTCCCTTGGGGGTCATTCACTGCTGACACTTTTGTTAGGTTGAGACTTGGTTAAGTAGGGATACCATCTAGAGCAGGGTAGGGACAGCCTAACCTGTGTGTTTTCCTCCAACTTAAATGAAGGAGAGATATGCGTCAATGCTGATAGCTTTATTATTCTTAGAACTTGTGCTGGTAATTTCCGTTGCTCGTCTGAGGGCTTTCAGAGAGCACATGTATGTAGTTGGACCTGTGTATCTCGTGAATCTCATTCTGAGATGTCTGTATTTGCAGCTTATCCTATCCTTACAATAAACTTTTGAAAGCTAGAAGTTGTTTGTGATCTATTGGAGCGGGGTCCTTTATTGGGTGTACTAACTTGGTAGCAGAGGCACTTTCTTCCTTCAATGACAGGCAACAAAGGTTCAGTCGACCAGATCGGGGTTTAGATCAATAGTGATAAGGTATCGATCAAAATCTCGCCCTTCCAGTTGGTAGCTATAGAGGATGGTTGCCTTCTTGAGGACGGTGACCTAGGCCAGGTTAGCTTACCCCAAGGCCCCTAGAGATCGATGATCGGAAGAACCGCCCGCTGAAGAAGATCCGGATGACGTGAGACAGAAAAAGCAGCAGTATCGGTCGAGAGTGAGTATAAAGGGTCATGCGTGTTAGATTGCGGTGTTTTTGTATTGTATCTATGTTGTAATGTCTGGCGGAGTTGAATGTCTGTAGAGTGACTGTGGAACAGGTTGTGAGCGCGCGCAACCGGTGGAAATCTTAAGTTCAAGGAGAGCTTAAGTGGTTCGGGTGTATCGGACACCCAGAGTAATTGTCAAATAGTGTGAAGGGGGTCATGAGGTACCATTGATCACCCGAAAGACCGAGATAGGGGGAACGTAAGAGTGAGTGCGTGAGTAACGGACGCTGGTCGGAGGTTACTGTGTGTGTAAGCAACCTATCAGAGAGACGATAGACATTTCGTCAGTTGTGTTGACAATTACATATAGACTGTGGACGTACAGTCGAGGGAAGTGACCGCTTGGTCGGAAGTAGTCATTTTTCGGTGTATGAATGGGACGCATGCATGACCGGGAGACGAGTTGAGAAAGGAGGGGTGCTGCTGCGAAGCGGAGAAAAGTGACGTCAGGAAGTGTTGCGCAGTGATTGGCTGACCGGAGAAAGACCGCGCTGTGATAGGCCAGCTAGCAAAAACGTCAGAAAGTGTCGCTCTGTGATTGGCCGACCGGAGAAAGACCGCGCTGCGATAGGCCAAGTTAGCAAAGCCGCGACAGGATTGGTGGATTGTCATCAGGAAGTAAACAGAGTAGCGAGGCTGGATATTGTGCGCATAATTATGAAGTGTTTTAAATGGCTGAGAGCGGCGTTTAAAAAAGAGAAGCGGGGATCGGATGAAGGGGAGGAAGCCCCGCCGGAGGGTACGCCGGCTCGTTACATGGCAGTGAATGTTGGGCTGCATACGATCCTTTGGATATCAGAGTGGAGTAAGATTACGGAAGGAAATGAGGAACTGACGTTCCCGAAGTACGGGACGTTCAGATTAGAGGTGTTACATCGATTAAAATCAGTCATGACCTCAATGAGACCCTTGCCTAGACCGACCCAGTTTGAAGCCCTTGATGCATGGATTAGGGCAGCGCATGAAAAAAATATGAACAGACGACAGGAAAGGGTGAAACGATCGGTAAGGGCAGTGCAGGATGCCAGGTGGGATGCGGATGCTAAAAGATGGAGAGTGCATAACATGGAAGTAAATAAACTGTACCCAGTGTTAGAGGTGCCCGGAAATAAAAGCCCCCTAGAAGAAGATGATGAGAGCGAAACAGAGGACAGCCTGATAAACAGATTATTGACAGACAGGCCACCCCCGTATAATAGAGCAGGGGGAGAGGTCGAGCATAGTGAAAGAGAAAAGGGGGGCAATGCAGGAGAGCATAGACCGCTTCCCAGTTCAGAGTGGGATCCCGAGGCAAAGAAAGAGCTGTCCCAGCCTAGTCAGGTGCAACAGGTAGTCGGGAGGTTTGTGGTACAAAGAGCGCCGGAAACGGAGAGCGCCACATCCTACGCATTACCAGATGCACTACAGGTACCTGTTACCATAGGTCCTATAATATCGATATATGACCAAGAGAGAGCAAGAGGGGAAGAACGGGTACGGAAGGACAGAGAAAGAGCAGAGACGGCAAGGAGGAACGATACGATCAATTTCCCAAGTCAGATGCCGATACCCAGAGAGTGGAGCACCCCGATGCACACAGCAGGGGATCCAGGAGGGGACCCTGGGGGCCCTAGATGGCCAGTGGATCTGAGGGGATCTGGACGAAAATCCTTTCAAGAGCTAAATGAGTACATGAAGAAGTGGGATGAGGCAGTGGAGGCTCATAAGAGCATCATAGCTGCAGAAGCTGAAAGGGAAAGTCAGGACAGCCGAGCTCGGACTCACTGCGGGGCTGGGGAGAGCAGCCCGGAGTGGGACTGGAGAGAGAGAGATAGTAGGGGAGTCACCCATTGGGCCCGGAGTGGGGATAGAACAGACCTGGAAAACGGGGGCCCCGGGAGTGGAGGGGTGGCGTGCCCAATACTCAGTGAAGGGGAGAGGAGAGCGCAAGAGTACAGAAACAGCTTTAAGTGTCCACACTGTGTGCTCGGCACCAGAGAACAGAATGGGAGTTGTGAGAGGTCGCACCATAGTCCCTGTGATGACGGACACGAGCGCAGCCCAGGGAATATGGGGAACCAGGAAGGATCGTATCGGATACTGAGCGATACTAGGCAAAGGGAGAGTAGCGACCAGAGGGAAAATAACAGAGAGGCGTACGGCGAAAGGAGGGAAGCAGGAGAGAGTGGGCAGAGCAAGAGTGGGGGTAACAGGCCCGTGTTCCATCACCTTCCAAGATCGGATGGCCGAGCATGGGACCTGGAGAGATGGGAGCAAGGGAGAGCACTCATTAACTCTCCCGAGCCCAAACGTAGAGCTCGGAGTTGGGATGGTAGGGAGACCAGTGAGCCCCCTTCGAAAGACATATTGCGAGCTGAGATAAAAGCTAAGAGACTCGATGTCGCCAGCTTAAGGTCAGACCTGGATGACATGGTAGATGGTACCCTGCCTTTAGAAAGAATGGAAATGTATGAGCAGGATGAAATACTGTATATGGCAAAGGACATCACTCGAAAAGCGAGAGCAATCCATGAGAAGTTAGTCGAACTAGCAGGCAAATATATGGTGGACCTGTCAAGAACCAAAGCATTACAGGGTAACCACAGGCTACATTATACAGATCGAGACCTAGATGAGAGGAGAACGATTGGGCTGAAAACGCACATAAGGGAACTGATCACGGGAATAAGGACATGGAGGGCACTAGATAAGTGGGAAGAGAGGTGGTCCAAGAAAGGGACCGTCAGGAGAAGCACGCTTGGTACGACACCAGGAGGGCTGCAGGGAATAGAAGCATACCCTTTGCGTGAAGTCGCAAATGGGAATTATGTACATGTCCCTTGGAGTAGGGGAGATTTAGCTGCTTTTACCACCTCCTTCCCCAAATTGCGGGAAAGCCCAGTGGAGTGGTACAAGCAAGTTGAGAGATTTGTAAAAATCTCAAAGGTCCTATGGATAGATCTGAACACGCTGTTTGACATTGTAGTACCAGGAGATCTGTGGACAGCATGCAAGGTTAGCGCTGAGTGGCCCACAACGGAGCCAGAGAGAGATGCTAAGACTAATGGGCCGTCCGAGATTGTGATGGCAAAATTCGAGAGAGTGATGACTTGGCTGAAAGAGAAAGTGCCAATGCAAGACATAGATTGGGTCAAAATAGACCGAACCAGACAGGAACCCAAAGAGACAGTTCACGAATATTATGAGAGATTGCTGAAGGCGTTTAAACAGTATAGCGGCTTGGATGTAATGGATCCAAAAGACATAGGGCAATTTGTGTCCAAGTTCGTCCTGGGACTGAGACCGGATATTAGTTTAATGATTCAGCAACACTTGATTTGTTGGCAAAATAGACCCCTAGACGAAATACTGAGATATGCCAGGTACTGCTGTGATGAGATAGACTCCAAGGCTAAGAAACTAAAAGAAAAATTGATGGTGGTACAGATGCAGGCAGCAGGGAAGGGGGGACAGCAGCAACAGCAGCAAGGAACAGGTACAGGAGGAAAGAAGCAGTACAGTCAGAACAAGGGCAATGAGGAGAGTTCCACCTTTAGACCCAGAATAGACATAGCTGCCTTGAAGAAAACGACTAGGTGCCACCAGTGTAACGAGGTGGGGCATTGGAAACGCGAGTGTCCCTACAATGTAGAGATAGGAGAACAAGAGGAAGAGGAGGAAGAGGTCCAGAGAGCGCCTACGAGAGGGGTGACGCCATACCAGGGAAAGGTGCTAAAAGGGGGGGGGGCTCCTCCCCGAGCCCAGTTCCCGCAACCTCCCCGAGTAGGGAATATGGGTAAGACCTATAGACAGATGCCCCTGTTTGTAGAAGGAGAAGAGTGCTATTATGTGGACCCATTAACCGGACAGAGAGTGGAAAGAGAAGACTGCACCCTCGGGGCAGCCTTGGAGGTGGACCAGAGGGGACCCTATGTCGAAGCAGAAGTAGCAGGGTGCCCCACGACATTTCTGGTGGACACAGGAGCCACTAGATCCACGATCAGATCAGCTGCAGTTCCAGACCTGCCCATGTCTGGAGAGACCATACAAGTGGTGGGGGTCGCAAACAGGAGAATAACCAGCCAATTGACAGAACCGGTACAGGTGAAAATAGGGAAGTACAGCGATGAGCACCAGTTTGTGGTTTGCGATTCAAGTCCTGTGTGTCTGCTAGGCAGAGACCTGTTGTGTAAATTGAATTGTACAATATACTGTACACCTCAGGGAGTGGAGGTATTGACCAATGATGATGACGCAGACTTCAAAGTTGCAAACTCAAGAATATGCGTGGAGCTGTACCCTACTTTGACAGTAGATGAGCTCCCCTGGGACTTGAGAGAGACAGTAGCACCAGAAGTATGGGACTTCACTGGGGAAGAGATTGGATTGGTCAAAGGGGTGGACCCAGTGAAAATTGTAGTGAAACCGCATGCTGAGTTCCCAAGAACACCCCAATATAAATTGACTCCAGAAACGATTGCAGGCATAAAACCCGTGATCGAGTCCATGATTAAACAGGGAATACTGAAAGAAATCGTGGGTAGTCCATGCAACTCCCCGATTATGGGTCTGCAGAAACCAAATGGGAAATTTCGGATAGTGCAGGACCTTCGAAAGATTAATAACATAGTCGTTTCGTGTTGTCCAGTGGTACCGAATCCATCAGTGATACTGTTTCAGATTCCATTCCAAGCTGAGTGGTTCACTGTGATTGATCTTTGTCAGGCTTTCTTTTCGATCCCTCTGGACGAAGAAAGCCATTTTCTTTTCGCATTTAAGCTGGAAGGTCGCGTCCTAACATGGTGTCGTATTCCTCAGGGGTATACAGAGAGCCCATCGATCTTTAACCAGCTTTTGAAGAAAAATCTTGAAAGTCTAGTGCTGCCCCAGAAGTCAGTTCTGGTCCAGTACATAGACGACCTCCTCGTGGCGTCAGAAACAGAAGAAGCTTGCAGGGAGGACTCCATTGCTTTGTTAAATCACCTAGCTGCCAATGGGCACAAGGTGTCCCCGGGAAAGTTGCAGTACTGCCTGACAGAAGTGCAGTACTTGGGACACAGAATAGAGAAAGGCAAGCGAAAGGTGTCACCAGACAGGATAGAGGCGATCATGAAAATGAATGCGCCTAAGACACAGAGAGAGGTCAGGATGTTCTTAGGGATGGTGGGTTATTGCCGACAGTGGATCGCAAACTTTTCACTGAAAGCAAAGCCCTTGCAAAAACTGACGCACAAGGAGGTGAGCGATCCGGTACCATGGGACAAAGACTGTTTGATGGCATTCCTACAGCTGCGAGAGGACCTGTGTCGTGCTCCGGCATTGGGAATGCCTGATTACAATAAACCATTTTTGCTTTACTGTTGTGAGAGAGAAGGTTGCGCGTTGTCTGTGTTAGTCCAAATCCATGGGAATGCCCGTAGACCAGTTGCTTATTTCTCGGCTACTTTAGACCCAGTAGCCGCAGCGTTGCCCGGATGTCTCAAATCCGTTGCTGCAACGGGTGTCAGCATTGAGAGATGTGAAAATATCGTCATGGGGCACCCGTTAGAGGTGTGCGTGCCCCATTCTGTTGAACTGTTGATGACCAGGACCAAAACACAGCATCTGACCAACAGCAGGCTCACGCGCTATGAGCAAGTTATTCTTGCTGCAGAGAATGTGACCCTCAAGAGATGCTCTGTTTTGAACCCTGCCACCTTGATGCCACTCCCAAATGATATCGAGGATGATGATGAATGTACAGACCATGACTGCCTCGATGTGACTGAACTATGCACCAAACCCAGACCCGACATCGTAGATGAGCCACTGACCGACCCAGACGAAATTTTCTTTGTCGATGGCTCATGTGTAAGAGACGAAGTTGGGCAGTTGAGAGCAGCTTACGCTGTTTGTACAATTACTGGAGTTGTAGAAGCTGGGTGCCTGGAAGGAGTACACTCCGCTCAGGTAGCCGAGATTATTGCCTTGACACGTGCTTGCTTGGCAAGCAATCAAATTCGAGTCACCATATACACCGACAGCCAATATGGTTATGGGGTGGTTCATGATTACGGGCAGTTATGGTCTCAAAGAGGGTTCATGACCTCTTCAGGCTCTCCCATTCGCAATGGAGAGTTTGTGCGCCTGTTGTTAGAGGCGTTGCAATGTCCAGCAGGTATCGCAGTTGTAAAGTGCACCGCACATACCAGAAATGAGGACTTCGTCTCGAAAGGCAATAGATATGCCGACGAAGTCGCGCGGTATTGCGCAGAACAAGGGTACTCTTTCACAGAGGTGGAAGTGGGCGGAATAAATGTAAGGACTGAATTAGCCATGATATTGGAAACTGTTGATACTTGGGACGAACTGGCAAACATGCAAGAAAATGCTCCTGATTTTGAAAAAGAAACATGGGAAAAGGCAGGATGTGTAGTGGGTGAGTCCCATTTTTGGGTCTCAGCAGATGGCAGAGCAGTGTTGCCCAATGAGATGGTGAGCCCAATGGCCAGACACATACATGGTCCCGTACACCTAGGGAGAGACGCTATGCTGAGAGTGTTTAGACAGACTTGGTACAATCCTAAGTTTAGAATAGCAGCAGAAGCAGTGTGCCAGCGTTGTGTGACCTGTCAGCAGCTGAACGTAGGGAAAAGAACACCAGTTGCACTGAGTCACATAGGAAGGTCTGGAGGTCCATTCAATCGAATGCAGATAGATTTCATTGAAATGCCGAGGTGCAACCGCCTCCGCTATGTCCTGGTGGTTGTTTGTGTATTCTCCAGATGGGTTGAGGCATACCCTACACGTAGGTGCGACACCCTCACAGTGGCTAAGTTACTGCTTAGGGAACTCATTCCGCGCTTCGGGGTGCCGGCCTCTTTGGAATCAGATAGGGGAACGCATTTCAACAGCGAGCTTGTGAAGATGATTTGTGCGGCTCTGAACATAGATCAGAAATTGCATTGCAGTTACCGACCAGAAGCCTCAGGAATTGTGGAGCAGATCAATGGCACGATCAAAGCCCGAATTGCAAAAGTGTGCTCCTCAACGACCCTGAGTTGGCCTGACGCCCTGCCATTGGTCCTCATGAGCCTTCGTAGTACCCCAGACAGAAGAACGGGGTTGTCACCACATGAGGTGTTAATGGGGAGAGCAATGAGGCTGCCATCTGTCCCAACTACTGCACTGTTAAATATCACAGATGATATGATCCTGGACTATTGTAAGGGGCTGTCTGACGCCATTCATTCTGTGTCCCTTCAGGTGCAGGCTGCCGAGGTTCCATCGTGCCAGGGCCCGTGCCATGACCTGTATCCTGGGGACTGGGTCCTGGTGAAAAAACATGTGAGAAGAAGCTGCTTGGATGTTCGTTGGCGTGGGCCCTTCCAGATCATCTTGATTGCGAATACGGCTGTAAAGGTGGGAGGCCTGCCCAATTGGATCCACGCATCACATACGCGAAGGGTTCCAGCACCTCGGGAAGAAACAGCTCCTCTCTCGGATAGACGTCCAGCAGAGGACCGAGAAGCCATAGAGGGGGCTAGCCAAGCTGAAGAGGTGCCAGCGGAAGCAGGGAACGAGTCTGACCAAGCTGAGGACGGTCAGTACAACAGCGAAACAGACGACGCTACAGAAGGAGAAAGTAGCTGGGAGTACGAGTCAGACACTGACAGGTCTGACAGAGAGCGAGAACAGACAAGAAGGAGAAGGAGTAGAAGGGCACGTGGAGAAGCTAATTGGCCGCAAAGAAGGAGCTCTAGCCTGAGGTCAACTCCAGAGATAACCCTTCCTCCGATATCAGAAGACTCAGACCCGGAAGAAGGTGCTCAGGGCGCGGAAGCACCGGACCGAAGAAGGTCAAGAAGAGTGCGTGTGCCTAGCAGAAGATACTCCACCCCTGAGTGGACATATCTGGCGACAAATGTCTTTGAAACAGGAGACAGGGAGGATTCGAGCGGTGGTGGTGTCCAGTTCTGAGCCCATCGTCACCGTGGAAATACGACTGTTGGTACCCGGAGTCGAACAAGAAGGGTCACTAACATTCATGCTCCCCAGACCTCCCCGCCTCAGCAAGTTAAAACATATGTTTCTTTCAGAATTGCAATTCCCCGACTTTGGTACAACGATAACAGCCCATGAAGAGCACAATCTTCGTTTGGAAATACTGAACTTTGCTATCGAAGCTGCAGGTACAAACCTGATAGTAGATGCTTAAAGGACTTTGTAAATAAAGCGAGCAGAAACAAAGAAGATTACCTAGCGCCCAGGAAGCAGAGAATATTAGGGAACTTCCCTTGAGTTGATGGAGAAGGGCTAGGGTTGTCTTTATTGAACTGTTAAAGGACTTTTGCGAAGAAGGTTGTCAGCTTCCAGTTGTGTGGATTCTAAAGACAAAAAGAGTAAAAAGAGACTGTAAAGGAACGAGAAGAAAAGAACTTTGTGCCAAGATAAGAGAGAGCCATATTGTCTGACGAAATGGAAGCCGGCACCCAGAACCGCAGAGTTAAATGTATAATAGGTACACTAATAGTAGGAGTGATAATATTAATAGCTTTAGTGGTAACAATTTCTTATGTACAGGGACATGAGGAAGAGGCGAAGGTAACTGATGTGAAATCTGTAGAAACGCTTACACCCACTGTTGCTGGTGAGAAAAGGGAAAACACTCAAGAGAAAGCGTTATTAGCTGCAGAAGCCCGCAGATTACACGTAGATGAGTCCCAAGGAGACTTTAGGTCAAATGCTTATGCTAAACTCTTATATGAATACGTGGATGCCATGGAGGTTAAGGACTGTTACGTCTGCATGCAGTTGCCGGCGTCTGTAGATGAAGGCATTAGATATCATCACCTCCCGCTGACATATGGCATTACATGTAGCTTATTGCTTAGTATATTTTATGAGAGAGATAGTTTTGAATACTATTTCTCCAACTATGATTCAGTGTTGCCAGAAGTCCCAAATTATAAGCAGATGAACAAATGGGACTACTGGAAGAGTGAAGACAGATTGGCTAAGTTCTTCATTCCTTGGATTACCTTAGATACTTCACATGCCCGTAGAAATAACCTGACATGCAAAGTGTCAGAAGTCGAGAAGAAGTTCATAGGGCAGGTGGATGATCGTTACAGGAGACAAAAGATTTTGAAAAAATCAGGACAATGGAAAACAGATTGGACCGAGGAAGAGAAGGCACACAAGAGAAAGGGTAGTAGTGGTCCAATAGCTTTAGATAAGACGCAGAAAGTAAAGCTATGTCTTCACCGAGCCAAAACGTATTACGAAAATGTATACGTGGGAGAAGTCAGCTGTGAACATGCTTTCAATATAGAGTACTATACTAAAGATTTCCTGAAGGGAATGCAAGTGATTCCAAATGTGTATTTTGTATGTGGAAGAAATGCCTACGTGAGACTACCTGACAACTGGTATGGATCATGTTACCTAGCAATTGTCTTCCCCAAAATATATCATGCACAAGACTTAGTGATCATCGAGGGCAAGACATCATCGAGGGGAAGGAGAGATATAGGAGATGCAGAAATGGTTGGAGATGTCTTTGGAGCTATGTTCCCTCTTTTGGGACTAATCCTTAATGATGTTAAAATTAGACGACTGGCAACAGTCGTCGACAGGTTGTCTGCCAGCACTGCTCAGTCCTTAATGCTGGTAGAGGGAGAGATGCAATCGATAAGGGCTATGGTTCTTCAGAACCGTCTTGCGTTAGATGTCCTACTAGCAAAAGAGGGCGGAGTCTGTAAGGCTTTGAAGGTCCAGGAATGTTGTACTTACATTCCAGACAATTCGAAGCCCCTTGAGAAAGTTATTAGGAACATAACTGATATTCACAAGGAGATCGAAGACTTGAGTAGAGAAAATGTCTGGGAAAAGGTGGGCCACGGAATGAGTGAAGTTGGAGGGTGGATCTCCACCTTAGGCAAAAGCTTTGTGTGGTATATACTAAAACCTATCATCATAATATTGATCTGTGGGATTATATTGTGGGGATTGGTGAGGGTCTTCAAATGGTACAGAGCAAGAAGGTCAGAAAGGGCCCAAAGAGAGCAGCTGCAGAGATTGGCTGCCATACAAGATAATCAGTACAGGAGTCTGAGGGCTCTGGAAGCGCAGAGACAAGTTATGCTAGCAATAACTACAGTTTAAATGTTAGTGATGACCCCGAGAGGTCATCAAAGGGGGGAACTGAGAGAGCGCAAACTGACCTAAATGTATGAGTGCATCACACTTACCTGTAGTAAGCACAAATCATGAGGAGAAATGCCATGAGTGCTAGTAGTATCTGCAATTATATTCTGAATGTATAGATAATGTAGAGATTTAAGTAGAAATGGAACTAATACAGAAATGTGTGACACTATATGATTTTATTAGATGTGATTATTCCTGAATCCATGTCGTGTAGCTGCTAAAATGTAAGATGGCATGTGGTTAAACGCAGAATGTGGTAGGCCTCAGGGCCAAAGCTAGAAGGTGTTTCTTTTCACGACATAGATTGAAATAATGTTTTGGTCATTGCATTAATGGGCCATGATTTATAGATGTGTTTACTGAATAATAGAATAAGAGTATTAACATGCTTTAATTAATGAAGAAGTTGAATGCTATAATCATTATGAGAAATGCTGTAGGCCTGAAATGTTTTAAACATTGATTTACACGTACATGTCTGGGCCGAGAAATGTTGCGAACCTTTTTGGAAGTCTATGAGAGTTGGGTTCTTGGCTGCAGATGTCTGTCTGCAAGAGAAAGGGAGGATCCGATTATAAATAATATGAATAGAGGTCTGTTCAGTAGACGGCCCAGACATGGAGGAGGGTTCTGGAATGTTTTAAGGGGTATCAGCGGGCCGGAGAAGAGTCTGAGAAGCAAGGTCAACTCCAACGTATGAGGCCCAATACAAAGCAGCATGGAAAAAGCCAGAAGCTACACCACGTGAGGGGCGTCTCATGAGGGGCGTCTCAAATGTTGTTGACTGTTTTGTATTAGGGACAGCACCCCTGGGTGGAGTTAGAGCAGATGCCTGAGGACCCTTTAGAGAGCGGATGGGTAGGCAGAGAGGGGTCATGACTGGAGAACTATAGGTTTTCACCAAGAGACTAAGAGTGAGTGACTTCCCTTGGGGGTCATTCACTGCTGACACTTTTGTTAGGTTGAGACTTGGTTAAGTAGGGATACCATCTAGAGCAGGGTAGGGACAGCCTAACCTGTGTGTTTTCCTCCAACTTAAATGAAGGAGAGATATGCGTCAATGCTGATAGCTTTATTATTCTTAGAACTTGTGCTGGTAATTTCCGTTGCTCGTCTGAGGGCTTTCAGAGAGCACATGTATGTAGTTGGACCTGTGTATCTCGTGAATCTCATTCTGAGATGTCTGTATTTGCAGCTTATCCTATCCTTACAATAAACTTTTGAAAGCTAGAAGTTGTTTGTGATCTATTGGAGCGGGGTCCTTTATTGGGTGTACTAACTTGGTAGCAGAGGCACTTTCTTCCTTCAATGACAGGCAACAAAGGTTCAGTCGACCAGATCGGGGTTTAGATCAATAGTGATAAGGTATCGATCAAAATCTCGCCCTTCCAACCTATATAGCAGAGCTCCATCGACCGGAGTAGAGCATTCTCTCTCCTTTCTCTCCTCTCCTAATGTATTGCTGATTGTTTGATGCAATGTGTAATTGTTGAACTTTTTCTATTTTACTGTTAAACCACATTGTTGCACTTCCTTTCGTCCCTCCTGTCGTCTCCTCCCACATCCTCCCTCTATTTATGGCTCTCCTTCTCCCCTCTCTCAATATGCTAAGACTGAACTTTTTTTGTATGATGCCCGATGGAGCTACCTGGTTTAGCTATAGGTGAGATGGGCCGTGGATACCCTCCTTGGTCTTCACCTACCGAGTTGATCTTTAGACAGACTTCTTTTCGTCTCTCCGTACTGTCTCTTCCCTTATCCTCCCTTTCTCACCTCCCCTGACCCCTCCACTACTTTTCTCTCTCCTTTATCTCCTCTCCTAATTGTAGTGCATATTTTTGGGGGGGGATTTATTGTGTAATTGTTGAACTTTTTATGTTACATTGTTAATTCTCATGTAAAGCGGTCTGATACCTCTGGGTCTAGCCAGCGCTATATAAAACTCTTTAAATAAATAAATAAATAAATGTTCCCCTGATGAAACATAATTCTTGGTTGGTGCTTTGGCGCATATACCAGATCGTCACACCATGTGCATGAATCAGTCTTGCATTAAGATAGCAGCACTTCTGCCCCCATTGACAGGTATGGCAGAAGATGATTGTCTGCCTTCCATTTGTGAGAATGGACTAGTGATTCTGGTGTCCCAGTTGTATGGTCCTTGAATTGGGGAATAGGGGTTGAAGGTGCAAGGGTCCTGGCGTCGTCCAGACACGTATCTGCGGAGATAGGCTTATCTATGGCACACCAACAGAGCATTTGCACTGTAGGCACCAATTTGAACCCTGAAAATAGGTGGGAAACAGGTATTGAGGAAAGCTTTGCCCACTAGACCAGGTAGGAGTAAGGCCTGAGGTGAAATATTGAAAAGAAAAACAAAAGGCCAAATTAAACAAGGTAATATAACAAACTCAACCTTTGGGACCTAGAAGGGAAACAAAGGGTAAGAATGATATTGAAACATAATTTGGTCCCAAAAGGACCAGGCAAACCTTAGCCTGAAGGATACAACAAGGAACAAGAAAGGAGAAGCGGCAGAGCATCGACTCTTCAATGTCAGGCAGATCCATTAGTATAGCAATCGTGTCCATGTTGCTGGTGCCATTTTGAAACCAGGAAGCAGGCACTGGCCAGAGCTCTGCCTAGTTGGTCCAGGAGTAGATGAACTTGAACAGAAATGGAGAAATGGAGAAAAGAAATACAAACTGCCAAATGAAACAGGTTAATATAAAAAACTAAATTAAATCACAGAAGTCGATGCCAGGGAACCTTGCGGACCTAATTCGAAAAGAAAGCCCAAGAGCAAAATTAAAACAGAATTAAAATAACAGCAGTGGTCCAAAAGAGTACGGCAATCTTTAGCGGCGGGGTGGAGTGGGTTGGGGGGGTGTAAGTTGCAAGGAACATAAAAGGGGCAGTGGAAGAGCAGCGACTATTCAAGGTCAGGCAAATCTAATAGTATTACTATTACATACATGCTGCAGGCACCATTTCGAAGGCAGGAAATAGGAGGTAATCAAGCAATGTCCAAAGCTCTACCCTGCTACTCAAGGAGGAGGCCGGACCCGAACAGAAATGGCAGAAAAGACAAACTGCCAAATTAAACAAGCTAAAGTAAAAAGACCATCAACCGTTCAAGGGCAGGTAAGTCCAATAATATAACTTAATTTGGTCATCTGATACAAAGCCAAAATTTTCCTCTCCCTCACACCAGTTGTCATTCGCCAATCTCGAAAGACAATCTGCTGTCTTATTTTCAATGCCCAATATGTGCTTGACATCAAAAACCTAGTCATGTAAATCGTTTACGCACCTACAAATCAGTGAATACACAGAATCTAAACCATTTTGGTGCAAATTTCCAACAATGGTTTCTGATGTGTTACCATGTAAAAACTTAACATTTATGTTCAATTCTTTACCACTCAGTAGAAAGCAAATGCTTATTTCTTTAATGTTGAATAATTCTTATCTGCACCTTTGCGTGAGCGAGAACCAAAAGCCATGGTATTTTCTCCAGCCTGTCTCAGTACCTAACCCAGGCCTGTTTCACTGAACCTGTGGTAATATTGCACAAATTAGGGATGAAAATAAATAAATCAGTAGCATCATTAAGTCATTGCTTAATGGCTAGTAACTGCTTCAAACACATCAGATCACATTGAATCTAAACCCTTTTTGAGAAGCTCATGCATAGCTTCCGTTTGCTGGGAATACCCTTAATAAACATGGAGAAAACACAGCCATTCCCAGAAATAACAAACATGCTTCGTTCCACTTCATCCTATCCATCCTGCGCACGCTTTGCACTAAGTCCTCCTAGGTCCTTCTCCTAATCATATATCCTATATAGCTGATCTCAGCATTACCAAACTTAAACTTCTCTTCCTTGAAAGTTGAACCCTTTTATATAGAACCCTGAAGGAGCTTTCCGACTCTAACAAACAAAACAAAAAAGCATCCTAGTAAACCTATACACACCAAATGGCGAACAAAATGTAATCTGACTTGATGGCTAATTCAGTGTAGAGCAAAATTATGCACTTGACAACAAGCACTCTACTTCAGAGATATTTGGCAGAAGAAATCTATCACCTCACACTTATTCAGCTCTCTCAAGTCAATAATAAATCAGATCTCACCCCTGGCTTTGAGGGCTACCACAACTTGTTCCAACAATTCCATTGCTTCTGTTGACACAAAATGCATGCAACTTCTTTTTCTTGCTACTGCTGTGTTTAATAGAAACACTTCTGACATTGCTTACCACAGGCACAGCCCCCTGAACATAATCCTATGAAGATTTTCTTTCTTTCATCATGTTCCTTTACTAAATAATTTAGGGTATTCCTGGAATAAAGGATTAACCCCCAGATTCATCAAAGTCCTGTTTTGCGAGTCCTTAATAGAGAATTTTATGGAATCGCTATTAAAGACTCGCAAAATGGGATTCATGTAGAAATCGCAATATTTTTTGCGATTTCTACTGCTTCCTTATTTGCGATTCGCTAATTGCTAATCGCAAATAAGGAATGGCTTTCCCATTCATTCCTATGGGCCTGAAGGCCCATAGGAATGAATGGCGAGTCATTCGTTATTTGTGATTAGCAATTAGCGAATCGCAAATAAGGAAGCGATTTCAAGGGTGCCAGGGTGTCCAAAGGACACCCTGTAGCACCCCTGAAATGGTAATGTACACTGGTGTTGCGCACACACATGTCCAAAGGACATGTGTGTGTGTAACATACAACTTAGAAAAATGCACTAAAGTGCATTTTTCTAAGTTTTCGCTATTTACCACGTAGTTAGACTTCGCGGTAAATAGCGGCCCCAGATTGCGAATTCGCAATCTTAAAATGGTTCATGAATTGCATTTAAGGAATCTCAATTTGAGATTCCTTAAATGCAATTATTCGCAATTTAGCGATTTCTAAAAGTGCGATTTTTGCATTTGGGATGATGAATCCCAAATGCAAAAATAGCGCTCGCAAAGGGCCAGATTCTGAGAATCTGGCCCTTTGCGAGCCGATTTTGCTTTCATGAATCTGGCTGTTAATCCTTTCCTTTTTGACTTGTATTTTCATTACTATCCACTCTTGTGAAATTATATCTCGCAATCGTTCTTAATTTCATAAACTTTACCATTACTTTTCCCAACACAAAGAGCAGTTTCCCTTCTTTGCGCCAGTCTTCACCAAACCTTCTCTGCAGAATAATACTATGGATTCTGTCATTGGATAGTATTTATCCATGTTTGTGCTACATAAACTCATATCCCTTAAGCAATGTATCATGAGTGGAATCTTGCTTTCGGTAGTCCAGTTTATTCCCGATTCTCATGCATAGTAGCAGAAGACTTTTTTCTACCTGGAACCATTTGAAGAAATGTTTACTAGTAGATGTCATATTAAAAAAAAGGGGCAGGAGCGACATTTTGCATGTCCCTGTGTGTAAGACTAAGGGGCACATGTATGAAAGAACAGGTTTACGAGCCCTTAATAGCGATTTGTTGCGAATCGCTATTAAGGACTCGCACACTGCTATGTAGGTAGGTTTCGCATTTAAAATAGCGATTCCTACGCATTCCTTATTCGCGACTCACAAATTGCGAGTTACAAATAAGGAATGGCTTCCCGTTCATTTCTTTGGGCCAAGAGGCTGATAGGAATGAATGGGAATTGCGTGCGCAATTTGCGAGTACCCAATAGGTATTCACAAATTGCGCACGCAATTTCAAGGGTGCAAGAGTTCCAGAAGGAAACCCTGCTGCACCCCTGAAATGTGTATGTGTGAACATGTGGCGCACATACATGCCTTAAGGGCATGTATGTGTGCCACATGGCACTTTGAAAAAAGCAAAAAAGTGCTTTTTTCAAGGAAATTGCAAATTACCACCAACTTGAAGTTGGTGGTAATTTGCGATTCCTTACAGCAATATCGCAATTTGCGATGGCTACTGGAATAGCATTTCGGGAATCGCAAATTGCGATTCTCTAAATGCATGCGCAAAATAGGGAATCGCAAACTTTGCGATTCCTTATTTTGCGAGTAGGATTTTCTTTCCTACATTGCACACAGCTAAAATGCGATCGCAATTTAGCTTGATACATCTGGCCCTTAGAACCCTAAGAAAGCAAACAAGCTAATACACAAGAAAATAACAAATTTAGGGTTACCAAACTTGATATCTGAGACACCTACTGAACAGCCCTTCTACTTTTTAGAAGAAAGAAAACGTATTGTTATGACAACAGTTCTACTTAATGTTCCAGACTACTTGAAGATCCTCTAGTTTTCAGAGAGTTATAGAGATAGCGATGTGGGACCAATCGTGCCAAAGAATATATCCATAGAAACAGGCAATCAAAAGTCTCATAAGTGCCTTAGAATTTAATCATTAAGCACAGTCTTCATGCATTGTATGGGTGGAAGCCTTGTACTCATGGAATAACGTTTTTATACCAATAACAAAAACTTTTGTTACTCACTATACTGTTAATTTTCTTGTTGCAATTCAATCGCTTTCAAAGACATAAAGCAGGATCGGAGTTAGCCATAGTCAACATGGGCAGCTACCCAGGGCCCCACGCTCAGCCCACCAACATGAGGCCTCACGTCAGTGTCTCCCCTGACCTGGGCCGCGCACCTATGCTCCAGCACTGTGAGACCCAGGGTAGGGGTACTTCTCTCCTGGGTCTTGCAGGCATCTGTAGCACTGCCACGAATAGGGGAAGGATCTTCGGAACAACAAGCAACTCTCACTCTTTCAGCCCGTAATGGGCTGAGAAAGAGACGCTTATCAGTGTCTGGGAAGGGGCGTTGCTACGCAGGAGGGGTCCTGTGCCTTGCAGGTTCAGGATCAACTTCAACTATTGGGATGCAAATAGGGTTGCCACCTTTAAAAGAGAAAAATTCAGGCCATTTGGTGCTGTTTTAGGAGTCTGCAAAAGCCTGGGACACAATACTAAATTACACTTTATTGTATGTATTCATTTATAACAAGACGTTTCAGTCTTTGTTTACCATAATTATTACTCAGGGATTGAATACAACTCTAGAAAATGTTTAAATTGGCTTTCAGTTTATATTTGCTGTACAGATAAGGGCTCAAAATAAGGCCTTTAGGTGATTAGGTTGCATGGTAATTGTTTAAAATTTTACGCCGCCAAAATGGAGAACCCACTTCTGGAGTGACCAATGGTAGCCGATAATCTTGGGCTCCTTCCCCTGAAGCCAAATCATGGTGAAAAACCTTGGGCTATGTTTGCATAATTTTGTATCCTTAAAAACCCAAGTCAAAAAACTAGACGGTTACTGTTTTGGCATCCTCAGGAACCTTAAGCCTATTATCGGCTGCTTTTCCCAGCAAACCCGACAACTGGTCGTGCAATCCTTGGTTACTTGCGACTTGATTACTGTAACATCATCTATTTGGGATAAAAAATATCAGTTCTGAATCATTTGCAGATCATTGAGAATGCCTCTGCAAGACTTATTTTTCCCCTCCCCAAAATCAGATCTCCCTTTCATCTTCTTCCCAAGCTCTACTGGCTACCTACAGATAGTGCACTAAATTTAAGGCACTACGCACCTCGCACAAAATTCTATACAAGCAAGGGGCCCCCAGCCTGTCTACTCCGATGCATTCTACATCCCCTCTAGAGAACTTCGCTCTGCTGATTTATACTTGGACTATAACACCCGCTACAGTAGAGCTAGAATGGGTGGCTATTCTTTTCCTTTCTTAACCCCGGAATTCTATGCCGGTTAACATTAGGACAATTCAGGATCACTTACAATTCTGGGAAACAGTTGAAATCCTGGCTGTTTTCTAACTAGGTTATTGTTCTGTGTCTTCTGCTGCCATATCTTACCTGTGACTAGCACCAGGAGGTCCCTTCGGGGTATCCTTGCAATTTAGAAATCTTCAAAATATTACATAACATAACATTTGCTTATTTGTGTACTAGCCAGGACATGAATCAGAACAGAACAGGACAGAAAACTAACCAGGTGGCAACCCGAGATGCAAACAGCCTTGAATAAGGAATGACATTTAAAAAAAAAAATCAGTTTTGTATAGCACAGACGTGAACCAAAGGTATTGGAGTGCTTTTCATGAAAGATTAGCTCTTTATGGACTTGTGGTTCAAAATGAACCTCGAACTGAGCAAGAGCTTGGGAGTAGTCTTTGGTGTCAATTTCTCACACTAAGTCTATTTCAAAGTACTGCTGTATTGTCAGATCAGAGGACGAGACACAGGGAGAGCGTTATTTGCCTAGGATGAAACAGTTGTAAAATTAGTAGACCCAGGACTGCAGTACTCTGCTACTTGGTACAAAGGCTAAATATTTACCACTTTACTGCATTTAGATGACTGTTATATACGACTTGACACCTCCCAGGAAACGTTCAGTAAATTTTTAAGAATCTCAGTGACTAGCAGTTTTGCATTGAATCGAAATACTCCCAATCTTGCCAAAAAGGGAGCAGCAGAGCAATAAGCAGGGTCACTGGATTTATGTGGCAGGGGAGGGTCAAATTTTGCGGTAATGATGAGTAAATTATGCACCAAGAAAAGGCTTATTATGGGGTGTAATGTAGCACATTTTTGGATACTATTATCTCACTATATTGTCATTTTTGCAGTTGTTAATACTGTCTGGGCATTTGTTGCACTTAATTAGTACCATTTTAAAATCCAACTGTAGCAATAAGCAACAGAAAGGTAGCCGGTCTAGCTTAGCAAATGAGCTTCGGCTGTGCAGTAACACGTTAGGAACCTTTGAACCATTGGAGCTAGAAACAACATATTTTTTTTGTTAAAACCTGCAAATTATGCAGCAGCTGATGGATTGTGTGACAACTGCAGCAAATCTATAAGTATGCGAAAAAAGCAGCAGCTGCACAGTTGCATAATTGAGAAAAGTTATTGCCCCAGAGTACACAATTTGGCTAAATGGGAGGCCATGATTAAAAAACGCGTCTCCTGATTGCTTATCTCAAATTAGTCCACTAGACCTCAACTGGGGTGTCAGTGATTCTGATGACAAGGTGAAGGGGATGCCCCTACCAGGGAATCGCCACACTGCCCTGCTCAGCTTTAGAACATGGGGGCTATTTCCATCATAAAACTGAGAGTAGATGGTGGTAAAGGGATTAGAACTCAAATATACTATGAAGAGTAATTATGTTCAATAAACTTAATCTCCAGCTTACTTATCTTTTAATATGCTCTGTTTTAGAGGGGGAATTTATAATGAAACCTCAAAATTCTGCTATCTCACTCTTAGTTCCCCTGTTTCCCAATAAACATCTTCCAAAGTCTATGCACACAAAATATGTCTTGACACATTCAGTGTTTCTCCGAAGGCATAAATTGTCCTGTGAAGTGAGAATGGAAAATGTCCACCCTACTCAGTCCTCTCAATGATTGATAGGGAACATGGCTGTGAGACCCAGGAAAAGGGACTCTCCTTCACTGGGTCTTGCAGAACCAGACCATTGACGTGAAGCCCAAGGAAAAGGCAACATTCAGACGGAAGAAGAAGATGTGCTAGACAGCAAAAAAACATGAAAAAGTCCTCTCCCATCTATACTCTTAGATCTGAAATGTTATTCCCATATCCATTCGGAGACCATGAAGTTATGTTATGTTATGTTATGTTAAGTGTGTTTTGTATAGCGCTCGGCTACTCCATGGAGTGTCCCGGCGCTTTTATTGAAAGCCTGTAGCAGAATAACACAACACTGTAAAATAAAAGAAGCCCAGCAAAAAAAAGAAGAGACACATACTAAAGGGAAAAGAGCCTAGTTTTAAGACCTTTCCTGAAGGTCAGCAGATTGGAAGTGCTGCGTAGTGCCAAGGGCAAGGTATTCCAGAGCTGTGGCGCCAACAGCCTGAAGGAACGACCTCCCACACGGGCCCTTTTAACGCGAGGAACCACAGCAAGGAGCAGTGATTCTGATCTCAAAAATCGGGCCGGGCGGTAGAAGGCAAGCCTTTTTTGAAGATATTTTGCTCCTGAGGCATGGAGAGCTTTGTGGGCCAAGGTCAAGGCCTTAAAAACTATTTGCTTCCGGATAGGCAGCCAATGGAGCGACTGCAGCAGGCTGGAGACTCTGGCTCGCTTGTTGAGGCCATAAATGGCCCGTGCGGCCGCGTTCTGGACCACCTGCAACCGTTGCAGGAGATACTCTGGCAGGCCAAGATATAGGACGTTGGAATAGTCCAATCTTGAACCAATTAGGGCCTGCACAGTAGTCCTTCTATGGTCTTCTGAGAGCAGCGGAAGGAACTTACGGAGCATCCTAAGGAGGCCAAAGCATGTTCCTGTGAGACCGAGGATCTGGGATCTCAATGTCAGACCATTATCGATCTTGACCCCCAGATTCTTCGCTAGCTGGGACGACTGTGCTGGAGGGAACATATTAACCGGCCACCATTTCTTCCAGTCTGGGTCCGATGGGCAGCCGAAGAAGAGTACCTCAGATTTATCTGAGTTGCATTTGAGGCTGTTCAGCTGGAACCATTTGAAAACAGCCCCAAGACACCCACGGATACTTTCTCCATCAAACTCTTCTCCTTTCCCGCACGTAAAGAGGAGCTGGGTATTGTCGGCATAGGATACGATCTGGGCCCAAATAGACTCCGCCAATGCCGCCAGAGGGGTCATAAAGATGTTAAATAGAGTCGGACTCAACACAGAACCCTGCGGAACTCCGACTCCCAAAGGCGGCATCACGGCAGAGCTAGGAGAGGCCCAGACCGTTTGCCGACGGTCAGCCAAAAATGATCTAAACCAGCTGAACACCGTCCCCCTCAGACCGATCTCATAAAGTCTGGCGAGGAGCCCCTCATGGGGGACGGTGTCAAAAGCCGCCGACAGATCAAGCATGACAAGCATAGCTTTACCTCTCAGATCCAGTGCCTCTTTGATGGCTTCAGACACCTCCAAAAGCGCCGTCTCGGTGCTTAAATTGGGGCGGAAGCCAGATTGAGTGGAGTGCAGAAGATTATGGGATTCCAAAAAATTGGAAAGCACAGCATGCACATGCTTCTCCAAGATCTTAGCCATTGCAGGAAGGAGAGAAATGGGCCTGTAATTGGCCAGAGCCTCAGGATCTAGGCCCGGCTTCTTAAGAAGGGGAATGATCATCGCCTGCTTCCAAGCCTGCGGGACCACCCCGCAGCTAAGGGAGAGATTCAGAAGTTGATTCACCAACGGGTTTACAACTTCCGCCATCTTCGCCAAAAATTTGGCCGGGCAAGGGTCAAGGGGCGACCCAGATTTAAGACTGGCCATAAGTACCAATGACGAGGAAGCTGGTATAGGCGGAAAGTCAGCCAAGACTGAGAGCGAAGGAGCCGATAAAACTGATCCGCCCTCAGAGCTGAGAGGTACTTCAACCACTCTCCCGGGAAGCGAGTCTTGGATCAGCTTTATCTTGGTTGTAAAGAAGTTGGCAAGGGCCGACACCCACGTCTCGGACGGAGCCGCCTGGGTCGAATTAGAACGTGGGGCCGTAAATTCCCTAACAATCGTGAAAATCTCCTTACATGAATTAGAAGCAGCCTCTATCCTCCTCGCGAAGTAGCCCTTCTTTTCAAGAAGGATCTCCCGCTGGTAAGCTTTTACCACTGTCCTATACGCAGTCTTGGCTGCGGAATCATACTGTGAGCGCCAAGCCCTTTCAGCCACCTTGCACTGCCGTCGAGAAGCCGACAGTGCTTCAGTAAACCAGGGGCCAGACACCCGTTTAGATATAGTACGGGGGGCCATCACAGGGGCTAGATCATTCAGCCTGTCCGTCAGCCATGCGTGCAGAGACTCTAGATCCCTATCCAGGTCTCCTGAAAGAGGGCAGGGATGGTCGAGAGATGCCTGTGCCAGCATCTCTGGAGTCACCCGATGAAGTGCCCTACATGCGGGACCCTGATGCCTAAGGGCAGTGCTTGATGATTTCTTTCTGCCGGGCACATAAAATTTGGCCAGCCTGTGATCTGACCAGAGCACCGGCAGAAGAGCCCTCACCTCTATAGGGGACATGGAAAAGACCTGGTCCAGGGTGTGGCCCTTTTCATGCGTTGGTCCAGAGAGGTAGGGGGCAAGGCCAAAAGGGGCCGTGATATCGATCAATTTGATCGTATCAGGGTCCAGTCCCTCATCCATATGGACATTAAAATTCCCGGCCAGTACACAATGATCAGCTCTCAAAACCAGCGCCGAAATTACCGGCTGGAGCTCGTCAAAGAAGGATCCAGTCGGTCCCGGGGGCCTATAGACTAAGAGCCCTTTGAGAGATTGATGGGGTGCCAAATGTATAGAAAAGGCAAGGGATTCGGATCCTATAATAGCATCCATGGAAATAATGGAGCATGCAGCGAGTTTATTCACCACAATGGCCACACCCCCACCCCTTCCCTCCGATCTATCCTGCCTAAAAATATTGTAATCTGGGGGGATGGCTGTAGCAATGTCAGGATTCGACGAATCTCCTAACCATGTCTCTGTCAGCATCAGACAAAGCAGCTTTTCAGTGACCAGGAGATCGTAGATATCCTGAGCATGACTGCGCACTGATCTCGTATTTAAAAGCAGGCAGAGATGCTTCACACTATCCTCCTCCTTATTCCATATAGTGGCTGAAGCACTGCCGAGTGACCAACCGCACCCAGGGCAACGGTTCTTACCCCTATATCGACCAGGAAAGACTTTGTAGCAAGAGCAAAATACCTTTCCAATTTAGAGAACAGCAAATACTCAGCTTAAAAACAACGAAATCATGATGCAGTCACGATCCACAAAGCATCTACTCCTCTTATCACATATTGACTGTATCTTTGACCCTTAACAGTGCTTAGCAGCCTTTCGGTTTTGTTTGCGCTATATAAATACTGTGCACACATATACGTATCTAATGCACTAATATAGAAACAAATTGTTAACATTTGTTTGAACCTATAGGTTTAGGAGAGACCCATGCCAAACCTTTCAATCCAGTGTGACTAAAATAATGTATTTCCAGTTAATTGAAATTTAAAATATACATACTTATTTTATTAGTGTTCATATTTATGTTTTTGTTTTACTGATATCCATACCAAGAAAGTTGCTTCTTGCACAGTCGCTCAACAATAGTCAATATGATGTAATGTTCTGCAAATTAGGGGGGCCTCACACATTCCCTTTCAGCCCAGGGCCCCAAAAGTCCAAGGACCGGCCCTGACATGAGCGATAATGACAGCCTTATGTAGAATTAGTTTAACTGCAAGGTTACAATGGAGTGATGCTTCCGGTGCAATGTAAGCACACTACGCACCTTGCGTTGTCAGGGAAACAGATGCAGGAGAATGGAGAATAAAAGACAGAGTGCAAAGTTGATATGGTTCCACAGTGTGTGCATTAACACTGCATATTGCAGCTTTTGTTGCAAAGGAGACAGGAAAGTTGTATGGAGGAGCGGTATGCTACAAGATGATGCAGTTACAAAGAGCATACTGTTACACAGCCACACGCTGCATAAGATATACATCATATGGCCTTGTGAGGTAAGCAGTTCCTCTGTGTTAGAAATGGGGTTTCTGTTCGTCAGCCAGTATGCCCCTGTACAAGCTGGAACCCTCAAATAATCAACCAATCAATCAATCAGGGTTGGTACAGCGCAACTACTCACCCATGAGGGTCTCAAGGCGCTGGGCGGGAGGGGAGGCGGCTCCATTGAGAGCTGGTGTCACCCGAAAAACCAGGTCTTGAGGTCCTTTCTGAACTGGGGCAATGTGGGAAGCTGCCGGAGGTAGAGGGGGATGGTATTCCAGGTTTCGGCTGCGAGGTAGGAGAAGGACACTCCTCCAGTTCAATTCTTGCTGATATGTGGGACCGTGGCCAGTGAGAGCTGGGCTGATCGGAGTTGTCTTTTGGATGCGTGGAAGGAGAGGCGACTGATCAGGTATGCGGGTCCAGTGTTGTGAAGGAGTTTGAAGGTTATTCTTCTTTTGACTGGAAGCCAGTGGAGATCGTGGAGGTGTTGGGTGGTGTGATTGCATTAGGGGATGTCGAGGATGAGTCTGACTGCAGTGTTCTGGACAGTCTTGAGTTTGCGAAGGAGTTTCTTTTTTATTCCGGCATATAGATAGTTGTGGTAGTTCAGTCTGCTGCTGATGAGTGCGTGCGTGACAGATTTCTGAATTAGTTTGGGATCCATCTAAAGGTCTTTTGAAGCATGCAGAGGGCGTTTAGCAGTTTGAGGCCACGGCGGTGATCTGGCATTACATTGTGAGTTATGAGTCTAGTATGTTGCTGAGTTTTTGTTAATGCTCCATCGGGTGGGGGGATTTCCAAGGGCGGAGGGCCACCAGGAGTCGTTCCATGCGGTGGGGTGGAGCCAAGGATGAGGACTTCTGTGTTTTCTGAGTTGAGTTTCAGGCAGCTGTTCTTCATCCAGGTGGCGACGGCTTTCATCCCTTCTTGGAAGTTTTGTCTGGTAATGTTGGGTTAATTGGTGAGGGAAAGGATCAGCTGGGTGTCGTCGAGGTATGAGACGATATTGAGCCAGTAGATCCTGAAGTTGGCTGCGAGAGATGCCATGTAGACGTTAAAGAGCATGGGGCTGAAGGAGGTGCTCTGGGGCACTTCCCAGTTGGTCTCTGTCGGTTCTGAGAGGTAGGGAGGGAGTGTGACCCGCTGAGTTCTGCCGGTGAGGAAGGAGTGGATCCAGCTGAGGGCCTTACAATGGATGCCGGTATTGTGGAGTCTGGTGGTTAGGTTGTGGTAGGTGCTCATTCTAGTCAGGATGTGTAAAATACACATCTAAGTTTACCTGTGTACAATCTCTTGTAGCTAGGCACAGAGCAGTCAGGCTACCCTACGGAGGCAAAGTGTAAAGAATTTGTGAAAACGTAGAGTAACACAGTGAAAACACCACAAAAGTATTCCATACCAGTTTTGAAAAATAGCCAATATTTATCTAATGAAAACAAGACCAATACGATAAAAATCCAACATACACAAGGGAAGATATGACTTTCTTAAGAATAAAGCAAAAATACAGTTCCTTGAAGTAGATAGTCCAACTGGTGCTATCGTGGCATTGTGACAAAAAAAATCCACAGTTCAGTCCATCCTTGATGGAGTTGAGGTGCGGCTATTGGGAAGGACCCGTAAACAGTACCTTGGAAATAAAATAGGCCTTGGTGACCTTGCGGTGAAGTACGGCGGTGAAATCTTGCTGGCATCGGTGCCACAAGTCCATGAGTCCTTGAAGTCACACGCATTGCACATCGATCTCAGTGTGATTGATGTCAGGAGCACTGATGGCGGCAGTGCCAGGACTGGGTGTTGTTGCAGGCAGTACAACATGCTTGCCACAATGCGCAGTATGTGGCTTCCGTACAGACAGTAGTGTTGGTTGATGATGACAGAGTTAACAGTGCTGTCATCGACAAACCAGGGGTGGTGGTGTTGTTGAGGGCAGTGACCACAGCTGTGCGGGCAGTGGAGTCGGTGACGGCGCAAAGCATCATCATAGGTGAGACCAGGGCTGTGGTGTTGTCAGAGTCGGTGTCCACGGCCACGGTTTAGGCAGCAATGTCTTGAACATGATTCATTGTCGGTGAGACCAGGGCTGTGGTATCATCGAGGTCAGTACTACGCTCCCCCAGCGAGTGCTGACCACAGCGTTGGTACAGACAACATGGTCGGTGTCGGCATCGTGAATGATTTTCTTGAGGTGACAGCCCAGCAAAAACCTCCGTTGGCCCAGAACTGGAATAGGCACCACTTGGCAGGTTCAAGACTTCTAGCAATGGAGTCCAGGTGCTGTAGAAGAGGTCTTTGACATCCCTGAAACTTCCAATAGGAGGCTAGCACACACAAGCCCTTGGAGAACTTGGAAAGTAGGATTCCAGACAGCAATTTCCAGTTCTTTCACTGTCTAAGACAGAAGCAGCAACTGTAGAACAGCACAGCAAAGCAACACGATGGTAAAGCAAGAAAATGCCCACTTTCTAAAAGTGACCTTTTCAAACACACAATTTAAAAACCAGCTTCACTAAAAGATGTAATTTTAAATGCTGAGGTCAGGGAATCCAAACTACAAATCCCTATCTCTTCACAATTGAAAGTTAAACTTGTAAGATATTGCAAGGCAGCTCCAGTGATAACCTATGGGAGAGATAGTCCTTGCAATAGTGAAAAATGTAGATGGCAGTATTTCACATGAACATGTAAAACACACCAGAACATGTCCTACTTTTCACATACAATGCACCCTGCTCATGAGGATACCTGGGGCCTACCTTAGGGGTGTCTTACATGTAATAAAAGGGAAGGTTTGGCCCTGGCAAGTGGGTGCACTTGCCCGGTCGACATGGCAGTTTAAAACTGTACTTGCAGACACTGTAGTCGCAGGCCTGAGACATGTTTGTAGGGCTACTCATGAGGGTGGCACAATCAGTGCTGTAGGACCACTACTAGCATTTATTTACAGACCCTGGGCACACAGAATGCACTTTACTAGGGGCTTACCAGTAAATCTGATATGCCAATGATGGATAAACCAATCACAATCATAATTTACACAGAGACCATATGCACTTTAGCACTGATTAGTAGTGGTAAGTGCCCAACAAAAACAGGTCAGAAAAAATAGGAGCAAGTAGGCAAAAGGTTTGGGGATAACCCTGCAAAAAAGGGCCAGGTTCAATACTCGGACTATGAAAATATAACCTGGAGAGAAGGTTCACAGACTCAGCCAACCAATTAACAAGAAAAACCTTTGATCCTTGTCTGTTGGCATGGCAAATACGCAATGTAATGTGAAAGACTTGGATATGTTCAATCGTCTGATGATGGTATGGTGTTCATGCATCCTTGCTCCGCAGACACCAGATTCTAGCCACTTATTGTCAAATGTGTTGAGTGCTCTCCGATTGAAGGGACAACTGACCATTGAGTTGAATGTCAAAAGGTTGTTTCTTTCTTAGAGACGCTTTATCCACTGATCTCCCTTGGCTGTCATCCTCTGGCAAGTAAACATGCATACCAGAATTTTTACACAACAATCCAATCCAAATTCCACCTGAAATGATGGACTGCTAACCAGAATACATTGTGCTTTATTTTATCATTAACTTTTCTTTTGCAATGAAAAATGCTAAAACTTCAACCCCAGGGCTTGGGATGGTCTATTGTAGTTCACCAGAGGTGCAAACCCAGACCTTGCACAAAGACTCAGAGTCCAGACTTTGAGACCGCAACAGTTACACTGCACAAATAAATGACCCTCCTGTAGGTCGACAGAGCCTGGGGTAGCGACACAACATATTTCCTGAGTTTGTTACTGGGCTAACAGACTCTAGAACATGACTCCTGTACTAATGACTGGCCCCAAGGGTCAGCATCACCCTTATCGACAGACATATTTCAATGCAAAAATGAATGAATGAATCACATATTTGTGAAGCACCAACCTATGACAAAAGGCTTCACGGCACCATAGTATCCAATACAAATAGAAGAAACTACCAAGGAAATTCCACTTGGCAGAATACGAGAGTCTTGAGCATTTTTCTCAATAATGTAAAATTCTCAATTTGTCGAGACGTCAGCGAAAGGGGCCAAGACAGAACGTGCTCTGATACCGGTTCTAGACTTTGCAAAACGTGGTGTCATGAGAAGTACTATGTTCTCAGATCTTAAGAATGTGCTGGTCTTGTATTTGGGGAGACAACTTTACTGTAGAAGCAGAGCGGTTTTCATTTAATCTGCGGCCTAATAAGGAGCCAGTGGACAGATTTTAGTGCATCTAATTTCTTTTTATATTTACATAGATTACAGACCTCCCTTACTGTCCAATTTTAGAAGTGTGGTGTTCATCGTCTGAGGCAGACCCAAATAGCAAGCATTCGTATAGGTAATCCGTGACGTAATTACATTTTTAGCCAAATTCTAGAGTCTTTTGGAATAAAAGAAACTATTTTGTTTAGCACCTTGACTGCAAAAAAGCAGGCTGAGGCAGCCTTGTTCAGTAGAAGCAAGACTCTAAGGTCTTTGTCCAGAGGGAATACTAGACACTTAAGCTTCTCAGACACCTCAGGCAACGGGCCCAAAGGTTTAGGCCATGATCATTCCAACAATTGATTCGAGATGGTCAGTTGGAGAACATTCAGATTCATCCAGTTCCAGGCTGGTGTTAGGCATCTCTTCAGTTCCTCCTTTAACATGTCCACAGGCTTGTTAAACCACAGAAGAACGATCTGTGTGTCATTGGCATAGAAAATGGTTGCAAAGATAAGGGGGTGGATTTACAAGCCCCTGGCGCCACTTTTGCGTCACTTTTCCCTTGATAAAAGTGACGCAAAAGTGGCGCAAGGGGCTTGTAAACTGCCTGAAGGTGTCTAACAATTGCACCGTAAGAGACTTTCCTTCAAGCCAAGAGGTGCGCTATATTAGCTGATGATTTAATGTATAGGTTGGATCCAAATGCACAGAGAGGTTGCTAACTCTGTTACTCGTTTCTGCACTTTAGTCAGTTTTATTCAGTTAATATTTTATGTCATTGCCTTCCATTAAGTGTGAGAGTTCTGAATCCCAGATGGTTTAGGTATATATTTCTTGCCAGGTTCCTGAGCCGGGTGTGTATTGCTGTGGGCCATTCTTCAATACATGTGTTTTACTGCGTTCGTCATGATCTTCTGTGTTTATCTGGAGAAGGACTGGTCGATGTTTCACTTTATCTGGACTACCCTGATCCTCTGTAGCTGTATTCAAGAGATTCTGTAGTGGAACAGTGGGTTTTCCCGCTACTCCATTCAACCCCACAGTGGATTGGAATCACACCAAAGTGAGCCACGTGACTCGAGCACCGACTGACCGCGAGGCATCAGGCCACCTTGGAAAGTGAGATGGTGGCCACTGCTGTGCAACTTGCAGGTTCCCAGTGCCATACGCTGTCCACTAGACCCCCAGACTTTCTTACCCCAGAATACAAGCTACAAATTGCTCCTTCGGTCTGCAGTTTTTCCTCCCAGAGGCCCTGTATGCTTGAATCACTCTCTTGCAGTTCTACACTCCTTCCTCACAGGCTTTCCCCATACCTGAATCTCTCTCTTGCAGTCTGCACGCCTTCCCAATAGCCCCCTCCCTAATTGAGTGTCTCTTTCTCCAGTCTGCACTCTTTCTTCCCAGGCACTGTCCACTCTTGACCATCTCTCTTGCACTCTACCCTCCTTCTTGCCTTGTCTTCTCTATACTTCAGTCTCTCGCTTTCACTCTGCATTCCCTCCTCCCAGCCCCCCATGTCTGCGTCTATCTCTTGTATTCTGCAGTCCGTCTTCGGAGGCCTCTTCCATGCTTGAATCGAACTCTTACAGTCTCCACTCTTCAGTAGTCGCTCCTTCACACTGCGACATCTCTCTTGCAGCCTGCATTCCTTCCAGGACTACTTCATACATGAATGTATTTCTTGCATACAGGCCCCTCTATGCCGGAGTATTTCTCTTGCAGTCTGCACTGCTTCCTCCCAGGCCTTTTAACACCCGAAGCTCTCTCATGCACTCTGGATTCCTAGGCCCCCATACCTCAGTTTCATTTGCAGTGCAAACTCCTTTCTCCCAGGCCAATACCACATTTGAACCTCTCTCGTGCAATCTGCACTCCTTCCTACCATGTCCCTCAAAACTTGAATCTCTCTCTAGCAGTCTACAGAGCTTCCTCAGGGCCCCCATACTTGACTCTCTCTCATGCAGTCCGCACTCCTTGCGCTGAGCCCACATACTTGAATCTCCCGCCTGCAGTCCGCACTCCTTCCGCTGAGCCCCCATACTTGAATCTCTCTCATGCAGTCCATACTCCTTCCGCTGAGCCGCCATGCTTGAATCTCTCATGCAGTCCGCACTCCTTCGACTGAGCTCCCATACTTGAATCTCTCATCAAGTCTGCACTCCTTCTGCTGATCCCCCATACTTGAACCTCTCCCCTATAGTCGACACTCCTTTCGCTGAGCCCTCTATACTTGAATCTCTCTCATGCAGTCCACATACCTACCGTTGAGCCCCCATACTTGAATCTCTCTCCTGCAGGCCACTCTCCTTCCACTGAGCCCCCCATACTTGAGTCTCTCTCCCAGGGCCGGACTGGGAACCAAAACCAGCCCTGGCAAAGTGCTTGGCCGGCCCCCGGGGGGGAGGTTGGGGGTGCGACCGAGCTCTTTGCCGGGGCCGGTTGTTGGCCGGTTTTGTTACAGGGCCCCAAAACCGGCCCCCACCCTTTCGGCGTACCGGGGAATTGCATGGTGCCCACAACGGCCAGTCCGGCCCTGCTCGCTTCTGCAGTGGCACTCCTCTCGCTGATCACCCCATACTTGACTTTCCCTCCTGCAGTCTGAACTCCTTCTGCTGAGCCCTCTATACTTGAATCTCCCTCCTGCAGTCCGCACTCGTTCCGCTGAGCCCCCATACTTGAGTCTCCCTCCTGCAGTCTGCACTCCTTATGCTGGGCCCCCATACTTGAATCTCCCTCCTGCAGTCCGCACTCCTTTTGCTGAGCTCCCCATACTTGAATCTTCCTCCTGCAGTCCACACTCCTACCACTGAGCCCCCCATACTCGAATCTCCCTCCTGCAGTCCGCACTCCTTCTGCTGAGCCCCCCATACGAATCTCTCTCATGCAGTCCACATTCCTATCGCTAAGCCCCCCATACTTGAATCTTTCTCCTGCAGGCCATTCTCCTTCTACTGAGCCGACATAATTGAATATCCCTTCTGCAGTACGCACTCTTTTCACTGAGGCCCCAATACTTGAATCTCTCTCATGCAGTCTACATTCCTACTGCTGAGCCCCCACACTTAAATCTCTATCCCGCAGGCCACTCTCCTTCCACTGAGCCCCCCATACTTGAGTCTCTCTCCTGCATTCCACACTCATTTCGCTGAGCCCCCATACTTGAATCTCTCTCATACAGTCCACATTCCTACCGCTAAGCTCCTCATACTTGAATCTCTCTCCTGCAGGCCACTCTCCTTCTGCTGAGCGTCCATACTTGAATATCCCTCTTGCAGTACGCACTCTTTCTGCTGAGCCCCCCAAACTTGAATCTCCCTCCTGCAGTCCGCACTCCCTTCGCTGAGCCCCCCTTACTTGAATCTCTCTCATGCAGGCCACTCTCCTTCCACTGAGCCCCCCATACTTGAATCTCCCTCCTGCAGTCCGCACTCCTTTCGCAGAGCCCCATACTTTAATCCCTCTCATGCAGTCCGCACTGTCCGCTGAGCCCCCATACTTGAATCTCTCTCATGCAGTCTGCACTCCTACTGCTGAGCCCCCATATTTGAATCTCCCTGCTGCAGTCCGCACTCCTTCCGGCTGAGCCCCCCATACTTAAGTCTCTCTCCTGCAGTCCACACTCCTTTCGCTGATCCCCCCATACTTGAATCTCTCTCATGCAATCCGCACTCCTTCCGCTGAGACCCCCATACTTGAATCTCTCTCATGCAGTCCGTACTCCTACCTCTGAGCCTCCATACTTGAATCTCCCTGCTGCAGTCCGCACTCCTTCCGCTGAGCCCCGATGCTTCAATCTCTCTTATGCCGTCTGCACTCCTTCCGCTGAGCCCCCATACTTAAGTCTCTCTCCTGCAGTCCATACTCCTTTCGCTGATCCCCCATACTTGAATCTCTCTCATGCAGTCTGCACTCCTTCCGCTGTGCCCCCATACTTGAATCTCTCTCATGCAGTCCATACTCCTTCCGCTGAGCCCCCATGCTTGAATCTCTCATGCAGTCCGTACTCCTTCGGCTGAGCTCCCATACTTGAATCTCTCATCCAGTCTGCACTCCTTCTGCTGATCCCCCCATACTTGAACCTCTCCCCTATAGTCGACACTCCTTTCGCTGAGCCCTCTATACTTAAATCTCTCTCATGCAGTCCACATACCTACCGTTGAGCCCCCATACTTGAATCTCTCTCCTGCAGGCCACTCTCCTTCCACTGAGCCCCCCATACTTGAGTCTCTCTCCCAGGGCCGGACTGGGAACCAAAACCAGCCCTGGCAAAGTGCTCGGCCAGCCCCCGGGGGGGAGGTTGGGGGTGCGACTGAGCTCTTTGCCGGGGCCCGTTGTTGGCCGGTTTTGTTACAGGGCCCCAAAACCGGCCCCCACCCTTTCGGCGTACCGGGGAATTGCATGGGGCCCACAACGGCCAGTCCGGCCCTGCTCGCTTCTGCAGTGGCACTCCTCTCGCTGATCACCCCATACTTGACTTTCCCTCCTGCAGTCTGAACTCCTTCTGCTGAGCCCTCTATACTTTAATCTCCCTCCTGCAGTCCGCACTCGTTCCGCTGAGCCCCCATACTTGAGTCTCCCTCCTGCAGTCTGCACTCCTTATGCTGGGCCCCCATACTTGAATCTCCCTCCTGCAGTCCGCACTCCTTTTGCTGAGCTCCCCATACTTGAATCTTCCTCCTGCAGTCCACACTCCTACCACTGAGCCCCCCATACTTGAATCTCCCTCCTGCAGTCCGCACTCCTTCTGCTGAGCCCCCCATACGAATCTCTCTCATGCAGTCCACATTCCTATCGCTAAGCCCCCCATACTTGAATCTTTCTCCTGCAGGCCATTCTCCTTCTACTGAGCCGACATAATTGAATATCCCTTCTGCAGTACGCACTCTTTTCACTGAGGCCCCAATACTTGAATCTCTCTCATGCAGTCTACATTCCTACTGCTGAGCCCCCACACTTAAATCTCTATCCCGCAGGCCACTCTCCTTCCACTGATCCCCCCATACTTGAGTCTCTCTCCTGCATTCCACACTCATTTTGCTGAGCCCCCCATACTTGAATCTCTCTCATACAGTCCACATTCCTACCGCTAAGCTCCTCATACTTGAATCTCTCTCCTGCAGGCCACTCTCCTTCTGCTGAGCGTCCATACTTGAATATCCCTCTTGCAGTACGCACTCTTTCTGCTGAGCCCCCCAAACTTGGATCTCCCTCCTGCAGTCCGCACTCCCTTCGCTGAGCCCCCCATACTTGAATCTCTCTCATGCAGGCCACTCTCCTTCCACTGAGCCCCCCATACTTGAGTCTCTCTCCTGCAGTCCGCACTCCTTTCACTGAGCCCCCCATACTTGAATCTCCCTCCTGCAGTCCGCACTCCTTTCGCAGAGCCCCATACTTGAATCCCTCTTATGCCGTCCGCACTCCTTCCGCTGAGCCCCCATACTTAAGTCTCTCTCCTGCAGTCCACACTACTTTCGCTGATCCCCCATACTTGAATGTCTCTCATGCAGTCCGCACTGTCCGCTGAGCCCCCATACTTGAATCTCTCTCATGCAGTCTGCACTCCTACTGCTGAGCCCCCATACTTGAATCTCCCTGCTGCAGTCCGCACTCCTTCCGCTGAGCCCCCCATACTTAAGTCTCTCTCCTGCAGTCCACACTCCTTTCGCTGATCCCCCCATACTTGAATCTCTCTCATGCAATCCGCACTCCTTCCGCTGAGACCCCCCATACTTGAATCTCTCTCATGCAGTCCGTACTCCTACCTCTGAGCCTCCATACTTGAATCTCCCTGCTGCAGTCCGCACTCCTTCCGCTGAGCCCCGATGCTTCAATCTCTCTTATGCCGTCTGCACTCCTTCCGCTGAGCCCCCATACTTAAGTCTCTCTCCTGCAGTCCATACTCCTTTCGCTGATCCCCCTTACTTGAATCTCTCTCATGCAGTCTGCACTCCTTCCGCTGTGCCCCCATACTTGAATCTCTCTCATGCAGTCCGCACTCCTACCGCTGAGCCCCCATACGTGAATCTCCCCGCTGCAGTCTGCACTCCTTCCGCTGAGCCCCCATGCTTGAATCTCTCTTATGCTGTCCGCACTCCTTTCGCTGAGCCCCCATACTTGAATCTCTCTTATGCCGTCCGCACTTCTTCTGCTGAGACCCCATACTTGAATCTGTCTCCTGCAGTCCGCACTCCTTCCGCTGAGCCCCCATGCTTGAATCTCTCTCCTGCAGTCCACGCTCCTTCCTCGTAGGACCCCATTATTGGATCTCTATCCTGCAGTCCGCACTCCTTTCCCTGAGCCCCCCATACTTGAATCTCCCTGCTGCAGTCCGCACTCCTTCCACTGAGCCACCCATACTTAAGTCTCTCTCCTGCAGTCCACACTCCTTTTGCTGATCCCCCATACTTGAATCTCTCTCATGCAATCCGCACTCCTTCCGCTGAGCCCCACCCATACTTGAATCTCTCTCATGCAGTCCATACTCCCACCTTTGAGCCTCCATACTTGAATCTCCCTGCTGCAGTCCGCACTCCTTCCGCTGAGCCCCGATGCTTCAATCTCTCTTATGCCGTCCGCACTCCTTCCGCTGAGCCCCCATACTTAAGTCTCTCTCCTGCAGTCCATACTCCTTTCGCTGATCCCCCATACTTGAATCTCTCTCATGCAGTCTGCACTCCTTCCGCTGAGCCCCCATACTTAAGTCTCTCTCCTGCAGTCCACACTACTTTCGCTGATCCCCCATACTTGAATGTCTCTCATGCAGTCCGCACTGTCCGCTGAGCCCCCATACTTGAATCTCTCTCATGCAGTCTGCACTCCTACTGCTGAGCCCCCATACTTGAATCTCCCTGCTGCAGTCCGCACTCCTTCCGCTGAGCCCCCCATACTTAAGTCTCTCTCCTGCAGTCCACACTCCTTTCGCTGATCCCCCCATACTTGAATCTCTCTCATGCAATCCGCACTCCTTCCGCTGAGACCCCCCATACTTGAATCTCTCTCATGCAGTCCGTACTCCTACCTCTGAGCCTCCATACTTGAATCTCCCTGCTGCAGTCCGCACTCCTTCCGCTGAGCCCCGATGCTTCAATCTCTCTTATGCCGTCTGCACTCCTTCCGCTGAGCCCCCATACTTAAGTCTCTCTCCTGCAGTCCATACTCCTTTCGCTGATCCCCCATACTTGAATCTCTGTCATGCAGTCTGCACTCCTTCCGCTGTGCCCCCATACTTGAATCTCTCTCATGCAGTCCGCACTCCTACCGCTGAGCCCCCATACGTGAATCTCCCCGCTGCAGTCTGCACTCCTTCCGCTGAGCCCCCATGCTTGAATCTCTCTTATGCTGTCTGCACTCCTTTCGCTGAGCCCCCATACTTGAATCTCTCTTATGCCGTCCGCACTTCTTCTGCTGAGACCCCCATACTTGAATCTGTCTCCTGCAGTCCGCACTCCTTCCGCTGAGCCCCCATGCTTGAATCTCTCTCCTGCAGTCCACGCTCCTTCCTCGTAGGACCCCATTATTGGATCTCTATCCTGCAGTCCGCACTCCTTTCCCTGAGCCCCCCATACTTGAATCTCCCTGCTGCAGTCCGCACTCCTTCCACTGAGCCACCCATACTTAAGTCTCTCTCCTGCAGTCCACACTCCTTTTGCTGATCCCCCATACTTGAATCTCTCTCATGCAATCCGCACTCCTTCCGCTGAGCCCCACCCATACTTGAATCTCTCTCATGCAGTCCATACTCCCACCTTTGAGCCTCCATACTTGAATCTCCCTGCTGCAGTCCGCACTCCTTCCGCTGAGCCCCGATGCTTCAATCTCTCTTATGCCGTCCGCACTCCTTCTGCTGAGCCCCCATACTTAAGTCTCTCTCCTGCAGTCCATACTCCTTTCGCTGATCCCCCATACTTGAATCTCTCTCATGCAGTCTGCACTCCTTCCGCTGTGCCCCCCATACTTGAATTTCTCTCATGCAGTCCGCACTCCTACCGCTGAGCCCCCATACTTGAATTTCCCCGCTGCAGTCTGCACTCCTTCCGCTGAGCCCCCATGCTTGAATCTCTCTTATGCTGTCCGCACTCCTTTCGCTGAGCCCCCATACTTGAATCTCTCTTATGCCGTCCGCATTTCTTCTGCTGAGACCCCCATACTTGAATCTATCTCCTGCAGTCCACACTCCTTCCACTGAGCCCCCCATTCTTGAATCTATCTCCTGCAGCCCAGACTCCTTCCACTGAGCTCCCCATACTTGAATCTCTCTCCTGCAGTCCACACTCCTTCTACTGAGCCCCCCATACTCCGGAATTTACCCAGATTTCTTAAAGAATACGCTGGTGAAGCCCCTGCTGAAAAAAGCAACCCTTGATAAGGCTGAATTAAAGAATTATAGGCCTATCGCAAGCCTCCCATTCCTAGCCAAGGTGATAGAAAAGGCCATGAATCATCAGCTGGTCGATCATCTAGAGACACATCTTCTCTTGGACGAATCGCAATTCGGTTTTCGAAGATACCATGGTACGGAAACCGCTTTAATTAAGGCCGCTGATGATATCAGGACCATCCGAGACCAGGGAGCAACAGCAGTGTTAGTACTGTTGGACTTATCAGTGGCTTTCGACACGGTCGACCATAAGATCTTGCTAGACCGTATCGAAAAGAAAGCCATTCTCCTTACCGCAAGAGATCTAATCGCATCCTTCTTGGCTGATAGATCGCAGGCAGTCACCTTGGGCCCATATCAATCAGTTAAGATGTCACTCCCGTGTGGGGTTCCTCAAGGCTCATCCCTAAGTCCGACACTATTCAACATATATGTGTCGGACCTTGCTAATGTCATCAAAGCATACGGGATGAGCATAACCTCATACGCTGATGACACACAACTAGTCTTAGCCATCAAAGACAATGGACCCGAGGTTGCGGAGCGCTTCCAACGCGGAATGTTAGCAATTGGAGAGTGGATGGCAGCGAACTGCCTGAAGCTTAACTCCGAAAAAACGGAGGTGCTTATCTTTGGACCTCTTCATCCCGACTGGTCAGCAACCTGGTGGCCGGCAGCCCTAGGTGACCCCCCCAGGTCTGCCCTTAAGGTCAGGAATCTGGGAGTAATTTTCGATGGTGACCTTAACTTTTTAGCTCATGCAAATAAGGTAGCGGCTACAGCCCATCATAAGTTAAGGTTGATCAGGAAAATTCTTCAGTTTTTGCCTGATTCTGCCGCCAAAACCCTGGTTACTTCCTTAGTGCTATCGTCCCTCGATTATTGTAATGGACTATTTTTAAACGCTCAGATAAGGGTCACCACTAAGCTTCAGACATTTCAGAACGCAGCAGCACGTCTGCTGTCGGGAACACCTAAGTTCTCGTCCATATCCGATACCATCCGGAAATATCACTGGTTGACTATCTGTAATCGTATCAAATTCAAGTCCCTGTGCATAGTATATAATATAAAGCACACAATGATCTAGGCCCACAATTTTTTAAGGATCAGTTTAGACCTTATAAACCGGCCAGACAGCTTCGATCGGCCAATCTTAACCAGCTTGTGACCCCACGATCAAAAACAGTTATGTGGGGGGACAGTCGTTTTTCAGTCGCCGCATCGAAGCTATGGAACTCTTTGCCGCAGCACATCAGGACCTGCTCTTCCCTGCTCCAATTCCGTAAGGGATTGAAGACGTGGTTCTTCGATCAATAATCAATCAGCACCCTATGAGCCTTCCAAGAAGAATTAGTGAATTATCTAGCGCCGAGACGCCTACGGGTATTCGCCGCGCTTAACAGATGGCAAAAATAAAATAAAATAAATAAATGCAGTCCGTACTCCTACCGCTGAGCCTCCATACTTGAATCTCCCTGCTGCAGTCCGCACTCCTTCCGCTGAGCCCCGATGCTTCAATCTCTCTTATGCCGTCCGCACTCCTTCCGCTGAGCCCCCATACTTAAGTCTCTCTCATGCAGTCTGCACTCCTTCCGCTGTTCCCCCATACTTGAATCTCTCTCATGCAGTCCGCACTCCTACCGCTGAGCCCCCATACTTGAATCTCCCCGCTGCAGTCTGCACTCCTTCCGCTGAGCCCCCATGCTTGAATCTCTCTTATGTTGTCCGCACTCCTTTCGCTGAGCCCCATACTTTAATCTCTCTTATGCCATCCGCACTTCTTCTGCTGAGACCCCCATACTTGAATCTATCTCCTGCAGTCCGCACTCCTTCTGCTGAGCCCCCATGCTTGAATCTCTCTCCTGCAGTCCACGCGCCTTCCTCGTAGGACCCCATTATTGAATCTCTATCTTGCAGTCCGCACTCCTTCCGTTGAGCCCCTCATACTTGAATCTCTCTCTTGCAGACCGCACACCTTCTTCTGAGCCCCCATACTTGAATCTCTCTCCTGCAGTCCACACTCCTTCCACTGAGCTCCCCATACTTGAATCTCTCTCCTGCAGTCCACACTCCTTCCGCTGAGCTCCCCATACTTGAATCTCTTTCCTGCAGTCCGCACTCCTTCCACTGAGCCCCCATACTCGAATCATCCTCCTGCAGTCCGTACTCCTTCCGCTGATCCCCCATACTTGAATCTCTCTCCTGCAGTCCACACTGCTTCCACGGAGCCCCCATGCTTGAATCTCTCTTATGCCGTCTGCACTTCTTCTGCTGAAACCCCCACACTTGAATCTCTCTCCTGCAGTCGAAGCCCCTTCCGCGTAGGCCCCCCATACTTAAATCTCTATCCTGCAGTCTGCACTTCTTCCGCTGAGCCCCTATGCTTAAATCTCTCTCTTGCAGTACGCACTCCTTTCGCTGAGCCCCCATACCTGAATCTCTCTCCTGCAGTCCACTCTCCTTCCACTGAGCCCCCCATACTTGAATCTCTCTCCTGCAGTCCACACTCCTTCCGCTGAGCCCCCATGCTTGAATCTCTGTCCTGCAGGCCACTCTGCTTCCTCCCAGCTCCCTCTATACCTGAATATCTCTTTTGCAATTCGTAGTTCCCTTTCTTTTCAGGTCCCACCATGCCTGACGGTCTCCCTTTACACCTCTCTGTGCAATTATCTTTGAAGATGTTTTTTAATTAAAGGAATAAACGAGCGCAGTGGGATCCCAGTCCACTGATGGGATGAGGCCTTCTGATGCACTTCCCTCCTCTGTTTTACTGCAGTCACAGCTGCGCTTCAGTGGGGGAAGATTTTCCAAAGGCGCATAATTTCATCTTTCACTCTCTCTACCTGTAATTTGTCCATTTTCTCTCCATGTGCTCTCTCTCTCTGGCACTTTATTGTTTTCTTGACTTTTTTCATCCCGCCCCCTCTTGCTTTCTTCTTTTCTTTACCCACCCCCCACGTTGTGCACCCCCTCTAGTCTGCAGCCTCTAATCCATCCCTCTCTGTCCATCTCTGAGTTGTATACTTTTAAATTAATCGGATATTTGTCTCTTATTCATCCTTCTGTCTAATTAGGGTGTGCGCCCTGAATATTGAAATCACAATTTCGATGGAACACGTTATTGAGGAACGAATATTGAAAGAAAAATATTGTCAGGTTAGGCTAGATGTTTTATACTTAATTCAACATATCTGCACCTCCCTGGTTCATATATCTTCAAGGTACGTAGATGTGGAGTTAGGAATAGTAAACCCATATTTCCCTATATGCTCTTATCTTTCAATATTTTATCCCTCAAAGAATGGCCTCGGTATTCCTGTACTGGGCTGACTTTTTTGCTACTGCACCCGGTGCGACACTCTTTTGTGGCACCCTCCATCCCCCATGACCACCATCCCCATGGATTCCTTCACTGTCATCCCCCAACAGTGCCCCTCATCTCTCCATAGCCTCTCTCTCACATACATTCCATTTGTTTTATAGGGCTACACACACACTATACAGAGACAATGAATTGTACGTGTGTAAATCAGGCTTTAGGACTTACTACATAAGACAAGGTGTAGGAATCAAATGTCATTCATACTGGTAGGCAGTATATTGTAAGAGTGTTTGGTTTGGAGAAGCACAAACGTTCAACAGTAATTGGGGTTGGCTTTGCTAAAAGGAATGTATTTCTACTCAAACAAGTTCTTTTAGCAACATTAGAATAGTGGAAAACTGTGTGGGAAAACACAATGTACTTACCTCTACCATGCCGTTTGCATGCCTCTTTGATGAGAGTTAATATGACACTGCTATAGTAGAATTGTACTTATGAACTGCAACTAACAAAATGATATCTGTGACAAAAGCAGGAACATACTGAGCTAGCTACATAATATACAGTCCTGTGATCTGTGTGGTACATTTTCTCTGCAGCAGGCATATTAACTTACCGTATACATTAATGTTCTACCCTTCTTTAAGATGAGCCAATACTGCCACTAGACACAACCCCAATCTCTCTTTAGCAAGAACATAAATCATCAGAGTTATTTTGAAAGTGTTATTGTTGCCTGAAAACAGCTGGATACACAAGGAACTTTGCAGCAGGTGCTTTTAAACCCATAAGTTATATCTTAACACAGCGCCCCATGAGCTCAACACTAGGTGAGCTTGGGTTCTTGTACCAGATATTGTCAGAGTTGATATTCAGACAGTCGCTGTTGACAGCTATTTTGTCCCATTAAATACAAGTGCCCCCTACACCCGTGCTGTCCCCTTGAACAGTGATTTCTAGATCATTTTTTCGTCTTATCATTCGCTGTCTCTTTAACGGGTGTCTTTCAGAATTTCTCTGCCTTTTGCCGTTTGACACAGGGCGGTTTAGAAAGCAGAAAATAACCTAATTTCCATGTAAATTCTTTGCTTCCTGCTTCGGTTTCGTGTCAGAACAGAAATGCCAAGAATGAAATCTCTGAAGCCGGCTGGCAGGATTATAGAGTATTACACCTGTCATTCCACTGAGGCCATGGCCAGCACAATGCAGGGGGTGAGAGTGCTTCTGGCAAAGAGCCCTAGCAGGCGCTTCCCGACAGCCCATGCGCCAACAGGTGTCTGATTGGTCACACTTAGTGATGGGATTGTACCGAAAGGACCACTAGATGGCCCTTTGACTCCCATCCAACAGCTCCACTTCCGTTTCCTGTGCCTTTGTTACATCAATTTCTCTGCAGTGATGATTGTATAAAATAAATAAATGAATATGTGTATGGGGGTTCTTTGGTTTTTCTCAGGGGCATGTCCTTGGCGTTGCTAAACGTGGGTATTGCCGAATATCATGGCTGCTTAATTTGGATTCCATCTCTTGACCCCCTCCTTTTACCTCCCTAGATTTCCTATTTCTTTATCTCACTTCCTGTTTCTTTATCTCAATCACGCAGAGTTTTTTCTCCTTGCTTTCTCCTTTTGTCACTTTTTATGTCTTTTTCCATTTTGCTGTGGGTGAAAGTCCACTGATGAAAAATGAGTACTGGTCAGCAAAAATGAACGTATGTTGGTATCGATATGATAGCGTAATTCTACTCAAAATGCAATGGAGTGCTGTACGCACACTCTCGGTAACCACCTGCACAAATTAAGCACTATCTCTATGAAAGTAAACAAGATGTGCAGTTCTGATATGCTGCAGGTATTTGGCATGTGAGTTGGCAATTATTTGTTTTGATTTGAGATTTGTGCAGTACTGTTGGATAGTACCCCAGAGTAGTAGATTCCTCCACTGCTGGTATGAAGATTCACTTGTTTCCATGCTCAACAGATTAGGATGGAGCGCGTTCAGACAGGGAGGGCGTCAGATTTGGGGGCTTTGGCACACGAACAAACATTTCCTTCAGGAGATGCTGATACAAATGGTAGCTGGGTCTGGTGGCTGAATGGACGAATGCGTCCACTGTAGGGGCGTATGTGCGATCTCATGGTCACGAGTACAAGGCCACTCAGCCTTTCATCCTTTTGAAGCCGATAAAATGAGTACCGTTGAGTAACAATAAACATCTGTTATTCAGTGCCAAGATACCCTTGGGTGAATGTACACTTTACCAATACACATGTTATGTTAAATGTAGTACACCAGGGGAGATGCCAAAATAAGTTCCTCGATATAAGATGAGTTGAAGCAGAATCCGGATGAGAACATTACCTGAACACTCTGATGTCAAGCTTGGTCCCCTGCACCAAGAGACTGTGTTGGAGGACGGCCTGTCTGCTAGTGCCCTCACTATGTCTGCATTACATATCTCCTAGAATGCCTAGAGGGAGCACATAATATACTGTCTTATTTTTGCAAAAGAGCTAAACAAACAATATATACTCGATGTTGGTAGGTTGACTAGGTTCAACGACCAAATCCACCTTTTCTTAAGCATGTCAAAGACACTTGCAGGGACCAACAGGAAAAAACCCATCAATAGATACCCAAGTCATAAAGTAAAATTTCACCCAACCTTTGTTGGCCAAGAGAAAAGTAGCAGGTGTCGGAATTTGTTACCAGCTAGGCCTGCAGAAAAGAAATAATTCTAAAGGTCATCTAAAAACTAGGCTCTCCCTGGTCCTCTGCCACCTGATAACAGCAGCCTTTAGGCAACGAATTTTACATTGTAATCAGAAAAAAATCAGACGTGATCAGTTTGCAAATTTTGACTCATGAGTTGTAAACCAGCCACCCTCAGGGACTTTCTGTTAACTGCATATGGCCAAAGGTTAAACAAGGTACTGCATAAAAAAGTCCCTTATAAATGTCAAGTAGCCATTAAAAATGTATCAAAAAGCCTCTGAGCTAAGAACCTTAAATAGAGTGTTTCTATCGTGTTCATAAACCAGCTCCAAGTAGTAACAATCACTGCCTGCCAGTTTGGTGAGAACAGCACTGTTTCCTCATGAGTGTAAATGCACAATGGCTAACCCCTGAGACAAGCTAAGAAACTGGGGCATGTCCTCCTCAACAACCTGGTCAATGTTGTGCAGCATGAGAGGTAAAGAGAAAACTCCTTTCACAAACAAAATTTCAAAGAATCCAATCTGCTATGTAAAATCTCCAATCGACAACTAAATTTGGTTTAGTTTGTTTATTGCAAACTCTGAAATGGCCTAATGTGCGCTAATCTAAGCATTATAGTATTAAAATACAAAGTATATAGGATTAAGCCAAATCTCCGGAACAGGTTTGACCTATTTAACAAAAAGAAGATGACGAGTACAGCCACATATGTTATCACATACAAAAATCTGCATTCCATTGCATCAAAGTTCCAATTTGAAACCCTACAAGTCCCTAACTACCTCTAAACTACCTTAAAATGAAAATCCTAACCTAAGGAAAGTTCAGTAAAGATGGAAAAGGTGTCAGCCATCAGAGTCTTCCAAGGAAGTAACTCTAATCGGGTCATGTAGCATACAGCAACAGAAGCCAACGATGAGGTCTGTACCTCAAGGTGTCAGCTGCACATAACTATGTTACAACATAAGCAATTGCTAAATGAAGGCGCCTCCCACAGTTCTATTAGTATTTTCCCATTACTCTAGCATCCTCTCTCTGCCTTCATCTTCACACGTTGAGATATTTTGTACGTCCTTGGTGCCTTCTCCTTCTCCCACGAGAACTCGTTCCCCATTTGTTATCCCATTTCTTCTTCTCATGTCTCTCTATTCACTAGGAACAATAACTCTCTCTCTCAACTGATTAAGGCTTGTGCACCTGCAGCGAGAACACAAGATACATGCAACATTTCCAATTGCAAGCAGAATATGAATTCAAACGCTTAGATGAAAAACACTTTGGAAATGTATTTCTGGCCTACAGTTAGGCTAAATTAAAAATGCACAGGTTACAATATGTGCGCCCTTCTACAAGCAAATAAGCCATACTTTTGGAATATATTTTAACCAGCATAAGTGTGCAAATCGTAAAATATTAGTGTCATAAGTGAAATATTAAACTAAATTAGCAAAACACATTTAGATTTTATCCCCTAAATATTAATGTACATTTTTGTCAGTTATGTTTCTGAAGTACACATGGTTTATGTTACTCATGAGGATACTTTGACATCTCATACTCCTCTTTCTTTTTTTCAAGTATTAGACACATAGAATATATGTGAGTGCAGGCTACTGGTGATTATAACACACTCATACTCTCAATTCAACAAGGGAGCCTCAACTACTCTCCTCCAAAGCCACCATTTTACACCTCCCTACAGGCATCTAGAAGCATTGGGGCTGGTTCAGATTATCTTTCTCGGCTAAAATCCAGGCATCTCCCACCTGCAAGGTACGTTTCACAAATTCTGGCCCTTGTAAGGTTGGCAAAGGATTCAGAGCAGTTATTTTACATTGTCTTCTCATCGGAAGATTTCACAAATCTACACAGGCTGCATGGCCAAGCTTTACACATGCTGCTACTTCTAGATATTCCTTCCACCCCTTATTTCCAGGCATTATCGATATCATAGCACACATTATTAGGTCCAGGGTTTATGCAGTTGTTAAATGCCTCTAAGTAGAAATATAGAGCCCTTGCAGCTGTACACATTTTATCTTCAACTAATTACCTAGTCAGAGAGTCAGTTTCAAGGTTCAGACATTTGGTCCTGTGAGTCTCACTGTAAAGCGCTCAGAAGTCATCCATACACTTCCTTTGGGCAGCAGGTCCATCAATGAGAGTCTAGCGACATCCCAAGTACATATCCCACCAGCCCTGTAAGTGGTAGACTTGTATCGTGCCTTGCTGCCAAACAGCACCATTGGCAACTCTCATCGTGACAAGTGTATCACAGAGGACCATCTCCACAGTAATCTACTGAAACACTTTACTCGTGGGTGGTGTAGGAGGCAAAGCCATGACTCTACTGCGTTTCTAGACTAAAGTAACACGTTTGAAAATACTGTTGAGATACAGTCTGAACCATGAGCTGATGGAAGAAGGTTTCCTGACTGATTTCTTCTCCATGGTACTGTTAATTTGAGCAGCAAGGAGGCTGGGAGCACTCTGTTAGCAGATGCAGTGTGCAGAGTCACACCAAAGCTACAGCCCAGACCACAATAATTGGATTCTTTGGCTTATGTAGAGCGAATGCAGCAAGGACATAGGCAGTGCAAGCTTCCTCAGCCCTTCAACCTTCCTCAACCCTTCAACTGAGAAGAGTTCTCCCACCATGGACCAGCTTATGAAATCTACTGGACTCTGAGACTAAGCATACTAGGTCAGACAGTTGGGAAAGAATGACAGACAACAGGTGGTGTATTCAGAGCTTTAGGTATGGCTCATACATTACTAACAGCCACCATATCTCCGTGAATCATGCCATTTTCTGTGCCAAAGCAGGAGCTTTCAACTCAAGCCAGTCCCTTCAAGAGCATAGCTCCATCAGTAGCCTAGGAGGTCACTTCCACCTGATTGGGAAGAGGAGCACAGGGGGAGAGGATAAAGGCCTTTCAAGTCCTTGCACCATATGCACTATTGGAGCTAGCATCTAACACCCGTCCAATGCTGTCTGTGCTGGAAGACTGCTCCTTTTTCTCCAGTTTGCAACAACAGGACCATTGAGATGAATAAGCCAATAGTTCAAGTGAAAGATAACGAACAAAACCTGTCCGATTATACTCTTTACCAGAGAATAGATGCATGACTGAGACGCTGGGAAAGGGACATGTGGAATCTGACTATATCCTAGACCAACAAATTGGAAGTCTTGGTGCCCCGGAGAAGTTTATACTTTTTTTCTTCATATTGGGCCAGAGCTGTCCTGCTTATGTGACCTATTAATGTCCACAGTTACTTGCTTCGAAGTACCTTCACTGCTATCATAGGGAAAACAAACTGAGATCATACCTAGCTCTGTGACTTCTGTAGCTTTGACCACCCCAAAACCATGTCTGTTACAGGTTTCGACTGTCAATAGGTGTATTATATTGAAAGCGGGTAAATTGAAGGCAGAATTAAATGTAAGTATCTTTGAGAAATCAGGTATTTGGTTGAGTGGGATGAAATCCTACTTAAGCAACAACCATAAACCTTGTCAGGCTGAATCACGAAAACCTACAAAATTAACCTGGTAGCTTGGCACAAAAGCTTAACTTAGAGCCAATGTGTAAAGCATCTATGAAGTACTTAAACAGTGATACAGTAAAAACACAGAACAAGAAAAATCCCACACCAATTTAGAAAAATAGAGTCATTTATTTTTAAACTGTAAGGGGAAAAATCATGCCTCAAAGATCACGGTACAAAATCAATAAAAACATTTATTAAAAAAAAAACAAAAGATCAAAGCACCAACCGTGTACATCTAGTCACGCAAGACCAGGGCAAAGTTAAAAGTCCCCGCCAACCTTCAACTTAGAAGAAATTTTGAAGAAAACTGTTGAGAAGGTAATGTTAATCGGGGCAAAGAAGCAGGCAGTGTCCAGGGAGAAGGCGTCATTGTCAGGGAGCCGCTAGGCGAAGTCACTGTGAAGAGTTCTTTGTTCTCACTTAATCTCCTGGGTGGCAAAATAAATGCTGCAGGCCCAATAGTAGCATTTAATTTACTTGCCCTGGGTATGGGTTCTGCTAATTTTTCTGCTGTCCGATTTACATTTTCTCCTTATTTTTCTGCCCTCTGTTTTGTCTTTGTCTGCTTGTTTCTTCCTACTGTTTCAAGACCTGGCTTTTCGAAAAAGACCTCACACCAAGTGCCCAGATACCCCCAGAGGAGACAATGCGGAGCTCTACAAATGCAGATTGATTAACTATCACATATAAGTAAATTAAATATGCCAATCAGGTGTAAACCAGTATTACTATGTTATAGGGAGTGAACACAAGCACTTCAGCAGTGATTAGTCATGTTGAAGTGTATAGTCCTAAGGCCAACCAAAACAAATTCAGCAAAATAGGAAGGGAGAAGGCAAAACGTTTGGGGGAAGATCACTCTAAGACTGACAGGTCTAACAGTATGTATGTAGGTATATGGTATTTCTATTGCATGTATCTAGACAAAAGACAGTGGAGCACTGTACATGGTTAAAGACAAGCATAAAGTCAATGAGTGAGAGGAGTTTGAGCTAGGCTGAGGGTGAGTAAGGTTTCATGATGTAATACTGAGATATGGACAGTGATGTGGGCTGCCCTGCATGAAAGTGGCACTTATGGGAAAAGTACAATTTCTATACAATATGTCCATTTTACTCAATTAAAGGCTTTAATGTTAATATTTCGGACTTTAAAATGTTCTACCTTTCAATACCCTACATTCTCAGTACTTATCCTGTTTGTACCTTACCTCAACAAGGACCACCCCATATTAGTGGCTAGTGCCGTCAGTGCAAAACTTGAGTACATTAAAGTACGCGACGTCGGCCTAGCAGTCATCAAAACTTACTCCTCCAACATATGCTGAAATCCATACATTGGTTTTCCCACCGTACACATAAATGTATCACGGAAAATCCCCAAAAATTCAGTGATAATGCCATCCATGACATAAGTGAGATTCTCCGCGCTCCACGTAAAACAATTGGAGATAGACATTCCTTGGTGGACAGATTACAGCTACTTAAAGAACTCACCAACCTTATAAAGGTAACTGAGCAGGATTCCGCAGAGCACCGCAAACAAATCTTTTGTGAACTTATGCATGCCCACCATGGCTAGGCAGGATTCACCATAGGGCTATTAATCTTTCAAGGGTGCACTATAGAAATGTTTTATTCATTCTTTAATATGATTATATGCTCTGATATTAATCAAATCAAACAAATTGAGATCCCAGTTTGCTTTTTTTCATGTGCCCCAGCATTATGTGCCATTGTGATTCCACTGTATATTCATGACGATCTGGCACATCTTTCTATACATGTAGCTTTGGTGTAAGCATCAAACATGTTGCTCCACAGCAAGTTATCTTACAGTAAGACCAATTTAACTTCACAAAATCAACAAAGAGGATGGTCTCTGAGCCATGAAGGTTTGTTAGCAGATTAATCAAAGGCACAAATATTAATCTTTAGTAAACCAGTCTATCAAATAGTCTTGTATATTGTGTATAAAATATATTATTCAATCTGAAGTTATATAATTATATATAATAATCTAGATACCAATGCAAATCATAACAATGTAAAGTATGCAGAACAAAGTTTCTATTGGGTCCATAAAGGAACTTCTTTATTCTAAATAAGCATCAAGAATATCAAGAGGAAATTCTTGTATGAGGAAGGTGTCAGTCTGACGTGAACCAAATTAAGGTTCATGGTGGAAAACTGAACGGGTCAAGAGTCAAGCCTAAGAACCAAAGATAGAAGCATTAGCAGAGTTAGGGGAAGGTCTTCCTTTAAAAAATTCTTTAGTTAACGTGCATATTGCATAAGCTAATGTGCACATTACGAATATATCACATGAAGCTTATGTATGTGTATATTTTGCCACATGTTTACACACAAATTAGTATTTTAACACAAATTAACATACGGTTAGTAGTGGTTATGGAGCACTAAATTCTGCTCCCCAAGTGGCTTCATAGAGTTTATATGCGGCATTTTGTCAAGTGAACTTAGCTTAGTGAACCTCGAGAAAGACAGTTTGAAAAAGAGAAAGCAGTGCATCATACTGTGTGCTTTGGCATCGTGGGCATGAGCAGTTCGATAATCTACTGTAGGAGAATGTGAAGCACAATGTACATGGAAGCACACTCCATACACAAGGTACATACAGGCAGAATGAGCACCAGGGGCTGAATCAAAGAAAGTGCCCCACAGGGACAACAAGCACATATGCCCACTTTGTGCACCCCTGGGGCACTTTGGTATTACAGAAGGGGCTGCAGCCGCTTGTCTATTGCACAGATGGTGCTAAAGGTGAGGCCAAAAAGGATGGGGCACTGTCAGTGCGCCCCCTGATGGCAGCCCTCTGAAGGGGGCAAGAGGGTCCCATGGACCACCCCAGACATCCCGTCGCAGGGGGGCGCAGTTACTCACTGCACCCGTCTGCAAGGGAATCTTTAATCACTTTTAAAAGTGCAGGCGGGTTGTAATTTGTACATTTAAACATGGAGCGGCTTAAAAGCAGCTGCTCCATATTTCACTTGAACGCGCTGCCCCTAGGGCACACTTTCCCTGTTTCCCTATTGAAAGGTGCACCGTGGCACAGACAGGAAAAGTGTGCCCTGTCTGTAAGGCCCCAGGTCTGTCTGATATACCATAAGTGTTGATAGTTTATTCCTGAAGCATATTTTACATACAAATAGATCGCCTCAGAAAAAGAAATTTGCAATTTGGTAAAATTGAAATTCTAGTATGTATTCAATATCATGTGTTCAAGGCCATTTCTTTAATAGCGCATTTTGAGTTTTATGTTTAAAGATTCCATAGAAACCGTGGGCAAAGGGAAGTGGGTAGCAGGGAACTAAAGAGAGGCAGATGAAAAATAGGGGGCGGAGATTACTAATTTCATTGACATATTTTTATTTTTAGGGATATGTGTTTCTTATTTGCTCATGATATGGCTACATGCTGGGATGTTCAATGTGGGGGAGCCCAAACTTCAAGTCTCTGTGAACTTAAGTGAATTTGACTGATTTGTTAAGAGTCACACTTCTGTTTAGTGTCACTGTACATCTTCATGAAACGAATGGAATTCCATCACATGTCTTCAAAATGATTACAGAAAACATGGACTAGTTGGAAATTACTATATGTCATTGGATTCCCTGAAATCTATGAACCTCTTCAGAATGAAAAACGTGTACTTGCGTGGGTGAATTGTTCAAAAGCCTTTATGTCATATGGTCAGCTTTCAATCAATTTTCTAAACATTCTTTGTTTTGGACAAAGAAGTGGGTAGGGAGCAGTTGGGACAGGGTGTGAGGCAAGTAATGTCAAAATTGGATTAGGTATGATATAAAATCGGCCAGATGCCAAAAAAAGGATTAAAACTGGTGCAGAAAGGACCCACTCACAATACATTGTGGAGGAGTGCCACCAACGGAGTTCCACTGAAAGATGCAGTCAGGTGCCTAGCACAGAAATTGTGTACGGCATAGGTATACCACAGGACTTGGGGACAACCTGTGTGAGACACATCTCTAATACAGATTGCCTCATGATGTCTAGAGACAATAAATCATTACAATATTCAGATCTGAGACTAGACTGAGTTGGACAGACATATTTTTTATATGATGTCTTTTTTATCTTTATAACTTATGTGTCCTAATATCCTCTGAATAGGTTTTTCTTCCCCTTCCTGCCTGTCTTCAGCTCAGCCCTTTTAATCTGCTTGTTCTCTTAGTTTTCCACCTCATCTTCATCATCCCTCTTTCTGATTCTTTAACAGCCTCATTCATTTTTCTTCTTTTTTTCCAGCCTCGTACTTTCTCTCTTAGCATTGCTTGACTTCACCATTCTCTCTTATTCCGCCCCCTCATTTATCCTTTTATTCACTCCTAGACTATTATAGTCCACTTCGGGCTCCACGCGAGGTAATCTTCTGGACTTTCTTCAAGAAATAAGGGAGAACTAGCCTTCTCTGTATCACAGGCTTGGCAGGTTAATTGTTTCCCTTTTCCTGTGGTATCCCATAGACAAATGCAAAACAGATTTAAAGCAGTTCTTCCACTATGATGGCATGGGGTTCGCTCAAGGGCTGGACCACTGCTCATCTCAGTGGGACAGGCACGCAGTTACGCCCCTTCCGGCAGCCTTCTACTGTGACTCTAGTCAGCAGCTGGTACTTAGTAGTAGTTGCACCGGCTGATTGATCCAGAAAGGGGTAAGAACTCAGCTTGATTCAGGTAATGATGTAGTCCCACTTTCTACCACCACAGTCAACAGCTGTTATGCAGAAGTACTAGCTGGTGGTAACAGTCATGTCAGCAGATAAACAGAGGCCACAATTCTTACGCTTCAATAGTACGCAGTGCTCTGCACTTACAATCACCATCAAATACAGCGCACAGTGAGCTTTGCATGGATGGTGTGGTTGGCATTGGGGAACAGGAAATCAAACCTGGTTCTTAAGGAGGAGTAGATGAGATCATTATCTGACATTGTATTGACTTACCCTTTCTTATTCTTCCTCAGGTGGTGGGTCAGATTGACCAGCTAACGTCAGACTTTGAATTCGACATGGAGCCAGATGACTGGACCACAGCCACGGTCAGCAGCACATCGAGCAGTGAGAAGGGCGGGTTCCTCTTTGATCTCAGCCACCTAGATTTCATGAGCTCCGACATCCTTTCTGACAGCTGGGAGTTCTGCTCTTTTCTGGAGGCCTCCACTCCATCGGACTCGGGTGATGGTTCAGGGGAGCAGCCAGGTCGCCCACCTGACTACCGACTAATGAACGGGGGATTGATCCCTAATGGGCCTGGGGTGGAGACCCCTGACTCCTCCAGTGAAGAGACCTTCAGCTCTATCCCCAACCATCGGCCTCCACAGAGGACTGCAGGCACTCGGGAGCGCGTACGCTTCAGTGATAAAGTGCTATACCATGCTCTTTGTTGTGATGATGATGAGGAGGACCCGGATCGGGATGCAAGTAATGATCAGGTAGTGGAGGCACCACTAAGATGCTGGGATAAGCAAGGTGTGGCAGCTTCACCTGGCATTCCCGTTGCCACTTCCAAGCTGCTGCGGCCTGCCTCAAAACAAATCCATGTCACCGGAGGGGTCCCTTACGTCACCAGTGGTCAGAGGAAGGTGACGAAGAACAGCAGCACGCAAACAGTCTTGGACAAGAGTACCCAGACAGTGCTGCCATATGTATCAGATAAACAGAAAGCAAAGGGCAAAAATTGAAGTCAAAAGAACACACACAAAAAACTAATTTATTAATATATGAACTTGCAGTTTAAAAATATTTAATTCATTTAAAATTTGGGAAAAGTATGTAACTACCTAATGTCACTTTTTTGAGGCTCAGGGAATTTTATGGTTTTACTGAATGGAAGATAAGGAAACAAAAATGTATGAATAGTCTATAGGATAAAGTTCTATGGTGCTGCAAAAGACCCCTCCAACCATGAGTCTACCGGGCTCTGGACTGAGTGCAGTGGTGGTCTGGTTTTGAAGTGGTGTGCTTCTGTGGGGTGAACGGTTGCCCTCTGCCGCTTCATCACAACCAGGATTTCCAGCAGCAGGCACATAACAAGAGGTGGGCAAGCCTGGCATGCAAGGGTGCTGGTTATGTTCTCCTAAGGTATTTCGACTGGACCTCTGCGGCCTCTCTGCATGGGATCCCGCACTCTTTGTCTCACATTGAGAATATGCTGTTGTCTTTTTTTTGTAGATTTGCAGATGCTGTTAGAACGTCTTAAAAATAAAGAAATATGCGCCCTTATCATATATATATCAACAAGTCTTGGATCTTGGATTTAACTGATTGGTGGTCTCAATGGTTTAGCGATGGTGTCTAGTAAAGAGTTATATGCTACTGGATGGGGATAGACAATTTCGAAGAGGGTTGTCAACATTTTATTGAAATCAGGTGCCTAACAATACCTATGCAGTGTTTCAGAGGTTACTGCACCAAACTCCTCACCAAGCTACACAGATAAACTAGTGGTACTCCAATCGACAATCAAGTATTGCAAATCTGAACAAGGAGTCCTGATGGTGCAGATCCAGAGAGGGAGATCAGGGAGAACAGACAGAACCAGGCATGAAAGTGACATGGAGGCAAGGAGGCAGGTAAGGAAGGTGTTCCCTTATATCCGGGACATAGAATAATAGAATAAAAAAATAGTGAGGACAGACTTAGGAAAGATGACAGAGAGGCAATAAAAGGGAAAATGGGTGGGAAAAATTCCTGTTTGCAGTCAAAAAATATGAAACAAAAGATTGGTGTTGCCAGAGTGTGCAAGAATAAGAAGTAAATTGCGTCATTGAAAGTGGTAAATAAGCATAAGACTGAATGGCTGCACCAAAACGTGCAGCTTCATCATTGCCATATCGGACTATCACACATTCAGTAGTCTGGCGTGAGTTCCCCATCTGAAGTATTGCGTTTTGTTCTAAAGACCCCATTTCTGGTGGCACTCGGAATGGTAGAATTCTTCAATTGGGCTTCCAAAATGGAGCATGGTTTGCACTATGCATCAAGCCTGTGTGTGTTGACACAAGTGGCTAGGATTTTCGGCACATCTGAGGGAAAGAAGAAGAAGCAAGATAGAGTAAAGGTGCAAATAAGTGATAGGAAATGTAGAATGCAGCTTTGCCAAGTAAACAACTAGCTTCTGACTCAGACAAGAAGGGATGTTTGTCAATGGAAACAATAAGAAAGAAAGTTAAGATGGGCACAAAGAGATACAGTCAAAGGTTTCTGTAGACCTACTAAAATCCCTGCAGCCAGATTCTCTCCATGGGAGTGCTACTGTAGTCTGCTGCTGAACATTTCAGATCAAATAGGAAAGCACTGCCCTTCAGGTGTTCAGATTTTAAACAAAAGTGCACAGCAAACATTCTTGCATCATTTTGATGAAATCCCTTTACGCTTTTCTAGCTACTTCGAGGACCAAAGGCACACCGTTCTTTTTAGGTGGTCTTTTCACGCCATGCACAGGACTTTGGACGCCATTATCGTTTGATTTGTTTCAACAGCCAAACCTTGCATGACATTTCAGAATTTTACAATTTCATGTGTTGCGCTTTAAATCCATCTCTTATAAGACGCAAATCGAGTCCATTTGATGACTTGTCAAGTACTGACGCAGCTATGTTAGAAGGAAAAACACCTCCCACAAAATGTATTACCAGCATCTGGAGCACATTTCTAAATACATCGAAAATCAGGCCCTTACTGTGCCTAACAATCAGCATAGATTGGTCATGCTTTTCAAGCTCTGGTGGAAAAGATTGTGCTCTTGACCTTCTCAAATCTGGATGGATGGCAAGCCGAGGCCCTTAATTTCTTTAAATCAACACTTATGGTGAAGGCCTGTCTCTTAACCATTCTAATAATCAGCGTGAATGAGAAGGCTCAATTGCGTTACTTAATTCATTTTAAAATAAGCTGATTACAAAAGAGAATGTTAAGCAGGAAAATAACACTGATCTGCAAAGAAAAACGAAAGGTATCTGAAACATGTGCTCATCTGATTGTGGAGAGAGTGAAACACTTATGCTCACAGGAGAGGGACTCTTCTCAAGCTCCCTATCAGAATGTTCCACTCCATTGAATCACATTGAAGGTGGGCACATATACATTCCAAAGTAGAATCCACTCAGAGTGGTGGTGATCCCTAACAAGATGGGGAACACACAGTGTTGTATAAATGCCCCTCACACACCAACAGGCCCCTTGGTGTCATGCTTCATCATCGGGGCCTTCGCACCCCTCTACGGGATGCGGCGTGCTACGACTCGCGAATACGCAGGAGCACTTGAAAGTGAACTATGTGAGGGGGTGTGTCTACAAAAGTGTGAGTGAGGTGAGGTGAAAAAATGGTTAAAAAATACCTGGCGCGTGGGTGAAACAAATTTATTAAATCCCCGGCTGGTATTATTAAAAAAGTGCAAAGCGTGGTTGAAAAAATACAAATTAAGGTATTACAACCACTGTGAAAAGTGTCAACATGTTTCGGAACTCAGAGGCTCCTTCTTCAGGACAAGGATAGCACTTACCCTCCCCTTACTCACATGTAAATGTAAAAGTGTAAAATTTAATTACAACAATGTGTAATGTACCTAACAATGTTATATATGTAGGTGGGTGTCGTTGCGCCCAATTGGCGATGAAAACTTAAAGTTCTCAAAAATAAGACCTCATGAGCCTGTGCGTGTTATTGGGGGATCCTTCCTTTCTGTTCAGAAAATGACGGTTACTGCAATGGCTAGTTGCCTGCCTTCCCTCAACGCGGCTCAACACTTCATCGGAGCCGCGTTGAGGGAAGGCAGGCAACTAGCCATTGCAGTAACCGTCATTTTCTGAACAGAAAGGAAGGATCCCCCAATAACACGCACAGGCTCATGAGGTCTTATTTTTGAGAACTTTAAGTTTTCATCGCCAATTGGGCGCAACGACACCCACCTACATATATAACATTGTTAGGTACATTACACATTGTTGTAATTAAATTTTACACTTTTACATTTACATGTGAGTAAGGGGAGGGTAAGTGCTATCCTTGTCCTGAAGAAGGAGCCTCTGAGTTCCGAAACATGTTGACACTTTTCACAGTGGTTGTAATACCTTAATTTGTATTTTTTCAACCACGCTTTGCACTTTTTTAATAATACCAGCCGGGGATTTAATACATTTGTTTCACCCACGCGCCAGGTATTTTTTAACCATTTTTTCACCTCACCTCACTCACACTTTTGTAGACACACCCCCTCACATAGTTCACTTTCAAGTGCTCCTGCGTATTCCCGAGTCGTAGCACGCCGCATCCCGTAGAGGGGTGCGAAGGCCCCGATGATGAAGCATGACACCAAGGGGCCTGTTGGTGTGTGAGGGGCATTTATACAACACTGTGTGTTCCCCATCTTGTTAGGGATCACCACCACTCTGAGTGGATTCTACTTTGTTTATTCATATAACTAGGGAGGCCGAATCCACTGACTCTCTCTCTCCCCCCTCTTGTTAAATTCTTGCACATATACATTCCACCATAGGTTTTTCGGACTGAATCTGGCATCATACCAGTATCCCACAATTAATGTCAACCACACATCAGGCTATATTTAAAGACCATCAATGTGTGGATTACACCTTCACAAGGCTCGCGTGAATCCCTTACTCCATTTTTCTGAGAAAATGAGTAATATTCGAAAACAGATCAAGCCCAAGGCAGTGCATGCAGCATGCAATTTCCTCTGCTATGTAACTGGGCTATTATGTCAACTCTTTTGAATTCACAGGTCTAAAAATAACTTGCTGTCCAATTTGAAATCTGGCTCATCTAGAGATCCCTGTTCCTTTTGTAGTTTACAACTGGTGTACTCCACTATTGTCATACCTGTAGGTGACATCCTTAATCATTCTATAACTCAAGGTATAGTTACCAACCCCCATCAGGCAGACAATGTTATGCAAGTCGTCAAAAATCAGGTGATGACCCCATGATACAATCCAATTTACGGTCCCGCTCTACTACAGCAGCAGCCTAAATAGTAAGAAGGCAAGGTTGCTAGGCAACTTTGTTCTGATCTCGAACCAGTTGGGTGCTTGCATGTTGCTCAGACCAGCGTATGTCCAGGTCTTGCAGAAGGTCAGTCGTTAGCTACTATGAACAATCTGCAGATGGAGAGCGTTGGCAGTGGTGTCAATGCTTTGATATTATCACCTCTGTCAATGGCCTGTGTCACAATTGACCACCTTACCCTTAGCTACAGATCACAGGAAATCGATCTATCCTGAATGACAACAAAGAGCCTCATGTCTTCTTAATGTAACCATGGCCAATGTTTCTCTGAATCTATCTCAGTGCTTCAGCCTCTTAGTTATTGTGGGCCTCATTTATGAAAAGTGACGCATCGCTGCGTGAAAACATTGATGCGTCACTTTTCATTGCGCCCCCCTTGCGACATGCTGGATGCGTCATAGTTACAGTATGACGCATCATGTCTCAAGGAGTTACAGATACGTCAGTATTTCTGACGTATCTGTAGGCACAAAAATGATGCATTGCTGGAGTGTGTCACGAAAGTGACATAACTCTATCAATGGGTCATTTCACATGGGCACGTCCCATTTCAAATGTGCCTGCATCAGTCTCACGCTTGCAGTGAGGCAGGTGTAAGATAATGACGCACGTCCTAGAAGTGACGCAGTGAAATCAGTGTAAAACAATGGGAGTCACTCTTAAAGTGGAAGTGTACCGAGTCCAAATTTTTATAAGGGGCACAGTTCAGTCAGAAAAGAATTGACAGGTTTTCATCGATATTGTAAGTGGGGTCTGGGAAACCTCACTAGTACACGTAGTCTGAAATGACTTCAGGAAGGACCTTAATACCTGGCTCTTTGACTGAACCACAGCGCCTCGACAGACCAGCAGCTCTCCCGCTCCAGTGCCTTGAGACCCTTACGGGTGAGTAGTCGAACTTTAAAAGCCACTGATTGATTGATTGATTGATTGAATTGAGAAGTTTGTCCAAAGAACAACTCTGCCTTAGGTTTGGGGTTTTAGCGAAGTCACCGATGTGTAAAGTTGCTGGGGCCAAGAAGGAAGTAAAACAAAATGCTTCAGGTGGCGAGAGGTATTCTTCTGGTACATTGCTCGGTTTCAGGTCATTGAACTCTCACTAGGGCTTCTCTCAGTCGATTCCTCTTCAGCTGGAGTGGAACTATTCTTTCTTGGCAGGCAGGTATCGCAGAGTGAAGCCAATCTAGGCTGAGTGGCTCTGGACAGCACCAGAGGGAGCTCAAAGCTAGGAGGTTTGTGGAAATGGAAAAAAACTTCAACTAAGTCATGGTGTTGTCAAAAGAGAAGGAGGTATTATATTCTCTGATTTGATGCAGTCACTTCACTTCCGTCTTCTAATGGGTCTCAGGTGTTTTCACCAGCTCCAATGATGGATCACTGGGAATCTGCCATAGAGGCTTTGCAGGCTTTGATTCCAGAAAATAAGGCAAGAAAATTAGGGTAGACGTCTCTCTTTCACGCCTCTTGTCCATTCCAAGCATAGACCAATAAGCAAACAGCTTTCATGTACAAGGAGTGGCTAAAGCAGTATCTGGCCACTCTTGTTTTCCAGGCATGCATATCTACCAGACTTACGTGGATTCTTGGCAACCTAGCATCACCAGCAAGCAGAGCACCCCACTGGCCCAGTGGTATGTTGGGCAGTAGACTGCTCCATCAGTGGCAAGTAAGTTCAGTACAGCAGAGACAGAGGCACAGGAAAGAGGAGCTCTTCCCATCTGCAAGGTTTAGGCAACAAGAAATCCCTCAAAAAATAATTTGACTTCAAAGTCTGTGAGTGCCAACTTGCCACAACACAGAGAAAAGCTACAATCCTCTCAGCGAAACTGTTAAGTCTTACTAACCATAACCTTTCTCTGATGGGGTCTACTTTCACCATTAGCAAAGCTTTGCCACAGACTGAACTCACACAACTCTGTTACAGCTGGCTAAAGACTACAGACCTGCCAACTTGAAACAAAAATATTGTGTAAGACGAGAAGGATGCAGGACCTGCTTCTCTATCTGTTAATGTATGACTAGTTGTGGAGAGCCCACGGAGTGGGCCGTGGCTCTGTGCCTGCACTGGTCTCCTCGAACTCAACAAACCCGAATGATTCTGAGGCTCCCTTCGATCTCCTGGGTGGGGCGGTTCCTCAGCAATGTTTGAGGAGCGTCGCCCCACTGGCTCAGAGCCACGAGCTGAAAAATAAAACGATATTTTAATATTGTTTTACTGTTCAGCTGCTGCCTTTGAGCCCGTGCTGTAAGCAGGGCTGGTCTGGGAACCAAAACCGTCCCAGGGAGAGGGTCAAGGGGGGGGGGGGGAATTGGGGGTGCCACCAAGCTCTTTGTCAGGGCCGGTTTTCGGCCGATTTTGTTACTGGGCCGATATGCTGCAAAAACGGCCCTGTAACAAAAACGCCCCCCAGGGGCCCAAAACCGGCCCCCACCCATGCGGCGCACCGGGGGATTGCCCGGTGCCCGCTACGGCCAGTCCGGCCCTGGCTGTAAGGAGGGGCCAGAGCCATTAGAAGGGGGAGGAGGACTGGTTCCCGCACTGTAAGTGCGAATGTGTGTTTGGCCGCCCTTCTCAGGCCGACCAAACACACATGTGCACTTAGGTTTTTCCAACCCAGCTGTATTGAACAACTGGGCTGGAGAAACAGCACAGACTCCCTGTCCTGGGTGGAGCGTGAAACAGCTCACTCAGGTCACTCCCCGCTCTGCTACATAGCACAGGGAGTCTGATGCTACCCCAGTGCCTGGTGGGAAAAGGAAGTAGGAAGAAGTCCACCAAGGCACAACGCAGGAGGCGGCCGGCAGCTCCAGGTACGTTTTTTAAAATTTGAATCATTATTAACCCCCCGCATTTTCCCTACCGCGCTCCATCCTGTACCCCCTCCACCCACTTCATCACATTTTTATGTGGCGGTCGCCATTGGTCCTGGGGATATTATAAAACCCCCTCTTCTTTGAGGAAGCTCGTCACACATAATGGAAATCCACTCTCAGTATGGGTTTCCAGCTCACTTTGTCTCCCACCATGTAATATCGTCTCCCACCGAGGTGACTGCGTGAAGGTGCGGATATCGTGTGACACATGGTAGGACTGTGTAAGTTGGCAAGTGTGAGACAATCCAAATCTCCCATTCTACTTCCCTCATTTATAAGATGACAGAAGGCTCCAGTTGTTTGAAATAGTTTATTACTTCTTTGCCTATGTTACGCTCACAGTAGCCAGCGCCAAGACACCTATGGGTATTCGAACACTTAACAAGTTCATTTAAAATAACATGTTCCATTTGTGCTTCAAAAGGACGGTGATTCATAAGGTAGAACAGGAGTGGCTCCCCACCTGCTGACCTCGCAGCAAATAGCCTGCGTTGTTCTTTCCAAATGATGACCATAGCACCTGTCCTCATTTGCATGTTAATGGATCTTCCCAGCCTAACTGGCAGTGTGAAATTCCACTTAGGCCTGTTCCAGGCAAGGTCAGCTACATATGTTCCACATAATAAAGACAGTGCCAGGCAAGCATTTCTATGCCGGGTTGGAGCTGACTAGATTAAAGTTAGATGTATCTTCTTTTAAAAGTCCAATTTGGCAGAAACATTTCACCAAAGTGTTTATTTATTAGTTGATTTATATATTTGTGATTTTATATAGCTCAGACTTAGCACAAAGACATTAGAGTGCTTTACAAGAGAGTAGGACGAATGTTCTGGTTACACATCGCAAAACAACCTATAAGTATCAGGAATACAAATTAACAGTTCTTCCCAGCAAGGGTGCTACAGGACAAGAAGCACTTAGCTAACAATCATAATAAAACCATGGTAAAACACCAAGGCCTAGATTTACTAGTGCTTTTGCTACGTTTGCAACACAAACTCAATCACAAGGGCATATTTACAAAGAACTGACGCAGCGCGACACTGCAAGCAATTTAGCATCGCATCGCAACGTCATTTAAAAACTCAAGGATGCGCAGTAGTCACAAGAACACGGTACACCCTTGTGTTTTCCCATTGCACTTGTGCTAAAATAGCTGCCAAGTGCCAACGCAGACACCCTTGCACCATGGTACAAGGGTGCCTGTGTTGCAGGGATGATTGTTTATGTGCAGGAAGGGCAGAATGCAGCAAACATAGAAAGAGCAAAAAACAAGGAGAAATAAAAGTATTTTTCCTCGTTGCGCCACTCTAATGCCTGCCTTTCAATGGCGTTAGTTTTTGGCACTGACTCAGATGTACAGATCCTTGGTTATCTTTGATCCTTTGTGACCGGTTATGTAAGAAAGAGGAAAACCAATTTAGGACTGGGCCGGTGAGACCCATCCTATGTTGAAGAAGAGCAATCAGGTGAAGAAGGATCAGGAGACAAGTGACATTTTGATCAAGGGATTTCAAGGTATCATCCACAATGTGCGATAGTGCTGTTTCAGTACTGTGCTCTAATCTGAAACCCGACTGGTAGAGGTCAAGGAGTTGAAATTTCTCAATGTGGTTGCATAATGGATGCATTTTTCAAGCAATTTAGCCAGAGTCATGATGCTGGTGATAGGTCGGAAGTTGTTAGGATCAGATAAATCAGAATTGGGCTTCTTAGGGATAGGAGTAACTTGCCCTGTCTTGAGGCAATCGGGGATCCTTCCCTGTAAGAGAGATTCATGAATGATCCGGGACCACAGAGGGAGAATGGCCGAATTGAGATCTTTAAAAAACATAGCAGGTAGTGGATCGCTGAAATTGTTGGAAGGTTTAAGGGATGCCAAGCCGTGGAGCAGCTCCGTGACATCTGGAAGGAGAAAGGAATTCCAAGAGGCGTAGTTTTTGGATTACGAGGCAACGGACTGGAGACAGCAGCTAGGTCCAAGGCCCTCGAGTTGGTAACACCTGAGCCTAGGGGTAGAATAGCAAAGTTATCATGGATGTTAGTGCTGGTGTTGTGCCCAATCCCCCTGTTGTTAGAGATCATGGAGCAAACAATAGGTGACGAGGATGATGTGAGATTTGACGGGAGTAGTGGGAAAGGAGGAGAAGTACCGGGGACAGCAACTTAGGGGAAGGCACTCCAGTAGGAAATATCATAGCCCAAGTGAGGAATAACAGGGTTGTCAGGGATAGAGGTGTGGGTTATATACACATCCTCTGTGGTGTTGGAAAGAATAGGTAAATATGAGGAAGCAGAATTGGGGGAAGAAGAGGCGTAAGGCACAGAGGGTGCATATAATGTGGGTAGACAGGTATGACGGAGAGTGGCCAGGTTAGAGTTATTAAGTGTGTTCTTAATCCTCAAAAAGATAGAGTCAAAGCATTTGAGGTTCAGGTCCGATGCTTGAATAAGGATGTTCCCAATATTATATAAAGAAGTGGTCAGGTCTGCCTTTAGGGCAGGGGAGAGTAGATTGGTTAAACGGAAACCATGTTGTGCTTTGGTCAGCTTTTTGGACTGAAGCTCAGAAGTTACAGACTTTCTCTACTTGGCTCTTCCGTTAGCGTAGAAAATGAGGCCTGTCACCACAGTGCCCTTAGCGGAAATATATGTGTCAGAAATAAGCATTTCAGGACATCATTTGAGGAGATTGTGTTTGAAGGTCTTTTTCACATTCTTCGACAGGTTAGAGGGGTAGATAATCTTAAAAGAATTCAGACCTACTTGAGCAAGGCGGTCAGAGGAGCGAGAGGTGTGTTGGGCCATGATGAGGGTAGGAACATAAAGAGCAGGTGAAATTAACCAGTTTAGAGGAGAACACTTAGAGATAGAGGAGGTAAGGAAGACTAATAAGAGGGGGGCACTTAGAAATGGAGGAAGAAATGTAGTTAAATTAAAGGCACTATAAAGGCACTATAAAGTGAGCAGTAGGTTGGTAGCGCAGAAATCCCATCCCTCCCAAACTGAGTGTTAGGAAGGCGTTCTAGATATTAGTAGCAAGGCTGCATACAGAATTAAGTTACAGTGTCGTTTCCAGGTTGCTCTAAACCCTACCTCTGAGATGAGGTAAGAATTAAGAGAAACCAGGTAGACCTATGTGTTACAGATGAAGCCTGTGTGCAACCCACGTAGGCACATGGATTACGGAGAAAGAGCTGGCCCCTTTCCAAGATGGCTGCCCCCTTAGACAATTGGAAACCTAGAATGCTGGAGGTAGCCTTAGTCCTATTATTATTTCCACTGGGATTCTAGGATGCCAGAGGTAGACTTAGTCCTATTTCTATTTCCATAGAAAACTTCACTAGGACAGAGTCCTATGTTCCTTTCGGCATCCCCTGGATGCCATCTAGAGCAACTTCTTCTGGGGGCCAGAGACGCGAAGAGCAGGTTGAGGGACCCCTAAAATGGAGGCTGTTATGAATAGTCTTAGAGACTAGCATGGGTTCTATTCAGTGTTTATTTTAGGAATAAGTATTCAAGAAAGCACCCACTGCCAGAGCCGTCCAGTCTTGAGGAAGCCAACGTCTCAAGTGACGTTCCAGGAATCCTCGAGGCTGGACATGGGGTTCTAGAACAAACATAGAAGGTCTCTCGTGCTTGCAAGCACGAGAGAACCAAGATAAATAATCAATTGTGAATATATAACATCCTTCCTACTACAATGAGAAACAATGAAAACATATGAGTGTGAACATGAGCAATTGAACAATAAAACAGAGTTATTCTAAGACATAGTCTCTCAATCTACATGATAACTGCTTTAAACGGAAAGCTCTTTTTGTTGCCACTTCAGAGGTTCCCTGTGAAGTCGAATCATGTAACACGGGTAACTCTGTGGAAATGGAGGTCGTTGGTAAGGTGGAAGTGGAAGGCATGGTATCTGTAATTTCAATAAATGGATTAGAAGAAGATTCAGTAATTGGATTGGATGAGGGTGAATAATCAAACCAATCACAATGTTCGGAATCTGAAGTGGCATGTTCCCTGATGACGTGGGCTTGAAATGGAGAAACCTTAACAAGAGCTCGTTTGTTCCACCATCCACTGTCATCAAGAAGAGCTGACGTTTTACTGACATGTGTAACCAAATTAGGGGAAGAAAATTTAGATTTTCCCTTAGAAACTTTCTTGGGATGTTTGACAAGAACAAGATCACCTTTTTGTAAAGGTTGATCAACAGAATGTTTACCTTTGTCAAAGCGTGATTTCATTGACAATTGTTTTGCACACACACGATCTTGGACAGAAAAGGAAGAATTTGATAAATCACAACCTTTATGTAACCAACTGGGATTGAGAGCAGAATGAAAACCTCTTTTACGAAGTAGACTAAAGGGAGAGACACCAGTGGTGGAATGTGGGGAAGTATTGTATGCCCACACTTTGTCATGAATAAAAGCTAAAGGATGAAGCCTAGAAGACAAAGCAGTCTGAATACCCTCCTTAATAATGCGATTACATCTTTCTACTAGACCATTCGATGATGGTGAATACAATGCCACTTTGAGGTGAGAAATATCGTGTGACTTGAGGAAGGAACACATTTTTAGTGAGACAAAATGAGTACCATTATCGGTAACGATGGACTTGGGAAAACCTTCGACATCAAAAATAGACTGTAAAAACTTAATAGCATTGTCAGTAGATGCAGAATTGCAAAATGAATAATAGAGCCATCTAGAGTAATAATCAACAAGAAGGATAAGAAATTTGTGTTCAGAAGGTAAAACATCATATGGACCGGCAAAGTCCAAAGCTACTTTGTCCCATGGAGCAGCTGGTAATGGAACGGGACATAAAGGTGTGGAAAGAGTCTTCAAGTGTTTATCAGAAAGAATGCACTGTGTGCAATTTTCAATCATCTTTCTAATGTGAGAGTCCATGGAAGGCCACCAGTAAAATTGTTTGATGCGTTGACAGGTCTTAACAATACCAAGGTGACCCTGATGGGCAGAACGAATGATATGATCACGAACAGACTGAGGAGGAACAAATAAATCATTGCGCATGACCATATCATTGACCAAAGATAGTTCGTCTGACACATTTGCAAAACCTCTTAGCTCAGGGGAAAGGGTTCTAGTCTCAGGCCATTTGTTAACAATGAAATCTTTAACCTTGGAAAGAACAAGATCATTTTTATATGCTACATTCCATTGTGTTACAGAAATGGGTTGACATTCAGCAACTGCATCAATTGTGGCAACAACGCACTCAATATCATCATTAATAATTGAATCATCATTTAAAGACATTCTTGACAGGCAATCGGCCCTGAAATTCTTACCCCCGGGAATGTGTTTAATGACAAAATGGAATTCATGGAGTTTGGATAAAAGACGAACAAGTCTGGCAGAAGCTCTATTGGAGGTACTGTCAGACAGCATATGCATAAGGGGTTTATGGTCTGTGTAAATCTCGAATTCTCGACCCCAAATGTAGGATTTGAATTTTTGAATTGCCCAAACACAAGCTAGGGCTTCTCTTTCGATTGTGCTGTACCTGGTTTCGGCTGGAAGAAGAGTTCTGGAGGCAAAGGCAACTGTGTGTTCTTTGCCTTCAACCCATTGTCCCAAAACGGCACCCAAACCAGTAAGATTGGCATCTACTGTGATAAAACATTTGGAGCCATCACAAAAAGGATTTAATGCAGGTGAATTTTCGATGATCTTCTTGACTTGATCAAAAACTTTCTGTAAGTCTTGAGACCAAACAAATTTGACACCTTTTCTCAAAAGTGCTCTTAAAGGTTCAACAATCTGGGCATAGCCATGAATAAATCTGGCGTAATATTCAGATAAGCCCAGGAAGGAGCGAAGAGCATCACGATCCTTGGGGGGTTTGGCATCTCGAATGGCTTTGATTAAAGAGAACTTAGGTCTAATGCCACTGGGAGAAAGAGAGTGGCCTAAGTAATCTAACTCTTGAACACCAAATTTACACTTGTCGTGTCTAATAGTCATGCCAGCTTTTCCCAAAACTTGTAATACAGTATTAAGAGTGTGATTATGTTGTAAAGAGTCTTTGGCATAGACCAAGATGTCATCTTGGTATGCCTGCACACCGGGGATGTCTTGAAAAAGATTGTCCATCAGTTTTTGGAAAATACTGGCTGCCGAAGCTAAGCCAAAGGGAAGCCTGAGGTATTTGTAGGCACCAAAGGGTGTGATGAACGTTGTTAATTCTTGAGATGCGGGGGACAAGGGAATCTGGTGATAAGCAGACCTGAGATCAAGGAGGGAGAAAAATTTAGCTTCACCCAAATTAGCCAAAAGGTCATGAATTTTGGGAAGGGGGTGGCAATCTACAATTATATTGTTATTTAGTGAGCGTAAATCAGCACACAATCTTACCTCTCCGGACTTTTTGCGAACTACACGATAGGAGACACCCACTCAGATGAGTCACAAGGGGTAATGATTCCTTCATTGCAGAGACTTTTCAGGACAGTCTTAAGTTCATCTCTAGCACTCAAGGGAAGAGGACGAACTTTGTGAACAATGGGTTGGGCATTGGGTTTAAGTCGAATTTCATGTTTAAAACCTAGTACTGTGCCAACCTTATTTTTGAATAAGTTCGGAAAGGAATTCAATAAGGTGTCCATTTTGACTATGGGAAAGGAAAGATCCGAAATATTGAAATTTCCCGAATCATGACTAGTATAATAGTCATTAGGAATGTCGCCTAGGGCGATAGGTTGATCAGATCCGGGTTTGAGAATCAAACCCATTCTGGCTAAATCGAACCAACCTACGATATCCCTGCCCTTAAGTGCAACATAGACTTTAGTAAATGTGTATCTGCCTAGGCAAGCAATATCAGAATAAAAGAAACTTAACATATCGATGTCCTTTTCGCCAAAGGCCTTGGGATTGACGTCTGACTCTGAAAGAACAACATGACTCCAATTAGCATAAAATGTAAGGTCGGATAGAATGGTGATAGGAGATCCAGAATCTGCTTTGACTTGGATTGAAATTGTGCCTATTAACAATTCACACAAGGGACTCTTAATTTTAGTAAATTCAATAGAATCACATTCAATGGATAACATAACATCATTGAGTCTAGAGGAACAAGATTCTACATTTTCTTGAAACTCAATGTTATTGACTCTGGTGAATCTTTTGCGACCTCTGCAAACGGAGGGAAAATGTCCAATCTTCTTGCAGGAAGAGCATTTTTTGCCAGAAGCAGGACACGTAGGGGAATTGCCAAGATGATTCTTGGATCCGCATCTGTAGCAAATGAGTGGTCTCTTGTTTGGTTGTCTTGAATAATTGTTGACAAGGTCAATGGAGGTGAAACCAGAAGCTTGATCAACTAAATGAACTGAAGGTTGAGACAGACTTTCTTGTAGAATTTTGGATGAATAAGTTGCACGTTCAATCCCTTTTGCGATATCGACTGTTTCAGATAAGGGAGGATTCTTGCAGCTTAACAAACGCTCTTGGACTTTCTTTGAGTAGCAAGCAAAAATGAATTGATCTCTAATGTAGATATCTGTGCCAGCACCAAATTCGCAGGTAGAAGCTAAAATTCTGAGCTGAGCGATATAGTCTTCTACACTTTCGTCAACACTTTCTTTACGTTTGAAAAAATTATGACGTTCTAGAACAATACTAGGTTCATCGTCATATTGTTTATTGAGACGAGCAATGGCTTCTTTATAAGCGTTCCAGCCGTCACCTGCTTCACCAGTGGGAGCAGAAATATGGGGTAAATTTTCAAAAACTTGTTGAGCAGCAACTCCCAAACATCCATAAAGAATGGCAACTTTGCGAGGAGGATCATATTTGGTAGCATCGATGGCCACCAAATAGTTTTCGAAACTTTTGAACCAATTGCGCCAAGCGAGAGTAGGTTTTCCAGGTGTTTGTAGGAAAGGAGCTGGGGTTTGAAATTGTTGAGAGGAAGCCATGGTGAATTGTTTGGGATAAACAATAAGTATTGTCTATCAATATGGTGAATGAAAGGCTCAAAATGTAAAGTAATAAAATGATATAAATAAGCGTGTCTATGGTTGTATTTGTTTGACAAAGTTTTTAAAGTTTATTTGAAAACTTGTATTAATTGTAAATTGAACCATGTCAATGTAAATACAATGAGAACGATAGGCTGTGAAGCGTGCCTATCGCTGTGTTGTAATTGACTAGAAGATTTGTTAAAATGAAATGTTGATGAAGATGGTAGGCTGTAAAGCGTGCCTATATTAATTGTAAATTGAACCTTGTCAATGTAAATACAATGAGAACGATAGGCTGTGAAGCGTGCCTATCGCTGTGTTGTAATTGACTAGAAGATTTGTTAAAATGAAATGTTGATGAAGATGGTAGGCTGTAAAGCGTGCCTATCGCTGTAGATGCAAGTAATATTGACAGCGGTAAACTGTAATTAATGCTGAACGTTGGGCAAAAGTCGCTGAAAATGGCCGCCGGCGTCGTTGTCAAGGTGACGGGACAACGTGAATTTCTAGAGGCGGTGGGCTTGTTTTGTGGCGTAGGCGCAGTGCGCGTGAAGTAGCGCGAGGAGGAAGTTGGAATGTTGCGCGCGTGACAGAGCGCGAGGCAGCAACCGCCAGCAACAAGCAATGCCGAGAAAATGTCAAAATTGACGGAAATTCATGCCGGGAGCCAGGTGATGGACGGGAGATAATGTCCAAGAAGTATACGACCTGTGGTAACGTTGGACTGGAGGCAGGTTCGGTGAAAGACGAGCAGTGGTCGAGTTGTTGTCCTGGTGAGTCTTGATTGGCGGTGGGTGCGGAGAAAATCCTGATCGTCGCCAAATATGTTATGAATAGTCTTAGAGACTAGCATGGGTTCTATTCAGTGTTTATTTTAGGAATAAGTATTCAAGAAAGCACCCACTGCCAGAGCCGTCCAGTCTTGAGGAAGCCAACGTCTCAAGTGACGTTCCAGGAATCCTCAAGGCTGGACATGGGGTTCTAGAACAAACATAGAAGGTCTCTCGTGCTTGCAAACACGAGAGAACCAAGATAAATAATCAATTGTGAATATATAACAGAGGCCAAGAGTTAACATCCATAGAGTTCATCTATGCATGCAAACAGCCCGAGTCACCTCCATTACCGGGACTCCAGCCCTGCCAGGATTTGCCAAATGCAGAGCAGGCAGAGGGAGAGGCATCCCAGACTCCAGCATCCACAGCACATGTAAAATCACGATGAACCCAAAGAAATCAGGCTGTCAGTTTAGGCAGAGGGAGGTCCCCGTAACACACAGTCAACACCCGGCCACTCCGCTCACGGCCATACTGCCTGATAACTTGCATAGAGGAAGAGGTGACAATAGGACAGCCGTCCCAGGTACTTACAGTCAACCTCATATGCTGCAAAACAACCACGGATCCAATCAGAAGGAGAAACAGTAAGAGCACTCCCTCCATACCAGCCAGTCATCCCAGCAAACATTAGCAGGGGCCATCTCAAGCTGGCAGCACCGGGACAAGACAGCACGACGAATGTGTAGCCCGGTCGAAAAAGCAAGGGCTCTCCCTCCACACCATCCAGACTCTTCAGCCAACATCGGCACTGGACAGCATTGTGCCTGTCCGGTCTCTTCTGGCGAGGCGCGGATGATCAGGCGGCCTCCCAGAGCCACCGAGCCCACCGTCACTCACCCAAAAGAAGCAACATGTTCCCCTCTTTCTGCGCCTCCCAGATCTGAGGTCTGTCAGCCTCAACAGTCACTGGATCACGCAGCCAGCTGTGAAGGGCGGGAATCAGTTTCTCCTCCCTTGATGTCCCAGAGAGGTGCCACAATGCTAGTCCCCATTGCGAGGGGGGAAACACCCCTCGGTGCCTCCCATCTCTGTGGTCCACCCGCTTCACCGGCCACAGGATCTCACAGCCCGCCGTGAAAGAAAGGCACCAGCCTCGACTCCCTACTCATGTAAGTTAGGTTATTTTTGGCAACGAAGGGGGTATGAGCTGGGGAGGTGGATAGCGGGGTAAAATAGGGATATTCACCTATTTGGTCATTCCAACCCCTTACCTGCGTATCGGAGCTCCTGTACGGCGGCAATCTTAGTTGATGAATCAAATGTGTTTCGCGTGGAACGGTGTTGGGTGTTGCGGTAGAACGCTCATAGAAACACCCATTGCATGCCCCTTTCACTCCCCTGTCACGCAAAGTGATACATAAAAAGGGACCGTATTTACAAGACCATAAAAAGCCAGAAAGTAGCGCAAAGTTGTGCAGTGCAACCACCCATGCGTTTTGATGCAAATTTCGATCTACAAATAATTGTGGACAGGGATGCGCACCAAAATTCTACCATGGGCAGGCTGCACTGTACAGTACACATACAAAGTTGGATAAGCCTTAAAGCATATTTTATGTACTGGAGGGGGCCCCTTTAGTTTATAACTTTTTTTTAAAACGTTTTTTATTGATTTGAACATCAGGACAAGAAAATGACATTCATTAGAGATTCATAATTGGCTATAATCACAACAAGACTTCATGACAATGCCACACATTTCCCAACCAACATTGAAGGACCATTACAGACAACCTCCCTCCCCGACCCTAGTTTATAACTTTTGCTGCTGAGTTGCATTGTGGCCCTAGAGAACAGACAGAGCATATGCTTCATAACATGATAGACTTCTACAAATGAGATCAGTGCAATATTCCCCACTGTAACCAAAGTGTCTCTCCAGTAGAGGGATTCTTTGTGGCATATTCACAACAGAATGCAGAAGCATGGTGTGAAGCAAACATTGCTAATGCCACGCTTCTCCATTCTGAAAATGCAGGGATGCACCATATCCACAAGAATGCGGCACACTCCTGCTTTTCCCCTAGCACTGGCTCTGAGTTCAGCTGCTTAGCACCAACGCAGGCACCCTTGCACCATAGTGCAAGGGTGCCTGCTTTGGGTGGAAGATTGTTTATGTGCCGGAAGGTGCTCCTTCCTGCACATAAACAATCTTTAAATGCTATTTTGTAACTTCCATGTGTGCTGCTTAATGCAGCACACATAGAAGTTGCAAAACAGAGTTGTTTTCCAATGATTGTTTCTGTGCAAGAAGGAGGACCTTCCTGCAAATAAACAATCATAGGCAATTTGCTGTTTTTTTTGTGCGCTGCACAAGGCAGGACACATGGAAACAGCAAAAAAGAGGAGAAAGAAAGCATTTCTCCTTGTTTCGCCTGTTTAAGACCTGATTTTCCCTGGTCTTAATTTTGGTGCTGCCTCCTTTTTAGGCTGCCATTGTAAATAGGAGGCAGCGTAAAAATCAATGGGTGTTGCAGTGGAACGACCACCGCAACACCCTTTGCCCTCTCTATCACGCTAAATACAGAGTGAAAGGGTGCCTTATTTTAAAAGGCACGTTAAGTGGCTTAACGCTGCCTTGTAAATAAGGCAACACCCCTATTGCCATCTGAAAGTGACGTTGTGGTGCCGATAAGGGCTTTTAAATATGCCCCTAAGTACCTTTTTGAATGTGAGCAGACATGAGGTTGTGTGGAGGGCTGGTGGTTGTGTGGACTAATAACAAAGTCACACGTTTCAAATAAAACTAAACATATCTTTCAAAACTGATGTTCTAGATGCTGCCACCATGGAAATATTGTTAATTTTCATGAATTACTAGAGTCTAACACAAAGCAGATACCAGGCAGCAGTTTTATATACCATGAACTCAACTTAAAGGTATTGGAGAGCTTTATTTGAGCACTAGTTATATTACACAAGTTCAATATTTTTATGCACTGAGAGATTAAGGCCCATTTTTATCAATATTTCATGCTATGCAGTGCAGAAAGCCACCGTGCTGCACTGCTCGAAAGGTGCATTCCTGCCTGTGCACAAACTGTTGACTAGAGCCAACGTAGGCACCCTGGTAAAATGGTGCAAGGATGCCTGTGTTGTAGGCAGGAATGTTTTTGTGCCGGAAGTTCCTCCTTGTGTGAGGTAGCCTTGCGTGACTTGGTAAATCTCATTCTAGGTTTTGTGTCGGCCTGCAACGCCTTGCTGGGCACGAGGTATGCAGTTTTCATAAAAGATGTCAGTTTAGGCAATTCTACAACACAATGATATTGTTATGCCGCCTCAAGTCTGACCATCCCACATTCTTGCCAAGAGAAATTAATGGAAAGGAAATGATTTATTTCTAGATGTAAGTCAAAGGTAATGCAACCATGTTTAACATGTGGGACATGGCATTAACTGAGGGACTGCAGGAGAGATTTGGGTACTAACTGGAAGGCTAATTGATTTTCCCTCAATTATTTGGGCCCTGGTTCCAGCCCCTCACAGAATGTGAAAAGGATTTAGTAGGCATAGATTCATTACCTCCTTACTCTCACAGTCGTAATTCCATGATTGATCTTCTATTTCCACAGACATGGTTTGCCAAGCAAAATGCAGCTGCCCGCAGCCCCCGCAGGGGCCACCCTAAATGGGCGGCACTTTAGTGCCATTTGGGCACTAACACACCCCTTACCAGTGGTTGGGCTCCTGTTAGGAGTTCGCTCGCAGTGGCATGCTAAGGGTGTCACATCCGGTGCCGAGGTGGGGGAGGGTATATATGCCTCCTCTGCACCTCCTGGCGTCTTCTGTTCTCCAGCCACGCTGTCTCCCACCCCACCTCTTACCCGGCGTGCAGGCTGGCGGACAGGGTATTTAGAACATTTAAACATTTTCTTTTGTGTTGCAGGCGGAGTTACAGGGTGATCTGGAAGCAGACAGGTACAGTTAGGGTACCTCTGCGCAGCACAATAGGGGTGCCAGAGCCAAAGACCAGGAGCCTAAGGGCAGGTTCCTGGAAAACCGCGACGGCGCCCCGTTAATCCTTCGGGCTGTTGGGGGCCTGACCAACTGGGGATTTGCCTTGCTACGCTCCGCCCTCAAAAGGCCTGAGTAACAAGGGACCAATGTGTCACGTGATCCGGAGGAGGATCACCAAAAGGTGTAGCACTGACTGGGTGGTCCACAGTGCTGGCTCATCAGGCGGGCGGGGCAGTATAGGTTGGTACATCTGCCTGCCCTTGGATCGCCCGTAAGATAACCCACCATATTTCATACATTTGTATGGAATAAACCTGCAGCAATATTTTTCCATAACAAAAGTTGTCTTGTGTATTTATTTATTCACGCATGCTCATATGGTGGGTGGGGGAAGTTGCCGATAATGGCACTATGAAAAAATAGATCTAAAACGGTGTCTGCAGCTGCAGAATGCCATAAGATAGGTACTAACCCAATATCGCTTAGTGTGTATATCTTCTGTATTTACAGAATTTTACGTTTCTGTTACAGCCGAGGAGAGAGAATACATATATGAATTATAAATGCATGTTAATATGCTGCTCTGCATAAATGTAAGGCCTGTTATAGTGGCCTTCTTGGTTTAGAGATGCCAGTCATACTGACTGAGGAGCAGTCGGGATGGAAAACTCAGTTTTTCAAAGACTGGCTGGGTGGTCTTTTTCGGAGTCTACTCTTTACATACATGTTGTGCATTTCCACTGGAGCATACTTAACCCGTTTACTGCGGCCGTTATTTCGGCGCAGTGCGGGCGTTCTGAAGAGTGGGCGGGGCCGCTTTGGATCTTCACAGCACCAGCCAGGTAGTGCTTGCGACAGCCAACGGCCGATGGCAGCAGGGAAAGGGTTAAACAAATAGAGAAAGCTTAGAGGCTTTTGGTAAGAATAATCTGTACATGTCTGAAACTGTTCTCTATCCGACAAGCTCCATGGTGGTAAAAAATGGTTGCTCTACTGCTGACGTCAAAGTACTGACACAGATTAGTGCAGGACCATCCTTTATAGCTAGTTAGGAGACTTTGTAGCAGATGATCAATGTAGCTTTTGAGTCAATGCTGAGAGCTAGGGACACCCCAATTTCTGCTAAGGTTCTGAGTTGGAAGATAAACCTGGATAACCCGATCAGGAGGACAACAAGGGATGTTTCGTTCAAGGCACAGAATTGAATCCGGCTTTACAGCACCTCAGAGAGAACTTGGGCTTTCTTCCCCCTGCACTTTCTCCAGAGGAAAACGTTATCAGTGTCAAGAGCTTAAGTATTTGCCACTCCATTGCATTGTTTGGATAGTGCTTTCGCCCGAAAAGACCTGGAAAAATAACCTTTGCCACGGTTTCTTGATAGGCAATATCCCCCCGAAAACATTACAAACTAATTTCAAGTCACAGTGAGTGTGGATAATCGATGGCTTGGCTATCAACCCAGGGTAGGGTAATTTTTGGAGGAAGCCTTACCTGCAGATACACTCCACAAGAAGATTGAATCAGTTGGCAAAAGAGCCTACTCGGCATCTAATGCTGCTGTAAGAACAAATAACTATACAATGTACACAGTGCAGTCCTTCCTTCAAGATTTTCAGACTCTTGTTGATCACAAGAATGAAGGAGTGGATTGTTCTTCTACTTTAGCCCTGACGGAACAACAAGTCTGTTTCCTGTCAGACATCCCTTTTGATAACGTGTGACTCGATGGTGGCCTCTGAAGAAGCTATTGCTGCTACAAGGCACATCTAGATGCATTCATGTAGAGCAGATGTATCCCAAAAAGCTGTACTGAAGTAGTTTCCATTCATTGGTTCTAAGATTTTTGGTCAGGAGCTAGAGGGCCTTGTTAAAAAGAGAGCTATAAAAAAGAAACACGTTTCACACTAGACCCTGTATGTAGCTTTGGCTACATTTGAGCATCTGGCCCAGGAGAATAAAAAGTATCAAGCCAGTCCTTTTGAGGCAGGGAACGTGGCAGGGGCATCCTTGTTGTTCACAAATCCTAGTACTGACAGCCTTCTGGAGCCCATAACATCCCCCACCCCCAAAAGAATGACTGTGCCTCAGTATGCAGCAGCCTACTATAGTTCAAGGAGGTGTCGCAAACCACAGATTTGGATGCCTGCAATTGCAAGTAGTATCTGTGGGCTACCTGATTCCTTTTTTCAGTCCTCCTCCGCAACATTTTTGACAGACACCACTTCTGCAATGTTTGATCTGTCAACACGCTCTATTGCAAGTTTTTCAGCTTCTCACACAAAAGGTTGCCATCATATAAGTTTGTAGCAAAAAAAGAGATTCCAGGGTTTCTACTCTATCCTCTTTCTGGTGCAGAAGGCAGCAGGGAACTTGACCTAATTACATCCCATATTCAGACTTTCAAGATCTTCAGACTCTTATAATACTTATCAACCAGGGAGATTTCATATGTTCCATCGACCTTCTGGATGCATACCTACATGTTCCTATCCACCACAGTTCCCATAGATTTCTCTGATTTACTGTAGCTGGCGCCCACTATGAGATCCAGGTGTTACCCATTGGACTCTCTTCAGCTCCCACGGTCTTCATAAAAATCCTGGCTCTGCTTGTGGGTATAATTCATGCTTCTGGTATTCAGGTTTATCCTTATTTGGATGACCTATTAATCACCTCTTCTTCTTTTTCTAAGGCAGAGATCGACGTCCAGAGGATCTGCTCACTTCTTCCCAATCGTTCCCCAACCCAGAACTTGTAGTAGTAGGGCACTTATTTCAAACCAAACTGTGGCAAGTGGTCCTAACTCAAGACAGGAAGAGAAGGCTTACTTCCCATCTATCTTCTGCTCTAGAAAAGCCACATATTTCAGCAAGAACACTGTTAAGGATTTGAGGGAGAGGGCTTCAACATTGACCCTGATTCCTTGGAGCCGGCTCCATTTCTATCCACTTGTCCACCACCTTCTCCAGTTCTGGGATACATCAGAGACATAGAATACTTTAATTCCAGTATCAAGAGAAATCAGAGAGCAACTTCACTGGTGGCTGGTGAAATCCAATCTAAACAGGGTCTATGCTTTGAACCCTCTCTACCGATGCCAGCAAGGGTTTGAGGAGCAACATTTCCGGAGCGCACAGCTCAAAGGAGATGGTCATGCCACCAAACTAACATTTTTAAGTTGAGCCTGAACATCGCTTGCACTGTCTCTTCGAGACATGTTGTATATACTTTGTGGGCTTACAGCCCGCTCATTGCTTTTCATTTGTTTCCAGTGTAAATTCAAAACATTGTGAAGTTCCTGATACTCAAACTATGCCATAGGATTCTTCTAGGACACCTGGATTTTGAAACTATTACACAGCCCAGATCTTGAAGTTTAGCCCTCATAGGTATTATTTTTTATTGATAGATCCCCTGGGGTTCTGTTTTAACAAGGCAGTGTTTATTTTCAGTGTATACATACTATTGATACTTGATTTAGCACCTTTAGGTTTTTTTGAGTATTTTATGATGTAATACCTATGCATCCACCATTTTCAAGGGTACTCTGGATTTTTTTTCTCCATAAAGACTCAAAACAAATTCCCATAAAAAAAAGCATTGCTCCGTGCTGCGACAATTGCTCTATAGTTTTGTGTGATCGACAGTGTAACAGACTAGTGGCTGACCCAAAGTCCTTCTATGTTTTTATTTTTTGTGTAATAATTTATTTAATACAAGGGGAAAGCATCACAGTTACAGCACAGGTGTATATTAAGAATCTAGACTTGTTTAGCTGCACATCCGAACACTAATTACATGGAACACAACAAGGCACTGCAACGTTTTGTGTCACTTTCTACAAATTCAAGCACAGAAGTAGCGTAACTAGGCCTTTTGCAGCTCGTGGCGACTTCAGCATTTGTGGCCTGCGATGGCTGCAGGTAAGAGCAGGGTTGGGGAGGCCACCACCCCATAACTCATTCCATACAGGGCGGATGCCCCCCTTCCTACGCCACTGAAGCACAGTTGTCTTAATTTGCTGTTCAAATTGATATTATTGAAGTTGTTCCTTGCCCAAAGTACATGGTACATTTTAACCATAAGCTAAATATTTATTTGAAACTTAATGCACATCAGACCATGAAAGCACCTGTTGCTAACCACTAAGTCGTTTTTATTATGTTCTTGAAGGACATTTTCAAGTTCCCTAGGTATTGGTAGGTGTTGGGTAATGTACATGGAAACCTTTTCAAAAAGGTATTTTCCTGTCTGTGTCGTTATTCCAAGGAAATGGGTTGCACTTGGTCTTAAAACATCAACCGATTGCTGAAGGGCTTCGGGATCAAAGCATAACTTGCCCACAACCTCCTCCTGAAAATGGACTGTGAGGGAAGGGGTTGCATCATATGGAATACAAGATTTAGTTAGGTCTGTGTTTTTTAACAGGATTTTTTGTCACAAGCCGATGCTCAGAGTAGAAAGGTGCCATTTCCCCACTTACTGGTTTCACAGCTCATTGGACAAATCTGTTTTTTTAATGTGCAGACTTATAAAGCACATGACTACCCTAAGGCTTACCAACAGTTAATTACCCCGTGTGCTAGGTTTGACATTTGGCTGTAGTTGAGTTGCTCATTTTATGAAGACAAAGTGTCACATTATAAACACCTTCCAGCTTTTTGGAGTACAATAGTATAGGGCTCATTTTCATTTCTCTAGGTGTGTGAGATTGAAAAGCAGGTGGAACACTAGGTCTGTTGCTTCCAGATTGGGGATGGTCTTCAGTGGGCGTGTAGGCAGTCAATTAGCCAGGTCCCTTTTTTTTTTTTTTTTAATTTAGGATCTTGTCAGTGGGCATGGAGACCTGATGTGAGCCTAACCATCATCAAAAATACTTTGTTTCAGAGATATTTTGACTGACAGCATGTTCGATTGATTCCTCCATTGTGGACTGAGGGTGTTTCAGAGATATTGACTTACTACTTTGATACTTCTGTCCTATGCCTCTTTGTTGAAAATGCTTTGGTGATAACATTCCTTGAACTCTGCCTCCGGATGCGTGGACCAGTTTTTTTATTTGTATTTCTTTTTTTTTTTTAAGTGTTATAGTCCTCGCCTACAGTACAACATAGCTGACCCATATTGTCAAAGACATAGGCGAAACCTATTGGCTATGCCAATGCTTGGTTCCAACTGGAAAGAGCTGTTCATGAGGCTCCTCTCCACTACTCTCCTCTAATCCACTCTCAGGCAGTGTGCATACAGACAACCAGGCTGAGCTTGTACATAAACCTGCAGAAGGGAATGGGCTCCTCAGTCTAGTGTCCCTAGCTCAGGTGATTTGCATTTGGGCGGAACAGAATTTCCAGCCTCTTACAGCAGTTTATCACCTGGGGAGGGAGTGTAGGCCTGACAACCTTCTGAACTGCCAGTTTTCGACCATACTTTCCCTGTGTCTGTGCCAACAGGTATCTCAACAGACCTGTCAACAGTTCGGAAAATGTGGATCGAGATTTTCACCACGGTGGAGAATACACTTGTTCCAGACTTCTGTACTCTAAACCCCTCCCAGAGAGCCTGAGTGAAGGATGCCTTCTCAATTTCTAAGTCAAAAAATTTGCTATATTGCTTCCATCCATTCTAGTTAGTCCCAAGAGTGGTGAGGAAGATCTGTAAGGATCAAAAGGAGGTCCTCTTTGTTGTCCCAGCCTGGCTGAGGAGACCTTGGTTTCTGATCCTCCTCCACATTCATAGTTCCCCGTCTTTCTTCCTCCTCTGATACAAGCCCTTCTCTCCCTCTTTACAGTAAGAGTCCTCAATCTAGGGGTTTGGTCTTTGAAAGGTTAATGCTTATTTCCAAGGGATGTTCTAGTGAGGTGGGGGAGAGCATACAGCAATATGGACGCCCCTCCACTCCTATGATAAACACTGGAGGAATTTGAAAACTTGGGGTGGTTCCAAAGGTCTTTAACCTTCTGCAAGCTGATTTTGAATTTCTTAAGGGATGTTTTTGTTAATGGCGTTGGTGATTTCTACTATCAGAAGCCAATTTGTGGCAATTCAGGCATTACGTGATCCTGACCTCTTACCAATATCTACTGTGGCATCCCACCTCCTCAAGAGTTTTTTCTTCACCGTCCAGTGGGCCATTCACTGTTTTATCCTGGGACCTTCCTCTGGTATTTAAAGCCCTTCAAGGTCCACATTTTGAACCGCTTCTTTCTGCAGAGCTTACATTCCTTTATGCTAAGGTTATCGTTTTTTGGTGACCATTGTTTCTGGAAAGAGAATTGGTGAAATTGGAGCCTTACTTTCTACCCCTCCATTCCTGACATTCCTTCCAGATAATGATGTCTTAAGACCAGGCCCTTCATTTTTACCAAACATACAGACTCCTGTCCTTTGTTCTGAAAACATTGTCCTACTTACCTTTTTTCCAGATTCTTTTTCAGATTAACAGTTGACTGTCCACTGCCTACATGTTCATGAGCATTTTTCATACATTTGTCTAGAACCTCCTTTTTTCAAAACATAGCTTCCCTTTTTGTCTTGCATGGTCTTTCAGGGAGAGAACTAAATTGGTCATAACAACCAGCAGGTCAGGATCTACCTTCATTTTCTAGGGTAAGTCCACAATTCAACTTGATGGATTGCTCTTAAAGGGGCCTCCTTCAAGGACATATGTTCCGTAGCCACTTCTTCCACTCAACATACCTTTATGTCACATTGTAGACGGTAGCATGCATATTAATTAACAGCTGATTTTTGTTCACATGATTTTATCAGCAGTGCATGGCATTTAATACTATATATTTGAGTTGATTAATTTATTAAACCATGAGTGCATACTCATTTATTGAGTGTCCCCCTATAAAATCAAAATCAAATCTGTCTGCTTGGATATTTACTCATGGAGTAATGACTGTGAGAGGCAGATGAGGAGGTAATCTCATTACTCTAAATCCAGGCCTTCCTCATCACAGTCCTGGATCCCTGCCCATCTGACTTTCTATTTTGTATTCCTATTGCTAAAGATTTGGTATATTCTTAATTAATTTTAGGAAGGGATCTCAGTTTAGTTCTCTTTAGTGTATTATTTCGCCTGGCTTGGCACACAATGTATGTAGGAAGAGAAACTCACTCAGGGAGTAAGGACTGTAACGAGGAGGACCCGGACTTTGGAGTAATGAAGATTACCGGTAAATAACCAGGACATTCCATTAGCAATTAAGATAATTTCCTTTAGGCTGCAACTTCTGACATTTCTCAAGTTGTTGTAGTACAGATTATTTGGTGTTGTCAGTTTGGGTAAGCTTTATTTGTGAGACATCAACGGAGAAGGGCAGGGGCTGTTCAATGAGTTTTGAGGGTTTCCTCCGACAAAGTAGTCGATTTATTTTTGGAAGGTAATTGTGTGCAGGGTGTTATGTTTTTTGCTCCTAGGAAGGGTTCTTTTCTTTTAGTGCCAGAAGATGGCTCTGGTAGGCTTGCACTTTTACATAGGTTTTATGGTAAGAAATAACATGAGTCAAGTGATTCACAAGAGTGACTCCCTTAACCCTTCTGGGAGGGAGACACTAGGATACAGGAAACCACTTCAGTAAATCACTATGTGGGTAAACACATCAATATCAAATGAGAATCAGCAAAAAAGAAAAACTTGCTGAGTGAAAAGTCAGAAGGCATACTGTTCAACATATACTCTATAAACTTCCCCTGACTAGGAATGGGAGTGTCAGAGGGCCAGAAATGATGGAAAGACCTACAACTCACACCAGCAAACATCTTACTTTGAGAAGACAGCCACAATTAAAACCACACCAGGTACTTCACTTGTAGAACTACAGACTCACCTCCATGATTGCACCTGGGAGAAACAGACTTTACACCGAACTATTTGAGACGCAATACCTTTACCACACAGTGCCTTTGCCACACAATGCCTTTACCATGCAAATCTTTTATATATATAGTAGGAATTAGGGTAAGGGTGTTGTAAGGGTTTAGGTGTGGATAATGTAATAGGGTGTTAAGAATTATTTTAGGGTTTAGGGGTGGGTGAGAGTATTGGGTTGTAAGGCTATTTGAAGCTGTTTTTAGGGTCAGAGGTGTGTAGGGGTATATGGTGGTAAAGGTATTTTTAGAGTTTATGGATGAGTAGGGGTATTGAGTGGCAAGGGTGGTTTCAGGGGGGCTGGCTGCAGTGGCGGGTCGCACAGGTAACGGTATGGTGTGGCGAGGCAAGGCTGAGTGGGGGTAGTGGAATATGACATACAACGGGAAAGTGGAGAGTAAATAAATAAAAGCACTTTGCGCTCACAACATCGCAGAGTCGGCGATGCTGCGAGCGCAAAGTAAGTGCTTTTAATTATTTATTTATTGACTCTCCACTTCCCCGTCGTATGTCATACTCCACTACCCTCCCACCCAGCCCCACCGCCGCCTCACCTCGCCACACCACAGCGTTACCTATGCGAGCCGCTACCGGCTGGGGGTATTGGGTGATAAGGGGTTTTTTGAGTTTAAGGGTGGGCAGGAGTATTGGGTGGTAAGGCTAATTTTTAGGGTTTAGGGGTCGAGTTGAAGGGTTAGGTGTAGATAAGGGACTTTATACATTTATATATGTGTGTATATATATATATATATATATATATATATATATATATATATATATATCCATATATATATATATATACATATATATATTTATATCTGTAGACATATAAATGCTTTCTTTGGTGATACACTGTGTGTGATATGGAATGTGGATTCACCCATATGCACCTATATAGAAATATATAGAAATATATATATATATATATATATACATATATATATATATATATATATATACATATATATATATATATATATATATTCACTGAAAAAGCCATAGGTTATAGACCATATATAGTTAGGAATTAGCATTTACAAAACCTTGAAAATTCACTGAAAAAACCATAGGTTATAGACCATATATAGTTAGGAATTAGCATTTAAAAAACCTTATTTTACTCACACAAAACCATTGAAATTCCATATATAGTTAGTTGCACTAACTATATATTGCGCACCCGCAATCCACTGCTGATGATGTCACATATTACATCATTCATGACATGGTCAGTGACATCACTGATGACATCACTGATGACATCTCAAATGACATCACTGATGACATCACTGATGACAACATCCAGTGACTATGTTTCTGTAAAGTTAAAATATGTCTTACATATTGAAGAATGAGTGGATGTATAAGTGTCTGGACGAAGGATTTAGTAGGTGCATGACTGAATGTATGAGTGAGTGATTAAATGTGTCTCACTGAGTGCATGGGTTAGTGACTAAACTGTCTTAATTTGTGCATCATTATGTCTGTTGTTCTGTAAACTGCTGCATGTGTTGATCAGTAGCTATATGAGTAACTATATGGGTTATTGATTGATTGCCCAAGTATTTGCATGGGAGACTGAGTGTGTGTGTGGCTGGATGGGAGGTGTGTGACTCTGTACAGATCAATGTGTACTTGTATCAATGATTGTATAAGAGAGTAAGTATGTGTTAGTATATGGTTGAAAACGTAAGGTGCTCTATGTTTAACTGTATAGAGTAGAAAATGGAAGTGTGATTGATTCTTTACAGGACTGACTAGGTGTGTGAGTAACTCCATGGATGAGTGGCAGAGTGTGAGTGTCTGTATAGGTGTATGAGTGCATATGATTGTGTTGTAAACATGAGTGATTGTATGTATGAATGATTGTATGGGTGAATGAGTGAATGTGTGTGTAGACGTAGGAATCAGTGAGTACGTATGTAGTAACTAGTATTGGTGTGTCAATGGTTTCAAAAATTATACTCTGTTTTTAACACTGGGTGAAACAGAGGTTATATTAAAATGTGAGGAGATGCATTGTATTGTCACATGAATGATATCATCAGTGATGTGATCATTGATGTCAAGTGAGATGTCATCAGTGATGTCATTTGAGATGTCATCAGTGATGTCATCAGTGATGTCACTGACCATGTCATGAATGATGTAATATGTGACATCATCAGCAGTGGATTGCGGGTGCGCAATATATAGTTAGTGCAACTAACTATATATGGAATTTCAATGGTTTTGTGTGAGTAAAATAAGGTTTTTTAAATGCTAATTCCTAACTATATATGGTCTATAACCTATGGTTTTTTCAGTGAATTTTCAAGGTTTTGTAAATGCTAATTCCTAACTATATATGGTCTATAACCTATGGTTTTTTCAGTGAATTTCAATGGTTTTTTAATAGCAAATATCATAAGCTGTCGAATGTCAAGTACGTGGTAAGAATTTTTTTTTTCGTGTTTATGCACACTGATCTGCTTTGATTGCTGCCCCCCACCCCTCATTTCTATTAGGAGTACTCTCTCTTTGCAGATAGTGAAGGGTAGTTAACGCAGCCCTTTCCCCCTTTGTAATCCGTCGTGCCTGCTTCTCTCTCCATTTGATTGATTGTTCTCTTTGGTTCATTCTCTATTTACAAACAAGCACAGAGTCGCAATACTCTGTTTAGTCTTTGCAGATAGCGAAAAATCGTGTAAAAAAACAAAAGGAATCGAGCAAAATCAGTAGGCCACTAATGGGATCTCTTTTGACCTCGCTAAAATAGAAACATTAGGAACAACCTGTTGAAAATAGCAATGCGTATGTATATAAGCGGCGTTCATTTGTGTTCACAGTACCCCTTGTTGATTGTTTCAATCGAGCATTGAATTGTTCGAAGTTAATTCTCTTAACGATCTTCTCTACCTGCAAACGAGGAAGATTAGGAATATTCTATCTCCCTTTGCAGATAGTGAAGGGTAGGTAACGCAAGCCTTTAACACGTCGTACCTATTTCATTCCTCATTGATTGATTGATTGTCCGAACATTGACTGTTTGGGAATTAGTTCTTTTTGGAGGTATTCCCTGTTTGCAAATAAACGTAGGAAAATCTTTGCAAGTAGTGAAAGGGTACGTAATGCGGACCGTTCTCCCCCGTTGTAATCTGTCATGCCTATCTACTCCCCACTGATTGATGCACCTTTTTCACCCGGACCATTTACTAGAGATACGTCATCTGGCCCGACCAGAGAGCACCCCTAGTGAAAAGGACATATGCAATAATAACGAAGTGATCACTGTATCCTGTTAACAGAAACTTTACCATGAAACAACCTGGAAAGAAAAAAATAGGAAAACGAAAATCAGTAGGCCACTGATGAACATGAACTTTTATTAAACAACGAACAAAGAAACGATAACATAACGTAATGATAAAACCTATTAATGTCCTAGAAACAAGAAAACGTTAAAATATGCCAGTGGTGAGAGACCAGAAAAACAGTAAGAGAAACCAAATCACCCCTCGCTGTCCCACCGCCTGCCACGCCAAAAAAATCGATAGACTAGGGAAAATGCAAGTCAGTAGAACATCCACCCCCACTCTGGAAACTTCCAAGGTGGGGCAGGGTTCCGGCTACGCCCAGCCGGGAGCAGCCCATATAAGGCAGGTCCTGCTGCCACGCCTCGGCCAGGAGATCCTAACGTAGGGTGTAGCCGGAGGAGAGGCCGAGACCAGCGGGACCCGGCCAGGGGATTGCCTTTACAATGCTGAACAGTTGCAGGGGGGGGGAATGTCTCCTCGACCCTCCCCTCTCTCTCCCAGTCCGGCCGCGGTGGCCCTTGAGAGTTGCAGGTAGTCCCGCCACATGCTCTTCCGGTCCGACCACCAACGGTCGGGGGGCCGAGGCCGACGGGATCCGGCTGCAGCCGATAAACCAAGAAACCCGTTCATGGGGCCAGAGCCAGGGGCGTCCGGCCGACATCCACCGGAAGCCCGGCCCGAAGACGGACGGGACACTTCTTTCTTTTATAATGGCTGCGACAACACTGGAGGGGGATGTCTTGCACATGCCTCCGACCCCCCCCTCGTCCTCATCGCCTGGTCCGGCCATAACAAATCTCAAGCGAGACGCCGTGGGGTGCACTGGGAGGGAGAGACGGTGCGAACAGGCCTCTCCCGCCTCCCCAGGTGGAGGCTTCCCAGCTGCACCCTCAGCGCTCCAGGCGGTGGCATCCTAACAACTACAGTGCTGCACAGTTTCGGAACGACCTAGATAACGGTTCTTCCACTGTGGCCATGCTGCAACGTCTCGCCCGGCAGGGTGGAGCCCGTCCGCTCATGTGACCCCGCGATCGCCGGTAGCTGCCGAACTCTCAAAATGGCGGTCGACCTGGCAAGAGCGGGCCCAACATAAAGAAATGGCCCGGTCACTGGTTGACTCCACCACCGTAGTCCTCCACGACCTTGAAGATTCTAGAGGAGCCGCGGGAGTCTCCGACCCCCGATGGGGAATGACTGCCATGATCGCCCGTGGAGTGACGAAACTGTATCCGCGGGACGTCGGCGCTCCCATGCTGGCGCCAGCCTCACTTTGAATTACTACAATCCTGCAGACCTTACTTCCGGTGAAAGCACAGTGTGACCCGGTAGGAAAAATTATTGCACCCCCTCCCCTTTTTGACTGATAGTTCAAACCACCGATCCTTTCCTTTGCCCTTTTAACGGAACTTTGGACTGCCTCCCCCTCTTTTACATTTTCTAGAGAAAACAAAACATTAACCACTACATTAGCATAGCAGTTGACACCAGAACTGTTTTCAAATTGAAAACCAACAACATCTTCAACAGAATCCTTTTTGTTTCTGCTGTGACCCTGCTACAGCACAGGCATTGTCCCCAGCAGTAATTCTGCAATGCCGGTAAGAATAGCTGTGCTGCCTACTGGACTCACTCACCCCCGCGGCGCCCCACGCCGTTTTTTGCTGGGCGGCAACTTACTAGACATCACTTTCGTGCCATCTAGATTTCAGCGCGTTCTGCTGCCTTGGAACTATTCGCACAACAGACCGCTACTGACAAGAATATTTCATTATTGGTGCTGTCAATTTCAATAAATCTATTGGATAATTAAAAAGAAATTGCCACGGTCTCTTCGTTGTTTAAATGTTTTTACTGTTTTTGTTTTGTTGTATATATTTATATGTTATTAAAGTTTTATATTCCTACTACTTTGTTGGAGTGCTATATATTTTTAATGTGACACATAATTGTAAAAACTTTGATGTACAAAGAGTCATTCCTGGAATCTTCCGCTTCAGGCTCGGTCCCCTCCCCAATCACTATACAGGATGGTTTTCAGATAGTAGGAACGCGTGTGCTGTGACGGATCACATCGGGTGTGGGCCTTGATCTACTATAACTCCTTTGAAGAGGGGTGATTCTTTACAGCTGGGGCCATAAACTACATCTGCAGGGCTAGCTGATAGCCTAGGACCGGCCTGGACATTCGGACACAGAGGAAGAGGAGTGTCAGAGGGTGCGGTAGTGAATAGGGCGAAAGGGAGGTGTCGGGCGGGCACAGAGTGTGATTCTCAGGGAAGAGCAGCGCAGATGGGGGAAGGTTTATTGCCCATGCATAAGACAGAGAGCGGTGGTGACCAGTGCCTGGGGGAGATGCTTACGAGGGTGAGGAGCCATGCTACGAATCGACAGCGTGCAGAGAGTGGGTCTGGTCAAGACATCTAAAATGGCTGCCGTGCACGACAAAAGTGTGGCATTTCAAAAAAGGCAAGATGGCGCAGACAATGTTTTTCAACACTTCCTCATTTCCTTCGAATCGAACGTTAACAGACGTTGGGGCATATTACCAAAGTTAAGCGATATTTATCGCTAACGATGCTTACCAACCAATTTTTTACCACTAAGCATCGTCAGAAATTATCGAAGATAAACCTTACTATTATCAAGGTTTATCGCAAATGCGATAATAAACGGCCGCAATGCATGAATATCGCTAAAAAGTCAGCGATATTCATGCATTACCGAGCTAATACTCTTAGCCATGTTATCCACCTCCCATTGGATAACATGGCTAAGAACTGCTCAGGGCAGGTGTTACTTTTTGGAGATATTCGCGCTTAGCGCGAATATCTCCAAAAGTTGGTAATAGGAGATAGATATCTTGCATGTTGTAATGCAAGTTATTGTGGTATATGGAACTCATACCATAATCTCTCAGGAAAGCAGAAACTGATCCTTTTGGGACCGCCTAAAAAGGCCTAGGGGGTGAGGAGTACTCTACTTTGCCCCCTTTTCACGTTCCGAACTATTTTATTTTACTCTCTTCTGTAATTACACAAAATACCAGCGATAAGATGCATCGGAGACACACAGTGAGAGAAAGGAGGCCGGAGATGAAGAAGACATGTCAAATACACATTGGAGATAATATAGTGGCAGAAGGGAAGTAAATATGAGTAAACTTACCATGTAACATAAAAATGTTGCACTCTATACTATAAGTCTCATTTTATACTACAATCACTTCGCTACAACCTCATAAATTAAAAATAAAAATAAATAATGTCTCAAACAATTTTTGATTTCTAAATATAAATTTATTCTTCAGAATTTTCTAAATTTGAAACAACTAGTAACATGTCCTCATCAGTAATTTCCTCTTCAATCATCTCATCTGGAATCTCCTCATTAAAAGTCTGCAATGATGATTCTTGTAACTCTATGGTCTCCAAACACTCGATAAATTCGCCATCAAGAGATTGATCAAAAAAATCATTCAAGTCATCTCCTCCTTCTGACAATATTTCATTATTGGTGCTGTCCATTTCAATCAATGTAGTGGAATCATTCAAGTCATCTCCTCGTGACAATATTTCATTATTGGTGCTCTCAATTTCAATCAATGTAGTGGAATCATTCAAGTCATCTCCTCCTTGTGACAATATTTCATTATTGGTGCTGTCCATTTCAATCAATCTAATGGAATCATACAAGCCATCTCCTCCTTGTGACAATATTTCATTATTGGTGCTCTCAATTTCAATCAATGTAGTGGAATCATTCAAGTCATCTCCTTGTGACAATATTTCATTCTTGGTGCTGTCCATTTCAATCAATCTAATGGAATCATACAAGTCATGTCCTCCTTGTGACAATATTTCATTATTGGTGCTCTCAATTTCAATCAATGTAGTGGACAATTCAAAAGAAATTGCCACGGTCTCTTCATTGTGAGCCATTTTATTTTGAAATTGCTTGCTGTAAATTGCAGAAAAAAATAATCACTTTCATTTATCGTTTTTAGTAATACATAATATAAAACTAACTTCATCAAGTATTTAGTATAACAGAAGGACTGCAAATAAATAACAGAAAACATTTTTCAAATTATCTTCAAGTGTACAACATAGTTCCCCTTACAAATTAACAACTCACCTTTTTAAAAGTAGCAGAAGTGTTAGTACTGTGTAAATCAAACACCAGAAATTCACCACCAAAAATTCCTCACAAATGTACCTCAGACAGTAGCATCACAAAATGGCTGTGGTTTCCTCTCATTTGACATATATACATAACCAATTAACTTTCATCACACACAAATACAAAACCAAAGTAACATTTTAATTGGTTCTAAATTTCAACACTTTCAAATGTGTTTTCCCCATGCAATTTTCCATAGGACATTTACATACGTCTACAGCCTGAATGGCTGAACGGAATTACACCAAACTTGGCAAAATGGTACATCAAACCTAAGAGGTCAGGAAGGATCTACTATGCCCCCTTATGGTCATTTCCCCCTTCGCTTTGGCCTCCTCTTGTCTCTCAATCCTACCGAGGGACAAGATGGCGGCCGCTACGGACTGTTTGGAATGTTGACAGACGCCGGAGAACCAATCAGCTTCGCAAAGCTCCGTAACGCGAAAAGTACGCGAAGCGGAGCGCTGTTACAGATATATATCTTTTTTTCAACGTTAATTTCTCAAAATCCACTGGAGCACATATATTGAGACCTAGCAAAGGCACATCGGGCTACCAGTCCCTAATATTTTGCCAAGTTTCGTGCAAATCCATTCAGCCGTTCGATTATTATTATTTTGTTTTTTTTTTGCCCCGCGGGGCCCTTTTAAAACCTCCACATCAAACCTAGGGGGTCAGCGAGGATCTACTATGCCCCCTTATAGTTATTTCCCCCTTTGTTTTGACCTCCTCTTGTCTCTCGATCCTACCGAGAGACAAGATGGCGGCCGCTACGGACTGTTTGGAATGTTGACAGACGCCGGAGAACCAATCAGCTTCGCTTCACAAAGCTCCGTTGCGCGAAAAGTCCGCGAACCAGAGCGCTAACCGGTCCGCTGTTACAGATATATATCTTTTTTTAAACGTTAATTTCTCAAAATCCACTGGAGCACATATATTGAGACCTACAAAAGGCACATCGGGCTACCAGTCCCTACAATTTTGCCAAGTTTCGTGCAAATCCATTCAGCCGTTCGGGCTAAAAGTGAGGCCAACCGCCCTATGGAAAACTCAATGTTAAAAACACGTTTTGGGACCCCCCTTTTTTCTCGGCCCCCACTGGACGAACCCCCCCCAAATTTTCAAGGGCTGCTCAGAAACAAAATGTGCCATTTTCCTGAAAATTTCAGCCGATTCCGTCCACAAACGCCAAAGTTATTAGACATAGAATTTTCAAAAAACCCATAGAGAAAAAATCCTAACTATATATACCTACTGGCGACCGCCAGTAGGTAATATATATATATATATATATATATATATATATATATATATATATATATATATATATATATAGAGAGAGAGAGAGAGAGAGAGAGAGAGAGAGAGAGAGAGAGAGAGATGGACATACACATAGATGTAAATGGGATGATCCACGTTGCATATCACACATTTTGAATCGCAAAAGAAAGCACGGGCACTCACAGGACAGAAGCAGCCCTTCCTTGAGTCTCATGAACAATCCTCCAATGGGAGTCTAACAGTTGTATTTAAAAAACCAACACCTGTTGTGATAATGCTTTTCAAGCAAGCATTGAGAAAGGCCAATGCCAAAACTAGTCTGCTTGCATTAAAATGATTACAACTTGCCCCATGACTGCTTCGTGCTTTACTTTGGTATAATTTATGTGTGATATGCAACATGGGTCCACCTCCATGACATGGAGGCAGCCATCCTGAGTGCAGCAAGTTACTGGTGGACTTTGGAGCTATAGATAATTGTATAGTGCTGTACTGCCATATTGTCATTCTGAAAGGACCATCCCGTCGACTTGTATTGACAAATATTTAATTGTTGGATTTATGGCCATTCAGACCGATTCATGCAGGTATGTGCTAATAGAATTATTTATTATGGCTGTGGCAAGAGGCACCTAATGATCGAACAACTGAATTATAAAGCAACACTTTGCAAGTTGCAAGTGGCATACGTTGTGGAGACTGAGTGCAAAATGTGCCAGATGTTTGATAACGGGATAGCATGTAGCATAAACTTTATGCACCTATGGAAGGAGACTGTGTTTGGAAAATTGGTACAGTGTTGATGTTACCATGTAAAATGTGAAAGGTTAACCTTTGGGTTGGGCTTAGTGTATTCCTCCTAGACAGCCACACATAATAGAGAGCGTGGGTGTGCATGGATGGGCCATCACTGGCAGGATGGGAGCGCATAACTAGGCACAGCCCTAGTGACACTTGAATATGCTGTGTCCTGCTTCCACAAAAAAAGGCTACAAGGGAAGCCTCTCTCTCACTTCAAAGAAAGAACCAGGTATAAATATTAAACCTCAGACGCCAACTCTTCAGGACCCTTCTGGACCTGTAGAGATTCTGTCAGGAAGAAGGACTGCTGTGCTGCTGAAAGGACTGCCACTCTGCTGGACTGCTGCCCTTTTGGGCTACTGCCTTGCTGGACCAATGTCTTGCTTGCGTGCTGCCCTCCTGCTTGAATAAGAGGGATTTGGACCTGCGCCTGAACCCAGGACTCCCAGAGTGACAACAAGGTCTAGTCGGTTGGCCGCCTGTTCAGAGCCACAAGGAAATAACAGACCACAAACCACTTGTAGCAGCACCTAGACCTAGCTGGAGAAAGCCCATTTCCCCAAGTGGTGCCTCTCAGTTTGTGGAGCCTTGGTGTGTCCTCAGAGAGGCTTAGTTTAAGTTTTTTTGGACCGTTGGAGACCACATAATGGACTAGTTGGTGCCGAAATCTCATCACTCGCGCAGCCCACCAAAGCGAAGTTCCGTCATGTCGACCCTTCGCAATTCAGCAGTGACCGCTTGCAGTGATTGCTATCGCAAAGCACTGGCCCGATGGCTTGCACAACAACAGGATCTCATCTTACACCAAAGCCCATCTGTGATGCTTGCTTGCTCTTCAGGCTACGTCGACCACCGTCCACGATGGTTCTCGGCTCCTCGTGGCCCCCCTCCACCGTGAACGAGACACACACGAAGAGACACACACAAACACAAGTATTTGTGGATAATCAGCACTGCGGTCTGCAGCTCTGCTATCTTTTGACTGACATTGAGAGATTTGTGTTTTTCATTTTCTTGCAGTGCACTTTCAAAGGAGAATTTCAGTTATAATGTGACTGAGAATATATCTAGAGAGGGCAGGTTGCAAAGTGACAGGAAGTAAAAATGTAGAAGGGAAGAGTCTTGCTATGTGAAAGTTTATTTACTGGCATTTTAAATCTTAGAGAAATTGTGCTGCAAAAATCACCACTTTATCAACATTTCCTTAAAATACTTTGTGGTGGATGAAATCTGAACATCATATGGGTGGGTCAGCCTTCTTTGTCACACCATGAAAGTAGTGGGCTATTTCAGGACTCCACCTTTAGAATCTGAGGCGTTTTGACCACGTATTTGAGAATAGTGTTGTAAAAACCCCATTTGGCCTAATGTTTTCTAAACTTTCTAAGTGGAAGAATATCCTCATGCATGGACTCGAGCGTAAGTCAGGCTTACTTGCTCACTCACTCAGTCCTTCATGGTTGGTTTTTAGCTCCCAACACTATAAAAAATCACCAGCAACCACTGATTACGGGTGAGCCACAAATGCACTGGACAACATTGGATTCACTTGCTGAGCTCACTCGCTCTGTGCAGTGTACGGCTGCTGTAAGCATTTTTTACAGGGGATGATTTTAGTTCCCAGTCTGGGCCTTATTTCTGCTGCTGGCGGCTTCCAAGGGGTCAGGTCATGGTGTGATGGTATGCTTGTCAAGTCAGTTGGGGCGCAGGTGGGTAGGAACCTCCCTTTAGACAGGAAAGCAAACTAACTAGAGTGAGTGGTGGAGTACAAAGCAAGTGCCTCCCTAGACATGCACCTGCTGACCTCTTCGGATAGAATTTCTCTCCGCCCCTCCGCCCCCTCCGCGGTATAGTGAGTTGGAGTTGTGCACATAAATTCACTGTTTGGGCATCATCAGCTCCCTTTCTGTCCTCGTGTCCATTGGCACTTTGGCACTCAGAGCAGGATGATGATGATGCAGCTAATGCAGTAAACTGTCAGCTGCACAGATTCAGCATGGACTACCACCTACCACAGACCCAATCTTGAAACTTGTTTGAACCAGTGTCTTCCACCTGCAAAGTTGCCACCATTACCGACTCATGGGTCTGGGTGCTGACAGCTGCAACCATCCCTGACCAGAGTCTCTGTTCTCTGCACTGTTTTTACCGCATGCCCAGTCCACAGTGAAAGACACAGGTTTACCTGCTCTGCTTCTCAGCCATCCAGGTCAACAGCATGGGAGGAGATACCCAAGGAGCTGCAGTCAGGCAACTGATAGAGCCTGACGACCACTGCCCCAGAAGTGGGCCGCTCACACGAAAGGATTGCCTTTCCTGCTTGAGACTTGAGTTGGAATGGCTGTCACTTCCCAATAAATCCATGCAAAGCTGGAGACTACCATGTAGTAATTGACATGGCCCAGTAACTGCTGTCCACAGCCAGCTCAGTTGAGGCTGCAAGTAAATACCCTTGACGTCATCACTATTTTTCCACTACTTTTGGCCTATTTGTGGTTCTCCGAATTCAACTATGTCCTGCATGATGCCCCATCACCTTAACCTACTAGTAAGCAGCCGTCCATTTGGGCTGAGGGGCCACACCCCCACCTTGTTACTGGCAAGAAGAGTGTACAACTTGCAACACATTAATGACAAATGACATTTGCTGTGTACATCTTACTACACCAGTGCTGTGCACGTGCATGACGTGCTCTTAAAAGTCCCCATTCATTGTCAGTTGCGTTACGTTTCCTGAGATACTGATAACGTGATAATTTACATCCATCTCATTACAGGCACATCTAAACCTAGAACGGAGCATAACCTGTCCATCAAATACTACAGTTATAAAGGTTTGCTGTACAGGACGATGATGGCCAACACGTGCATATTTCCAATGAAGAGCAACAGGGGAGGAATGAGCATTGGGACTGAACACAGGCTGTAGATGTTTCTGTTGCATGAATGTTCCTTACTGTGCCGGTGTCAAGAGCCGCGGCGTATGACAGAATCCAAAGATACCTTCAGCAGATGCATATATGGCAGTATGTAAGACTTGCACTGTTAATGTACAGCTAGATTTATAAGGATAGTACTAATTTCTTGTCTACACTGGCAACCTTACAAGATGTTCACCACACACTTCTGAAGCTCACAGTAATGCATGCATTTATGTGTGTATGTGATAAGTATACAATTAATTTGTTAATATTTTTTTTGCATCTGCATTTACATTCACAATGCCGATTTGTGTATATTGAAGCTTGGCTCACACTCACCAAGGAACTACATCAGGAGCTGGTGATGTGTCTCCATAGTTTATAGTTTGCAGCTATTGCACATTATCATGGAGTCATGTCACAGTCATGGGTGAAGCACTGTTGAGCAATGCATGCGAACTAAACAATGATGGCCTGCTGCTTTTTCCAGTTTTAATAACCTGCTCCCTGGCCCTTGGATGGTGCACTGGGATGGGAAAACAGTGCCAATAACATGTCCATGAGTGTCTTAGAAGAAATTAGAACAAGAATTTCCCATGTGTAGAGGGCATACAATTAGCATATATCTGAGGCACCACTACCTGATCTCTGCCGCCACATAACAAAGTCCTCATATGGCCCAAGGCTCCATAGGAGGATCGATGTGTCATCAGCAAATTGTTGGATGGCCTGCGCCGTGTCCATATGCAGCTTCAGGAGTGGCAACATGTAGATGTTAAAGAGGATGAGCTGGAGGGGTCTGCTTGGATAACCATTCTATAGACCGAACTGCATGCCTCAATAGGGTGGTAGAGCATGAGGAGTGTGCTTGAATACCAGTAGTATAGTCGGAGCTGTGTGTCTAAACAAAAGTGGTAGAGATGGAGGGGTCTGCTTAAGTAACAAGTTGCATGGATACCATTGCTATAGGCAATCATGTATACCATTGCTATAGGTGGGCTATGTAGCCCAGTAAAGGTGGTAGAGCTGGAGGGGTCTGCAAGCAAAACAGTGGTATTGACGAACTGTACGGCTGAATCAAGATAGTAGCTAAAGGGGTCTCAATGGGTAACCAAAGGTACAGACAAACTGTGTGGCTCAATCAAGCTGGAGGGGTCTGCATGGATTACCATTCCTATGGATGGAATTGTGTGCTTCAATAAAGGGGGTTGAGCTGGAGAGGTTTGCATTGATAACTAGTGGTATAGGAAAACTGTGTGGCTCAATACAGGTAGTAGAACTAGACAAATCTTGATGGATAACCAGGAATAGATATACTATGTGGCTCAATAAAAGTGGTAAAACTGGTGTGGACAACCAGTGTTATAGATAAACCGTGTGGGCTCAATAAAGGTGGATGAACTAAAGGGGTCTGCATGGATAACCAGTGATATAGACAAACTGTGTGATGCAATAAAGTTGGTGGAGCTTCGAGGATCTGCATGGATAACCATTGCTATAGACGGTGCAGTGTGGCTCAACAGAGGTGGTAGAACTGGAGGGATCTGCATAGATAACAGATGTACAGGTGAACTGCTTGCCTCACTAAATGTGGTAGAGCTGGAGGGGTCTGAATGGATAAACAGTAGCATAGATGGTACTATGAGTCTCAGTAACAAGTGGTGGAACTAGAGGGGTCTTCATGGGTAAACAGTAGCATAGGTGGTACTATGAGTCTCAGTAACAAGTGGTTGAACTAGAGGGGTCTCAATGGGTAAAAAATAGCATAGTTGGTACTATGAGTCTCAGTAACAAGTGGTGGAACTAGAGGGGTCTTCATGGGTAATAATAATAAATAATAAAAACATTTGTAGAGCGCAATGGTTACGCCATCTCGGCGTGTCCCCGCACTGGGTGAGAAGGAAGCAGCAAAAGACTCCTCAGTAAATCCACTATTTTGCCAGCGAATAAAAAGGTTTTCAGCGATTTCCTAAACGTGCTCTCAGAGCTTTCCAGCCTAAGGTATTGTGGGAGCTTGTTCCAATCCTGAGCGCCCCTCACCCTAAAGGAGCGGCCACCCATCCTGGCTCTCTAAAGTTGGGGATCACCACTAGCCTAATTCCTTTGGACCTCAACGATCTCCTGGGCACGTATTTGGTTATCAGGTCACTCAAATAAGAGGGACCAGCATTATTGAGGATGCGATGACACATGCATAAGGACTTGAATACCACTCTTTGCTTAACTGGAAGCCAGTGCAATGCGGTGAGAGCCTTCTTAGAGGCTGCCCTCCTGGGCAGGTTCAAAATCAGCCGTGCTGCGGCATTCTGCAAAACCTGCAGACGACCCAGACTCTTTACGGTAGCCCCTAGATAGAGGATATTAGCATAGTCGAGGCGTGAGGTAATGAGTGCATGTACCAGTAGCATAGGTGGTACTATGAGTATCATTAACACGTGGTGGAGCTAGAGGAGTCTTCATGGGTAACCAGTAGCCTAGATGGTACTATGAGTCTCAGTAACAAGTGGTGGAACTAGAGGGGTCTCAATGGGTAAAAAATAGCATAGTTGGTACTATGAATCTCAGTAACAAGTGGTGGAGCTAGAGGTGTCTTCATGGGTAAACAGAAGCATAGATGGTGTAATGAGTCTCAGTAACAAGTGGTGGAGCTGGAGCGGTCTTGATAGTGCAGGGTTCCTCTCTACAAATTTACTCCGGAACCCTTGGTCAATGAAACTTTGTTACCTGCTAAGAAGTGTAGAGGGGAGAAATAACTCATCATTGCAATTAACAACTTTAAAAGAACATGACTTTGAAGTATCACAGATTCTGAATTCCAGGTTAGTGGGTTTATTACAAAGCCAAAAATACCTGGACAGACAGACACCTCAAGAAGAGGTTGTAGAAGTACATTGGAACTAATACAAATCCAAACCTACGGACAAGGTTTAACCGCTGGAGCATAAAAAGAATGACAAATTCCAGAACCAGAACACAGGCAATGATTGCCCCCATATCAAGATCCGTCTTCATTTGGTTTTGATAAGTGAAAAGCATTAGTCTGTCCCTACAGTACTACTACTGTGACATCCCTAACATTCCCCAGGCAAGATCAGAAAAAGGTGTCAGCGTGTGAAGACTTCCTAAGAAGTACACTCACATTGTATGGGTCAAGTAGCTAAAGCTACAGAGCTCGTTCTAAGATGCTCCTTCCCTCTCCATCAATATTCTCACCCCCTCTCCTGCCTCAACCCCCGGGGCACCTTTCTAGGCTTTTGAGATTCTCATAGTTACTGTACTGCAGTCTATCCATTCTCCTCTCACGCTCCCTAAGAGATCTCTCAGCCCGTCCTGCCTTGTGCCACTTGAAAGCTTTTACTAATCCCAACAAAATTATAACACAAACCACTACTATGATGATGGGCTTCAAAATGTTACCAAGGATTCCTTTACCAAGGTTGGCAAACCAGCTTCCACTTCTCCTAACCCCTTTCCCAACCTTGTTCTAAACACCTTCTGTGGCCAAATCATGCACCTCATGGTGAATCTCAGTGATGTTACCTATATACTTCTTCAGTTCTTTGCTGTTGTCCGGTATATAAGTACAGCATTGTTGGACCCTCAACATTTTACAGACTCCGCCCTCTTTTGCTAACTAAGACATCTAAGGCAAGGCGGTTCTGCATTACCATAGCTCTTATCAACAGCATCTCTCTATCTACAAGTAACAAAGACTGAGCTGTATTCGCTGACAGCTTATTCACAATAGTTGTCTACCTTCTAATCTTAATATAATTTAGAACTACTCCCAAACTTGGTATCATTGCTCCAAAAACATCTCTAAAACAATTTCCACTGCGCTCGCACCTCGCTTCTCGCTATGATGTAATCCACCTTCTAAGGGTCCCAAATTCTCCACGTGATAGATCTTGGGGAACACAACAGCCACATAACACGTAACATACCAATTCAGTGGCAATCTCAAATAGGCATTTTTACCGCACACAAAATACACATTTATCACCACTTGCACCCCATCTTGCAAGAAATTCTTTGCAGTGGCTTCAATTGTGAAAATATGATCACACACACTCTGTTCCACAAAGAGCTTATCATAGTACGTTTGTACCTGTCTGATACAAAGCTTTCCTCGCTGTTTGAATTCTGAAGATATTGGACCATAACTCCTCTTCACCTTATGTGCTGGCTCTTCCTTTGGTCCATTCAAATTTTCCTCCTCTACTGTTAAGTTTTACTGTTAGTTGTCTATGTCTATCTTGGACTTGATCTATAAACTTCTTCTCTATAGCGGTTAGTATGCATGTCAAGTTATGATGTTATGCATAAGCTGTATCTAATGTAACAGTAGGTATGAAATACTTTCCCAATCTGTCTTCTTCTTTATAATAATCATACTTATTCAGGTGCTTGTAGGCTGGAACTTCTGAAAGCACTACGTCATAATTGGAGAAATAGTATTCATAATGACCCTTACCGTAAAACATACTAAGCAACAAACTACTGGTAATACCATATGTCAAATGAAGATGGTGTAAGTGAATATCCTCCTCCAAAGTTGCAGGCAACTGCATATATACATTGCAATCCCTCACATTCATCCTCTAGACAAATCTACGTGTAACATATGACTAGTCTGATCTACCATAGCTTTTTCAGCTCCTATGATACCCTCTTTTGTGTTACTTACAGGTGTGGTTGTCCCTTGCACCCCGACCCCTTCAACTTCTGCTCCATGTGAAATTTTTACAGACACAGTAATAACTACAGCTATCACTCCTACTGTGAGTGTTTCTATCACAAACTTGGACTTACAGTTCGGATTTCCAAACTCCATTTTTAAATTGTCAGTTTAGCACAGCAAGAGGACCAACACAAAGTTTCTTTCTTCAGCTCAAATTGCTGTCCAACCAGTTCACACACAGTTTGTTGATGTTCTGGAAATTAATTCACATTTCATTGCACCTTTCTTTACACAGACTTCCTTAGCCCTCTTTCTTCTTCTACGGAAAGTCCCTAAATGTGTTCTTCTTCCTCTCGGGTCTAGGTTATCTTCTTTAACGCCTTAACCGCGTGCGGGCGTTCTACAGAGCGGGCGGGGCTCCGTCGGCCATTGGCCGACGGCAGCACTCGCGAGGTACTGTTGGCCGATGGGCGCACGGAAAGGGTTAAAACAATCTTTATTTACAATTCGCAGTTCAATCAACAGTCTCTTATAAGCTCAGACCAAATTTCAATAATGGCATGGTGCAGAATCTCTAGACGAACAGCTGCAATCTCCTGTGCAGGTTGCTGATATCCAAAGGTTGGAGAGGACAAATCTTGCAGAATAAAAACTCTGCAATCTCTGCTCTTCTTCTCTGCATCTGACGACTTCGCACACCAGTTCCCTCAGCTGAGTCTGACTCTGTTCCACTCACAATGTTACTTTCTCCCTCAGACTCAATACCTGCGCCTTGTCTAGCATGACCCCCTCAGCTTGCTCTGATGGGCAACCAGCTACATCAGGAACCCTCACAGCTTGGCTTGTCCCCTCCTGTGGTCTTACCACCACAGCTTGACTTTCTTCTGGGAGAGGAGCTGTTTCTTCTGATGGTCCTGAAACTCTGCTGGTATCAGAGGCTTGAATCCAGTTCGGCTAGCCTCCGCACTTTACAGCTGTTTTTGTCACCAGAATCACTTGATATGGACCTCTCCAAAGAGCATCAATGCAGGTCTTCCTCACAGGCTTGTGAACGAGCACCCAGTCACCAGGGCAGAAGTTGTGGCACAGGTCCTTCAAGGTTAATGCAGTCGCAGCTACAACCTATTGAGACACAGAACTGGCCACGTCAGCCAATCCTTTGCAATAATCAAGGATCAAATCATCTGTGATGTTTATCAAGGCTGTAGACGGCACTGCTGGCAAATGCATTGCCCTCCCCATCAGGATCCTGTGTGAAGAGAGACCTGTACTCCTATCTCGGATACTACGGATACTCATCAACACCAGGGGCAATCCATCAGGCCACTTCAGAGACATGGACGAGCACACCTTAGCCATTAGTAGCTTGAGAGTCCCAATAATCTACTCCAAAATGCCAGATGCCTCTGGTTTGTATCTACAATGCAGTCTCTGATCAAATTGTACGGCAGCGCAAAGCAGCTTCATAATCTCGCTATGGAAGTGTGTGCCTCTATCCAACTCCAATGAAGTTGGAAACCCGAACGGAGGTATAAGCTCTCTAAGCAACAACTTTGCTACTGTGAGACTATCACACCTCCTTGTCGGATAAGCTTACACCAACCCAGAGAAAACACACACCACAACCAGAATGTACCTCAGTCCATTGCACCTGGACATCTCGATGAAATTAAGCTGGATCCTATGGAACAGTCCCCCAGGTCTTCCAATGTGACTCAATGCAACCACAGTTTTATTTCCAGCATTCAGTTGTTGACATCTAACACATCTGTGAAACACTGCTTCAGCAAAATCATGGAACCGTGGATTGAACCACGTCTGTCTAAACACTCGCACCATGGCATCCCTTCCGATGTGGACTGCTCCACGAATCTGCCTCATCATAGGGCTCAGTAAATCATCTGGTAACACTGCTCGACAATCAGCTCAAACCCAGATACCATCCTCTCTTTTCTCACGACCTGCTTTAATCCAACTAGCTTCTTCCTGTCCTGACACTTCTCCCTGCAGACACTTGATCTCCTCCCAAGTGTCCGCTATGGGTAACATCATGCTGACCTTGGTTCTTTCTGTGGTCTCTCCAGTATAATCCCCAGTAAAAATGCATCCTTGTTCAGCACAGAAACATGCAACCTGATCGGTGTACCTGTTGCTGAGAGTCACAAAGTCATTTCCCTTCCCATGAGCACCACACTTCACCACAGCTATTTCCGTTGGACGTTGCAAAGCTTCCAACAGTTGTCTTACATATTCCCCATTTCTGATGGGAGATACTGATGACGTTAGGAACCCCCTCTGCGACCATAGCTGTCCAAAGTCATGAACCACACTGAATCTGTACTGGCATCGGTATAGATGGTGACACAGATTTGATCAGCAACCAAGCAGGCACGTGTCAAGACAATGATTTCAGCCACTTGTGCGGCGTGTACTCCCTGTAAACAAACAGCTTCCACAACTACAGAAATGATACATACAGCAAACGCTGCTCTCAAATGACCCACATTGTCTCTTAAGCATGAACCATCTACAAAAAAGATTTCATCAGATTCAGACAGAGGTTCATCAACAATGTCAGGTCTCAGTTTGGTGCAAAGTTCAGTCACATCGAGACACTCACGGCCCTCATAATATTCATAATCAACATATGGAAGAAGCATCAAAGTAGCAGAATTCAATACAGAACATACACAGTAAGAGGATGACCCATTACAATACTTTCATACCTTTCAATGCTGACACCTGTTGCAGCAACAGATTTAAGACATAAGGGCAATGCTGAAGCTACCGGGTCTAAGGTAGCTGAGAAGTAATCAACTGGTTTACGGACACCTCCGAGTGCCAAACCCTCCAACTCACAGCAAAATAGTGAAAAGGATTTGTTGTAATCAGGCATTCCTAGAGCCGGAGTGCGACACAGGCTTTCTCTCAGCTCCAAGAACGCAATCAAACAGTCATTATTCCATGGTACTGGATCACTCACATCCTTGTGTATCAACCTCGGCATAGATTTCACCTTCAGCGACAAGTTGGGAGTCCACTGGTGACAGTACCCAATCATTCCCATATACATCCTGACTTCCTTTTGTGTGGTAGGCGCAGTCATGTTCATAATAGCCTCATTGCAGTGTGGTGACACCTTCCTCTTGCCTTTCTCAATGTGATGATCCAAATACTGAACCTCAGTTAAACAGTACTGTAGTTTGCACTGGGGCACCTTGTGTCCATTCTCTGCCAAGTGATTTAACAAGGCAACAATATTGATCCTGCAAGCGTCTTCTGTTTCGGACGCAATCAAAAGGGCGTCAATATACTGCACAGGAGCTGAATTTGGTGGCAGTACCAGACTCTCAAGATTCTTTTTCAAAATCTGATTGAAATCGATGGACTCTCTGTATACCCTTGTGGGATACGACACCATGTTAACATACGATTTTCCAGACAGAAAGCAAACCAAAATTGTCTCTCTCCTCGTGTAAGGGTTTTGAAAAGAATGCCTGACATAAATCAATCCCTGTAAACCATTCAGCTTCACATGGAAATTGAAATAAGATCACTGATGGATACGGTACCACATGATTCGGTACCACATGACAACATGGAACTACAATTGTGTTGACCTTTCGCAGGTCTTGCACTATTCTGAACTTCCCACTCGGTTTCTACTGTCCCATTATAGGGGAATTGCATGGGCTCCCAATTATCTACTTCACGATTCCCTGTTCGATCATGGACTCAACTACAGGCTTGATTCCTGCCACCGTTACCGGTGTTAGATTGTTCTGGAGCATTCCCGGGAACTCCGCATTTGGCTTGATCTGAATCTTAACTGGCTCAACCCCTTTAATCAATCCTACCTCTTCCCCTGTGAAATCCCAGACATCCAGAGAGACTGAATCTCTCAAGTCAACTAGTAGTTCTTCAACTGTCAATACGGGATACATCTCTATGCAGAGATTCTGATTCGCCACTTTGAATGCATTGTCATCATTATTAGTCTGCAACTTTACTCCTTTGGGCGTGCAACAAGTAGACTGGACGCAAATTGCACACCATAAATCGTGGAAAGTTCCTATTCTCACAGGTATCTCATCTGTCAATTGAATGGTCCTTCTCTTATTTGCAACTTCTACAATTTGGATTTATTGTCCTGAGAGGGGTAGGTTTGGGACTACTGCAGATCTCACAGTAGATGGGTAGCACCAGTATCAATCAGAAGAATGATAGGATGACCATCAACATCTGCCTCCACATACGGTCCTCTCTGGTCTACCTCCAAGACTGCTCCATGAGTACAGTCTTCCTCCCCCCTCAGGCACCGTCATTGCAACGGGTCTGAATCAAATTCATCGAAAGTCTTGATGAATTGCATCTGCTGGTACATCCAATTTCCTTGAGGGATTCTCGGAGGTTAGGGAACTTGCACTTGTGGACTCAAACCCCCTCCGACACCTGCACTACTGCTCCAAGGCACATGCACATACCCTCCACTCTTTATCTCTAGGCAATGGATAAGCCTCTACTCATGCTTATGCTGTCCCACTTCCATGAGGCGGTGTATCTCCTATGCCTTTTTTGACACTCTTTTTCTTGGACCGACTTTGCTCCCACTTGTCAAGCAGGCTTAATGCGCGTATCCCTACAATGAATTCTTGAATATGCGTCTACAATCCTATGACTCTTTTCTCTTCAAATTCTTGATCACTGTAATTTAACCTATGACTTCTCTGCAACATTTTCATCTTGGACAAATCCAAATCATACTTCTGTGTTAAATCTGTCAGTTTCTCATGGGATTTTCTTGCCTTACGGGTCACATTCTTTGCTACAAACACTAGCTCATCCTGTTTATAAAGTACCATCCTTTCCAGTGCAGGATTCCACTTATCATCTCATCTGCTTCCGTCTTTAACCTCACTATATCAAGCACTTTGGCCCTTATAGCAGCTTTAATCATTCCCTCACTTGAGGTACTACTCAGCTGTCCACTTCCACTGCTCTGAGTTCCGTGGTGACTCCCTTCAGGTGTGCTCCGTGGGACATTTTCACTCCCAGAAGCAGCTTGAACAACTCCTCCTCCTGTCATCCTCCCCATAGGGACCTCTAACTGGGGCTTTGCACATCATCAAATCAGAACTGCTGACTGTGTTTGACTATTGCTTTCTACTTGTGTGACTATTGTTTTCTACTTGACCCTGATCGTATATTGACTCTATCGGACCGATGTTGACCCGCACCGTAAGGGCTTCCAGTAACCATGTAGCAGCGTTAACTCCACTCATCTCTGCACTCCTCTATGCTTGCATCCCTATTCCTTCCATTCCAGTTGACATTTTTCCCACTACTCTTGCACTAGGACTCGCCTGTGGTACTCCTATTACCTTCATCAGAGCTCACCTTCCCTCCTCTGAAGTTGGATTGTATGTCGGCGGATGCTCTGCTAGCAGCCTATGTAACATGATGTCATTGGTGTCACTATCGTCATCTTCATTCCTCTTCTGAGTGTCTCCTGTTTTCACTAACATTGGGAATAGTCTCTCTCCCTCAATGGTGTCTACTCTTCACTATTTCAACTGTGCGTCCCAACACTCATCTTGAAATGCCTTCATCGCCTTTTTCATCCTTCCTTTACTTCGCTCCCTTTTCTTTGCCTGTGCTGTTCTTATCCACACATCTAATGCTTCAAACTGTGTAGGTCTAGGTGGAGGTCGCAATGAGGCCATCACTGTGCTTAACTGATACAGCACCCCTAATCTAAATGAACCAGAACATGGAAAAGCCAAATCTCCCTCATTTTAGGTAATCAAATGCCAATTTTGGAGCCAAACTATGTTATGAGGTCCTACATTTGTGGCATGTAATGAGCTCGTGAATCCTTGGGTGGTGTTTTCTCACCAACTCGAGTTAACACTTCTCTATCTCCCCTACAAAGATCTTGCAACACCCCAAAACATCCCATGATTGAATCAAATTCCTTTATCCTCAGGATATTTTCGCTTCCACTTCCTGATGACAATCCACCAATCCCAGTGCGGCTTTACACCAACCAACCTATTGCAGCGAAGCACTCTCTGACCATACTATGCCCCTTCACACAGTAGCTCACCCTCCTTCACAATCTCTTCCTTACACATTCACGCACCTCATTCATAGAAACAAGTAACTGTCTATCCACCAAACGACCTGACAGTCACATCTCCGACCTTCTGATCACGAAACGACCACCAGTCATCAGTAATTGTCTGCCTCACCTCTGGCAAAGGTCTGTCCGTGAAAGAACCGGACAGTCACCTCAGACCGTCTGTCCATGAATGGCCGGACCCTCATATAAACAAATCGATTGGATCTACTCGCTCAAACCCATTCACATACAATGACCAACAACCTGCGTTGCCCACTCGAATCGCTGTGGTCCGCTCTTGTGCACTAGCTTCTCACACGACTCTGTCAAGCTCTCTCACACATGTTTCCCTATCACCAGTGGGTTGTCGATAGCGCTTCACGGCTCCCACAAACACTGGTCAGACAATTAAAGAACTGGTGTCTTCTACACCAAAAACCTATCCTGGGATCATAGGCTACTCGTCGAGCCTGACATGAAAACCAAAACAAATCACATGGACCACACGCGTTCAGCCTGAAAGCACAATCACTTGACTCTCATCCCAACTCCCCAAGACATCACACAATCAAATCATCACCGCAATTCAACACAAACATCCCTACTCATACTCACTCTACTGTGAATCGCTGTTCCTGCCACACCATCACTCTCCATCGGTCTCTGCCAAAGTCTGTCATCCTCCACTCTCGATCCTCTGGGCTTTCATCCTTTGGGCTCTTTGGGGATCTATGACTAACTTTCCCTAACTTCCTAAATTATCCCCTCACTGCAGAGGTAACCGTCCTCTTGCTACCAACTGATAGGGCTGGGTTCCTCTGTACAAATTTTTCCCAGAACCCTTGGTAAATAAACCTTTGTTACCTGCTGAAAAGTGTAGAGGGGAGAAATTACTCATCATGGCAATTAACAACTTTAAAAGAACATGACTCTGAAGAATCACAGACTCCTAATTCCAAGTTAGTGGGTTTATTACAAAGCGATTAATAACTGGACATACAGACGCCTCAAGAGGAGGTTGTAAAAGTACATTGGAAATAATACAAATCCAAAACTATGGGCAAGGTTTAAACGCTGGAGCCTAAAAAGAATGTCAAATCCCAGAACCAGAACACAGGCAACAATTGCCCCCACATCAAGATCCTTCTACATTTGGGGTTGATACATGAAAAGCATTAATCTGTCCCTACACTACTATTATCGTGATATCCCTACTTAACATTCCCCAGGCAAGATCAGAAAAACGTCTCAGCGTGTGAAGACTTCCTAAATTGTACACTCACAGTGTATGGGTCAAGTAGCCAAAGCTACAGAGCTCGTTCTAAGATGCTCCTTCCCTCTCCATCGATCTCTTCACCTGCTCTCCGGCCTCAACCCCCTGGGCACTGTCCCTAATTCAAAACTCAAAATGCAGAACACGCCCACCACTTGCATCCAGATCACCTCATGCTGCTGGACACTTCTCATAGGTGAATTTCCATTTAGTTTCAATACTCCCAGCTCCTGGCTTGATGACCTTGATGCTCAGGCCTCCTTCAGTGAGAAAGAACACCGTCTCCCAATTATCAGCATTCTTTGCATAAAAGTATCCTCTCCTCCCCAAGCCTAACTCCTAAAACAAAAGGTATTATTCTAACTAACAAAGACGACTTTCTCCACCTGCAACAGAACGTGAGAACAGAGCAAATCCAACATGCAGATGAAATTCAGCCTTTTCCCCTTCTACGAGAGCTGTCACGGAGAATACATTTCATGCCCACAGAAATCGGCCAACATAAGATTAAGCACGTTGGCCCTAAGAATATGCATATAAATTAACATTTTATATAAGCGTTTACAAACTATCAGGTTACATAAACACATCAAATGCACAAATCACTGAGAGCAGCCTATGACTTTTACATGTTAAAATCAATAAGCCACATCTATGAACAATTTCATTCTGGCGCACGTTTAAATCAATGCATTCTCTTTATAAATGAGCAACTTTAAATTAATTACAAACAAATGCTAAGGGTTACATTATTCAAAACGCAACTGTCATATTTATTTGCATGGCAAGTAATAATTGTATCATTGCACTTTCGCAAGTTATTACAAAGTACATTTTAATAACCAAATGTTAACACGACAATGGAATAAATGTAGGTGCAGACTACTTGTGATTATGATGCACCCTAACAAATCAAAGATCACCATTGAACTCCATCAGTCTGAATGGATAAAAAGTGGCATGGATGGTACTATGAGTATCAGTAACAAGTGGTGGAGTTAGAGCGGTCTGAATGTGTACACAGAAGCATAGGTGGTACTATGAGTCTCAGTAACAAGTGGTCGAACTGGAGGGGTCTGAATGTGTAAACAGTAGCATAGATGGATGTGTGCTCCAATAGCTGGCGGGGTCTGCATGGCTAACCAGTGGTGTAGAAGGAACTGTACGCATCAATAACACGTTTTAGAGCTACAGAGGTCTACATGAATAAACAGTGGGATAGATGGAACTGTGTACAAATGGTAGAGGCAGAGGGGTATGCCTGAATAATGAGTTGCAGAGAACGAAGCGGTGTACCTGAGTAACGCGTAGTAGATAGTGCCTGATTAATTTGTAGAGCCGGAGAGGTCTGCCCGAATAATGAGTGGTACAGCGGCAAGGTAGTGCCTGAGTAAGGAGTGGTAGAGTTGGAAGGGTGTATCTCAGAATGAGTGGTAAAAGGGGAGGGTCTGCATAAATGAGAAATGGTGGAGCCGGAGGGGTGTGTATGATAGATAGAGCGTGGTTTTCCTTTTCATATAATTTGAAGTAATTTTTGCAGAATTTGATCTAATTATGCAAAGCAAAATACACTAATTTCAAACACCACTAGTTTTAATAAATCATTCACAAACTTCATGAAACCGAACAAAATGTAACATATAAAAATCAAGACGTTTGCTGAGGAAAACCTTTTGTAATTCCGAACCCTCTTGCATTTCGAAATGACATATATTTAACATTATCCTTTCTCTGATACTTCCTTTTTTTGCTCATATTCCTAAACTTACAGCAGTGTAAAATCCGCCATATTAGAAGATTTTCTTCAGTCATCAGTACTATTTGATGGCACAGATCCCTGTTGAATGTGGTTCTTGCACCTCAATCAGTATATATGACCCCACATGTTTGTGTACCTACATTTAATTTAGATATGCTAAAATGTCGTTGATACATTAGTCCCTACATGATGTATTCATCCTGTGCAACAAACAAGCATGTTATCGTCCCCTTCATAAAATGCCCTAAGCATTCCCATCCCAGAAGTCTGTTGCTGCAGAGAGGTGCATGGCTTTCCCTGCTATCGATATGTGGCTTTTTTGACCTTTCCAAATAACAATACTCTCCATCCACAGATGGCCATGCGTGAATTTTGTCTTTTGTGGGATCTTCGGGGACCTTTGTCTTAAATGTATCTGACTCCACGGCGAATTGCAAGTTCTCTGAACTAAAGGGCTCCTGTCCCTACAGACTTCAACCTATATGAACAAAGAATTGATTTCTCAATACATTTGAGTCTCCAGAACTACAAGTACATCAGTCATCAAAAGGTCAAATAAAGGATTCCTGTCCCAGTGGAATAAAAAATTGTTGAAATACCAAAGATTCATCAGCTAATAGATTAAAATTGAGTCTCCGGGCATAAATAATTCATCTCCTAAAATATTAACCAGGTCTTCAGGGGAGTATAAGATTAATTTCCCAGGAGAGAACATTTAATAACCAGGAATAACAAAAGCTCCAAATAGAAATCCGATTGCATCTCCCATTAGATTAAATGGAATCTATGGGAATAAATGATTAATCTCCCAAAAGAGTAAATAGATTTGTCAGGAATGAAGGAGTTATCCCCTGGGGCACGGTGCACCAAGCCAAATGCCGAGCAATCCGGCTTCCTGCCTGATACTCCAGGGGCCCCTTTTTTTTGCGGATGCAGTATACTCATCAGCCTGGATGTGCATCTGACCTGGGGGAGTTCGACGAGAATGATAAAACATGGAAAGCTCACCCACTGGGTGATAATAGGATCCTTCCATTGGAGAAAAAGAAGCTGCGAGGCAAGGTTCTTGTTCATAACAGATGCACGGCAGCACTATGGCCTGTATTATTCAAGGTCACAGGTGAACTGAAGTACCTCCTACTGCTAATGCAAGAGGGCATTAGCTGTCGCTTCCCCAACTGTGCAAGTCACAGGAGACACTTTGACTGATAGCAGGAGTGTTACTGTGGCTGGGTAACTTGTTTGAGATGACATGGGGACACGACAGCCAGTACTAACCTATCATGGACCTGCTAAGGATCCGGGCAAGTCTGAAGAGCAATCAGGCCACGCAGTACTCACATGGTATTGCCATGTAATGCCATGCAACACACATCTCTGTCCATATCTTTGTGAAAGGGGGAGATGGCGTTCTTGAAGGTTTTCTGACAGCTACAACGAGATTATAAGCTGCCCTTGCCTAATACTAAACAAGCATTTGCAATACAATAGGTCTCGCATTTACACCAGTTTGAGCTATTGACATTGTAAATGACAATGGCTTTTATTTTTGTTTTCATTATTGAAACATAAATAAAAGGCATTGTCATTTACAATGCCAATAGCTTAAACTCTCGTACACCGAAAACGTAGGTATTCTACATATCTGCAGTGATAGTGATCTCACACCTATATCTGAAGTAATGGTGATCTCACATATATATCTACAGTGATAGTGATCTTACACCTATATCTGAAGTGATGGTGATCTTACACCTATATCTGCAGTGATAGTAATCTCACACCTGTATCTGAAGTAATGGTGATCTCACACATATATATCTGCAGTGATAGTGATCTCACACCTATATCTGCAGTGATGGTGATCTCGCACCTATATCTGCAGTGATGGTGATCCCACACCTATATCTGCAGTGTTAGTGATCTCACACCTATATTTGCAGTGAGAGTATTCTCACACCTATATCTGAAGTAGTGGTGATCTCACACATATATAACTGCAGTGATAGTGATCTCAAACCTATATCTGCAGTGATAGTAATCTCACACCTATATCTGAAGTAATGGTGATCTCACACATATATATCTGCAGTGATAGTGATCTCAAACCTATATCTGCAGTGATGGTGATCTCACACCTCTATCTGCAGTGATGGTTGTCTAACATCTATATCTAAAGTGATAGTGACCTCACACCTATATCTGAAGTAATGGTGATCTCACACCTATATCTGCAGTGGTAGTTATCTCACACCTATATCTGCAGTGATGGTGATCTCACATCTCTATCTGCAGTGATGGTTGTCCTACATCTATATCTAAAGTGATAGTGATCTCACACCTATATCTGAAGTAATGGTGATCTCACACCTATGTCTGCAGTGATTGTCATCTCACACCTATATCTGCAGTGATATTGAACTCACACCTATATCAGCAGTGATACTGATCTCACACCTATATCTACAGTGATGGTGATCTCACACCAATATCTGCAGTGATGGCGATCTCACGCCTATAACTGCAGGGATAGTGATCTCACACCTATATCTGCAGTGATGGTGATCTTACATCTATATCTGCAGTGATGGTGATCCTACACCTATATCTGAAGTAATGGTTGCCTTACATCTATATCTAAAGTGATAGTGATCTCACACCTATATCTGAAGTAATGGTGATCTCACACCTATGTCTGCAGTGATTGTCATCTCACACCTATTTCTGCAGTGATATTGAACTCACACCTATATCAGCAGTGATACTGATCTCACACCTATATCTACAGTGATGGTGATCTCACACCAATATCTGCAGTGATGGTGATCTCACACCTATGTCTGCTGTGATTGTCATCTCACACCTATATCTGCAGTGATATTGAACTCACGCCTCTATCTGCAGTGATAGTGAGTTCACACCAATATCTACAGTGATAGACATCTCACACCCTTATCTGCAGTAATAGTGATCTCACACCTATTTCTGCAGTGAAGGTGATCTCACACCAATATCTGCAGTGATGGTGTTCTCACACATATGTCTGCAGTGATAGCGATCTCACACCTACATTTGTAGTAATAGGATCTCACACCTATATCTGCAGTGACAGTGATCTAACATCTATATCTGCAGTGAAGGTGATCTCACCTATATCTGCAGTGATAGTGATCTTACACCTACATCAGAAGTAATATCTGCAGTGATAGTGCTCTCACACCTATAACTGCAGTAATTGTGATCTCACACTAATATCTACAGTGATAGAGATGTCAGACCTATATCTGCAGTAATAAAGATCACACATGTATAGCTACAGTGATATATACCTATATCTGCAGTCATAGTGATCTCACACCTATATCTGAAGTAACATCTGCAGTGATAGTGATCTCACACGTATATCAGCACGACAGTGATCTCACACCAATATCTGCAGTGATAGCGATGTCACACCAATATCTACAGTGATATAGATCTCACATCTATATCTGAAGTAATGGTGACCTCACATCTATATCTGCATGATAATGATCTCACACCAATATCTGCAGTGATTGTGATCTCACACATATATCTGCAGTGATAGTGATCTCACACCAATATTTGCAATGATGGTGATGTCACACCTATATCTGCAGTGATAGTGATCTCACACCTATATATGAAGTAATGGTGATCTCACATCTATATCTGAGGTAATGGTGATCTCACACCTATATCTAAAGTAATGGTGATCTCACACCTATCTCTCCAGTGATGGTGATCTCACACCTATATCTGCAGTGGTAGTGATCGCAAACCTATATCTGCATTGATAGTGAGCTCACACCAATATCTGCAGTGATGTTGATCTCACATCAATATCTGCAGTGACAGTGATCTCACATATTTATCTACAGTGATATTGATCTCACAACTATATGTGTAGTGATGGAGACCTCGCCTATATCGGGAGTGATACTGATCTCAAACCTATATCTGAAGTAATATCTGCAGTGATAGTGATTTCACACCTATATCTGCAGTGATAGTGATCTCACACCTATATCTGAAGTAATGGTGATCTCATACCTATGTCTGCAGTTATAGTGATCTCACACCTATATCTGAAGTAATAGTGATCTCAAACCTATATCTGCAGTGATGGTGATCTCACAGCTATACCTGCAGTGATAGTGATCTCACACCCATATCTGCAATGATAGTGTTCTCACACCTACACCTGCAGTAATAGTGATCTCACACCTATATCTGAAGTGATAGCGATCTCACACCTATATCTGCAGTGACAGTGATCACACATCTATATCTGCAGTGATAGTGATCTCTCACCAATATCTGCAGTGATGGTGATCTCACACCTATATCTGCAGTGATAGTGATCTCACATCTTTATCTGCAGTGATATTTATTTCACACCTATATCAGCAGTGATGGTGATCTCACCTATATCTGCAGTGATACTGATCTCACATCTATATCTGAAGTAATATCTGCAGTTTTAGTGATCTCACACTTATATCAATAATACCAACAACAAGAGAGGGAGGGAGGGAAGAGACACTCTCAATCCCCCAGGTTCTATTCATAAACAACAAAAGAGTGTCTGCGTAGGACAAAACAAGCATCCAGCACAGGATTCGAGAAAAGGAAGGAATCAACCTAAGAAGGAGTCACTTAGGGATTCTTTGAGAAGCCCTCACTCACCACCCTGGGTGGTGACATGCTTCATCATCGGGCCCACCAGGAGAAGCCGAATGCCTCCCTGGTGTGCTGCAACGCCAGATTACTGCGGCGCTGGTTTTGTGACAGTAATGTGCAAAAAATAGTGAGTTTAAAAATGCCAACAGACTATACCATACAAAAACTTTATTCCATGGTTAGCTGGGCATATGTTAAAAACGATGTGTCGGGAAATATACCAACTATTGTGTTGGGTGTTTTCCCCTTTAGAGTGGGGTCAACATGTTTCTGCCCTTATGTGTAAAGGTTTTACGGGGCTTTCGTCAGGACCATTTCATAGTGTACCTCGGTGGTATGGACGCGCTAAGGCCCACCCTTGCCTGAGGACGTGAAAGTTAAAAATGAATGTAAAAAGGTGTGCAAAAAACAAACCAAAAGTGGTGGTTCACACAAAATCCGTGAAACCAGTGGTTTGTTAATTAAAAGATCCACACTTCATGGGTCTCGGGAGGGGGGTGGCAGCGACAGTGGCACACCGCCCTCAACGCCAAACACCCGCTCGGCAACTAGCGATCTCCTTCAACAGACCCCGTGGATCCACCGAGGTACACTATGAAATGGTCCTGACGAAAGCCCCGTAAAACCTTTACACATAAGAGCAGAAACATGTTGACCCCACTCTAAAACACAATAGTTGGTATATTTCCCGACACATCGTTTTTAACATATGCCCAGCTAACCATGGAATAAAGTTTTTGTATGGTATAGTCTGTTGGCATTTTTAAACTCACTATTTTTTGCACATTACTGTCACAAAACCAGCTCCGCAGTAATCTGGCGTTGCAGCACACCAGGGAGGCATTCGGCTTCTCCTGGTGGGCCCGATGATGAAGCATGTCCCCACCCAGGGTGGTGAGTGAGGGCTTCTCAAAGAATCCCTAAGTGACTCCTTCTTAGGTTGATTCCTTCCTTTTCTCGAATCCTGTGCTGGATGCTTGTTTTGCCCTACGCAGACACTCTTTTGTTGTTTATGAATAAAACTCACACTTATATCTGCAGTGATAGTGATGTGATGTCACAAAAATATCGGCAGTGATGGTGATTTCACACCAATATCTTTAGTGATAGAGATCTCACACCTATATTTGTAGTGAAAGTGGTCTCCCACCTTTATCTGCAGTGATAGTTATCTTACACCAATATTTGCAGTGATGGTGATCTCACACCTATATCTGCAGTGATATTGATCTCACACCAATATTTGCGGTGATGTGATCTCACACCTATATCTGCAGTGACAGTGACCTCACACCTATATTTGAAGTAATGGTGATCTCACTCATACATCTGAATTGATAGTGTTCTCACACCTATATCTGCAGCAATCGTGATCTCAGATCTATATCTGCAGTTATGGTGATCTCACCTATATCTGAAATAATATCTGCAGTGATAGTGATCTCACACCAATATCTGCAGTGATAGAGATCTCACATCTATATTTGCATAGATAGTGGTCTCATACCTATATCTGTAGTGATAGTGATCTCACACCAACATTTGCAGTGATGATGGTTTCACACCTATATGTGCAGTGATAGTGATCTCACACCAATATTTGCAGTGATGTGATCCCGCACCTATATCTGCAGTGATAGTGATCTCACACTATATCTGAAGTAATGGTGATCTCACACCTATATCTGCAGTGATAGTGATCTCACACCTATATCTGAAGTAAAATTGTTCTCACACCTATATCTGCAGTGATGGTGATCTCAAAGACATACCTGCAGTGATAGTGATCTCACATCTATATCTGCAGTGATAGTGATCTCACACCAATATCTGCAGTGATGGTGACTTTAGACCTATATCTGCAATGATAGCGTTATCACACCTATATCTATAGTAATAGGGACCTCACACCTATATCTGCAAAGATAGTGATCTCACACCTAATCTGCAGTGACGGTTAACTCACCTATATCTGCAGTGTTTGCGATCTCACACCTATATCTAAAGTAATATCTGCAGTGATAGTGATCTCACACAAATATCTGCAGTGATGGTGATCTCACACCAATATTTGCAGTGATGTGATCCCCCACCTATATCTGCAGTGATAGTGATCTCACACCTATATTTTCAGAGATAGTGGTCTCACACCTATATCTGCAGTGATAGTGATCTCACACCAACATTTGCAGTGATGGTGATCTCACACCTATATCTGCAGTGACAGTGATCTCACACCAATATTTGTAGTGATGTGATGCCGCACCTATATCTGCAGTGATGTTGATCTCACAGCTATACCTGCAGTGATAGTGATCTCACATCTAAATCTGTAGTAATAGGGATCTCACACCTATATCTGCAGTGATATTGATCTAACACCTATATCTGCAGTGATGGTGAACTCACCTATATCTGCAGTTATTGCGATCTCACACCTATATCTGAAGTAATATCTGCAGTTATAGTAATCTCACACTTATATCTGCAGTGATAGTGATCTCACACCAATATCTACAGTGATGGAGATTTCACACCTATATCTGCAGTGATAGTGATCTCACACCTATATCTGCAGTGATAGTGATCTCACACCAATATCTGCAGTGATGGTGATCTCACACCTATATCTGTAGTGATAGTGATCTCACACCAATATCTACAGTAATAGTGATCTCACACCTATATCTGCAGTGATAGTGATCTCACACCAATATCTGCAGTGATGGTGATCTCAACTATCTCTGAGGTGATAGTCATCTCACACCAAATCTGACATATCTGCAGTGATAGTGATCTCACACGTATATGTGCAGTGATAGTGATCTCACACCAACACCAATATCTGCAGTGATGGTGATCTTACACCAATATCTACAGTGATAGAGATCTCACACCTAAATCTGCAGTGATAGTGATCTCACACCTATATATGCAGTGATAGTGATCTCACACCAATATTTGCAATGATGATGATCTCACACCTACATCCGGAGTGATAGTGATCTCACACCTATATCTGAAGTAATGGTGATGTCACACCTATACCTGCAGTGATAGTGATTTCACACCTTTATCTGCAGTGATAGTGATCTCACACCTATATCTGAAGTAATGGTGATCTCACATCTATATGTGCAGTGATGGTGATCTCACGCCAATATTTACAGTGATAGAGATCGCTCACCTATATCTGCATTGATAATGATCTCATACCTATATCTGCAGTGATAGTGATCTCACACCAATATCTACAGTGATAGAGATCTCACACCTATAACTGCAGTGATAGTGATCTCACAGCTATAACTGCAGTAATAGTGATCTCACACCAACATCTGCAGTGACAGTGGTCTCACACCTCTATCTGCAGTGATAGTGATCTCACACCTATATTTGAAATAATGATGATCTTACACCTATATCTGAAGTAATGTGATCTCACACCTGAATCTGCAGTGATGGTGATCTCACACCAATATGTGCAGTGATGGTGATCTCACACCTATATCTGCAGTATTAGTGATTTCACACCTATATCTGCAGTGATGGTGATCTCACACCTTTTTACTGTTAGCACATCACTACAGCAAGTTCAAGCGAAAGGAGCCCCTTGAGCATGAAGGGGTATCTTGAGACCTCAATAAACAACAAAGGAAGGCTAGACTCTGGTGTTGAGCAGTGACTGGTTGAAAAGTTGAAGGGGGCCTTGGCGGCTGGCAGAGGGGGAGATGGTGCACTTGTGTGCTCTGGAGGCAGGGGGGGATTGTGCATGTATATCAGCACAGAAATCTGTTTAAACTAAACAGATTGAGGATGAGCAAAAATACAGTTGCGTGAACGTTTTATTTCGGTGTAGAGTGGGCTCTGTGCTGTTCTGTAATGTCGTCACTGGCACACATATTCAGATTTAGAAAAGGAAACAGACTTCGGAAACATGATCAGTCACTACACGCCTCCTTTAGATAAGAAATACCCTCCCGACAGCCGTTAAGCAAATAATCCAGTCTGGATGGGCGGTCACAAAAGGAGACAGGCTGGTAACAAAGAAGCCTCATTTTCAATCGGAGGCCATCATTTAGCATTAACGATTACGCCAGCCAATGAAAATGATGGGCGGGGATTCAAGTCCCCTTCTGAAATCTCCTCTACTACATTTAGTCTCGCAGAGCGGGGCAGCTCATGCGCGCTGCAACGCTAGACGAGACCTAAAAGCAGAAACATTTTTGGTGCAGACAGGAGAAGCTGTCTACAGGTGACACCTTGCTTTCTATAGGTGACACCTTGCTGTCTGCAAGTGACACTTTGCTGTCTACAAGTGACACCTTGCTAAAACAGTAACATCTATGTAGAGTAATCAACAGGAAGAAAAATCAAAGGGTTCAGCCTTCGAGGCCACGAGACATACACAAAGGACCTCCAGAGGGCTGGAGACATGCCAAAATTTGAGCTTATCTCCAAAACATGAATCTACACAGAATCACTCTAAATAGGAAGGTTTGTTCTGAAAGTCATGCATGTTTCTGGACATGCCAACCCTATGTTGGGCTGCCTTTTTCCACACCAGTATCCAGTACCAGGTGCTTTACTGGGTAGTTTTTCCTGAGTGCAGCGCACATATTGTGCCTGCTCCGAGCAGGTGGAAAATATCAGTGGGTTTGCCCTTGGGGACAGGGGTGTATTGAGGAGACAGAGTTGCATGGCATGCATGTGGGAGCACTAACTGCTCCCCCCAAAATGCTGCAGAGAGGGGGCAAGTCGGGCAGAGTTGCAGTCTGCAGGCTCTGCCCTGTCGCAACTTTGACAAGCCAGGTGTCTCGAGACCTAGAATCAGGCCGTCTCTAGGATTTTTTCATTGGGAGGACTGCAAAGAAGCATGGGTGGGCCATGAAGTTGAACGGGTAATGGCCAGAAACAAATTATTTATAATTGATCTGATATTTTTGATTTTACCATCTGTTCGCTTTTGACATTTTTAACACAATAATCAGCACCCAAGGAGCAACATATTAGGCTTACTTTAATTTGCTTCTAGCTGTGGAGAAGGGGAGCGACACTGCTTGTAAGAACTTTAAGATGCAGAACTTTAAGACTGCAGCTCGCTCCTGGTCCTGTGTAGCAGTAGAATGTTTCTGCTGACATACTGGGCCAATTTACAGGTTTTCATGTTTTTAGAAAACTTTGTCAACTATTTACTTTACAAAGCATTTATTTAAAAAATATGATGCAATAAGCCTAGAATCATAATTCAGTTTTTAGGATATCCGTACTGGTCATTAGTGCATCATAGCAGCTGCTAAACTGCTGACTTCACACCTCTCCCCAGGCCTTAAAGTAGCCTTTGTCAATGGTGTTAACCCCTTCCATGCTGATGACGAACCCCAGCCATCATGCACTACGGTGCTCGTGTGCTGATGACGGCTGGGGTTCGTCACGGCCCCGCCCTATTCGTTTGTGTACAGCACAGCAGGGGAATCGCGGCTGCATGGAAGGGGTTAATCATTAGAATAATTGATAAGGAAGAGTCCACGCGGTTGGAAGCCCCTGTGAAACATTAAGGTGAAAACTGATTTTTTTTCAATTCTGAATGGCCTTAGGTGGGGCAGGGTATTGCTTGAGTGGGCCTTGCCCACCCAAGCCCACCATCTAGAACTGGGCCTGCCCACATTTATCATGTCCGGGGTTTTTAGACTCTAATATTCCGGGTGAAGACACACTTTGCGACCTGGGAAATTTGCCTGGAGTTATCACTCCAGTTTAAATACCCCAGCTTGCAATGAGTGCCTATATCAACAGTTTCCAGCCCGGGCCATACTAAAGACTGCAGAAAAAAAGTGTAGAAAAAAATTCTAAATCGACAATCACTTACTTCATTAACTCATTGACTCGAGAGCCAAATGAGCACAAAGCTCTTAAAAAAGTTTCTATGCTCAATCCTTGAAACATTGTTCATTATGAGTGAGGGTGGTGACTCCTGGGGCCTCATTTATGAGGCCTTGCGTCAGTTTTGCGCTTCTGATGCGTCACTTTTAGTGACGCATCGGCGGCGTAAAACATCCCTCCTGTTGCGCACTATTTACAAAGTGATGCATCTAAGCAGATGCGTCACTTTGTAAACCCCTGCGCTACATTATACCTGCGTCAGGTATAATGTATGCAGGGGGGGGCGTTTCCCGCAAAAAGCCTCGTAGAAGTGACGCAGTGAAATCTATGAGATTTCACTGCGTCACTTCTAGGACGCCGTTGCGTCAAAATCTTGCGCCTGCCTCATTGCAGGCGTAAGACTGACGCAGGCCCTTTCACATGGGGCTTGCCCCATGTGAAAGGACGCAGTGCTGGAGTTGCGTCACTTTTGTGACACACTCCAGCAATGCGTCACTTTTGCGCTTACAGATACGTCAGAAATACTGACGTATCTGTAACTCCTTGCGACATGATGCGTCATACAGTAAATATGACGCATCAAGTATGTGGCAAGGAGTGCGCACTGAGAAGTGACGCATTGCTGCTTTCACGCATCGATGCGTCACTTTTCATAAATGAGGCCCCTAGAGTGTATGCTGTCAATGTCTCAGGCTAACACATCCCATATTCCTTTTTCAAAGCATCAAGATGCCTTAAGTGACAAATTCACTCGTAATGTTACAAAGTCCTACTGTCTTTGTCAAGTTCGGGGTGAAAAAATCCAAACTCCCATACACGTAAGTTCTGATATTTTATTGGAACATATTTCACTAACATACTGGAGCAGTCTCCATCTCCCAGCGTCCACCTTAAGCTGCTGCCACTAGACTCCCACCACCCACAACATTCTCTCCCTTGGAATGCTGAAATGAAGTAGGGGGCAGTATTGAAGTTCAGATTGAGGATGTTTTATTTAAGTTGGATGGTGAACACTTCAGCCTCAGTAGCACAGTCACCCTGAGACCAGGTCAGGCTCTCATCAACTGAACTCCTTCAAATACAAACATTCTATCACCAGGAACAACCAGAACACTGTCCCGACATTCTAGTTCTGCTAACACTTATTTACAACACATATCAGTAGTAGCTGTGATACAGGATACTACAATGGCCTTCCAGAAGGTTGGATTGCATACTAACTTATATGACATTCAAGATCACAACAAACTCCCCTTATACTAACAATTAGGTTAAACATTCATAAGTTTACCAAGGAACTAATGCTACCAAAAAAGATCAATACTAAAATAAAACATAAACAATGAGTTAACAAGGCTTGCATTATCCCTGTATTGTACCCTTCCCAGGCACACATACACTTAGAACATGTACATCACACAAGCACTGCAAAGCACCACAGACCAAACCGATGTAGGCCTAGGGAGAGTCAAGCATACAGCAGCAGAACTTTAACTAAGTGAGCCTGTAGGACTCACTCCAATTACATAGGTAAAAAAAGTACCTGCTTGTTCCTATTGATCACTACATGGTATGCTGATACCACTGTGCTAGTGTTTCTTAACTCCTGGTAAAAGTAGTAGTCTTTAACCACTATGAGGGTAGCGCATTGGGTGCTTCTTCCAGTCCAACAACACTGTAATACGCGAGATGGGCTTATGTCATGGTGCACAGCAGGATCTGTGTCTGCCTATGGCAAAAAAAACAGAAAGAGGTTCCAGAAATCAATACAGTTAGGATACTCAGGGCAGGGGTGCGTGTCAATTACAATCTGGATGACTTTTCCATAGCCTTTCACCACTGTGAGGTTAGTTCTATCCAGTGCCCCTTCCAATGCAACAAGACTGCATTACCTGAGACAGGTCTATTTCATGGTGCACATGCATGATCTGTGTTTGCCGATGACAATAAAAATCAGTTTTAGCGATTCAGACATCAGCACACTTGGGGCACTTAGGGTAGGGGTGCACATCCATTGACATGCAGAGGTTCCGTGCTAGCAGCCTGTATGAACTGTGACTTGCATTTGAATGTCACTCAACCTTTGAAGCATAGTTTGGTGGACAACAGTGTCAAATGTCGATGACAGGCGAAGAAGCAGGATGGCTGCAATGCTGTCAAAGTCTAGTTTGTGCAGGAAAGCACTGCAGAGGAAATCAGATCTTTGTATGAAATCTTATTTTTCAATGAGCTTCCCAAGAATAGGTTAATTTTCTACTGGCCACTAATTTGCCAATTTATCAAGCCATTGCTTCTTAAGTGTTGGCTTAATATCAGAAGTATTTAGTGTGTTGAATGGGATAAGTAAATGATTACTCTGGCTGGAACGACAGAGGGTGAAATTAGGAGGATGGTTTTCAGCACGTTTGTAGGATCCTGGGACTGTTGGTGAATCAGCAGCACATTTCATTTGTACAGTAGTTTTGTTAGAGAAGAGCATGTTAAAAGAGCAGCGTTTGGGTTGGGTAGTTATCGAACTTCCAACATGCATTAAAATGCTGTCATTGAACTTCCTCAAAAATTGATTATCCTCAATTGGAAGTGATACTTCAGCCCGTTGGTTCTTTCAGTGAACCCATCAGTTAGGGAGTTTCGGAGCTCCTGAGACTAAAGGATTTTGAAGAGTTCCTTAGTTTGGCCATGCGCATCTGAAATGTGCTTGAGTAGTGTGATTTCTTGGTTATCCTGACGTTTGTTCTTTGTATTATGTACAGTCTCTGTAGTTGATTTTTCTTGTTAATGTTGTGTTCTTTTCTCCAGTGTCTATCATGGGATATGGTTACAGATTTTTGTAGTTTTACATTCAGCCAACATTCTTATAGACTTGAGTTTTCATGCCAGTATCACTTTGTTGAAAATCTCTGACAGCCTTCAGTACAAATGATGAAAACTCTTCAGACGGTGCAGTGGTCTTTTAGGTGACACTTCTATCAGAAATGTTTCCTGGTTCTGAGCTTTTCATGGTTTGGGCAGTGTATGTTTGTAGGAGACTGGTGGGAAGGGGAATACAATGGAGAAGCAGCAGTTGAAGCTGATACGTGTCTCCCATCAACAAAATCAATAGATTGGAGGATATGATTGCATTAAGAGTTGGCCAGATGGATCTGAAATGTGGTTGAGTAGTGGGATTTCTTGGTTATCCTGACGTTTGTTCTTTGTATTCTGTACAGTCTCTGTAGTTGATTTGTCTTGTGAACATTGTGTGCTTTTCTCTAGTGTCTATCATGGGATATGGTTACAGATTTCTGTAGTTTTAGCTTCAGCCAACCTTCTCATAGACTTGAGTTTTCATGTGGGTATCACTTTGTTGAAAATCTATGACATCTTCAGTACAAATGATGAAAACTCTTCAGACGGTCCAGTGTTCTTTTAGCAGACACTTCTATCAGAAATGTTGCCTGGTTCAGAGTGTTCCCTGGTTTGTGCAGTGCATTTTTGTAGGAGACTGGTGGGAAGGGGCATGCAATGGGGAAGCTGCAGTTGAAGCTGATAAGTTTCTCCCATCAACAAAATCAGTAGATTGGGGGATATGATTGCATTAAGAGTATGGACAGCAGATTGTCTGGGACAGTGACTCGCTGGAGGTCAGGACCTTCAAGTTTAGAAATTAGTTATGTGGAGTGTTGCGGTTTCAATTTGTCAATGCAGACTTGAGGTCACCCAAGATGGATCGTTTTGAGTTGTCAACGATGACTGAAATAAAACCCAGGAGAGTATCTGGAAAAGCTTTGGGAGTGGTCATCTGTAGATCAGCAGGATACAGGAGGATGACTTTGGGACAAGTAAGAAAAGTACAAGTTAGAATGCACACTCTAATGTTTTTTTGTTTTTTTTAACCTAGTTTATTGGCATTTTTGGTTTCATACACAACATGACATACTTACAGGAACCAAGTCATTATACTTTACTTCTCCAATACAACCAATTCAATTCAATGCAACCAAGTTTTCAGCTACTTATTGACAATCTGCCTCATGTCATATAAAACAATAACCCCTACTACTCAACCCCCCAACTCTGAGTTGCTCAATAGTGTCCCCCTCCCAACTTTGCCCCCCAAGTCTAGTGGGGACTAGATACACTTGACGCAATCCCCCCATCATCAGAGCAGACTTTCCCGTCCATCGTCTGTTTCCCTTTTTGTTCTGTCATCATATGGGACCATGCCTCTAAATTCTCCTCAGGTTTTTCATCCATTCTCACAAATTTTATTCTGAACCTCTCCGCTGTGGCCCATTCATGCATATCTCTCATCCAGGTTCGAACTCTGGAGGTTTAGGACACAGCCATGCTATAGCAGTCTGATGTTTCACCAGCACAATACCCAGCAAAACAAACCTTCTGCTCTGTTTTTTGCCCTTAGGAGAGGGCAACTGGCCCAATAAGACCTGCCTGATCTCCGCAGGCACCAGCCATCCTATGACTTTCTATAGACATGCGAGAACCTTGCCCCAATAAGCGCGGAGGGCTTGGCACTTCCAGACCATATGTATAAAATCTGCTGCGTTCTCTCCACATCTCGGACACTCTTTGTTACGAATAGGTTATATAATATGTAATGTACGAGGACTGAGGTATGTCTGGTGAACTATATTAAATTGAAGGAGCTTAAAAAGCGAGTTAGAACTCACTGTTCATACCCTTTCATGTACCTTTTCCCATTCCTGATCTGTCAGAGGTTTGTCTAAAAACCTTGCCCATTTTGTATCTACCTGTAGCTCTCCTCCTGGCAGATCCTCTTTTATTGCCCTATAAAAGTGTGATATTAGATGTCTACCCTGTGCCATGTACAGCATTACTGATAGCGTCTTAGTGCTAGTGAGTTCTTCAGGCCAAATTTCCCCTGCCATACTTGATATTTTCTCATATTGTAGAAATTGGTCTGTCCCCAAGTCAAAGGTGGCTTCCGCCTCAGCGCGTGTGATAAATCTGCCCTCTATATACAAGTCACCTAATTTTACACATTCCCTTCCTTCCACTGGCTTTGAGACATTGGGGCAGATTTATTACTTCTGGCACATCTCTGCTAATCAGCAGGGATGCGCCAGAAGAGTTGCGATGCATCGCATTCCCCGGCGGAAAGCGGGGCATTGCTGGAGCCGCGTCGCAAGCGTGACGCAGCTCCAGCAAGGCTCGGGGTGCCCCTATTACCAACATGCTGCGTCAATCCTTATGCTAGCTTCAAGTAGGTGCAGGGTTTTGACGCAGCATGACTGTAAAAGTGACTGACTGAAATCTGGTAGATTTCACTCGGCCACTTTTCGAAGGCGTCCTGCGCCGGAACATCGCCCTCCCCGTGCTTCTGATAGATAGTAATTTTCCTGTTGCAGAATGTTCTAATGATGTTATGAATATGTTAGCCTAATGTGTCTAACCAATATGCAGTTACAGCTTATTCTTCATGTGCTGCAACCCACTGAGCTATTTTTGTAATATGCAAGCTTCAACTTCTCTCATAAGAGAGAGAGGCTTGTCTATGGCAGAGAGAGACTTCTGATTCTGACATTTGCTCTGCAGCTCCAATGTCTCATGGTACAGTTTCCCCCCCTCCCTTATGAGCAGAAAATCCCTGGTTTCAGCATCTCTCGCCTTGGGTATTTTTCTTGCAGAAATGTTTCCATGCTCTGGAGAAGCCGAGGCCCGGCTCCGTGGCCTTGGGCAGAGATAACCAAATGTTGCTATTGCAGGTGCAGATGCCTCTTGTATGAGGCTATTGTTCGCCCTGTGCTGAGCCCAGTACTTTTCCAGTCTGGGCGTGTCTTTAACCTGCCATGCTATGTTATAATGTATTGTCCTGATGGGATGGATCAGTCCTCTCGGTGCACTCCCTGGGGTGTAGACCTGACGGGGCCCATCTGCAGATGAATCCTATGGCCTAATACATATATTTCTAATTCTCCACTGTTCGGCTGGCTTATTATATGAGAATGATAGATGAGTGAGGTAAGTCGCTCAGGTGGATTTGAGCCACGCTTATCAGATGGTGCCTGAACAGGGACTCCGCAATAAGGATCTTTCTCACCCGTAAGTGGGTAGCAGAAGGCCGGGGGCCCTCTGGTCGGCACGGTGGGTCTGGGTACCCACTTTGATGCCGAGCTTGGTTCTCGCAGCGCTGCACCACCCTGCTGATCGGTAGAGGTCCCTGTGAGAAGTTGGCCTGATGTATGATGTCCACAGTTCTGTGGGCACCCTGTATCAGTCCAAACAATCCCTTATGGTGGTGGTTGTAAGTCAACCTTATAGACAAGCTATCCTAGGGGTAGCATAGACTAAGCAGCCTTAAAGGCTTAACTCAAGAGGACATGTGAAGCCAGCTGTTTTACAATATGCAACCCTGTAATATCAAATGAAAGGACACCACACAAGTTATATATTATTAAAAATATATGTATTTATTCTCAGAATAATCCCCACTACTCTCTATGAGCAATGAAGCACAAGTGTTTAAATAAAAGCACAGCTGGGGCAGCTGTGCGCCAAATAAAAGTTATTAACATAACATAACATAACATAACATAGACAAGTTGCACGGTTTGGATGAGGCCGGTGGCCACTCAAACCATATATCAATAAAGTGGTATAACAATCACTAATCGATCTGGGGTAAGGCCTAGGGCCTTGTGAATCGCTGGGACTATACTGGACTAACAGCAGTTAGGACGGGGGTAGCCCGCGGGATTCGGGTGCAGTGCGGGAAGCACGGCTTGCACCAATGTAAAGTCAATGGTGCGTAAAAGTTACAATGTTATTGCAAAAGGAGTCTTCCGACTGGACTAGGACTACCAAACTTTAGACTTAGGCACTAGAGGTGTGTACCAGTGTGGGAACACCGGTGCTAGTAAGTTACCTCACCCACAGGCCACGGGTGCACAGGTGCCAACCTGTGTCGGGTTTCATCACGCAGTTCGATGGTGCCTGAGGATGAAGATGCTGCAGGCGTCCAGAAGAGAAGTGTCCGGTGCAATCCAAGAGTGGATCGAAGTTGAAGGGTACCTGAAAGCAGAGGGGACAGAGTCTGGGTCACTAGCCAGTGACCAGGAAGGAACCAGGAAGGAACCAGGCGATGTCGGGCGCAATCAGGTTGATGACGGGTGCCTTGTCTCCGCTGCCACGTGGACTCTGGGGCACCGAGGATGTCCTGGAGTGGATCACGAGCTGTCCCACGAAGGCTCTCGCTGTTGGAGGTGTCGGCTTCCGGATCGGAGTCAACAAGCCTTGGCAAGGGCAACCCACGCAGGATTCGAAGAAGGCTTTGCACTCAGACTAGCAAGGTCAGAGCGGGGGCTCCTTTTCAGGGGAGCGAGGGCCAGTCTGGAGCAACCAGACCAGCGGTGTAAATTCAAAGTTTTGTCGGTTCAGGGGCCACTAGCCAACGGGCAAGCGACCGGACCAACACGTCGAGCAGGAAAATGCAGAAGGGCCCCACGCAGCACTCGTGGAGTGTAGAGGCGCAATCAGGTTGATGACGGGTGCCTTGTCTCCGCTGCCACGTGGACTCTGGGGCACTGAGGATGTCCTGGAGTGGATCACGAGCTGTCCCACAAAGGCTCTCACTGTCGGCGGTGTCGGCTTCCAGATCGGAGTCAACAAGCCTTGGCAAGGGCAACCCACGCAGGATTCGAAGAAGGCATTGCACTCGGACCAGCAAGGTCAGAGCGGGTGCTCCTTTTCAGGGGAGCGAGGGCCAGTCTGGAGCAACCAGACCAGTGGTGTAAATTCAAAGGTTCTTCGGTTCAGGGGCCACTAGCCAACGGGCAAGCGACCGGACCAATGCATCAAGCAGGAAAATGCAGAAGGGCCCCACGCAGCACTCGTCAAGTGTAGAGGGGTGAGCTTCGGTGCAAAAGCTGCTCGGGGCTAGAGCTTCTCACGCTCTAATGTACAGCTTCGAGGGAGCCTCGGGTGCTGCACGGTCAGCGCTTCGTAGTTACTTCAAGATGGCCGCTCCCACGCTTCAGGTCGCCTCCACAGGTCCCAGCTCTGCATGGACTGTGGATCGGGCTGTTGGAAGTCAGGAAAGCTGGCTCTTGTCCGTCTCTGTTGCTCGAGTTCTGGCGGGAACTGCAACAAAGTAAACGTCGAGGTGCTGGATGGTGCCTGTTTGCACAGGGTGGTCACTCCTTGACCACAAGGGAGATTCTTCAGTCTTCTACGTCGAGTAGGATGTCGAAGGGTCCAGAGTTACGTTTCATCAGTTTCAGTCAGGATAATCTGATGTGCATTGGCACTGCTCCCACCTATATTCCAAATCTGGGGGCTGGATTACCTGCTAAGTCCCTCCTATGGATGGGACCCAGGAAGGGGGTGGTTACACCCCTTTCCTTTGTCCAGTTTGCCACCAAGACTGGGGCTGGAGAGCCCCAGAACCGGTTTGACTGGAATCTGCCCAGTGACACCATGTGTGCCCCAGGCAGTGTCTAGTTTCTTTCAACCCTCCCTGCTACAATCCACTATCTCCTGTCTGGGGTGGTGTGACACCTCCCTGTGACAAGAGATCCTTTGATCAAGCCTCCTCTGTCGACTTTCGGTCAGCAGCAGGAGGGCAGACCTGTGTCTGTGGCAGCAGCATCCATTTTGTGATGCTGGGGCTCTGGTTAGGATTAACCGCATTTGCAGTAAGTAACATGTCTTCTCCCTCTAGAAGGGTGGAATGCTACCCCCGTCGCCAGAACTGGCGAGGGGGTAGTATTCCAAAGTGTATGACACCAAACACGACATGTTTTGATAAAGCAAAACCAAAGTTAGCATTAACCGCGAGGATTATAATGCAGTATATGGTATGGTAGTATCACTGGAACAGCAGTAAGGAAATGGTTCCGAACACTGCAGACAGGCTCAGCTCATGCTAGAGCACCATCTCACATAAAACCAAGCACTCTGCCTCCAGGATTGTAAAGGCCTGCTATAGGAGTGACTGATAAGAATATATGTGTCCAGATATAGGTTTAGATATAGGTATACTATATCTAAGCAAGGGGTGATTACACCACCTTGCCCCAGCTGAGTGATCAGCCAGTTGTGTCGATTTAAGAACCAGCCAGGGGTGGCAAAATCTATGCTTCAGCCCCTGGTAGGCCTTGGATGCCCCTATGCCCTGGGCACCTATAGTGCACTGTATAGGGGCTGACAAGGAGTCCAGTACCAATTTGGTTATGCACCTCGGGTGCATGGAGTCCATTTTAAGAGAGAGCAGATAGCCTGGGGCCCTGGTTATCAGGATCCCAGGCCAACTAAGTCGAAAACTAGCTAAACACTAGGCAAAAAATCTGGGGTAACCATAGTCAGGTATCCATCTTCCTACAGTCCCGGTTCATGATCCTGCGCCGGGGTCCGGAAGGCGGGACTTTGGAGCTGACCGTGTTGGTCCCAGCAGCCGAAGGGTGGAGAACGGTGGATGTCGGTTCTGCGAGCAGAAGGTGAGTGGTCCAACTGTTGATTGAGGGAGCTGGGATGCTCTATGAGACCGGTGTGTCTCTGAGACCGGTGTGTCTTTGGTGATTGGAGGAGCAGGTGTGCTCCTGGGGCTAGTGTGCTCCGGGGAACTCAGGGTGCGAGTGGCGCCCTGACAGACTTGGTGGAGATTGGGTGGACGTTTGCTTTGGTCATCCGACCGGATGGTACTGCGGTCGAGGCGTGGCTCACTGCGGGTGGATTCTGGGACTTACCCGAACCCCTAGGGTGTGTGGTTCGCTGGGAACGGGCCCCGGGTCTCACGTGGTGTAGTGCGCAGCGATCTGTAGTGCCGCCCGGGAGGCGGATGTGTTCCCCAATTTCGGAACGGTGTGTGTACTGTTCGGTCTGCGGTAGGGTCCAGGTTCCCCAAGACTTGGTTGACGGGCCTTGTCCCATTATGGTAACACGTGTTTGGCAGGGACTCAATGCGTAGGAAATGCGTGTGCGTGTGCGGTTGTAAGTGGTTGTGTGTGGAGATAGTTGCTTGGTTCTTTTGTGTCTGGGTATGTGTGGGTTCTTTGGCAGTGTCTGATTGAGTGAGTTTGGTGGTGTTTGATTGAGTGTGCAAGATGCCGCGTTTCAGTAAGTTGCGATGTTTTGGATGTTGCTGCAGTTCAACTGATGTCAGATTGGCCGAGAGCCAACCCGCTCCTGTAGAAGACTCTTTGAATTTTGAGATGTATCTATCTATCTATCTATCTGGGCATTTGTATAGCGCACTACTCACCCGGAGGGTCTCAAGGCGCTGGGGGTGGGGGGGGGGTCCGCTACTGCTCGAATAGCCAGGTCTTGAGCTGCTTCCTGAAGGCGAGGTGGTCCTGGGTCAGGCGGAGGTGAGTCGGAAGGGAGTTCCAAGTCTTGGCGGACAGGTAGGTGAAGGACCTTCCTCCTGTGGTGGCTCTTCGGATGCGGGGGACGGCGGCGAGGGCGTGGCTGGTCAATCGAAGCTGGCGCGTGGGAGCGTAGAAGTTGAGGCGGCTGTTGAGGTATCCTGGTCCTTGGTTGTGTAAGGCTTTGTGTGCGTGGGTGAGGAGCCGGAAGGTGATTCTCTTGTTGACCGGGAGCCAGTGCAGGTCTCTCAGGTGTCCGGAGATGTGGCTGCGGCGGGGGATGTCCAGGATGAGTCGTGCTGAGGTGTTCTGGATCCGCTGGAGTCTCTTCTGGAGTTTGGCGGTGGTTCCGGCGTAGAGGGAGTTGCCGTAGTCCAGACGGCTGGTGACGAGGGCCTGGGTGACCGTCTTCCTGGTCTCGGTGGGGATCCATCGGAAGATCTTGCGTAGCATTCGCAGGATGTGGAAGCACGACGAGGAGACGGCGTTGACTTGTCTGGTCATGGAGAGGGAGGAGTCCAGGATGAAGCCCAGGTTGCGTGCGTGGTCAGTTGGTTTGGGTGCGCTGCCCAGGGCGGGGGGCCACCAGGAGTCGTCCCAGGCGGAGGGTGAGGATCCCAGGATGAGGACTTCCGTCTTGTCTGAGTTCAGTTTCAGGCGGCTGTTCGACATCCATTTGGCTACTTCTGTCATCCCTTCGTGCAGGTTGGTTCTGGCGGTGGCGGGGTCGTTGGTGAGGGAGAGGATCAGCTGGGTGTCGTCGGCATAGGAGATGATGTTCAGGTTGTGCTGGCGTGCGATGGCTGCGAGGGGGCTCATGTAGACGTTGAAGAGAGTTGGGCTGAGCGAGGAGCCTTGAGGGACGCCGCAGATGACTTCGGTGGCCTCCGATCTGAACGGGGGGAGGCGGACTCTCTGTGTCCTTCCGGTGAGGAAGGAGGTGATCCACTCCAGTGCCTTCTCCTGGATTCCGACATTGCTGAGGCGCTGTACTAGGGTGCGGTGGCAGACAGTGTCGAAGGCCGCGGAGAGGTCCAGGAGGATGAGGGCCGCTGTTTCTCCCTTGTCGAGCAGGGCTCGGATGTCGTCTGTGGCTGCGATCAGGGCGGTCTCGGTGCTGTGGTTGGCTCGGAAGCCAGACTGCGAGAGGTCGAGGGAGCCGTTCGTCTCGAGGAAGGCGGCCAGTTGCTTGTTGACGGTCTTCTCGATGACTTTGGCCGGAAACGGGAGCAGCGAGATGGGGCGGTAATTCTTGAGGTCGGTAGGGTCTGCTGATGGTTTCTTGAGTAGAGCGCTGAGTTCGGCGTGCTTCCAGCTCTCCGGGAAGGTGGCGATGTCGAAGGAGGTGTTGATGATGTCCCGCAGGTGGGGTGCGATGACAGTGTCGGCCTTGTTGAAGACGTGGTGCGGGCAGGGGTCTGTCGGAGATCCGGAGTGGATGGAGTTCATCGTGCGGATGGTGTCTTCAGTGCTGATCGGGGTCCAGGCGCGGAGGGTGGTGGTGGGGGGCGGTGGTTCGGTCGTGGCGTGCGTCGGTTGAGTGCTGAAGCTGTTGTGTATGTCCGCGATTTTGTTGTGGAAGTAGGAGGCGAGGGAGTTGCAGAGGTCTTGCGAAGGGGTGATGTCGTTGTTTCCGGCGTTGGGGTTAGAGAGCTCTTTCACGATGTTGAAGAGTTCCGTGCTGTTGTGTGCGTTGTTGTCCAGTCGTTCCTTGAATGCAGTTTTCTTGGTGGCGCGGATCAGCTGGTGGTGTTTTCGGGTGGCGAGCTTGAGGGCAGTCATGTTGTCCGGTGTTGGGTCAGTGCGCCAGGTTTTCTCGAGTGCTCTGCAGTTCTTCTTGGAGCTCTTGAGTTCGTCGTTAAACCATGGGGCTTTTTTGCTGCCGGGTCGGCTCGGCGGGGTCTTCAGCGGGGCGAGTTCGTCTGCGCAGTCGCTGATCCATTTCGTGAGGTTGGTGGCTGCTTGACTGGGGTTCGTTGTGCTGGTGGGAGGGTTCTTGCTCAAGGACGTGGTGAGCTGGTCTGCAGTGATCTTGTTCCAGCTTCTGCGGGCAGTCTGTTGCTGGTGATGGTGGAGCGTGGTCCTTCTGAAGCTGAAGCTGAAGTGGACGCAGCTGTGGTCCGTCCATGGGAGTCCCGAGGCGTGTATGTGAATATGGACTTATCCGCTGATAGATTTATCCCGATTTTGTTTAATATTTTTGATGCAGCTAAGATAGATTACTTGCAGGAGAGATTGTTTGCTAGGCACAGCTGTCAGAGCATGTTTGATTCCCTAAGGTTGTGGCAGAAAGAGGTTCAGCAAAGACAGATGAGAGGATAGCCCAAAATATGGACAGATCAAAAGTTTAGTTTTAAAAGAAGACAAAATGTGTACATTTGGAATTTGCAGGTTGTTCCCATTTAAAGTTTCTTTTAATGGCTCAGTGAGCCAATGTGAGCAGTGATTAAGAGGATGGGGTATGTATTTCATGTAATATGTTTGATTTGGTTATAATTGGTTTGGTTTGTGAGCGGTCTGTGGGCTGCCTTTTGTTTGTGTAAATGCTTGTTTGAATGAAGTGAGTGCGTCTTGTTGCATGAGTTAGATTGTCTGGTCCTTGTGAGCTACCTGAGATGGATGTGCCTGGCTCTCAAAAAAAAAAAAAAAAAAAGAAATGTGTTTGGAACTTATTTAATTTGGTTTCTTTCATCCCCTTAATATGTGAACAGTAGAAGATGAAGAAAAGAATAATGATTTGATTACCAGTAATTAGAATGTATATTAATAGAATGTAGAAAGAGTGTAAAGTTAGAAAGAAGTGAAAAAAAAGAGAAATGTATTTTTTAAAAATAGGGTTCATTATTGCATGTTGGAAAGAATTAGGAAGGCTTATTGGCTTTGTCAGCTCCAGAACGAGGAGCGCAGAGCGCGAGGCAGATTTTGGCCTTGAGGTCTGTAAGGTGGTGGAGGGCCAGAAAGGCTGGAAGGCTGGCTAGCAGCCCAGAATTCTTAGCTCTTGAAAGATTGTAAGAGTGGAATGCATTTCTGAACGGCAAAAGCGGGCCTTAAAAGGGGGTGGAGAGCAGGAGTTGTTTAGTTAGTTTTAAACATGACCGGTTGAGTGGATGTGTTTCAGTCCACAATAATAAAAAAAGAAGGTTGTAGAACTCTGGGCTGGTAAGGTTTAGAATAACAGTGTGTGAATTTTTATTCTGTTCTGGAAGGGTTAATTAGAAAAGGGAAAATAGATGCAGAGCAGAGCAGATGTGACCTTGGTGTGATGATAAGAGCATTCCAATGGGTTCGCAGAGCACAGGCAGCAGATTGTGGGGGGGCTAGGAGCTCAGCTCTTGGCACAGACAGGCAGAGATACACAGTCGGAGCCATGTGAATTATGAATTTGGAGCGAGTCTGCATATTTATGAGTGCAAACTGCTACTGGTTTAGACTAAAGTATAATGCAGTTGGTCAGAACACATGTGATTTAGTATTAGGAACAAAATTATGAATAACTTTCAACAGATTATTGTATTTGGACATAGAGAATTACACTTTAAAATGGCCTAGTCTGAGAAAGATGGATTGTTTTGAGAAAAATTAATTTACTAAATATGTTAGTGAGTGTTTCAGATGCAATAGTTTAAGCACATGTTACTCCTATTGTTTGAATAGTATTCAGAATAGGTGACTGATTTGTGTGCAGTTTAAAGGCACAGAGAAAAAGAGATTTATTGGTTGTCTGTTGTGTCCATTTTGTTGTTGATGTTTTGTTTCACTGTTGGTCCATGTCATAGTATAAAAGTTTTCTATTTAAATAATTATTGAGTTGGGGGGTCTCTGATTGGCATACAAGATTAGTGACTTTGCTAGTGGATCCCTAGTGGAGAGTACTGATCATGCGAGGGTAGGTAAATGCATAGCGCCTATTAGGTAAAGGATATTGATTGTGTTGCTCACAGGAGCGGCCTGGTGGGAAATTAATGTATATATGTGTGTAGTATTGTATGCAGTTTGTCCATGGGACACCATTGCAGTGGGCCCAGTGCCCCACCCGCTGAGTGGAGGTGCAGAGTGCGTGTTTTGTGCAAATGTCTGCTAGTGTGCACTGGAGTATTTAGTATGTTCTGGGGGTGAGAATATACCTTTGGCAACAGGATTAAATGTAGTGAGATGGCGGCCTTTTTGTTTAAAGATGAGAAATTGCATTGGTTATAAAAGGGCCCATTTAGACAGCGAAAGATGTCTGTGCAGAAAATATTTGGTACCTTTAATGACAAGAATAAAATTTTTACGCAAATATGGAAATTCCTGGTTCATGACAAGTGAAAGATGTGAACGTAAATGTATATCTTTTTCCCTTTTTGATGCTGCATTAAATGTCATTACAAGATTGTTATGTGATTTTTAATGCTGCTAAATGTTTTATCTTTTTGGCTGATGGTTAAAAGAGGTTAGGTCTGTTTCTTGTCTAAAACAGCAGACAGGGTTTTCAGAACGGAAAGTGAACAGTTTGTATATATAGGGTGATGATAGATAATATAGATGAACTGGTGTGAATGAGCTCCAATAATAGGTTTTAAAGTAAGTATTTGTGGAAGGTATTTTTACTAAGTGGTCGCCTTTTTGTACAATATTTGTGTGTTGTTGTTTTTTTTGTGGTTTGATTTGTTTCGTTTCAGTGCAATGGGAAATATTTTTATCTGTTTGTTACACTGAGTATTGATGCAGCTTTGTGCTAGACAGATTAAGTGTGCACTGACACCGCATGATGCATGACATGCATGAGAAAAATATAGTCCTTTGAGTAACTAATATTGTGTTTTCCTTTTGTGGCCTTTGTGTTTGGTATATGTATTATTGCCTATTATTTTATGTTATACGCATGTACCTATATTGTGTGTTTTATGTTTTCTTTGGCTTATTGTGCATTGCTTGTTCTGTTCTGCCTGGTAGGTATGCTGATCGATCTTAAGCCTGACAAATTAAGCAGGCCAGCATGCTGGGTTTTGGGCCGCAGGCTCACTGTGCATGAAATGCATGGTGTCGTGTTGTGTGTCACAGCGCATTTGCATGTGTTACTGTGGTTTGTCTATGCTTTCTGTACTTAGCACCGCAAGTATACCTGCTGCCTTGGTATGCTTGTTTTTATTTTATGTATGTTTCTATTTTGTATTGTTTTGACAATTCTATTTTTGATATTAGTACAAGCTCCTCTGTGGGGAATTTGTTCTGGTCCCTAAATTTCACACACAACACTTCAGCAGTGTATGTCTATTTGGTCAAATGGTATAGAAGAAAAAAGACCCGTGTACTCCTGGTGTTGTGTCACAAGCCTGACCATCACCAAAGTAATTTTTGTTCTTTTATAGATTTTCCTTTTGCCGCCATTTCCCTAATGAATGTCGCATAGTGCCTAGTTATGGGGGACTTTAGCTGTGTCCCAGGCCCATTTCCTTTTCCTTACTCCTTCATGGGAATAAAAGGCCTCAAAAAGAAATAGTGTGTTTTGTAATAGATAAATAATTATAATGAAGTTTCCTTAGTTACATTGTATTAGATATTAATAGGCACACACATCATTTTGTGGCAATGACATTTGTACATGTGCTAAAAGGCGTTCTAGCCCTCTCAAAAGTGCTATGTATCTCCTAGAATTTTGTTTATGCTCAGTGCTACACCCGGGGGTTGATGGTGTTGACTGTAGTGAAATATGTTTCAGATTTCCTCCTCTCAAACTGGGGGAGGAGGCTAGCTCCCCGCTGGAAGCTAGCTCCCCGCTAGCTCTCTTATAAATTAAAATTAGGTAACATGTATATTGCTCCCTCCTCTTCTCAAATTTTTATTAGCCTGTCCTGCTTTGATCTAAAAGGGGAATTAGATGTGGGTAGCTTTGTTCTACAAGTGTTGGGTGATAATACCATTATTGTAGTCTTGCAAGTATATTGCTAGTTCTTTATTAGATATTCTGTGAAAATAAACTGATAGTCTTTATTAGAGGATTATTTTAATTGGATATGGATAAAAGGGATGAAAGGACTGGTAGCCCCAGACTAGTGTTTTCTTATTTGACCTTTGAAGGGAACAATAGGTCTGTACTTTTTTGTTGTTGTTTTGCTTCACATTCCTAGGTAACAACATCATTATTGTGCAGCACTAAGTAAAGGTGTACAAGTCTCTTATCAGTTAGCCTGTATAGTTGAGCTGACAATCCCTATTAGAGCTGGTGAACAGGTTTTCCCCTAAACAAAATGTTACATGGTCTAAATAGTGAGAAAGGTGAAAGATGCTTGTGTGATCCTCAGCAAAATATTATTAGAAGTGTTTGAAGTTTTGCACAACAGTGAAGGTTCACAAAGTAGACGCTGTGTGCTCGCTATAGGAATAGCGGTTTGAACTTCCCTTTTTGCTGTTACTCAAGTGCAAATGCGGGAATACAACATGTCTGTTTTGTTTTATTTTGTCTCTTCTCTTAGAATTCAGTAAATGCATACGTCCGTCCACAGGTAATACAGCGAAAAGTCAGATATGTAATGTATTACCTATTGTCAGTGCACAAATTTATTGATGGGCCTGAGAGGTGTTCACCTTCAAATTGACATTGGTAGAGCGATATGAAAGCACAGAATAGACCTCATTTGGTTTCTTTGAAATTGAATTTTATTCATATGCTTTGACTAAAGATCTCCGTTCTGTTCATCAGCAGGTAGCAGACACCCTGAAGCCGCTGCCGGAGGAGAAAGGACGCACCATACAACCCGGGGATTGGGTTGTCGTCAAGAAGTACCAGCGGAAGTCCTGCTTGGATCCAAGGTGGTCGGAGCCGAGGCAAGTGCTCCTCACCACCCGCACCGTACTCCGGATCCAGGGCCGCAAGGCGCGTTCCCCTGCCACTGCCATATGATGAATGGGTGAGAAACGGCGTGGCTGACGACGAAAGTGAAGAAGTTCCTTGGTACATACCCTTCTCGGATGCTTTGCTGAGGGGTGAGGAGCCGGATCAAAGAGCAAAGAGGCCAGCTCTGATTGCAAGTGGTGAGGCCTCTCCTGATCACAGTGAGCAAATATCAGCGGATAATTCCCCTGCCATTGAGCCCCCCATTCTGTTCACAGATCCAGAGGTGCGAGGGAGCACTTGTTATAATCTGTGGCCTAGGAAAGGAAGGAAAGAGAACAGAGCACTGGAAGAAGGGCTGAGTTAGGGACTTAGAAGAGAACTGTGCTGAAGAATAGTTAAGTGTTAGGGACGGACTGCTGGTAAGAGCCCTGGTGCACTGTCGAGACATTGTCAGATGGGACACTAGGATTGCGCCTGGGCCCGGATTAAGTGCTCCTGAGTTGCAAAAGCTGTGCGACTCTGTCGTGGGATTAGGGAACGAACAATAGAAGCCTGCCTGTGAGGCTTTAACGGACACAGGGAGAAGATCCCTTCTGAGGGTGAAGAACCCCCTGGCCGGCTTCAGTGTGCCTGTGACTGTTTTAGTACCTTTTTAGTTTAGTTTTGGACTTTTAGCTAGGAAAATGAGTCCCTTTGAATGTTCCTATTCCCAAGGAGGAGCAGCCTCTGCGGCTCCTTGTCCAGATGTCCCTGATCTCATTTGGTTCTCATGGTCTACAAATGTAATATTGTGTTTGTTTATATCCTAACTATTGCTTTCATATTTCTCTTTAGAGAATTAGTTTCTTGTTGTTTGGCGCATACCCTCATGGGTGTTATTTCAACGCCACCTGAGAATGTCATTGGTACCGTAGCTCCTCACGAAGAGGAGCACTGGGAAGTTCATTAGGATGATGTAGTATTCAAATGTTGCACCAGACACATGTTATTTATAGTATTGCAAATTATTGGGTGTGTGGGTCATTGCCTTCATACACACACGGGGGTGGAAAACTGTTGCTTGTATTCTTGCCCTATGGAAGTAGCTGTAAGGGTTAGTATACTTTGAGTAGTTTAGTAAAAAACATTTCTCAGCCCGATAAAGATCTACTTCATGGATGTTAGATATAGGTTCTCGCTGATAATGCAAGTGAGCCCTCAGTATAGAATTCAATAGGGTGTTTTCCCTGATAATGGCCATTTGATCTTATTTGCATTAATTCCTGCTCATGACTTAAAATGTGATGTATTTTTAAGTAGTCCGATCATGACATAGTGTTATAGAGAAATGGTACCCCGAGAACATATGCTTAGATTAGTCAAAAAAGGGGGTGCCTCACACCCAGAGAATAATTATTGTCTTAGTAGGTATTGCAGGGGTTGTTCTTTTACTTGTTGCCTCTGCATTTCCTGCCCTATAGTATGCTGCACTACTTCTGTGATCATGCTCACCCTAGTATTTCATTTCCCGAAGCCAGATATCTTTTATGATGATATACTATTGGTTATTCTTGTGGTTTTTTTTTTTGTTTCCCTTTGATTGATGAGTGATGCCTTAAGAATTGTATAGTCCTTACCTTTAAGCAATAAAGGCTGCACTTATGTTAGCCACAATAGGCTAAAAGGAGGGTCTGATAGATAGTAATTTTCCTGTTGCAGAATGTTCTAATGATGTTATGAATATGTTAGCCTAATGTGTCTAACCAATATGCAGTTACAGCTTATTATTCATGTGCTGCAACCCACTGAGCTATTTTTGTAATATGCAAGCTTCAACTTCTCTCATAAGAGAGAGAGGCTTGTCTATGGCAGAGAGAGCCTTCTGATGCTGACATTTGCTCTGCAGCTCCAATGTCTCATGGTACAGTTTTTCCCCCTCCCTTATGAGCAGAAAATCCCTGGTTTCAGCATCTCTCGCCTTGGGTATTTTTCTTGCAGAAATGTTTCCATGCTCTGGAGAGGCCGAGGCCCGGCTCCGTGGCCTTGGGCAGAGATAACCAAATGTTGCTATTGCAGGTGCAGATGCCTCTTGTATGAGGCTTTTGTTCGCCCTCTGCTGAGCCCAGTACTTTTCCAGTCTGGGCGTGTCTTTACCCTGCCATGCTATGTTATAATGTATTGTCGTGATGGGATGGGTCAGTCCTCTCGGTGCACTCCCTGGGGTGTAGACCTGACGGGGCCCATCTGCAGATGAATCCTATGGCCTAATAAATATATTTCTTATTCTTCTCCACTGTTCGTCTGGCTTATTATATGAGAATGATAGATGAGTGAGGTAAGTCGCTCAGGTGGATTTGAGCCACGTTTATCAACATGTGGAGCAGGGCTTTACAACGTGACCCATCTCCCTAGATGCATCACATTTTAAATACACCGCAGCCTGGCGCTGGCTTTGTGCCACCGCTGCGTCACAAAAGTGACGCAACAGCGGCACAAATGGGCCATACGGGGCTTGTAAATCTGCCCCATTGAATCAGCTATGCATGCAAAACACGCAATGCTCATATAGACATATCCTCTGCGTAAGGTGCCCTTTTTATTACACGCTGCACTACTGCATCCCACACCGTGGCCACATGGCTCACCACCAAATATGGGGTCAAGGGGGGAACACCTCTTCCAAGCATCAGTACCTCCGGGAGTGGTCGGCCCTGATGCGTACCCAGCAACAGCCTTTTTTCCCAATTATTGTCGCAATCTAACTAATGAATTGTATGCTGTAGCTGGGAAGCCATTTAATAGAATTCCAGGCAGGGCACCTCTAAACCTCCCCTAGCCCAAGCTCTCTGCAGTATCGCTAGCTTTATTCTTGTTCGTTTACTTCGCCACAGGAGGTCCGTCACCACAGCATCCAATGTTTTACAATAATGACATTGTATCACATATATGGAGTTCTGCAGCGCATAAAGGCATTGAGGTAAGATAATCATTTTCACTATTGCAACTCGGCCCATACGTAGCTCCTTCTAAAATCGCAGAGAGCCTTTCAGACCTATGATCACTGTCCCGATTTTAAGATCTAAATACGTAGAGGCAGTATTTTCCAGTCTTATCCCCAGGTTTCGCGTCCCCTACCCTGTCCACGGCAACTCCCGTCATGGTAGCTCCGCTTGTGGCGGCCCGCCAGGTGTCCAATGGGGATATATTTTGATTTCCCAGGATTTAAATGAAGGCCAGAGATTGCTCCAAACGGGCGCATCACCCCAAGAAGCAGGGACCGAGTGCTCCAGTTTTCGAAAATAAATCAGCGTTTCATGGACGTAAAGGGAAATGACGTGGTTGGTCTCTCCCAGCAAGGTCCCCCATGGTTCCAATACTTTCCTTAGAGTGGCCAGCAGAGGGTCCATCACCACTGTGAACAGCAGCGAAGACAATGGGCATCCCTGATGCGTGCCATGACAGAGCGAGCTGTTGGGATACCACCCTACAAATTTTGATTCTTGCCATTGGAGTTGCATACAACAGCCGAATCCATTTAAGAAACCATACTCCTACACCCACCCTTTCTCGAACCAGCCACATTTAGTGCCAATCTACAGAATCAAAGGCCTGTTTAATATCTAACTGAGTGAGTGCACAGTCCTCTTCCATCAAGACAGCGGTGTGCCATACATGCACCAATCGGAGCAGATAAAGAGCAGTGCTTCTCCCCGGGATAAACCCCACATGGTCCATATGAATAAGATTTGACACATTAGGCAGAAGACGTGCCGCTAGCATTCCACTGAGAAGTTTGTCATCTAAATTAAGTAATGAGATTGGTCTATATGAGTTGGAAAGTAAGTGATCTCTATCAGTATCATGGCGACTCGCGACTCCCGTATAGATGGCGGCTGAACGCCCAGGTGAATTGCCTCATTATAGACTTCTAAAAGCCTATCAGCCAGCAGATGGACACATTTCTGATCAAATTCTGCTGGTAGTCCGTCATTACCCGGACTCTTCGAGCGTTTCAGTGCTTGAATATCCATCATCTCCTCCTAGTTATCGCGCAATAACTCACTGTCCACAACTTCTTAGTTAGCAAGAAAGGCCACTTTATTAAGACAGGTGCAAATTAACTTCTAATCAAACATCTTGCAATTCATTATTTAATAAAACAAAAATTCCTTCAACTTATCTTAGCATCCTTATGAAAGATGAAATCCCCACCAAGTTAACCCAAACAAACCCAGGAGCAACTGACTCTTGTTGATACCCCCCTCCTTTCCTTTAACTGCCCTTTGAGGATGGAGCAACACAGGCTGCCCACCACCCAGAAAAAGTGCCTCCCAACTAAAATTGCACCTAGACCTGTCTTAGCGTGGCAACCAGGAAAAAACAGCTTCGGCAGTAACCAAAGCACAATAAAACGACAAACAAACAGAACCTGAAAGAGAAAGAGAGAGGGTGGGTGGGGCAAAAACAACCTTCGCCACCCGCCTCCCCCGGCACAGTTCCTTTCCTGCCCTTTCTACCCAAATTTATCCCTTTTCCCTTCCGCTCCAACTAGCTAATCACCCCCCCTTGCACCTGTGGCCAGTTCCCTTGCGCGAACCAACCCAGGGGAGAGACTGGCTCGCGCACGGCTCCCCCTGGGTCCCCCCTCGCGCAATAACTCACTGTCCACAACTTCTTGGTTAACAAGAAAGGCCACTTCATTAAGAAAGGTGAAAATTAACTTCTAATCAAACATCTTGCAATTCATTATTTAATAAACCAAACATTCCTTCAACTTATCTTAGCATCCTTATGAAAGATGAAAGCCCCACCAAGTTAACCCAAACAAACCCAGGAGCAACTGACTCTTGTTGATACCCCCCTACTTTCCTTTAACTGCCCTTTGAGGATGGACAAACCCGCTCCAGGCTGCCCACCCCCAGAAAAAGCGCCAACCAGGAAAACCGAATAGAATTTTCCTGCCCCACCAAAGAAAAAACGTCAATCCCGTCCTGTAGAGCACCACAGATGCTCGTCCAAAATCCTAGCAATCAAATCTTGCAATTCCAGTAAATAAAAAACCTGCCCCGTCTGAGAAAGGTGGACTCCATCCTCACGGAAAAAATGCCCCTCAGTAAGCTGTAGATGAGTGTGAGATAAAATGTGAGCACCCACACCCTCACAAAAAATGTTTGCATTGCTCTATTAAGTTTCCTCCTTGCTCTTCCAATAGCTGCGTGATTTCGTGCTCCTCTCCAGTGCAGCCGCGGTACGAATTCCGTCCAAATCACCATGGTGCTCTCCCAGGTGTGTTGGATGACCGCCAGATCCAATTTCATCAGTTTTAACAAAGTCAGGCCAGATAAGGCTACAAGATCGTTCTCGCCGAGGTGAAGGACCAGCAAATCTGGAGGGCCCCCCCCTCCTATGCATGGTGCTGACAACAAAGGAAACAAACCCCCCCAACGCATTCCCCCTTTACCACTCCAAAGCACCTTGTGGTTCACACTGTTGAGTCCATGTGATCTCCCACAAATCTGTTGTGCAGCATTAACCCAGCCCATGTAACGAAGGAGTGTCCCCACAATCCAAGTTGTCCGTTTACTTTTCACAATCCTGTGCAATGGACCTGGGCAGAAAAACGGGTATTAATAAGAAAAGAAAACAACTGACTACTTCCTAACGTACTTTTCGCAGCCTTTTGACCTCCATCGTCCAATTCTGCGGATTTGTGACCAATCCCACCCCAATCTGGCAGCCTCAGTCGCTACCCCAATACGGAAAGAGTGCGTTCCAAAAGGCACTGAATTCTCTCCCAGAGTCAGCAACACCTTCCTTAAAACAGCCAACAACTGAGCAATAGAAATTGGACTCCTTTCAGCATGACAAAATATTATACCAGGCTTGAAAAAAGAAGACGATACAGAACAGGGGGTGGTGATGAACAGAGTGTCTGAATTAAGCAGACCACTCTTACCCAGTCCAAAGATCAGGGCTTGATCCATCACCGTTATTTATCTCACTGCCCCATCCCAGCTCAGAACCTGGCTATATGCAAATTAGTCTGTCCCTGGCCCAGTGCATCATGGGAACAGGGCAGACCAAACTACCAAGCCAATTCTTCACCAGAAAGGAGACAAGCTACCGGGGACCGGTTTCTGGCAATTCAGCCTCTTCGGCCCGGCTTGCTTGAATCCTGATGGAGCAGTGAGAAAGGGACTCATGTCTGAGTATACCCTGCCACACCTATAGTGGCCAAAAACGATACAGAAAAGGGGGTGGTGATGAACAGAGTGTCTGAATTAAGCAGACCACTCTTACCCAGTCCAAAGATCAGGGCTTGATCCATCACCGTTATTTATCTCACTGCCCCATCCCAGCTCAGAACCTGGCTATATGCAAATTAGTCTGTCCCTGGCCCAGTGCATCATGGGAACAGGGCAGACCAAACTACCAAGCCAATTCTTCACCAGAAAGGAGACAAGCTACCGGGGACCGGTTTCTGGCATTTCAGCCTCTTCGGCCCGGCTTGCTTGAATCCTGATGGAGCAGTGAGAAAGGGACTCATGTCTGAGTATACCCTGCCACACCTATAGTGGCCAACAACGATACAGAAAAGGGGGTGGTGATGAACAGAGTGTCTGAATTAAGCAGACCACTCTTACCCAGTCCAAAGATCAGGGCTTGATCCATCACCGTTATTTATCTCACTGCCCCATCCCAGCTCAGAACCTGGCTATATGCAAATTAGTCTGTCCCTGGCCCAGTGCATCATGGGAACAGGGCAGACCAAACTACCAAGCCAATTCTTCACCAGAAAGGAGACAAGCTACCGTGGACAAAAATAATTTTGTCCACCCTAAGCGTGGAAGGGTATACTCAGATGTGAGTCCCTTGCTCATTGCACCATCAGGATTCAAGCAAGCCGGGCCGAAGACGGCTGTAATGCCAGAAACCGGTCCCCGGAAGCTTGTTTCCTTCCCAGTGTAAGAATTGGCTTTTGTAGTCTGGTCTGCCCTGTTCCCATGATGCACTGGGCCAGGGACAGACTAATTTGCATACAGCCAGGTTCTGAAACTGGGATGGTGCAATGAGCTAAAAAACGGTGTTGGATCTAGCCCTGATCTCTTGACTGGGTGAGAGTACTCTGCTTAATTCAGAGACTCTGTCCATCACCACCCCTTGTTGTAAATAATTTTGTCCACCCTAAGCGTGGAAGGGTATACTCAGATGTGAGTCCCTTGCTCATTGCACCATCAGCATTCAAGCAAGCCGGGCCGAAGACGGCTGTAATGCCAGAAACCGGCCCCCGGAAGCTTGTTTCCTTCCCAGTGTAAGAATTGGCTTTTGTAGTCTGGTCTGCCCTGTTCCCATGATGCACTGGGCCTGGGACAGACTAATTTGCATACAGCCAGGTTCTGAAACTGGGATGGTGCAATGAGCTAAAAAACGGTGTTGGATCTAGCCCTGATCTCTTGACTGGGTGAGAGTACTCTGCTTAATTCAGAGACTCTGTCCATCACCACCCCTTGTTGTAAATAATTTTGTCCACCCTAAGCGTGGGAGGGTATACTCAGATGTGAGTCCCTTGCTCATTGCACCATCAGGATTCAAGCAAGCCGGGCCGAAGACGGCTGTAATGCCAGAAACCGGTCCCCGGAAGCTTGTTTCCTTCCCAGTGTAAGAATTGGCTTTTGTAGTCTGGTCTGCCCTGTTCCCATGATGCACTGGGCCAGGGACAGACTAATTTGCATACAGCCAGGTTCTGAAACTGGGATGGTGCAATGAGCTAAAAAACTGTGTTGGATCTAGCCCTGATCTCTTGACTGGGTGAGAGTACTCTGCTTAATTCAGAGACTCTGTCCATCACCACCCCTTGTTGTAAATAATTTTGTCCACCCTAAGCGTGGAAGGGTATACTCAGATGTGAGTCCCTTGCTCATTGCACCATCAGGATTCAAGCAAGCCGGGCCGAAGACGGCTGTAATGCCAGAAACCGGTCCCCGGAAGCTTGTTTCCTTCCCAGTGTAAGAATTGGCTTTTGTAGTCTGGTCTGCCCTGTTCCCATGATGTACTGGGCCAGGGACAGACTAATTTGCATACAGCCAGGTTCTGAAACTGGGATGGTGCAATGAGCTAAAAAACGGTGTTGGATCTAGCCCTGATCTCTTGACTGGGTGAGAGTACTCTGCTTAATTCAGAGACTCTGTCCATCACCACCCCTTGTTGTAAATAATTTTGTCCACCCTAAGCGTGGAAGGGTATACTCAGATGTGAGTCCCTTGCTCATTGCACCATCAGGATTCCAGCAAGCCGGGCCGAAGACGGCTGTAATGCCAGAAACCGGTCCCCGGAAGCTTGTTTCCTTCCCAGTGTAAGAATTGGCTTTTGTAGTCTGGTCTGCCCTGTTCCCATGATGCACTGGGCCAGGGACAGACTAATTTGCATACAGGCAGGTTCTGAAACTGGGATGGTGCAATGAGCTAAAAAACGGTGTTGGATCTAGCCCTGATCTCTTGACTGGGTGAGAGTACTCTGCTTAATTCAGAGACTCTGTCCATCACCACCCCTTGTTGTAAATAATTGAAAAAAGAAGAGGCCTTGAAAACCTCCCATTCCCGAACCGGGCAACAAAAATCCACAGCACTCCTGCCCAAGAAAACCCACTTGCCCCAACCCAACTGAAACGTCCTCAGCCAAAGCCTCAACCTGTTGCCCTTCACAAATACTTTGTTACTAGTCATCCCAGCCCTGTTCCTCAAACCCAGCAGCTTTGAAGCCCTGAATGCCCCAAAAAATAACCATAAAAAACACAACCTAAACTTCCCACACTCAAAAACATCGTAGCAGCAAGAGGACAACTGATTCAACATCCTCTGAAGCAAACCAAAAGTCACTGGCTGCCGCAACCGCTTACAACCATCCTGTTGCCTACCCAAACCCTTCAGAACCCTTTTTTTTTTTTACCAAAACCCCCACCACAGGATCCTTCCTCCACCGCAACTGCCCATTACAAGAAATGCCAGCCAGTTTACCAGAGGTAGTGGCATGAGAAAGACCTTAATCGATCAGGTGCAAAACAAAACTCAACAAAAACTGTTCCTCAGACAGCCCCCCATGAAAAGGAAACCCGCTACCATAACTCAAGAATTCCTGCCATGCTTGTAGATAACTCCGTCTCATAGAATCAGCCACTGAATTCTCAACCAACTGGACAATCCTCAATCCCCCCATGAAATGTGCACTCGATGATGTGGAAGAGAGGCCCCAGAGAATGAAATACCAAGCCTCCTACATAAATGTCCTGCCAGCTCGAATCACCCTACAGGAAAAATTTAGGTAGCCCAACAATTTCTGAGCCTTTCTGAGCTCCAATTTACGATTCTCCACCAATGATAACAAAAATGCAGACATTTCCTGAACCTTGTCTGCTGGCAGTCTTGCTACCATTGCCAGAGTGACAATTTATATCCCAAAAAAATCAAAGTTGTACAAGGTCCCTCTGTTTTGTCATGAGCAATTCTCAATCGATTTTGGGACCCTAGGATGTCGAGCTAACTCCCACTCCTCCTCCTTATACCCCTCCTTGGCTTGACTATCATGATGGAGCAATTTAAAGACAACAACAAATTCATGCCGCCAAATTCTACTCGTAGTCTTGTCTGGCAAATGAGAACCTACAGGCATGCCAATTCCCGCGTAAGGCAATTTCTTATATATGTTCTTATCCCCTTCGGCCATCTCCTTGGATGTAGAATCCCCCCTGAAGGCCCTTGGCCCACTGCGACAGTGTCCCCACCAGCTTTCGCCCCTTCAGCAGCATGCCGCGCAGGCAGCGTTCCTTCCGCAACTTTCTCCATAATCAACTCATATCCAATTCCAATAGACCTGGTATGCTTAGTAGGTATACTCTCCCCCTGTTGCCAAACAGACCACCATCCTGTCTTACCTCTTGGCAACTGTGAAGTTCTCTGTTGAAAAAACCACAGGGTCCTCCTGCCGCGACTTGATGGACGAGGAGACCCGTACTTTTGCTTGGTCCGCACTTGACTCCTGCAAAATACTAAATACACTGGATTTCCCCAAAATACCCCTCCGTTCTTGTACTTCAACATCTCCAAATTCTACATCTCATAATTCACCCTCCTCCAGGTCATCATCATCAATATCCAAGACTATTTCGTCTCCATGTCCAACATACTCCCCACTGCCACCAGTCATTTCCCCATCACCAATTCCACCATCATAGAATTGCCATTGAATATCATTTTTATCCACTCCGCCACCCGTAGAAGAAAAGAAATCCGCTCCAGATCCCTTGCCGTTGCACCCCCTTCTAGACTGAACTGCAGCGTTTTCAGCCTGCAGGGGGGAGGGGCAGCTGCAAAGCGTCCCCTTGTAACACTGTGCCAACCTGCACAAATACTTCACCACTGCTGGATGTCGGCTCCTCCCCCCCCCCCAATAAGGGCAAAGAAACACTCTCAGGAAGCAATTGGCCATCAAACCCTACCCTTTTTCCCTCCAGGGGCACATCATCGCATTCACACACGGCAATAACGTAGCAGGGCTCACCACATAATTCCTCCCATGGGTGGACATCACCTGTGCACCCCCAATCAATTGCCGCACTGCTTGCGGGGCTGCAGGAGCATGCTGAGATGTGTGCAGCACCGTAATAGGGGTTCCCTGCCCCCTCCCATGCCGTCAAAACTGACCTCAAAGTTCTCCTCCTTCAAAGACACTTCCAAAGGTAATTCATGCCCTCTCTTTTATCTGAAAGAAGACCTTTTATTATAACAAATTTCTATTCTACATGACTATGGAAGTGCCTTCTCAGTGTGTTCTTGTGGTTGAGAGTCTGCCATTTATTGCAGTACTACCCTTTTACATGTGTTTGGTACTCTTTTGTAACATGCACACGTCACTTTTCTCTTGTAACACACAGTTTGCTACCTCTGACATCTTGTTTGCTTTCGATACTTGCACAAGTGCCACCATTGCCCACGCAACGCCCGTTCCTGTGTTTGAGATTCCTCCATCCATGGCAGCACTACACCTCCACTCGCACCCCGCATGCCCCCGTAACCTGCACACATGCCATCCCCCCTCCCGCAATGCACTGCCCGCCACCCCCCGCACCCTGCCCGCTCTCGACTGTCACCTCCGCCCCATGCAATGCAACTCTCGCTTCCGTAATTTGTCCACCTGCAACGCTCCCATGCATCAGCTCTGTTCCCACCGCAAAGCGCTCCGACACCCCCGGGCAAAGTCCGCGCTACACAAAAACGCACAAACAAATATATAAATAAATAAATAAAGTCCAAACTCTTCCCTCACCTGCCTCTGCTGCCAGAAACCACCTTGTCGGCCGCGCGGCCCAGGGCCCCGCTCCTCAATTGGGCGGCCCGCCCCCAAAACCTCCCCCCCTCCCGCCTGCCGTCCCATTCCCTCGCGCAGCTCCTGAAGGAGCCATACATACCGAAGCCGGGCTGTCCATAAACCCGAGGGGGGGGCATGGCGGCGTCGCAGTCTTCTTTATTGGCCTGCGGGGACAAGCAGGCCGACACCGCCCGCGCCACACCACCGGCCGCCTTTCTGGAGGGGCAAGTGAGCGCCACCCACGCCGCGCCCGGCACACCAGGCTGGAGCAGGTCCTCACGACTCGCCGCGCATAGGACTCGGACAGCCTCCCGCACCTCCCACAACCCAGCCATCCGCCAGCACCACTGTGAGGTATGTGGCGCAGGGCAAATTAGCTGACCTCCCTCCGCACAGTTCCTTTCCCGCCCTTTCTACCACTATTTATCCCTTTTCCCTTCCGCTCCAACTAGCTTATCACCCCCCCTTGCACCTGTGGCCTGTTCCCTTGCGCGAACCAACCCAGGGGAGTGACCGGCTCGCGCACGGCTCCCCCTGGGTCCCTCCTTGGAATCTCCAGGGCTCCGATCGCTTCCTGGTCCAGACGGGGGAGCTCAACTATGTCTAAAAAGTTGTTCACCTCCTCTTGGCGATGATATGCTTCTTTAACCCACTCAAGGTATCTTGCTAGAACCTCGTCTATTTAATTTTGGGGGCATACCAATTTCCTGCTACTGTTACGTAGGTGTTTAATGTGGTCTGTCGGGTATTCCCAGCATGTCTGGCGCACCAGCAACACCCCCGTTTCATCACCTTATATGTGTAGCCTTTGATGATGTACCGTAGAGACGTGTTTCTCCAGGCTGGGGAGGTCAGTTAAAAGAGCCTCTTTTGCTACGCACCAATGTGACATCTGAGGAGGAGCCCCAGGGACCTCCCTCTCTCGTTTACTTAACTTCTCCTCTTAGGCAGCTACCACCTTTTCTAGTTGCTGCCGTACTGGGTATGATGTTTATAATACATATTCGCTATCGCCACACCACTACCTTCATGTCTTCCCATTCGAGTGCACGGGTCAAAGCCATGCCCCAGTTTTCCTCAAAGTACTTTGGGAGAGCTACCGTTACCTACTCTACAAACGGGGGCAGGGGGTGGGGCATTGTTAATGCTTCCGCGTTCAATCGCCACAGGTGAATTCGGGGACAGGATCTGGTACCCTCAAAGCTAAACAGTACTTACGAGTCATATGAAAGATATCTAGGCAAGTATTTTATCCTCTTCACTTCGAGCCCAAGTTTAGCTGACATATTCCAGCAGTCCAAGTGGCTGAACGTACTCGAGGCCGGGGTATGACAGGAAAATTGACGGAGAGATGGGCGACATTCTTGCCGGATATCATAAAGATGTAGGCCATCTGGTAACGTCTTTGTCATTTGAGGTTTGGTATTTTGGCGAGGGGATTCATGATCCAACATCCCGTTCATTATACAGTTGACATCCCAAGCCAAAAGTGACGGAGCACCCAAGTACGGCGTCGCCGCTTCTACCAACTTAGGAAAAAAAACAGGGGACAGTCATCATTAGGAGCATACACTTTAATGATACATAATTCTCTGCCATCCAGTTTACCATACAATATAATATATCTCCCTTCCAAGTATATGACGTGGTGGAGATGCTGAAATGGAACCCCCGCAGCCACCCAGATTAGGGTCCCTCGCTGGCAACCAGAGTTTGATGTGACATACAATTGATCCCTCCACTGTTTCCATAAATATGGAAGTGAGTCTCCCCACATATGCGTCTCCTGTAGACGGACCACAGCAATATTATATTAGCTAGGATGTAGAGACACACCTCCTTAAAGTTCTTACCATACCCCTTGGATTAATTTTAGTAGGCTATCAGGACAAACCTTAACAGGCAGTCAACTAGTCCTTGGTTTCATATATTTAGATATATTAGACATGCGGGTTCTTATTTGGGTTAATCATTAACGTCCTCATTGGAGCACCACTGGTAGATTGTGACATAGACGACTCTCTAGAGTCCGGGGCGGTGTCTGGTAGTTGTAATGTTCCATCTGGGCACACCTGCACCCTGCCTGTGCTGCGGCTCCACCCACCAATGAGCTTTTGGTCCTGTTTTTTCTGATTTCTTGGTGGTCTCGCTGAGCTTAACGATCCAGACAAACCCATTGGTGGCAGCACCTCCTCTTTGGGTCGTCGTTGAGTATCTAGCCAGTAGCTTACCTCCGCAGCTTAGAAGTAGCACAATGCCTTCCCGTCTCGTGGTCGTCGTTTCACTGCTACAAAGGTTTTTCATTGATCTTTTACCCTTTCTGTCTAGTCGGGCAAGATGGATATCCAATGTCCCTACAAACAAGAGCTGGCCTTTTGCACATCTGGTTTGCAAGACAGCATTTCGATCCCAGAAATCGAACAGACTGTCAATGATAGCTCTAGGTGGTGCACCCGGTTACGGCGGGGGTACCAGAGTCCTATGCACTCTCTCCACAGTGAAAATCGTAAAAGTTTCTTGTGAGCCAGTTTCGTAGTGAGCCAGTTTTAGAGGAACAGTTCACTGGACATTCCCTCCTCCTTTTCAGGAAAGCCTTGAACGTTATTGGTACAGGTACAAGCCAGTCAATCAGTAGAAAAAGTGACCAACTTGGTAAATGTAGTTGGGCCTCAGGTGGAGGCATATTTTTGTAAAGACCCTAGGCGCAGCTCATAGAACAAATGGAACGACTTGTAACTGATAAAGCCTTCCCTGGACACAGAATCTTAGATAAAGTTGGTGACTGTTGCAGTCAGAAAGTGAATGAAAGCTTCTCTCAGATTATGATTACCCTAAAGTCTCCTGCTGGAATCAAAGGAACCATTTTCTGTGATGTCTCAATCTTGAAATTAATCACCTTGACCCTCTGATTCACTTGATTACCATTCTGTATCCCCCGATACTTTGGGGACCAGAAGAATTATGGAATACACCCTGTGCCTTGCTCCTGCAAAGGAACAGATATTTCTGCCTTCTTTGTACCAAAATTCTGGATGGGTTGCGCAAAGGGAGTTCTTTTCTCTTGTCACTCCAGCCACATAGTCTCCTAAATCCTATCTCCAGAACAGAAGAGACAAAATCTAGCAGATGTCTACTTCTAATTATTTATAGAACCAACCATCTGTTGTGGATTCCTCCCAGGCTGTCATGAACTACCGATTAAACTTCCACTCACAGTTCGTGGCCATCTTTTGCAGAGTCTGATTTTCTGGAATTTGTTAGCGCTTTGCTTCTGCCTGGATATATTTATTTTAGGAGGTTTTTCCACAACCTATGATTGATGTTACTGTCTTGATTGCTGACAAAATTATTTTCCTGCTGAAAATCTAAATGATCAGGTATTCTGCTGCAGACATTTAAAAAATATTAATGTTTCTTGTCCTTCAACAACTCCCTCAAATTTTCTTCCGGGTCCTGCCCAAAGAGAAGTGTACCTTCAAATGGGCATACAGGGAACTGAGGATTTCTGTGAAGCATCTGTATGCCAATCTATCAAATATAGCTTATGTCTGGTTGTGATAGATGCCATCTCACCCAAAGGAGATGGTTTAACAATGTCAGAAGATATATCAGAGGTGTGGGGGTGTCGCTTGGTGCTGCAGCAAGATGGCCGCAGATTGAAGAGTTAGAGTCGGTCCGGGCTCGGCAAACTGGCTCTGACACACTCCCGTCTAGCAGAAAAACAAATGCAAGCCCTCTCTGCACATGCAGGTTTACTTTTTCACCTGCTTGCTTGTCACGTTTAGTTTAAACTGCACGGACGCGCTAACTGGAATGTCTCGCCTGCCATTTTGAATACGCTTGTCTTGTTTTGCCTCAGCGCTGCCTCAATTCATTTACCTCCTATGAATTCCTCCCCTGTTTTCTCTTTTTGGAAATGGACATTTCTGGAAGGCATAATATATTCTCATTATAAAGCAAGAAGATTTCCTGTTATTAACCTAATATTTTTATTTCCTCACTGCTTACATGCTTGTCTTACGGGTAATCTTTACACTTTTTCATGTAATACAGTTTTTGTTATATATTCTCATCCTTATCTTATGGGAAGAACGAAAAGACTGAGGTTCTCACATAATATCAGAATTTGCACTGCCAATTCTTTTACTTTGCTGGCATGAAATATGGAAAGTAGTACTCAAGAGCTAACATTACCTTCTTTTACTCGGTCCAACGAGAATGGTCTTATTTCTCCAAAGTTGACTTCTAAAAAAAGTTCAAGCATGCCTCAGGCTATTAAAAGAGTTACAAAAGACCCTCAGTCTCCTACAAAACCGCCTAACATCATCTCAATGGAACTTTTGTTTCAAGAAATTAGGGCTCTTAATCTTAAGCCCTATGTGGAAGACCCTAAAAATAAACTGCAAATTTTAAAGAGTATTGGTCTCAGATAGATAGCAGGGTCATATGGAGCAAAGATGTTGCGATATTGAGAATACTGTGCAGTCTCTCACGAATCTGCGAGCTCTTGTATCTTAATTGAAACGGCATGCTGAGGATTTAGAAAATCAAAGCAGACAAAATAATCTCTGCATTTATGGTTTGGTGGAGGGAGTGAAAGGTATTGATCCTGTATCATTTTTTTTGCTCATTTCTTCTTAAGATTCTGGACCTTCCAATTTTTTCATTTTAAATATACACTGAGCACATCGACTGAGCCATTCTACTTATCATCCTTCCTCATCTCAAATACCGGAAGGAGTCACCATTTATTTCCTGGAATATGTTGAACTTCTTCAAGTTATTAAAGCTGCTAAAGCCAAGGGAAAAAGTTATTGGTCTAGTTTGCAGTTATTCTTTGCACTAGACTTTGCTAAAGCCACGGCATACAGGAACAAAACATTTTGAACATGAGACCAGCTCTTTGTACTCTGAACGCAAGATCTGGCCTTTTTCAACCTTGCTTGTTTAAAGTTACATAGTCACATCTAGATACACCCTTCTGGCCATGCATTACAAATAAATTGATGTCTATCAGAGATAATCTTGTCATTTTTAAGATCTCTAATCTATGCATAGACAATTTAATGCTGCCATCCAACAGAGAGCCCTTATAGACACATGGAGACTCAGTTATCCCTGTTTACAAGAATATACCTTTTTCTCCCTAGTTCAATTCTCTCAATCTAGGATTAACTATTTATTTGTTTCCAAATCATTATCACAGCACATCCCACATGCAGATATTGGAGCTATGTTATTTTCAGACCAAGCCCAATCATTTTTGATTGTGAATTACTTGCTGTTGATCCCAAGATTAAACGTTGGCTCTCAACACAGCCCTTTTATTAGACACAAAATGTGTCCAACGTTTTAAAAATTCTATTTATGAATATTTTCTTTTTAATATGTCCACAGAATTACCCTTCCAAACCATTTGGGATGCTTTTAAGGCTGCTGCACGTGATTTTATTTTATCGTTTGTCTCGGCTTAAAATATATATTTTTTTAAAGCCTTAATTATTATGATTCATATTAACCCCTTCAGTGCTAATGACAAGGGTAACTCGTCATGGAGTTTCCATTGATTTCAATGGAAAGTCAATGGAAGTGCATCATGTGCCTTAGCAGCCAAGTGGTTAAATCCCTAAAACAAACTTATTTTGTTTCTAAATCCAAGTCATGTCTTGATGATTTAATCAAAGCTAAACTTTAATTTAACAACATTTCTACTGATAATAATGCTTCTTACTTACTGCGATAAAGTGCCATATATTATGGAGGTCAGAATAAAGCAGGCAAGAATTTAGTGAATTATTTGAAAGTAAACATAGAACAAGTTAAAACTGTTACAGTAATACACAATGACGAAACCCCAGTCACTAAACATAAAAACCTTTTAGCAGTATTATTTGATTACTACAGGAACCTGTATACAGTTGTGGCGGCATTGCTTGCGGGTGGGGGTGGGTACAGGGAGTCGCGCAGGCAGGGGAGTTACAGGGGAGGTCATGCGGGGGGAGTTTAATTAAAAATATATATATTTAAACTTACCTTGAATTTGGGTCCTGCGTCTCTTGTCTCCTGCTCTCCTGCCTCTGAGAGGAACAGGAAACAGGCGACAGGCTCCCACCCCCTAAGCCAAACACAATGCAACAAGCAGCATTGTGATTAGTTGGGATGGCAACCAGTCAGTGGCTTATGGGGTGGACATGTTCTTCATGCAGGCTGCATTGAATGGAAGGGTAGAGTGCACATGACGGATTTCAGCAGCCCGAGAGGGCAGACCACACAATCTTTGTGCACTCAGGAGTGGGCACACCACTCCTCCCCTGCCCTGCCCACCCATAACGCAAACATAAAATGGTAATACAAAAAGTTATTACCATTTTATATTTCTGTTTCTAGCACTGTGCGAAAGCAGTAGGGCGACACACATCCGCCATAGAAGAGGAGTTGCCCCTACCTGTATACCCCAAAAACTTACCTCTCTGTTGCTGATATTAATCAACACTGACCCTACTATCAATGAGAGTTTAATTTACACATGGATCACTCTTTTCTTGAAGATGATATATCACTCAAAGATATTCATATAGCAATCAACTCTATAAAGAAAAATAAGGCTCCCTGGCCTGATGGTTTCCCCACAGAATTGTATATTTATTTTTCAAAAATATTAGTTACCAATCTTCATAAGCTTTTTACATCATTTAACCAATTCCGCCTCTGTTACTTTTAAAGATGTTTTAATTTGTCTTATTCCCAAAGAAGGTAAAGATCTCAAACGATGAACACATAATAGGCCCCTTGTTAACTCCGATTTTATTATATTTTTGCTAAAACCCTCACACTTTGTTTAGATCTTCTCCTTTCCATTTTAATAGGCAAAGAACAATCAGGTTTTGTTAAGGGTTGTCAGCTCTCAGACAATACCAGAGCTTTTTAAAATAATTAAAGTCCAAGGTCTATTCACAATCATTAGCTGTCATATCTTTAGATGCTGAAAAGGCCTTTGTGTGGGTTCATTGGAAAGAATTTTTATTTTCTACTCTCCTGGTTTGGATTTGGTCAAACATTTATCAATTTAATCTCTATCCTATATTCTACTCCTATGGCATCAGTCTTTGTTACTTCCCCTTTCTTTCCTCTTCACAGAGGGGTACGTCGAGATTGGCCTCCATCATCTCTTATTTTTAAATTGGTAATGGAATCTTTTCTATCTTGTATTCGACAGAACACTAATATACAAGGACTTAAGCAAAGAGGTTTACATATCAAATGTTCGGCATATGCAGATGGTGTTCTTTTATATTTGTTTTGTCCCGATAACTCTTTAAAACATTTTCTAAATATAGTTTTCAATTTTTCTGAAATTTCCGGATATAAACTTAATGCTGACAAATGGGAAAATCTTCAGTTTAATAAATGGTGCTTTAACCCCTCCCATGCTCGTGACGGAACCGTTCCGTCACGAGCCTCGGGTGGGCTGTGCTGGTGACGGAACGGTTCCGTCACGGCCCCGCCGCCGCGCCTGCGCGGCGCTGATTTTGCGCCTGCGCGGCGCGTTCTATTGAGCGGGCGGGGCCGTGACAAAACCGTTCCGTCACAAGCACAGCTCACCCGCGTGCCGTGACGGAGCGGTTCCGTCACGAGTACGGGACCGCCGTGCCGCCCCGCCCCCTTATCGCTGCAGCGGAATAGCCGCCGCAGCGAAGGGGTTAAACATGAATTCATGTCTTCAAACTTTGTTTGGAACCCTATAAAAATAAAATATTTCGATCTTTTTTCACTTTTTTCTACAAATTTCAATGCTCTTTTTTTCTACTCTTAAAGACTGTTCCTTTTTTCTTTTACAAATGTAGTTTTAGGAAGGCTTCAGAAGCATGAAAGTATTGTGAATCTAATGTGCAAATTATTGATTTATTAATAGCTGTAGCATTCCAACAAATAACAAAGACTTGGAAGAATGCTCTTAATATTTCCTTGCAAGCATGGTATTATGGAATTTGCTATAATCATAGACTAGCCAGGAATTTTGCAACTCCACTTTCTTTGACTATTAAGAGAGAGATTCTATGGTTGCAGGTTACTGCTTTACTTAAATCTTCCGCTTTATCGCTTAACTTGCACCACCCTATTACTGAAGAAGTTTCAAAATCTCCTTAGCTCTCTTTAATTTCTTCTTTCATCTAATGTCAAATATAATGATATATTTATTTTTATATTGTATTTTAATTTAATAGTGTTGCTATATGATAAAAATTGCTTAACTCCATTCTTATTTTTCTTCCTTTCTTTCCCTTTATTTCATTTTCTAAATGTGTTTTATATATACATTTTATATTTAATTCTGTTATTTCATTAGCACTCGTACTATCTTATGGTTTTCTTCATAATATGCTATGACTGTTTCTTTGGCTGTATTTATATTATTTTACATTTTAATAAAGTTCTCTTTTAGACTCTAAAAAGAAGATTTCTCAGAAAACAGCAGAGCATTCCATTCCTTCTTCAACAGTTTTGAATAACTTTTTACAATCCAAGAAAAGTGACTGGGGGTGTATGATCCATGGAAGCCAAAATATACTTTGTTTACTGTAGAGTCCAGTTTATCAGTTGCATCCTTTATAATAGCCAAATCTGTCATAGATGTGCTTCCTAGCAAACTGCTAACCACAGAATCCATAGTAGAGATTCTGGCATCTGTCAGTCCATCTCATTCTGGGGGTACAGCCATTGCATAAATATTTGTTAACTTTTGTCTGAGTCCTAACATTCTCGTAGTACCACATCCATTACATTTCGATTCATAGAAAGACCCAACTGTGGAGAGTGAATAAACCGACAAACAACAATCTCTTTAGAAGTACCTTGTTTCTCTAGGCATGGAAATCATGTTTTCTTTAACATGTGACAAAATCATAGGAAGTAAGTACCCAGTTGATCATCAGAAGTTCTTTCCATTTCTACACCTTCAGCTCCTGGTGCCTAGGATTCAGATATCAAAGATGTACTCTTTGCATGATCTTGGCCAGAGACTTTCTTCTCCGTCTCTGCTTTTGTTTGCCCATATTTTTGAAACATCAAAGTCCAAGTGATTTAGTCATCAGGCTTGTTTTGGATCTCTTCCGCCGCCGCCCTGCCCCCTTAGCGCTGCGGCGGAATAGCCGCCGCAGCGAAGCGGTTAAACATGAATTCATGTCATCAAACTTTGTTTGGAACCCTATAAAAATAAAATATTTAGATCTTTTTTCACTTTTTTCTACAAATTTCAATGCTCTTTTTTTCTACTCTTAAAGACTGTTCCTTTTTTCTTTTACAAATGTAGTTTTAGGAAGGCTTCAGAAGCATGAAAGTATTGTGAATATAATGTGCAAATTATTGATTTATTAATAGCTGTAGCATTCCAACAAATAACAAAGACTTGGAAGAATGCTCTTAATATTTCCTTTCAAGCATGGTATTATGGAATTTGCTATAATCATAGACTAGCCAGGAACTTTGCAACTCCACTTTCTTTGACTATTAAGAGAGAGATTCTATGGTTGCAGGTTACTGCTTTACTTACATCTTCCGCTTTATCACTTAACTTGCACCACCCTATTCCTGAAGAAGTTTCAAAATCTCCTTAGCTCTCTTTAATTTCTTCTTTCATCTAATGTCAAATATAATTATATATTTATTTTTATATTGTATTTTAATTTAATAGTGTTGCTATATGACAAAAATTGCTTAACTGCATTCTTATTTTTCTTCCTTTCTTTCCCTTTATTTCATTTTCTAAATGTGTTTTATATATACATTATATATTTAATTCTGTTATTTCATTAGCACTTGTACTATCTTATGGTTTTCTTCATAATATGCTATGACTGTTTCTTTGGCTGTATTTATATTATTTTACATTTTAATAAAGTTCTCTTTTAGACTCTAAAAAGAAGATTTCTCAGATGACAGCAGAGCATTCCATTCCTTCTTCAACAGTTTTGAATAACTTTTTACTATCCAAGAAAAGTGACTGGAGTGTATGATCCATGGAAGCCAAAATATACTTTGTTTACTATAGAGTCCAGTTTATCAGTTGCATCCTTTATAATAGCCACCTCTGTCATAGATGTGCCTCCTAGCAAACTGCTAACCACAGAATCCATAGTAGAGATTCTGGCATCTGTCAGTCCATCTCATTCTGGGGGTACAGCCATTGCATAAATGTTTGTTAACTTTTGTCTGAGTCCTATCATTCTCGTAGTACCACATCCATTACATTTGGATTCATAGAAAGACCCAACTGTGGAGAGTGAATAAACCGACAAACAAGAATCTCTTTAGAAGTACCTTGTTTCTCTAGACATGGAATTCATGTTTTCTTTAACATGTGACAAAATCATAGGAAGTAAGTACCCAGTTGATCATCAGAAGTTCTTTCCATTTCTACACCTTCAGCTCCTGGTGCCTAGGATTCAGATATCAAAGATGTACTCTTTGCATGATCTTGGCCAGAGACATTCTTCTCCGTCTCTGCTTTTGTTTGCCCATATTTTTGAAACATCAAAGTCCAAGTGATTTAGTCATCAGGCTTGTTTTGGATCTCTTCCGCCGCCGCCCTGCCCCCTTAGCGCTGCGGCGGAATAGCCGCCGCAGCGAAGGGGTTAAACATGAATTCATGTCATCAAACTTTGTTTGGAACCCTATAAAAATAAAATATTTAGATATTTTTTCACTTTTTTCTACAAATTTCAATGCTCTTTTTTTCTACTCTTAAAGACTGTTCCTTTTTTCTTTTACAAATGTAGTTTTAGGAAGGCTTCAGAAGCATGAAAGTATTGTGAATATAATGTGCAAATTATTGATTTATTAATAGCTGTAGCATTCCAACAAATAACAAAGACTTGGAAGAATGCTCTTAATATTTCCTTTCAAGCATGGTATTATGGAATTTGCTATAATCATAGACTAGCCAGGAACTTTGCAACTCCACTTTCTTTGACTATTAAGAGAGAGATTCTATGGTTGCAGGTTACTGCTTTACTTACATCTTCCGCTTTATCGCTTAACTTGCACCACCCTATTCCTGAAGAAGTTTCAAAATCCCCTTAGCTCTCTTTAATTTCTTCTTTCATCTAATGTCAAATATAATGATATATTTATTTTTATATTGTATTTTAATTTAATAGTGTTGCTATATGACAAAAATTGCTTAACTGCATTCTTATTTTTCTTCCTTTCTTTCCCTTTATTTCATTTTCTAAATGTGTTTTATATATACATTATATATTTAATTCTGTTATTTCATTAGCACTTGTACTATCTTATGGTTTTCTTCATAATATGCTATGACTGTTTCTTTGGCTGTATTTATATTATTTTACATTTTAATAAAGTTCTCTTTTAGACTCTAAAAAGAAGATTTCTCAGATAACAGCAGAGCATTCCATTCCTTCTTCAACAGTTTTGAATAACTTTTTACTATCCAAGAAAAGTGACTGGGGTGTATGATCCATGGAAGCCAAAATATACTTTGTTTACTATAGAGTCCAGTTTATCAGTTGCATCCTTTATAATAGCCACCTCTGTCATAGATGTGCCTCCTAGCAAACTGCTAACCACAGAATCCATAGTAGAGATTCTGGCATCTGTCAGTCCATCTCATTCTGGGGGTACAGCCATTGCATAAATGTTTGTTAACTTTTGTCTGAGTCCTATCATTCTCGTAGTACCACATCCATTACATTTGGATTCATAGAAAGACCCAACTGTGGAGAGTGAATAAACCGACAAACAAGAATCTCTTTAGAAGTACCTTGTTTCTCTAGACATGGAATTCATGTTTTCTTTAACATGTGACAAAATCATAGGCAGTAAGTACCCAGTTGATCATCAGAAGTTCTTTCCATTTCTACACCTTCAGCTCCTGGTGCCTAGGATTCAGATATCAAAGATGTACTCTTTGCATGATCTTGGCCAGAGACTTTCTTCTCCGTCTCTGCTTTTGTTTGCCCATGTTTTTGAAACATCAAAGCCCAAGTGATTTTGTCATCAGGCTTGTTTTGGATCTCTTCCGCAGCATTGATAGAGTAGTACTCATATTTGTATTTGCTTGAAAATCGCTAATCAAAATTCAGCAAAACATGATTTATTTCATCTACTGAGGTACATACCGCCTGAGCATTAGTAACATGAAAACAATCTACTGATGTTTCCCTGTGTGACCTAATCAACATTGTATTTGATTCAGGATCAATCCGCCAGGATTCAATTACACAGAAATTATAAAAACTGTCAAATTGATATTTTGTTTAGCTATAGAGTTGAACTATGTTCCAGAAGGATTATTTGAACCTACATCTTATTATATTGCCAAGTAAATGTGCTGATAATCAGGGTTGGTGAACCATATCTCACATTCACACCCCAACCCACATTCAGGGTCATATTTTGGACCAAGTTTGGTCCTTCAACATCCCTATCCACGCACCTATTGTTACCCCTTGTCTGTGGTCCGACCACTATCTAATCCCCTTCTTATTGGATCTTAGTCTGACCACAAAACTTTCCCTGCCCAAGAACATCCGGGCCCGCAACTGGGGCAAAGCCGATATCCCGGCACTCTGCTCCTCCCTAATAGCATCTAGTCCTTCCTTGGAGGGACTTACCACATTACGTCAGGCCGAGACTCTGAATACTTGGCTGACTAATGCCTGCGACCAACTGGCCTCCTTAAAACGCATCAAGGTAAGACGTGCTCACGACGTCAACAAATGGTCCAGCCCAGAATGTAAGGAGAAAAAACTGGCAGTCCGTCGCGCCGAACGTGCATGGAGACGCACCTACTGCACTGCCTCCAAATTACTGTACTCCTCCGTTCAGGCAGATTACAAAAAAGCTATCTTGGACGCCAAAACCTCCTATTTTTCGAATAAGATCCTCCGGGCCGAGAACCAACCCAGGGAAATTTTCGCAACAGTTTTCGAACTGGCCTCCTCGGACAGGACCACATCCAAGCCAGCATCTTCCCAGATCTTGTGCGACTCGCTGAACAATTTTTTCACCAATAAAATTTCAGACATCAAGGCCAACATTATCCCTCCTTCCCCAGCATTTTTAAACCCTGATCCCCCACCCAACACTTATCACCTAGACCATTTAGCTCAGTTGTCTAAAGAAACTTTCCTCCCTCTGTTATCTAGCGTCAAGTCGGGATCCCCTTCTGATCCCTGCCCGGCCCATATCCTGCGAGACATCTTTCTAACTTGCCCTTCCCCTCCCCTCACTTTCCTTAATGAGATCCTCAAATCAGGTACCGTCCCCACCTGTCACAAAGCTGCCACCATTATCCCTATCTTAAAAAAACCAGGCGCAGATCCCACAGCGCTTGCAAATTTTCGGCCGATTTCTCTCCTCACCTATCTAGCCAAAGTCTTAGAACGCCACGTCACTAAAGTCCTCAGCTCTTTCATCGAGGACAGCGGTTACCTTGCACCTTGACAAGCTGGGTTCCGCCCTCTCCACTCCACTGAAAAAGTGGTTGTATCTGTCTTAGACACACTTAGGGAGGGGCAGGACACGAATCTCCCCCAGGCATTGGTTCTGCGCGATTTGTCGGCCGCCTTCGACACGGTGGACCATACCATCCTTCTCTCCCGTGTTGAGGCGGCAGGCATCAGAGGCTCTGCCTTGGCCTGGTTAAGATAATTTTTGAGCAATCGCTCACAGGCAGTCAATCTGGCGAACTTCTCCTCCCAGGCTCGCAAGGTTCAATGTGGCAACCCCCAGGGATCTTCTCTCTCCACCCTTCTTTTTAATTTATATATCTTTCCCCTCATCTCTGCACTGCAGGGGATGGAGGTCACGGTGTTTAATTACGCCGATGACCTCCAGCTCATTTTTTATCTCTCTGATTCCCCTGACTCTATTCTTAATTTCCAATCAGTGATGGTCTTTGTCAGGGATTGGATGAGCTTTAACCATCTTAAGCTCAACCCTGACAAGACCGAGCTTCTTCTCACTGGTGGTAAACTCAACCCCTGGTCTCCTTCTTTCTGGCCCCCCTCTCTTGGTCCCTCCCCTTCCCCTTCTTCCTCTGTTAAGACCTTGGGGATCACTCTTAACCATCAACTCACTCTACACTCCCAGATCAGCATGGTGGTTTCTTCTTGTTTTTTTACCTTGCGTACTATCCGGAAGGTCTCACGTTTTTTTTCTCTTTCAGCCCTCAAACTGATCACGATGGCTATGGTTCTCTCTCGTTTAGATTACGGGAATGTCCTGTACAATGGCGCCCCAGCATACTCCATCCGACGGCTTCAATTGGTGCAGAACCAAGCCGCCCGCCTGGTACATAGCTTACCCAAATCACATCACACCACTCCCCTCTTAAGATCCCTCCATTGGCTCCCTATTAGAGAAAGGGCCCTTTTTAAAATGGGATGTATGACGTTCCAGGCCCTCGCGGGAACAGCGCCTTCTTTTATTAGGTCCAAAATCGTACCCTATATCCCTAGCAGGCAATTGGGTTCCTCTTCTTTGTCCCTTTTGGTGGTGCCCAGGTTCAAGAAGTGTAGAATGGGAGGCTCTAAGTTCTCCGCCCTGGCGCCGCAATTTTGGAACTCTCTTCCTCTCTTTATGAGATCTACATCATCTTATCTGGAGTTCCGCAGCACCCTAAAAACCCATTTGTTTTCACAGGCTTTTAAAATCTAACCCCTTCCGTCCACCCAGGAACCATTCTCTTTCCTCAACAGCGCCATGAAACCGCCTGGTGTACGAGCGCTTAACAAATATTTTTAAATTCAAATTCAACTATAAGACTTAATAATTTTATTACGGCAATCAAGTTGTAACTTGACTGTATCCCACAAATAAAAGACCTCTTTACAGATTTGGTCATTTCCATTTTCAACTGGACTTCCCCACCCGCTTCATGGTCCACAGCTAAAATCGTAATCTTTCCTAAAAAAGATAAATCACCATTAGAGAAGGGTTCATACAGGCCCATCACTCTAATCAACTGTGACTCTAAGCTATACTCTAAAGTCTTTCATCCAGATTATCGTCCAGAATTGAGCCACTTGTTTTCAAGTGGCAACCTGGGTTTATTGCCAAAAAGTGTACCGTAGAACATCAGCGATGGACCATCACTTTATTTGATGCCGCCCAAGTGACCGGAGACCCGATCTCACTAATTCTACCAGATGCTGAAAAACATTTGATCGGGTCTCCTGGCTATTTCTTTGGGGCATTATGAGATGGATGTACTTTGGGCCCAAGGCAACTCAAGCCATTCAAGCTCTGTATTTAAATCTCACAGCCAGAATTTCAATAAATGGGAAAGTGACAGAGCTGATTAGAATAACACACGGGCAAGACAGGGTTGTCCTTGCTCTCCGCTGCTCTTTGCCATATATATTGACCTCTTTATTAAGAAAATCTAAATCAACCAAGAGATTCAGTCTATATGCAGGTTTGGCATAGAAACTAAGATCATGGCCTATGCCGATGATCTGGCTGTGGTGACCCCCAACCCGGAGTTAGCCACTAAAGCCCTGGAACGGGAGGCTCAAGAGTTCAGGAAAATATCTGGATACGCACTCAATAATGAAAAAACGCAGATTATCCCAAATGAAGAAATTGATTGGGTGGATAGTAGGGAAGTATAGTACATAAAGCCAAATATCTGGGAGTCACTATTGTAGCTGACATTTATTCTATAATAAAAGAAAATCTGAATCCGTTAGCAGTAGAAACAAAGAGGGCACTTAGCTGGATAAACAATCTACACGTGACCATAGTGGGATGGTGCAACGTTTTGAAAATGATCATCTTTCCCAAACTGCTCTAATTCTTTAGAGCTATCCCTCTAGAATTTAACAAGATTACGCTCCAGAAGTTTGAACAACTCTTCTCTCAATTTTTCTGGGCCTATTCTCAGTCAAGAAGGGCCTTTAAGTTGCTTTCTCGTCCTCGGGACAGAGGGGTTTGGGCGTTCCCCAACTTAAAATTGTAATACTGGGCTAAGGTATTACATTATTGTACGGAACTGTTTCAAGACCAGCCAGGTACAGTCACCATGGGACTTCCGTATCCTTTTACATTATTACTTGGTGAGGAGGCACAGGGCTGTTCTGGCGGCAACTTGAATTTGGCTTTTATAAAGGGGTCAGATTCAAGAACCTGTTGAGCCCCAATGGGGGTTTTCTCCAATACATGTAGACTTTTTGGGTTAGGTAGATTACATTTTTACACTCCTATTAACAACAATACACATTTACCAGCTATTTTCTGGAAAATATATCTCCAAAACTGGTATAAAGCAGGTATCTTAAAGCTTAGAGATTTACTTTCTGCTGAAGGAACTCGATTGTTTAGTGATCTTAAAATTCAATTTAACTTGAGTGATATACAGGCTTTTAATTATTTTGCTATACAGGATTTCTTGTTTCGTAAGGTTGGAGGGCTCGCGGGGTTTGTAAAAATAGATCTTATTGACAAACTGCGGGACTTGGGTTTACCTCGCATAGGGTATACATACTCGGCACTGAACAGCCAAATGCCTGACGATTTGGCCAAAATAGATCATAAATGGCAGCAGAAATTGGATGTTCCTTGTAACACTTTGTTGCTCGCTCAGAGCTCTGCTCAGAGAGATTTGATGTCACCCAAATTCCAGGCACAATTTTATAAGACTGGATTCTTTCTTTATATTACACCTAGTAGAATTGCTAAATGGGGAACAGGCAAAGGAACGTTCTGTCCTAGATGATCAGTGTTTAGTGAGGACTCAGTTCATATGTTTGCTATCTGTTTAAAATTAGAGCCACTACTTGATAAAATACAACATTTTTTAAATAGAATTTTATTGCAGGACATCTAGTTAACCCCAGCTATTATTATGCCAGGCGTACAAGATATGCTCAGTAGAAAGAACGGGGCAGCGTTAATATTGGTAGCCATGACTATATATAGGATCTATATAGCCTTGTCTTGGACAGATCCAAATCCTTCACTGTTTTCTCAATGGTTGGCTCGCCTGGTAGTGGCTCGCAATCTTGAGAAGGCCATTTATGCTAAAAAAAAGTATTCAGGCAAAAAGAAAGGATTGACTATTTGGGAACCTTTAAACAGGTCGCTTAAAAAGAAGAATGGCTAGGGTTCCTACAGTTTACATTATGTGCTGATATTGCAGCCAGCAGCGCAAAAATGAATAAATTGTAATTTTAAAAGGAAGTGGCTATATATAATCCTTTTCTCCTTTTCTCATTGGTTATTACTTTTGTAATGTTTATATGAGCTTTATACAAAGGCATGACGTATTTGTTGTCTCAAGATTATTGTGGTGGAAATTGTACTTTTATGCCGGTTGGATTTAAACCTATTTAATGCTATTGAGTAATGCACTAAGGACATTGATTCCACTGTCGGTCAACCTTACGGTTTCTGTTTTAGGGGTGTGGGGAGGGGGTGTTGGTTGCAATGAATTTCTGAATCTCAATCTTTGATCTTTGTACCTCATATTTAAAAAACAAAAACAAATCAGGTATCAAAGATGTACACTTTGCATGATCTTGGCCAGAGACTTTCTTCTTCTCCGTCTCTGCTTATTTTTCCCAAGTTTTTGCAATGTCAAAGTCCAAGTAATTTTGTCATCTGGCTTGTTTTTGATCTCTTCCGTAGCATTGATAGCGTAGTACTCACATTTATATTTGCTTGAAAATCGCTATTCAAAATTCATCATAACATGATTTATTTCATCTACTGAGGTACATACCGCCTGAGCATTAGTAACATGAGTACAATTTGCTGATGTTTCCCTGTGTGACCGAATCAACATTGTATTTGATTCAGGATCACTCAGCCAGGATTCAATAGCACCGAAATTATAAAAACTGTCAAATTGATATTTTGTTTATCTAGAAGAGTTGCACTCTGTTACAGAAGGGTTATTTGAACCTACATCTTGTTATATTGCCAAGTAAATGTGCTGATAATGATGGTAGGTGAACCAACCAAAGTACTAAATCATTTTATTATGGATTCTGAATAATCACAAGTTGTAACTTGAACACCTTTGTACATAAAGGGCCCGATTCACAGAACTAACTTAAGACACAATCCTAAACTTACTACTTTTGGTATTCACAGAGGGCATTTAGTAAAGTTAGGATTTTGTCTTAAGTTTGACTTAGGACAAACTTAAGACAGACTTAAGACAGACTTAAGACAGACTTAAGACAAACTTAAGACAAACTTAAGACAAACTTAAGACAAACTTAAGACAGACCTAAGACAGTCTTAAGATAGACTAAGTTAGGATTTTGTCTTAGGTTTGTCTTAAGTCTGTCTTAAGTCTGTCTTAAGTTTGTCTTAGGTTTGTCTTAAGTCTGTCTTAAGTCTGTCTTAAGTTTGTCTTATTTACAACAAGGGGTGGTGATGGACAGAGTCTCTGAATTAAGCAGAGTACTCTCACCCAGTCAAGAGATCAGGGCTAGATCCAACACCGTTTTTTAGCTCATTGCACCATCCCAGTTTCAGAACCTGGCTGTATGCAAATTAGTCTGTCCCTGGCCCAGTGCATCATGGGAACAGGGCAGACCAGACTACAAAAGCCAATTCTTACACTGGGAAGGAAACAAGCTTCCGGAGACAGGTTTCTGGCATTTCAGCCGTCTTTGGCCCGGCTTGCTTGAATCCTGATGGTGCAATGAGCAAGGGACTCACATCTGAGTATACCCTTCCACGCTTAGGGTGGACAAAATTATTTACAACAAGGGGTGGTGATGGACAGAGTCTCTGAATTAAGCAGAGTACTCTCACCCAGTCAAGATGTGGTAAATAAATAATTAAATACCTGATCTATTTTTCGGAATAATTAATTAACAGATAGCTCAATAAATAAGAGTCAAAATTCGAGGTAGCTGGAGTTTGCAGGTTTTAATACAGCATAAAGGACAGGAACAGGACAACCTGCACGATCTGGGATGGTTAGCTAGCACACTTAATAACAGTGCACAAGCATATATATACTTAAACAAAATACATGGTATTCAATACAATAGGCGTAGCAGTGGGCGGGGTTTGTAGCAGTCGCGAAAGATAAGGCATAAAGTAGGTGTAACAAGAGGCGTGAACAGGGCGTATACATAGACATGTGATGCAAACGTAACAGAATATGTCATAAATGGGGCGGAAACATGGAGGGGGCTACCTAAGGAGCCGGGACCTCTGACCTAGTGGTGCGCGCAAGCTGGCAATGACGTGTTACTAGGAGGAACTGGGGGCTATGACTTCTGCGCTAGAAGGAGAGACTAAAGTCTGGAGAGTCAGAGCAACATGTACCTAAACACTATCTAGTATCTGATGTTTAGAGAACATGTTGATAGAATCCAAAAGTTATCAGGGTAAAGGCTAACAGACTCTAAGACTGGTGCATGCATTATTCTACATGTAGTGCGTGTTGAGGAATATTAAATGACCATTAATACAGTATTTCTCTTACATGGAGACGTAAAGGCTAGACGATGACTGAAACTATTGATGCGATTCAGTAGCTTAGGAATGCAGAGAAGGAGAGCTGGACTGATAACTAGAATCATAACATACTCTTGGCAGACTGGAGGCAGAGCCAGGCCGAACCGGGCACTGTGAGGCATAAAGTAAGCTAAGGGTCAGGGATACAGGTGGGGGCTGTATCGCTCCTCGGAGAGGGTTCAGGAGACAGGAGCTGAATCTGAGTCCGGGCCCTTTTGAGGCCTAGAAACGGGGACTTTTACTGAATTAACGTGCACACTGTGAAACGTGGCAACATAACTTTACATAGGCCTGATATTCGTTGTATTCACGAAAACTGGGAACTGGCATACTAGAGATGGACACAAGTATAATTGCGTCTTTAATCGATCATAAGGGAACACATGTGCATATTAATCATGCACGTATAACATAACATGGGGAACACGTAGGCACATATAACATGGCAAAATTTACTTTTCCACATTCCCTCCTTGTGCCCTACGTTTCCATCAGGAAACATCTATATTCATGATACCGTCTATCATTTCATACAGTATCATTTGCTCGTCTCGAATTTTCTTGGAACGGGATCTAGGACGGGACTTGGGACTAGGAATACAAGAGGTAGCACAAATGCCGCAAATCGCAGGGCCACATTGTATACAGAGGCAGCAACTGAATATGATCGCTACTGCAATACCTAGAAATGACAATATTTTCCATCCCCAGGCAGATATGATACTCCAAAACCAACCAGACCATGTCCAGGTGCCTGGATTCTGGTGTAACTGATGGGCAATTTTATGAAGTCTGGTTATAGCTGAATAAACAGACGGCGCGTTATTAGGAATGAAAATGCAGCAACTAGATCCGATGACTCTACATGCTCCTCCTCTATCGGCCAGTATGACGTCAAGAACGAGACGATTTTGGAGCACAACGAATCTCATAGCAGATTGCTCTTCGGTTAAGTTACCTAGGGCAGAGGCAGTCTCATTCACTACTGCTTCAAGGGTTCTGGTCAACCTACGGATTAGCTTACTATTCTGGATAGGGCCTATAAAGAAGAAGAATCCTTTATTAAAATCTGTATACTGTTCTAGAGCAGTTTCAGTTTGATCGACAATCGGGGACTCGATCTCCCTTCTATGTCTAAGGTGTACTAGATGTGTGTTTCTATGATAATCAGATGGGGCTAGGAAAACTGGTGGCAGTAGGAAAGCAATGTAACAGGTTCCATCCCAATCGAGGGGCAGACGTACATATGCGGTCTGACCACAAACAAAATAAGAATGACGTGAAGCTTTGAAAATAGATTTCCCACTGTCACTATACTTGACAATAGTAGTACAATCACTATGTCCTACATGTGCGGAACCATTCTTTCGGACACATAATTCGCCTTTGACTGGTAGTACTGAAATAGCAGGTAAGTCTGGAGTAGGATCAGACTGAACATTCAGGACCATAAAATTCGAAGAATAATTACCCAAATTATAAACTTCATTTTCTAGATCTAACCCTGTTCTATGGGGAAGACCTTGCTTGTCTGGAAAACATGTACTATTCAGAAGGGACATATCTGTTGAGGATGACGTTAACATGGACCAGGCTCCACATGAACCATTATGTGAAAACGGATAAGGGAAGAGTGGCAGAACTCCCTTCGGTGTCTGGAAAGGGGGGAGTCGACCACACACCCAACAATTAGTGGCATTGCTGGTCTGGTGTGAATAATGTAGCATTCTGATAAATGTATTGTTGCGCATAGCAAGACGATAGGATAGTTCGTGAGGAGGCAGATCACTAAATGTGTGTTCTACTGTAGCATTAGAAAACTTATTTACATGAGAAATTGGAAACCATAAATGAAATGCATAACTTGTGCAGGTAACCATCAAACTCAAAAATAGAAGAAAACATAAAATAACGATACATCTGATAGAGTTTTGACTAACTCTCTCACTATGGGGGTCTATCTCATACATGTCAGAAACCTGTCTAACCGTTTCACCCGAGGGGGACTTAGACAATTAAACTGGCTGACTTATTTTACTAGACCGGAGTTTACTTTTATACTCCTGCTGCGGAGTTTTCTCTAACAGGGGAGGCTTGGAATCAAAGTCAATAGCGGGACAGTCCTTGAGAATAGGGCAATTTTTAGAATCGGAAATGTCTGTAGAAATGTCATTGAACGTTTTAGTTCTTAGTCCATGAAATTTCTTGACGTGAGACAGGTGCACCCAGCCTTTTCTGCCTTCCAACTTCACGGCCGTACGGGTGGTCAGAAGGACTAACTTCGGCTCCTTCCAGCGAGGTTCCAGCGGACTTGAACGATCAAAGTTCCTTATTAAGACCAGATTGCCAGGAAGGATCTCGTGTGGCTTGACTTCAGTGTTGTCGGGAAATGCAGCGGCAACCTGTGAACGACAAGAGTGTAGGGCAGACATCAAGGAAGCTAGGTAATCTGTCAGCATATTACTGGAAACATCGGTAATACTGCGGGGTCTAGGTGTACCCCACATATTTGGGGGGCGGCCGAATACGACCTCATAAGGGGACAGACCTGATCTGGAATGTGTGACCATGCGCATATAAAATAGGGCGACTGGCAGAGCTACTAGCCAGTCCACACCTTTCTCTTTACAGACTTTGGCGATGCGGATTTTTAGGGTCTGGTTATGTCTCTCTACGAGACCTGCTGCTTCAGGATGGCGTACACAATGGAACTTCCACTGGTACCCTAACAGAAGGGAAACATGCTTCATGAGTTCAGATGAGAATGGCTGGCCGTTATCAGAATACACGACCCTAGGGAGTCCATAGCGGGGGAAAAATTCACGAACCAACTGCTTAGCAGTGGTCGCGGCTGTGTAATCTGGAACTGGATATGCTTCTGTCCATCTGGACAAAGCGCATACAACTACAAGGACATACTTGAAACCTCGACATCGCTCCATCTGAATATAATCCATCTGGAGGACTTCAAAAGGGTGGTCAGGAGGCTGAAATCCCCCTTGTTCCACCGGGACACTTTTACCTGGATTGAACTGACAACATATCATACAGGTGCGGACTTTCTGCTTGGCTGCAGCTCGGAAATGCTTGTTGAACCAAATATTCTGGAAACTGTCTAACATGGCTTTTTCTCCTAAATGTGCAGGACTATGTGCGGTATTAATAATGACTTGAACCATAGAGTCGGGGAGAAACCATGTGGCTTTTCCCTTCGTCAACCATCCCTGATCTGTCTGGACCCCTCCTTGTTCGGACCATTTCTTGATTTCTTCGGAAGTAGCATGTGACTGGATATCTATGACATCTTGAGTGGGGTCCTTAACTGTCATACATGTAGTCGGATCTGGAGTGGATGTCGGTGTCTTGTTAACTGGTATGTCTGGTGTCTGAGCAGTAAGCTTGGCTGTTCGATCTGCTAGATCATTGCCTTGAGAAATAATGTCTGTAACTTTCGTGTGTGCTTTGCATTTCATGATAGCGATAGCTGTTGGTAAATGTATTGCCTCTAACAGAGCTTGAATAAGGAAACCATGCTGAATCTTGGTTCCATGAGAAGTCATGAAACCTCTTTCTTGCCAGAGCACTCCGAAGTCGTGTACAACTCCGAATGCGTAACGTGAATCTGTGTAAATGTTAACTTTCAGGTTCTTGGCACGTATGCAGGCTTGGGTCAGAGCAACTAGCTCTGCTGCTTGGGCAGACAGGGTGTCAATACGGTGTGTCTCTATAACTTCAGTGTCAGTAGTCACTGCATACGCGGCTACTAGTTCTCCTGTACTTGTTCTCATACATGAACCATCCACATAAAGTGTCAGGTCAGGATCTGGTAATGGAATATCTGTCAGGTCTTGTCTTGGCTTTGTCATGGTGTTAACTACTTCCACACAGTCATGTGTGGCAGGATTTGAAGAAACTGACGGTAACAGTGTAGCAGGATTTAGAACGTTGCAGCGTCTGATTTCTATGTGTGGCTGGAACAGTGTCAGTTCATAACCTGTCAAACGTGCAATTGTCAAGTGCTGAGTTTGTGTTCGGTTTAAAAGAACTTCCACGGAGTGTGGAACTTGTACTGTCAAGGAGTGTCCTAATACTATGGAATCACTTTGTCTGATAGCTAGTGCTGTGGCTGCAACTGACTTGAGGCACGCAGGCAACGCCTGGGCTACTGGATCTAATGTGCTCGAAAAATAAGCACAAGGCTTGTATTGTCCGGCTTGATCTTGTGTAAGAACAGATAATGCTGTACCATCACGTTCTGTGACAAAAAGGGTAAAAGGCTTACTGTAGTTCGGTGTAGCTAGAACAGGTGCTTGGCATAAAGCTTTCTTCAACTCATTAAAACTAAGTGTATGTTCAGATGTCCAAGGGAGAACAGTCGATACGGCTGCCTCCTGTGTCGTTAACTGTATCAGTGGCTTGGCTAGGAATGCATACTGAGGAATCCATTGTCTGCAGTAAGAAGTAAGGCCGATAAAAGCTCGTACCTCCTTCTGTGTCCTGGGCTGTGGAAGACTCGCTATTAACTGGATGCGATCGGGTGTCAACTGCCTACCCCACTTGGACAGTAAGTGGCCTAAGTAGATCACTTGCTGGACACAGAATTGAAGCTTCGAAGGGGACACCTTGTGCCCCATCTCGGCTAGGAAATACAGGACTGTAAGTGATGCTCGCTCGCAAGCACGTTCAGAACGGGCCGTGATCAGTAGATCATCGACATACTGGAGCAGGGCAGTGTCAGCTGGCATGTGAATATTGTCTAGTTGTCTCTTAAGTGCTTGACTGTAAATGCTAGGACTTTCTGTGAAACCTTGAGGAGCTCGTGTGAATTTATAGCTCCTTCCATTTAAACAAAAACCGAAAAGGTACTGGCTATCTGGATGAATTGGAACACTGAAAAATGCATTCTTGAGGTCGATAACAGTAAAAAATATTGCCTCAGAATCAATAGCTGTCAACAGAGATGAGATATCTGGGACTACTGGATACTGGGGAATGATACATTTATTGAGTTCTCGAAGGTCAATCACTAATCGATATACTGGGGGTGCATTTGGATCAGTACGTTTCATGACTGGAATGATAGGAGAATTACATACATTGGAGTCAGTTTCTACAACCACTCCTTGAGCAATAAGCTCGTCAATAATTTTGGGCAAGGCTGCTACAGCCTCGGGTGGCAATCTGTACTGTCTGATTCGTGGTAACACTACACCTGGTTTCAGAGTCACACGATGGGGTGTGATTTGCATAAAACCAACATCAGTTGGACCTTGCGCCCATAGATGCTGCGGGACATTCAATAATCTTGGATCAAAATCACGTAATACATAGTGACCCTTAAAGTCACGTAAAAACAAACGTATTCCCTCTGGGGAACAACAAATGACTGCACCTAATTCTTTTAATGTCTTAATACCTAACAAATTTTCTGGACATGACTTCGTAAGTAACAGGTCAGTAGTTCGGGACAATGGACCTACTTCTAGAGTAACTGGTTTGGAAATCTCGTTAACTATTGGCTTTCCGGAAAATCCAAGGGAAACATTTCTAGAGCCTGAGAGCGGAGCCCCTGGAACCTCGTCATGACTGATAGTAGTCCTACTTGCCCCTGTATCAATCAGAAACTTTCTGTCTTTCCCTAATACTTGACTGTGAACATAGGGACCCTCTTGATCTACAGGTATCTCGATGAGAGGCAAGCCTACCTCCCTCTCTAGGCTGTTTCATGAATACGCTTGATACTCTGGATACTCTGACTGGGCATACTGGTACATCTGCTGTGTAACATGCTGTGTTGCAGCGATAGGCTGCGGTACTGGAACTGTCTGTGGTGCATTCTGTGGTGACTGAGAAGTCTGTGAAACTTGTTCTTGTCTAGGCGGACGTGGTCTTTCTTTAGTTTTACCAGTGGCTATGTTGTGTTTCAGAACTGCACACTCGTTTATAAAATGACCTGGCTGTTTACAATAATTGCAGGTCCCTTTAACAGGAACTGCAGGATGACTGGCTTGATTCGTACCCCTCTTCTGACTGTCTTGAGGAACAGATTGTGCAACTAATACTTTCATTTTCGTGTCTTTCATACGTTTCCTTTCATGATCTTGCTCTTCTCTGATTCTATTCTGGTGATATTGAAGCATCTGAAGCATTTGGGACGGAGTATTAGCTTGCCAAGTACTTTCGACTTTCAAAACTCGATTTTTAACTTGTGGGCTTGAATTCTCGACTAGTTTAGTAACAAAAAGATGAGGGTATGACTCACTACTCGTCTCAAACCACTGTTGATGCTAAAACATTTCTCAAATCTAGAATAAAAATCACTAGTATCCTCGTCTGGTTTCTGTTTACAGGCTGAGATTGCATCCCAGTCTTCCTTTTTCGTGGCTAATAACCTAGGCAAAACCTGTATCAATAATTCTGGTAATTCTTTACATTTGTCTCCGAGACCGGTACCTGGTACTCGTATCTTATCTTCAGCTTCTAGAGCTGTCCAATCTATCTTTTTCTCTCCCACCTCCCATTCTTTTTCCTTGAGTTTTTCATATATGCCCGCAGGCAACAGGACCTTTAACATTTTAATTATATCTGGATACGTGTATTCTCCCATACGGAGCATGTCTTTTAATTCTCGGTGGAACCCTGCTGGATCTTTGTCATGACAGGGAATTAATTTCTTCATCTCTAAGAGTTCCATCTTTGTAATCGGGGTGTAAACAAATACTCGTTGCATTTCACCACCCGCTGTCCTAACTGGGTGTACTTCTCGTAACGGATGCTGTCTATCTATGTAAAACGGTTTACTTTCTGGGGGTGAGACGTGAACAAAATGCGGGTTCAGAAACGTTCGGTATTTGTGGCGCTGTTCTAGAATGATACTAATTAAATCGGTACCTAGACCTTTCCATCTATACTGTAGTAACTCGTTTAATACATCATGTAACGGACCTGGATCGGAATGTTGTCCCTCATACAGGGTGATGAGGTGCTGGATCATATACATACCCACCAGTCGCTGCTCGGCTGGGGGCAGTTTCAGAAACATTTGTGCCACTATTTCGTCTGGAAAAGTGGTAGAATCAGTAATCCATCGGACTGCTGATCGGGCCAATTCTTGTTCATGCATGGTACTTAACTCACTATAACCGATTCGTGATTTCAGAATTTGATCGGTAGCTTGAAATGCTTGTTCTAGAGAGCCTTGTTCTGGTGCTGGAGGAGGAAAGACTTTCTTGTGTTCTAGGCGTAAATGTCGGTCTGGAAATCTAGATTTACCTACATACGCTATTCTGGCGGGATTCTCGTTGTCTACCTCTTCAGTAGAAGAGTCATTTTCTTTCTCGCTTACTAGAGCTTCTTTGCGTTGTTCGTGTAACCTTATTATTTCTTTACGTATTTTCTTGTACATACTCTCTATACTATTGAGTGTCTTGTGCTTACCCTCGGCTATATTATCACTCCACCTTGTCAGAATTTTCATTTCGTTCAAATCTTTAGTCGGATAATCTTGTTCCCTTATTAAACAATTGATTAGAAACTTTAATAGCATGAACTGAATCTCAGCTTTCCTGAGAGACATGACTTCACCAATACTTTCTGGATCTTGTCCTGTACGAATGAAACGATACATTCTGTCTAGATCTTCTTTCATATTCGGTAGGGTGACCAAATACTCGGACACCTGTCTTATACGCACGGAATATATAACCATACCATCCTCGCCTGGAACTGGATCATAACAGCATTCAGTAAGAGCTCGTCTGATATCTGCAATGGACTGATATTTAGGCGTACGCTGTAATGCACGTTCATGTAACTCGACTAACCCTAGACGTCTATTCGGCGGCGGGGTACCAGGAGGACCTCCTCCCGCGGCCCCTGAACTGGAATCGTCGACTGATACTCTTCGTGCTGGCAGAGTGATCGATGTAGCGGGTACTTGTAATGTAGGCTGGACCGGGGGTACCGTGACAGGTGCTGTAACAGGTGCCCCGGTGACTGGAGGAGCAGGATTTACATTATTTACAGGAGCTGGCGAAACAGGATTTGCATATTCTGGGACTGTGTCGTCCAAATAGGACGAGAGAAAAATATCAGCTGCGGTCGGTTTGTGACGTAGCTTGGTCGGAACTAAGGGCGGCGGAAAATTACTGGATGCCTCCGGGGTTGCTTTTGGCAAGCCCTCGGCAAGAAGAGGATACATACCCTTAATGAGGGCATTTCTCTGTCTGTCTGACTGTACGGTTTTAATTCGTTCACCGATTTCGATTAATTCCCTTTCTTGGGCTCTCTCTGTGAATTCCCTACTTAATTCTGACTTTCTGATTTCTTTTTCGGTTCTTTTATGAGATTCTTTGCGCCATAACTCGATGGCATCTTTCTGTGACTGTCTGGCTTTCTTTTTCCATAATGCTTCTTCTACTCGCATGATGCACTCGGCATCCCACGTACCTGATACAGGCCATCTATACTTTTCTTCTAACTGTTTGGTGTACTCCACCCATAAATCTAGATATAATATGGCGCTTATGCCATGCTTATGATACATAAAATGACCTGGACTGTCCCTAGGCGGGACAGGAACTGCTTCTTCTAACAGACCTTTTCTAGTTCTTAACTGACGTAACTTGGAGAATAGAGGCATGACTGGGCTGGAGTCTAGACACAATACAATACACAATGAACACGATAATTACTGAAGAACAACACATTCATACCACGACATTGAAATACATGAATGACATTTAAAACAACTGTTCGGACAAAATACTACCTGGAATACCAAAAACAGAATACATGAATTTCTCGAGAACAGAACAGACTAGAACAGAAACTAGATGCACTGCTAAAACAGTACGAAACTTACCGGTCTCATAAAGAGACACGTCAGGACCCGTATCCACCTAAGTGGACACTTCGTGTTGGATCTGTGTACCCAAACCCACGGACCAGAGACAATACAATTGACCCTGTCTAGATACTACCCCAGCAACGGTACTCACCGGGCAGCAAGAACGGAAGGCCTCGGACTGGACTGGACTGCTACGACGACGGACGGACGAACTTCGGACTTCTGTTACGGGTGGGCCTCCGGATACCTCGGACCTTGGACTCTCGGCTTGGGCTCTGGTCGGGACTCGCCGCGTTCCTCCACCGCCTCATCTGGATGCTGGACCGCAACCTCCGTCTCCTCCGTGGGCCTGAGGGATACTTGAAGCAGAAATATCTGCACGTGCACGGTATGGTTCCGTCACGGCTGCAGAGGATCAGGGGGCTTGCGTGGCTTCTCCGGCGCGTGGGGAAAGGGCAAGTCCCTATTCGGGCGCCATTATGTGGTAAATAAATAATTAAATACGTGATCTATTTTTCAGAATAATTAATTAACAGATAGCTCAATAAATAAGAGTCAAAATTCGAGGTAGCTGGAGTTTGCAGGTTTTAATACAGCATAAAGGACAGGAACAGGACAACCTGCACGATCTGGGATGGCTAGCTAGCACACTTAATAACAGTGCACAAGCATATATATACTTAAACAAAATACATGGTATTCAATACAATAGGCGTAGCAGTGGGCGGGGTTTGTAGCAGTCGCGAAAGATAAGGCATAAAGTAGGTGTAACAAGAGGCGTGAACAGGGCGTATACATAGACATGTGATGCAAACGTAACAGAATATGTCATAAATGGGGCGGAAACATGGAGGGGGCTACCTAAGGAGCCGGGACCTCTGACCTAGTGGTGCGCGCAAGCTGGCAATGACGTGTTACTAGGAGGAACTGGGGGCTATGACTTCTGCGCTAGAAGGAGAGACTAAAGTCTGGAGAGTCAGAGCAACATGTACCTAAACACTATCTAGTATCTGATGTTTAGAGAACATGTTGATAGAATCCAAAAGTTATCAGGGTAAAGGCTAACAGACTCTAAGACTGGTGCATGCATTATTCTACATGTAGTGCGTGTTGAGGAATATTAAATGACCATTAATACAGTATTTCTCTTACATGGAGACGTAAAGGCTAGACGATGACTGAAACTATTGATGCGATTCAGTAGCTTAGGAATGCAGAGAAGGAGAGCTGGACTGATAACTAGAATCATAACATACTCTTGGCAGACTGGAGGCAGAGCCAGGCCGAACCGGGCACTGTGAGGCATAAAGTAAGCTAAGGGTCAGGGATACAGGTGGGGGCTGTATCGCTCCTCGGAGAGGGTTCAGGAGACAGGAGCTGAATCTGAGTCCGGGCCCTTTTGAGGCCTAGAAACGGGGACTTTTACTGAATTAACGTGCACACTGTGAAACGTGGCAACATAACTTTACATAGGCCTGATATTCGTTGTATTCACGAAAACTGGGAACTGGCATACTAGAGATGGACACAACTATAATTGCGTCTTTAATCGATCATAAGGGAACACATGTGCATATTAATCATGCACGTATAACATAACATGGGGAACACGTAGGCACATATAACATGGCAAAATTTACTTTTCCACAAAGAGATCAGGGCTAGATCCAACACCGTTTTTTAGCTCATTGCACCATCCCAGTTTCAGAACCTGGCTGTATGCAAATTAGTCTGTCCCTGGCCCAGTGCATCATGGGAACAGGGCAGACCAGACTACAAAAGCCAATTCTTACACTGGGAAGGAAACAAGCTTCCGGGGACCGGTTTCTGGCATTTCAGCCGTCTTCGGCCCGGCTTGCTTGAATCCTGATGGTGCAATGAGCAAGGGACTCACATCTGAGTATACCCTTCCACGCTTAGGGTGGACAAAATTATTTACAACAAGGGGTGGTGATGGACAGAGTCTCTGAATTAAGCAGAGTACTCTCACCCAGTCAAGAGATCAGGGCTAGATCCAACACCGTTTTTTAGCTCATTGCACCATCCCAGTTTCAGAACCTGGCTGTATGCAAATTAGTCTGTCCCTGGCCCAGTGCATCATGGGAACAGGGCAGACCAGACTACAAAAGCCAATTCTTACACTGGGAAGGAAACAAGCTTCCGGGGACCGGTTTCTGGCATTTCAGCCGTCTTCAGCCCGGCTTGCTTGAATCCTGATGGTGCAATGAGCAAGGGACTCACATCTGAGTATACCCTTCCACGCTTAGGGTGGACAAAATTATTTACAACAAGGGGTGGTGATGGACAGAGTCTCTGAATTAAGCAGAGTACTCTCACCCAGTCAAGAGATCAGGGCTAGATCCAACACCGTTTTTTAGCTCATTGCACCATCCCAGTTTCAGAACTTGGCTGTATGCAAATTAGTCTGTCCCTGGCCCAGTGCATCATGGGAACAGGGCAGACCAGACTACAAAAGACAATTCTTACACTGGGAAGGAAAGAAGCTTCCGGGGACCGGTTTCTGGCATTTCAGCCGTCTTCGGCCCGGCTTGCTTGAATCCTGATGGTGCAATGAGCAAGGGACTCACATCTGAGTATACCCTTCCACGCTTAGGGTGGACAAAATTATTTACAACAAGGGGTGGTGATGGACAGAGTCTCTGAATTAAGCAGAGTACTCTCACCCAGTCAAGAGATCAGGGCTAGATCCAACACCGTTTTTTAGCTCATTGCACCATCCCAGTTTCAGAACCTGGCTGTATGCAAATTAGTCTGTCCCTGGCCCAGTGCATCATGGGAACAGGGCAGACCAGACTACAAAAGCCAATTTTTACACTGGGAAGGAAACAAGCTTCCGGGGACCGGTTTCTGGCATTTCAGCCGTCTTCGGCCCGGCTTGCTTGAATCCTGATGGTGCAATGAGCAAGGGACTCACATCTGAGTATACCCTTCCACGCTTAGGGTGGACAAAATTATTTACAACAAGGGGTGGTGATGGACAGAGTCTCTGAATTAAGCAGAGTACTCTCACCCAGTCAAGAGATCAGGGCTAGATCCAACACCGTTTTTTAGCTCATTGCACCATCCCAGTTTCAGAACCTGGCTGTATGCAAATTAGTCTGTCCCTGGCCCAGTGCATCATGGGAACATGGCAGACCAGACTACAAAAGCCAATTCTTACACTGGGAAGGAAACAAGCTTCCGGGGACCGGTTTCTGGCATTTCAGCCGTCTTCGGCCCGGCTTGCTTGAATCCTGATGGTGCAATGAGCAAGGGACTCACATCTGAGTATACCCTTCCACGCTTAGGGTGGACAAAATTATTTACAACAAGGGGTGGTGATGGACAGAGTCTCTGAATTAAGCAGAGTACTCTCACCCAGTCAAGAGATCAGGGCTAGATCCAACACCGTTTTTTAGCTCATTGCACCATCCCAGTTTCAGAACCTGGCTGTATGCAAATTAGTCTGTCCCTGGCCCAGTGCATCATGGGAATAGGGCAGACCAGACTACAAAAGCCAATACTTACACTGGGAAGGAAACAAGCTTCCGGGGACCGGTTTCTGGCATTTCAGCCGTCTTCGGCCCGGCTTGCTTGAATCCTGATGGTGCCATGAGCAAGGGACTCACATCTGAGTATACCCTTCCACGCTTAGGGTGGACAAAATTATTTACAACAAGGGGTGGTGATGGACAGAGTCTCTGAATTAAGCAGAGTACTCTCACCCAGTCAAGAAATCAGGGCTAGATCCAACACCGTTTTTTAGCTCATTGCACCATCCCAGTTTCAGAACCTGGCTGTATGCAAATTAGTCTGTCCCTGGCCCAGTGCATCATGGGAACAGGGCAGACCAGACTACAAAAGCCAATTCTTACACTGGGAAGGAAACAAGCTTCCGGGGACCGGTTTCTGGCATTTCAGCCGTCTTCGGCCCGGCTTGCTTGAATCCTGATGGTGCAATGAGCAAGGGACTCACATCTGAGTATACTCTTCCACGCTTAGGGTGGACAAAATTATTTACAACAAGGGGTGGTGATGGACAGAGTCTCTGAATTAAGCAGAGTACTCTCACCCAGTCAAGAGATCAGGGCTAGAGCTGGGATGGGGCAGTGAGATAAATAACGGTGATGGATCAAGCCCTGATCTTTGGACTGGGTAAGAGTGGTCTGCTTAATTCAGACACTCTGTTCATCACCACCCCCTTTTCTGTATCGTTAAGTTTGTCTTAAGTTAGTTCTGTGAATTGGGCCCAAAATGATTATCTACAATCGCTTGGTGTGCTTCAGTTGTTAATGGTGAGCTTTGTTTGCAATTTGGAGTTGATTGCATGATTGCAGCAGATGATATATTCTGATCATCTAATTCAGGATCAGGAAAGGCAGAGATCTGACCCATATCACAATTGATAACAGGACCATCTTTCCCTGGAATTGATGAAAACATTTCTAGATTGTGAACAGTGAGGGTAAAATAGTGAGTATGTCCTAAAGTGGTAACTGGTGGTTGATCAAGTAAACATTGAGCATTATAAAGTTGTTGGGTCATCCATTGCTGAGTAAGTGTGTCCTTATATACTAGTTCTTTGCAGCTGTTTTGTTCCTCTAATCGGCCTTTTCCACACACATTTAAAAAGGTTATAGCACACATAGTCTCAGGGTAAAATTATTAAAACATTTCTCAACAGATAGCATTAGACTGACCGTAGAACAAACAGAGCTGTTCTTTATTTAACAATTACTTAGAAAGTTATATTCATACCAGTCTGGCCTCTTTCCCTGTCCCCCGGTCACATTTAGCGCTAATGTTTAGCACCTAGCAAGCGACATTTGTAGGTAGGGTGGTGGGTGCAACACTCTGACGTGGTTAATAGGCCATCATAATCTGGGACTGGATCCAAGCCCTTCGACAGCCCTAGTCTCAAGTACTTACAGGGTCCAGCAAGATCAAAGTGAGGAGCCTGCCTTGATCACAAAGTGCAGTATGTGATATGCAGGCATCAAACAGAATCCACAGTACTCTGCAAAACAATCATCCATTCACAAACTTTGTGAACTTAGGGGGATATTCTCAAGAACATGTGATAATTACAGCAAAAATAGCTTAACACAACTCTTCTCATCGCAGTCCAGCACGGGAAAATAACGCCTTGTTAACGTTGTATTAACAACATGGTGGTACCATGTGATAGGCCCATGATAACGCATCAAATGTCCGCAATAAAGTCAATGCGATGCAGCAAAAATAAGAAACACAAACGCAAAAAAGTTGCGATGAGGCCAATCGCGATACAAAAATCTGCGAAAATCAGTAACAGGCCTGCAATTCACACACGTCAGGCATGCAAACCCACCATAAAAGTAGAAAAAAAACACACGATTAAAAGCCAAACGACAGCGAAGCACAATGGATGTTGCCGGAGCAAGTACAGAGGACACCCAGAACCCCACAAGCCCCCCAGAGGACCAGCCTAGGACCTCGGGGTCAGGGAAGGGCAAGGACAAGAAGAGTAGGAAGAAGCGGTTCAGTCTGCAGGAAAACAGGATCCTGATAACGGAGGTGGCAGAACACCATCAACTACTGTTCGTCACCTCCACTGTGTCATTGGTAACAAAAAATGGGATATGGCAGTCCATCATGGACAAGGTGAATGCAGTCGGAGTGCTGAGGAGGACAATGGAAGAGGTCAAGAGGTGCTGGAACGATGTCAAACGCAAAACCAAGCAGAAACTCACAAACAACTGGAAGGTAGCAATGCCCACTGGAGGTGGGAGTTCTGCGCCACAGGAGGAGCTGGAGGAAATGGTGTCCACAGTCATCAGTGGGGAGACGGTGGCAGGGGTTGGGGAACCGGGCACTGCTCAACATGGCCGCACACAACAGCACCAGGGTGAGTAACGACCAGGGATGGGGGGGACGGGGGAGATAGGCACAATGGCACACATGCGCAATTAAGTAGAGCATATCTGCAGACAAACCATGCCCCAGACCCCCAACTCCCACCAAGAGACCAATGTACCCAAGTATGCAACATCTCAGCACTATATAAGCACAGAAGTCAAAGGCACACTGAATGTAAGGGAGAAGGGGCAGCAAAATCAGAGCTGCAGGGGTAAAACCCCCAAAATGCAGCACACACACATAACATGCAGAGCACATCAACATTCACAACGATGGGGTGAAAACTGCAACACGTCCACAACAGAACACAGGACACAACTGGTGGCGCATATGTGTAGAAACTGGCCAATCACATTTGGCATTGCAGGGAAATGTGAGTTGATAATGTGCAAGTACTAACACACATCCGTGATGTTGTCAAAATGTCCAATGTCCCGCATCAAATAGGCAGCTCCCCCCAAACAGCCACAATGTACACAGTCATGCAGTCTGCCTGAAAACATGTACAATGAGACAACATACATGTGAACACAATGTTAAACTGCATTTCCCTTTCACATTGCAGAGGGAAATCCAACACCTCCTGCAGAGCAGCCCGAACCTCTCTTCTCTGATGACAAAGAGGACCACCACACCTTCGACTCCGACGCCATCCAACAGATCATGGAGAGCATACTCAGTCCACCTTCAGGAGCAGGGCAGCCCAGCTGCTATAAGGAGACCCCACCCCCTGCATAGAACACACAGCAGGCAGCACCCACCAACACTGCTGCCTCCCAAGACCCCCACGAAGAGCACATGGCCTTCCAACACCTTGTGTTGGGGTGCCAGGAGAATCTGGCTGAACAGGTGCGGATGGGGTTCCACCACATGGCAGCCAAATTAGATGCCATACGTGGGTGTCTATGTCAGGCATGCGCGAGTACGAGACTACCGCGCACTTAAAAACTATCAAAATGGCCATGGGCGTTATTGGGCCTGCGTGGGAAAGGATGAGGGGGTCATAATCGGCCTCTCCGCAAGCGGCAAACGCTTAGCGTTCTCGCGGATGGTCCTTAGGTTCCTTCTGTGTTCCTGGAGGTTGTGCTTTTCGGGGCTTTTCGTCGGAGCGGCGTCCTAACTCTGTCTGGCTGCCTCTCGCATTTCGTGCTCGGCGGGCCCTCTGCTCGTTCTGGCGTTCCTGGATCATTCCTGGCGTCGGTGTGATTCGCTGCTCCCTGGATTCTCCAGACACTCAGATCTACAGTTCAAAACGAAATAAAGGACATTTAAATCAGAATCTCCTTCTGGTTTACACGGTAACAGAGCTTCTGCGCTGTCAATGTCAATGTCATTATTATTTTTGTATTACTTACCTAATCCATTGCTCCTGCGTTGTGAAGTTCGCTCTTTTCTTGTTTCTGCAATCTATGAAAAGAAACAAGGCTTCAATCTATTTAGTACCTGCATGAAGGAGTTTTATGTTACTATTAACTAGTGTCATTTGGAATATATTCAGCAAGCTACATTAGAAAAGGTAAGCAAACAGACAAGCTTATACATAGCTTTTGCTTATTGCTAAAGGATAAGGTTGTTGATTTTGTGTGTTCTTTTTACTACTACCATCAGTATTCCAAGCACCAGAGTTTATCCTACATCATTGTTTAGCAATTACGCATTACACATTGAAGAAGGGAAACCTAAGGTAGTTATACATTTTGATGTAAGTGATACAATAGGTTTATAGATATATTATCACTTTGTAACTGCTACCCTTTCCTATTCACAGCCTTTCATCTTCCCGTTTGTTCCCGTGGTGCTGAAGAACGTGTTGTGTTTCTTTCTTTTTATTCCTTGTTTTGTTTCCCTTCTTCCTCGGATGACCATTGCTGCCCGGCAGTGACTAAGTGTCGTTAGCAAGTGGTGAATTAGCGTAGCTGAGGACCATACCAAGATCCATGACGTTCCTGCGAAAACAAATTAGGTAAGATCCTGACAGTCTAAGTCCCATCAGGGACCACTCAGAGTCCCTAACGGACACCCACAGTCTGCTCCATGGTCTCCAACGGACCTTGGCCGACATCACTGGAGTCCTGACTCAGAGACAAGAACAACTGTCCAGTCAGTGTGGCTCTAGCGATGTCACACAGGAGTCGGGACACATGCGGAGGTTAATGGAGACCATGGAGCGGACGCAGGCAGAAAGAGCAGCTGCCAATTCTGCACACTAGCGAGATGGATCAAGCCCTGATCTGTTGACTGGGTAGGAGTGTTCTGATTAACTCAGATACTCTGTCCATCACCACCCCCTTTTTGAATCGTTTTGGCCACCACAAGTGTGGAAGGGTATGCTCAGATGTGAGTCCCTTGCTCACTGCACCATCAGGATTCAAGCAAGCCGGGCCGAAGACGGCTGTAATGCCAGAAACCGGTCCCCGGAAGCTTGTTTCCTTTCCAGTAAAGAATTGGCTTGGTAGTTTGGTCTGCCCTGTTCCCATGATGCACTGGGCCAGGGACAGACTAATTTGCATGTAGCCAGGTTCTGAACTGGGATGGTGCAGTGAGCTAAAAAACGGTGATGGATCAAGCCCTGATCTGTTGACTGGCTAGGAGTGTTCTGATTAACTCAGATACTCTGTCCATCACCACCCCCTTTTTGAATCGTTTTGGCCACCACAAGTGTGGAAGGGTATGCTCAGATGTGAGTCCCTTGCTCACTGTACCATCAGGATTCAAGCAAGCCGGGCCGAAGACGGCTGTAATGCCAGAAACCGGTCCCAGGAAGCTTGTTTCCTTTCCAGTAAAGAATTGGCTTGGTAGTTTGGTCTGCCCTGTTCCCATGATGCACTGGGCCAGGGACAGACTAATTTGCATGTAGCCAGGTTCTGAACTGGGATGGTGCAGTGAGCTAAAAAACGGTGATGGATCAAGCCCTGATCTGTTGACTGGGTAGGAGTGTTCTGATTAACTCAGATACTCTGTCCATCACCACCCCCTTTTTGAATCACTAGCGAGAGGTAGCTGGGTTCCTCAATGACCTCAAGACCAGACTCATGACATTGCTGGCACAAGGCCTGGTGCTGATGCATGCTACTGCTACCACTCCATCCACATCTCCGCCCCCTGAAGTGCCAATGCCACAGAGTGCTGGAGACAGACCACCACCATCCACATGTGAGGCACATGATACAGCAGTGGACGAAAGATGCGGATGTACCTGCCTTTGTAGTAAGACGGACCCAATAGCATTCGCCTCCACCATAAGGCCTGTATCTGCTTGGTTCTGCCCTCTGCATCATCACCTTCCACTGTCCCCGATACACTCTGCGACACTCACCTTGGACCTCACAATGAGCTGCCATATTCTGTTTGGTTACCAATGACACAGCATTCAGACTGCGGACTGTACCCTTCCTCTTCCTAAGAACTTGTCATTCCCTGAAGGACTCTGGCTGCCCCTCCACGGGCCAACATTGAAAAGTGGGGTTTGCATGGCCCTGTACTGCTCCAGCTGCAACACTCCACTGAATGTGCATTAAACATTCACAATCACACAGATGGGTCATGTCTATGATCTTTCAAGTGTGGAAGCATGGATGAATGTAGGGTCATTGATTACCCCTTACATCCATGTTGCTCATGTCGGTGGACTTGGGTCACAGGGTGACGGGGAACAGCCTTTACGACGCGGCTGTTACACCGCGCGCCGTTACAACGAGTTTTTTGCAACGCAAGTCGTTACCACGACTTGCGCTGGAGGGCGCTGCAGGACAAGGAATTATTTAATTTACTATCTAACACCTTCCCTGCTGTACGTAGGCTGGTGTTGGAATAGTAAATTAAAAAATTCCTAAGTCCGCACCCCTCCAACGCAAGTCGTGGTAACAACTTGCGTTGAAAAAAATGCGTTGTAACGGCACGCGGTGTAAAAGCACGCGTTGTAAAGCCATACAACCCAGGGTGACACATTGTCGATTGCGGTCCGGGTGGTGCCAACTCAACAACAGGGACACATGCATTAGTTACTTCCTTGTCCAGCCCAGTACAAAACCATGCCCAGAGCCCCGGGGTCATTGTTCAAACCCTTATGCTGGACTGGCATACGCCAGGCCAGCCCACTCCACTTACGCTCACAGTGGGGGAGGACAACACTACACGTCCCAGTTCTACACTGTAGTGATCTGCTGATCACAGGTCTAGTTGTCAGCATGCCACAGCCCTCCCTCACGGCTGGTTTACACCCACACCACACCCATCCAGCACACGCGTGTCAGATCAAAACTACGTCGTCTCTTACCTTGTCTTGATATTGCTCTTACAAACGACGCAGCAGATTTCGCAGAGACGCAAGGGACCAACTTACCTAGTGACTAACCTTAAACTTGTGATTTTGAATGACTACAAGAATAAAGCTAGAAAATGGGGAGGAGGACCGGTACTGGACGTAAATGTTCTTGCTGTCGACCTGCAAATCAACAAGGTTCAAAGGTTACTACACAAGTCTCCTTCCTAAGTCCTTCTTACTTAAACTCTAACTTTTATGCTTGCACGAAGGGATTGTAAACAATTGCCTACCTGCGAATAGCTGCTACCTAGGTTTTTCGTCCAGTATGTCTTGTCCTGGTGTTCTGTCGTGTCGGGTGTTTTTCTGTCTTCTGTTCTGTTGTTTCGTTGTGTGATTTTTTTGTAGTGGCAGGGAGAAGCAACTAGGAGAAATAAAAGTATATTTACAATCCTTTCTAGACCTTGCCCTTTTAAGAATACTCTCTTTTGCACGTATTACAATCTTCACATTCTAAATATTCACTTACTTAGATATTGACCCAGGACTCTTGGATGATTATGTCTTGCTTTCTGAAACAGAGTAATCACATACACAAAAGAAAACAGAAACAGCCTTTCCCCCCTGCTTCCTCTCACGATTGTATACAACACCCAATGACTCTTTACATCAAGAGTTTCTGAATTCACAAAATGCTCCCTCTCACGATTGTATACAACACCCAATGACTCTTTACATCAAGAGTCTGAATTCACAAAATGATGTTCTTAAAATAAAAAACTTGAAAGTCCCAAGTCCTATGAAGTCTTTCTTGACGTAGTGGTTCCAAAAATTATTCTAGAACCCTTCTTGAGAAGGGCGACTTAAACGTTAAAAGAAATAATCACTTATCTCTTCCCTTGTCTTTGCAGGTTCCGTTGCTGAGAAGAATGAAGATTCCCAGGCTGTTTGTCACAGAAGGAGATACCCCATAGAAGGATCCTGAAAGCCTGAAGTCTTTAACAGGTAAGTTGGTAATCTCCTGGTGCGAGGATTCACAGCGCGACCTTCATCTGGAGCAGGCGGAAGGCAAAGCGCCTTCCAGAAGTCTGGGTGCGGTTTAAATAGCCGACCGCACCCAGCCGCACCCAGCGTATGCGTGTGCACGGCGACGTCAGGCCGATGCACACGCGAGTGTGAGACTTCTTCTAATGCCGCATACGTCCTGATGCGAACAGAGGCCAAATATGTTATTAAAACCGAAGTACAAGCAAAAAATGGCAACACCCCGATCAAATCTTGTAAAGAGCCATAATATGATGACACAGATTCAGCTTTTAAGTCAAACGTAACCCAAACATACATTACTGATTTTAAAGGAGTGCAGGTGCACGGGAAAGGGGTGGGTTTTTATGGGCGAATAGCGCCATTCAAACATTTTAGCCTTCCCCTTTAGGGTGAGGAGGTAGCTTCTAGGGGCTTGGACGGGGAGTCATGACAGTACTCCCTCCTCTTGATCCCCCCTAAAACTGTTGCTATTCGTTTTGGTTTAGTGAGATTCAACTTATGGAATGTTCTTAAGATTCTTGGAGCATTCTTTAAGTGAGCTATTGGTTACCATGATCTTTCTTCAGGACCGTAGCCCTTCCAATTTACCAAGTAAAAAAGTTTGCCTCGAACTCTCTTGGAATCCAAAATGTTTTTTACTTCATATTCTGGATGACTGTCAATCAAGATGGAAGGAGGGGGTTGAATCATTCAAGTTTGGGGATCAAAAGGCTTAAGTAATGACATATGAAACACTGGATGAATCCGATATTTTTGAGGGAGAATTAATTTGACACAAACTGGGTTGATGTTTTTTTCTATGGAAAAGGGACCTCTGTATCGGGGATTGAATTTTTTGTTCCCTTTTATTGCCAAATTTTTTGTGCTTACCCAAACCTTATCTCCCGGATTATATTGAGGCTGTTCACTCCTATGTTTATCTGCTGCCTCTTTTTGAGCCTCTTTTGTCTTGGCTAAAGTTTAATGGGCTTCGTCATGAATGGAAGACAAACTAGAAACGTATTCATGGATAGCTGGGACTGAATCATGCATCTTAACACCTTTGGAAGACTCTTGGGGTGAAAACCATAATTACAAATGAATGGGGACATTTTGGTGGATGTGTGTTCTACATTGTTATATGCAAATTCTAAAGCACTTAGAATATCTGACCATTCTTCGGTAACACCAGTCAACATGCAACGAAGAAACTGTTCTATGGTCTGATTGGTGCGCTCTGTCAAACCATCTGTCTGGGGGTGGTAATTTGAGGATAATCGAACATCCATGTGTAGAAGAGAGCTTAAATTTTTCCAAACATGGGAGATAAATTGGGACCCTCTGTCAGAAATCACCACTGATGGAATTCGGTGCAATCTTATGACATGCGCCATTAAAAGCTGTGCTAATTCCATAGTGGTTGGTAGTTTTTTTAGCGGAATGAAATGAGCCATACGTGAAAATTGGTCCACTACAGTTAAAATGGTAGTGTACCCTTTCTTAGTTACAGGAAGTTCCACAATAAAGTCTAATGAAATGGAATGCCAAGGTTGGGGTGGAATGGGAAGAGGTGTTAATAAACCACTTGGAGGTTGATGAGAGGCCTTATTTTGAATACAGACACTACAAGTCGTTACATAGTGTTGAACATCTTTGAACATTGTCGGCCACCAAAAATGTCGTTTAATGAGTTCATAAGTTTTCATAACACCTGGATGAGCTGAGAGAGGGGTATCATGGAGAAGATGAATTACTGATTCCTGCAATGCTTTTGTTGGGACCAAAACTAGATGATGTACAAATGGGAGTTTGTCTTTTTCATGAAGGTATGGATAGTCCTTTTTCCATTCTTCAATTCCTTTCTTTTTTAGTTCAATTTTTATGTCTTCTGTAATATCTTTAACAGACAGACTAGCCTGAAAGCATGTGGGTGGTAATACCAGATGCACAATTAAAGTTGTAATCGTTAAAGAACATAGACCATCTTAGTTGTCTGGCTGACAAAGCCTTTACCTTTTTTAAGGCTTGTAAATTCCTATGATCAGTATATATTGTAATCGGGTGACGAGCCCCCAACAAGTAGTGACGCCATTCCTCAAAAACTGCTTTTATTGCTAACAACTCCTTGTCAGCAATAGCATAATTTAGTTCTGCTGGAGATAATTTCCTGGAGAAATAGGCTATTGGGTGCATTTGACCAGTTTCCAGGTCACGTTGTGAAAGAATGCCACCTAAAGCAAATTGTGAAGCATCAGCTTCAACTATGAACGGTTTTTGTGGATCTGGATGATTTAATATGGGGGCTGAAGTAAATTTTACTTTCAATTTGTGGAAAGCCTTGTCGGCGGATTCAGTCCAATCAAATTTTACTCCTTTTCTCAGTAATTTGGTAATGGGAGTTATCGTCTGAGAAAATTTTTGAATAAACCGACGATAAAAATTTGCAAACCCTAAAAATCTTTGAACCTGCTTTACAGATGAGGGTTTTGGCCATGAACTTACAGCTTCCACTTTTTTGGGGTCCATTTCTATTCCAGAAGGACTGATGATGTATCCTAGGAAGTCTACTCTTGACACGTGAAATAGGCTCTTTTCTAATTTCACGTATACGGAATGGGAAAGAAGTGTCTGAAGAATGGCTCGAACCTGTTTTACATGTTCTTCCTCAGACTGTGAATAGATCAATATATCATCAATATAGACCACACAACATACATTGATGAATTCATGTAACACTTCATTTATAAAAAATTGGAAAGCTGCTGGAGCGTTACAGAGTCCAAAAGGCATGACTTGGTACTCGAAGAGACCAAATTTAATACGGGAAGTAGTCTTCCATTCATCGCCTTTTCTGACTCTAACTAGATGATAAGCTCCGCGCAAATCCAATTTTGGATAAATGGTGGCCTTTTTTACCTGATCCAATAATGTCGGAATAAGAGGTAGGGGATACCTGTTCTTGATCGTTACGTTGTTCAAAGCTCTATAGTCAATGCATGCGCGTAATTCCCCTCCTCGTTTCGGGATAAAAAAAAGAGAAGATGAAACAGGTGACTTGAAATGTCTAATGAAACCATTAGCAAGGTATTCGTCTAGGTATTCTATTAGGTGATCGTTCTCTTTCTCCGTTAAAGCGTATATCCTACTACAAGGCAATGTTGCTCCTGGTGTAAGGTCTATTCTGCAATCAAAATCCCTATGGGGAGGGAGAGTGTTTGCCTTTTTTATGTCAAAAACGTCCTGTAAGTCCGAATATACTGTAGGAACTCCCTCAAGGAATAGGACACTTGGAGAATCTGCTGTGAAGTCAAAGCCTTGAATAACGTCTTCAGTCCGTTCTAACAGAAAACAATGACCTAAACAGTGAGACGATTTGAAAGTTACGGTTCTTGACTCCCAATCAATGTTTGGATTGTGTAGAATGAGCCACGGGATCCCTAAAATCAATTTAAACTGTGGTGCATCAATTACATCAAACAGGATTTTTTCTCTATGAATGGGAGAACAGTCCATTTGTAATTCCTCAGTCTGTTTAGTAATGAGTCCAGAAGTCAGTTCCTTACCGTCTACTGCCCTTACTGTTTCCAGGTGTTTTTTAAGAATTGAGTTGAACCCTAAGTGTTTCAAAAACTGTGTATCTATGAAATTGCCTGTAGCTCCTGAATCGATTTTTGCTTCAACTTTCCATGAACTTGTGGGCTTTAACAAACTTTTCAATTCTACAATAATACAAAGATGTCGACACCCTTTGGGTGGGACAGTAGAGGCCGTACTGGAACAAACACTCGATAAACTGACCTCCTCATCTATCGAGTGTACTAGTTTTCCGACCCTTCTAGAGTGACAGCTACTTCTGTGGACCTTGACTTAATTTTGTTGGGTTTAGTAGGACATTCCTTTACAAAATGTCCAGTTTTCCCACAATATAGACATTGGTTCAGTTTTCATCTTTTATCTTTTTCCTCTTTGGATAAAGGTCCCCGGATAGAACCTATTTACATAGGTTCTACTGGATCTACTTTAGGAGTTGAATCTCGGGAATTTGAAACCTTATCCTTAAGGAAAATTACCTTGTGATCTAATCTTCCTCTTTCTCCTTTCCTCTCACTCAATCTGTGGTTCAATTTCACTACAAGATCTATGAATTCGTTGATGTCTTCGGGAGGATGTAATATTTGAGTTACCATATCTTTAAGCTCATCCCTTAAGCCGCGATAGAATAAAGAAACTCTTTTGTCTATTGGCCAATCGGCTTCAAGGACCAGACGATTAAAGACAGAAATATAATGAAGCAAATCTGATGATCCCTGATTTAAACTTAATAGCTCATTGTCTGCAGATTGAACGAAGACATGTTTTGCAAAAATCTTCTTTAAAGAACTTTCAAAAGCTCTAAAGTTGTATAAAATCGGGTCGTCCTTTTCTACCAGAGGGACTGACCAAAGAGCAGCATCGCCCCCTAAATAAGATAACATAAAGGCCACTTTGGATGAATCATCCGGGTAAGCAGTGTGTTTAGCCAGGAAATGTAAATGGCACTGATTGAGAAAGATGGAGAACTTATTACTATCTCCATAAAACCTCTCGGGTTGAGCCAAAGGAGTCGGAACAGGAGTAACTACCTGAATTTGATTCTGAGCTTCAGGAGTAGAGGAGGCCCCTTGAAAGGTATCTGGTTTTAAAATTGGTTTGTGTTGTACTATGCTTTGGAGAGTTACCATATCCCAACGTAAGGCTACGTTTTCCTCTCTTAACTCATTTAAAATCTCTGTGATATCCTGTAAAGAAACTTGGTCCATTGCGTCTGGGCGATATCGTTCTACTTAGGCTTTGCCTTCTGTCAGATCAAAACTACGTTGTCTCTTACCTTGTCTTGATATTGCTCTTACAAACGACGCAGTAGATTTTGCAGAGACGCAAGGGACCAACTTCCATAGTGACTAACCTTAAACTTGTGATTTTGAATGACTACAAGAATAAAGTTAGAAAATGGGGAGGAGGGCCGGTACTGGACGTATATGTTCTTGCTGTCGACCTGCGAATCAACAAGGTTCAAGGGTTACTACACAAGTCTCCTTCCTAAGTCCTTCTTACTTAAACTCTAACTTTTATGCTTGCACGAACGGATTGTAAACAATTGCCTACCTGCGAACAGCTGTTACTAGGTTTTTCGTCCAGTATGTCTTGTCCTGGTGTTCTGTTGTGTCGGGTGTTTTTCTGTCTTCTGTTCTGTTGTCTCGTTGTGTGATGTTTTTGTAGTGGCAGGGAGAAGCAACAAGGAGAAATAAAAGTATATTTACAATCCTTTCTAGACCTTGCCCTTTTAAGAATACTCTCTTTTGCACGTATTACAATCTTCACATTCTAAATATTCACTTACTTAGATATTGACCCAGGACTCTTGGATGATTATGTCTTGCTTTCTGAAACAGAGTAATCACATACACAAAAGAAAACAGAAACAGCCTTTCCCCCCTGCTTCCTCTCACGATTGTATACAACACCCAATGACTCTTTACATCAAGAGTTTCTGAATTCACAAAATGCTCCCTCTCACGATTGTATACAACACACAATGACTCTTTACATCAAGAGTCTGAATTCACAAAATGATGTTCTTAAAATAAAAAACTTGAAAGTCCCAAGTCCCACGAAGTCTTTCTTGACGTAGTGGTTCCCAAAATTATTCTAGACCCCTTCTTGAGAAGGGTGACTTAAACGTTAAAAGAAATAATCACTTATCTCTTCCTTTGTCTTTGCAGGTTCCGTTGCTGAGAAGAATGAAGATTCCCAGGCTGTTTGTTACAGAATAAGATACCCCATAGAACGATCCTGAAAGCCTGAAGTCTTTAACAGGTAAATTGGTAATCTCCTGATGTGAGGATTCACAGTGCGACCTTCATCTGGAGCAGGCGGGAGGCAAAGCGCCTTCCAGAAGGCTGGGTGCGGTTTAAATAGCCGACCGCACCCAGCCGCACCCAGCGTATGCGTGTGCACGGCGAAGTCAGGCCGATGCACACGCGAGTGTGAGACTTCTTCTAATGCCGCATAAGTCCTGATGCGAACAGAGGCCAAATATGTTAATAAAACTGAAGCACAAGCAAAAAATGGCAACACCCCAATCAAATCTTGTAAAGAACCATAATATGATGACACAGATTCAGCTTTTAAGTCAAACGTAAACCAAACATACATTACTGATTATAAAGGAGTGCAGGTGCACGGGAAAGGGGTGGGTTTTTATGGGCGAATAGCGCCATTCAAACATTTTAGCCTTCCCCTTTAGGGTGAGGAGGTAGCTTCTAGGGGCTTGGACGAGGAGTCATGACAACGCGTCACAGGACATGTGACCCTGCCAATAAAAAGGGCCGCGCGCACGTGCTCTACACCATTCCACTGGCTCTCTAGGTGTTTCTGTGTGGTTATTATTTATGCATGAGGGCCAAGGGCGCTGCAACATCACATTCCCCAGGACAGGAGGCCACATGATGGCCACCGGACCATGATACTCAACCATAGAGGGTCCATAGCTTGCGGGACACTGCCTTGGTGGCACTGGATACACTGTGGCCAGCCCAGGCACACCGTCACGGCACGGTGACTTTCGGTGCACTGAGGTAGGGGCACCTTAAAAGCAGAGCGGGTGTGCAGCCTGCGATGATGCCCCGTCCTGGCGGCCTGGACTGGTGAGGATCATTGTGAGCCCTGCTGGACCGCAGTGTAGGCCTGAGCTAGCGGGCAGTGCGGGAGTTAGTGGCACCTCAAGGGCTGAGCGGGTGTGCAGCCTGCGATGATGCTGTGTGCACTTATATGTCCTCTCCCATAGTGAAATCAAGACCCAGAATCAAGTTTGAGACCTGGTGGCCAGCGGAGTGGGACTGCATGATGTGGACGGTGCCAAGTTTGGGGGCTCGGGGCTTGCACCGGCACGTGGTGTGCCCTCTTGGAGACACGCCAGGGGCAGAAGGTGAGCAGTGAGGCCTGGGTGCGCCAGGGCGGGCATGCACAGCTGGGAGGCGGGAGGGGCTTGGGTGCAGCTGGCTGGGTGCGCAGGGGCGGACAAGCAATGATGGTTTGTGCAATTGTGTACTCTGCCATTCATGTATCTGGACTCTGTTTCAGAGGAGAGACCTGCTGAACTGCAGTGCATACAGGGCGTGGTTGGAGACACACCGGTGGCAGCAGGTGAGCAGTGAGGCCTGGGTGTGCAGTGTTGGCACTCTCCCTATCCCTCTCTTCTTTTCACTGTGCCTCTCTCTCACTCTCTTTTCGTCTTTCTCCCTCTCTCTCTCTCCCTCTCTTTCCGTCTTTCTCCCTCTCCCTCTCCCTCCCTCTCTTTCCGTCTTCCTCTCTCTCTCCCTCTCTTTCCCTCTATCTCTATCTCCCTCTCTTTCCGTCTTTCTCCCTCTCTTTCTCTCTCTCTGTATCTCTCTCTCACTTTCGCTCTCTCTCGGCCCTTTGATGGGCGTATGTCACACCTTCTTATCTGGATTTTTGTCTCGCAGGCTGTGACCTACAGATTGTCCTGAGGAGACACGCCATGAGTCTTCAAAATTGTTGTTTTGAGTTTTTTTTAATAAAACGTTTTGTTTGGTAATTCGAAGGTGAATTTGTCATGCTCCTTTTTGTGACAACACATGCATGTTACTTGTTGTGATTGTGCGACATCAGGCAAATTGTTTTGTTCATGATTTTGTGAAGTTGATGTGACGTCTTTGCCCATGCTCCATGGCATCTGTTGCCCTTCAGGTGTGGCTCTGACCTGGGCTCCCTTTTCTGGTGCAGGCAGTCGTCTGACTTTACACCAGGTCAGAGCAGGTATTCATTTCCTGCCACTAACGCGCCTTATCGCCTGTTTTGGGTTCTTATCGCTGATCTGGCTGGCCATTGAAAATGTTGCAGAGTAGTGCTGTTGTGTATTTTTGCATGGGAACACCTACTCTGCATCTCATTAGCGAAAGTTGCCAGGCTCATCTGTGGCGATGTTTTTTGCGGCTGCTAACACAGGCAAACTGGCTATTAAGGCTGTTTGCACCAGCTTGTGAATGGGGCGATAAATTTATCGCCACTCTGGCTGAGATAAAAAGCTGATAACGTGGCGATGAATCCTTGAGAATATGCCCCTTAGAGTATTGTGTTTATATATCCTCTTTACCACGGTTTTACGGTAAATCCATACTATGGACTCAGCTGCAGCATACAAGCAACAAACCATCAGAATATTTTCACTTCATTCCTAGCTCCTTAAAATTACACACTTTGTGATGTTGGTGCCATAGGCCCATATAGCAGTAAAGAATGATACGTACACTGGAATGCTGCTTGAAACTGCAGTGAAGGCACATGCACCCCGCTCCTTTATATTAGTATGTGACAGGTGACGCCCGTGATGGAAGCATGAATATGCAAGGCTAGCCCTCCGGGAGAGGGCTGCAGAGACATGTCTTTCAAAAAATCATAAGAAAAGTTGAAGAGCAACAGTGAGTCAAGTTCAGAGTCAATCAGCAGGACAGCGATAGACAACTGAACAAATGATGCTTACTGTTGCAGGACATCATCAATCAAGTTCATAATTTAATCTGGTGCGAATCAGGGCATGTACATGGAGGCAGAGAAGTTTTTTATAACATACACTGTAGGATCATGTCCAGGGCGTAAAGAGTTGATACACATTGCTGATGCTAAGGTAAATTAGCGGTCAGTGTCTAAAGTTGAGACAGTGAATCAGGAGTGTTACTCAAGTCATGTGCAGTCCATTGCAAAACATTCTATTAATGTGTATCCTGAATTTCCAAGACAGTCTTGGAGGGACTCAAAAACTTGTAGACAAGCTTCTGAAGTCTTTCTCTGTGCCACTTCAGTATCCTTCAGTGATGCATGGCTGAATCCATCTCTCACACGTGGAGACTTCTTGCACTTGTCCCCAACCCAGATTGTCTTCTTGTCTCCTCCAGAAACTATTACAGAGGTGCAGCGGGTAAGGATAAAGGGCAGCAGGGGACCTTCGACAGGAAGTATCTGTGTCTTCCAGCAATGCGGATGCCACGTCAGGTGTGGACAGCTTGCTTATAAGAGTTGTAAGTTCCTAATGTTGAAGTGGGCGTTGGTGATTGCCTCAGTCAACTTTCTTTCCTCCCTTTGGGTCCTGTTTGCTGTGGTTATCCTTGTTGGGTGGTGGGGCAGGATGGTCGCTACAGCAGTTTGGGAGTGTTACGGGCCAGTCAGAAGCATTTGGGTGCCAGGAGGTGTGACCAGTACATCTCCTGACATTATTGGCCTCTTTGGTGGCCACTTGGTGTTGGAGCAGCACAGTAAGCGGCTACTTCAGCTCCTTAAGCCAGATTCAGCTGGGCAGGTTTTTACTCTGTAATGCGCTTGTGTTCTGGGCCTTGTGACTACAGCATGATTGTCCCATGTGGTGTGGGTGGTTGCCTCCCTTCGCATGGGAGAGACTGTGGAATGAATGGCCTTTGCTGCTGCTAAATACGCACCCTGCGATACAGCTTCTACTTGGGGGATTCACCTGCCACATTCTATTCCTATGCTTCACCCACCATCTTTTCCGTGGATAATCAACCACATTGGAGTAGGTTGGCTCACTCTGTAGAAGGTTGGCAGGATGGTTTGGGTTGTAGTGCTCTTTCTGCTGATTGTGAGTGCCTATTCTGGTAAGATGGTCCTCGGGAAAGGCGTACAGGTTCCACCCCTCCCCCAACAAATACATGGAGAAGAGTTGGACACCGCACCAGCACAATGAGGCATTGGGGGCAGCCAACTCATGGGAGGTGTGCATTGGGCTAGTGGAACAGCCCAGATGTATATGGTATTCTTTTGGGCTAAACTGGGTTGGGCACATAAATATATATTCAGCCATTTTCAGGCCACCGTCAGTATTTTGGGAAGGTGATAGAGTGGCCAATTATTTGGGAAGTTTGTACCAGTTCTGAGCTGTTCTTTGTATAGGTTTTGGAAAGGAAGGATCATTATGGAAGACGTGAGAGTGGTCGAGGCCATGGACCTGCTTGCACAGACAGGGTGCATGCATGTGCTTACTCCAGTCACACGTGTGGTGGTGCACCCGGTGTGGCAAGCAGCGAGTGGCATGGCGGCTGCAGTGTGGGCATGTTCGCCTCCCTGGCAAGGTCTGCGGGCTACAAGGGCAGCGATGAGTGCAACGGGCCACCCGAGGGGGATGAGAATGGCTCTTGGGACCCCACAGGGCACACGAGTTGTACAAGGCACCATGCGGTGGCCTGCACCCGCTATTATAGCCAGGAGGGGGGAGGGACCAGCAGCCTGCTGGCACTAGGTAGTAGTGGGGGCAGGCAAGCAAAGCGTACAGCCTATTGAGCAGGGACCACAGGGAGGACAGGGTCCCAGGGCGGGCCCGGTCCACAGTGGCAGGAGGAAAGCTATGGAGGAGTTGGGGGGAGTGGGGAGGAATTACATTAGTGGGATAGGTCCCTGGGGGGTCACACAGGTGGTGAGACAAGGGCGGAAGGGCGGCACAGTTGGAGGGGATCACTGGGCAACTGGAGAGCAGGTAGGATGATCAGGGAGGGTCCACAGAAAGAAAAGTGGCACGACTGTGGCCCCTGTTTTATTGTCCATAGGGACGTGGCTAGACAGGGCACCATAGGGGCTGCAGTCACGTTGGTCTGCAGGGGAAGGCTGGGTGATTGAGGCTGCCCCTAGTAAAAAGAAACTGCTCTGCTGGGAGTTTCCCAGGTATGCTGCAGGCGACACCAGAGGGCAGGGGTCAGGCCCTGCGACAGCATTGGTAGCAGCTATGCTGGAGTGGAGTGATGAAGGGTAGCAGGACAAAGGGGATGGAGAGGAGGGGGAGAGAATGGCCCGTTGGGGGGGGATGCACGTGAGGACACCATGATGGAGAGGCTCCAGCATTGCATGGGGGATATCCGGCAGGAGTGGGACATGCCGGGATAAAAGTAAGCTCCGCAGTGGAGCGGCAGGCACAGCAGTGGGATTAGGGAGTGGTGGTGCAACATGGACTTTGCGGTAGGAGCAATGGCTCTGGGTGCAATGGCTCTGGGTGTCAGGTAAGGCCGAAGAACAGGTAGGCAGGGGCACTAGCCCCAGCTCGCAGGACCTCCCCTTTATATTGTAGGACAGTCACCACAGCTGGAATGCGGACTTGTGAGAGCTTTATGTGGCTTCATGACCCCGATGGGAGGAGATTGCAGGGTCGAGCGTGGCCAGCTGTATGCTAGCGTGGGACAGCAACAACGCTACTATATGAAGATCTGAAGGGACGTCAGCGATGCATCAACCGGGACAGCGCAGTAAGGTCTCCGGGATAGATGGTGGAAGCAGCAAATGACAGCTGGTGGGGGCATGGCCAGGAGAGCATCTTATGGTGCCCTGGTGTCCCTTAAGTGGTGCACAATCATTGGCGCAAAAGGCAGAGTTTGGTGCAGAAGCATAGGTGGTGGTGCATGCAGGGTTGCGTGAGGTTATGGAGGAACCTTAACAATTGGATTATGATGAACTTAGCCTCAAGGAAGATGAATTAGTTGATGACGATGCCCCGTGAGGGCAGAGGACAGGTGGTGGTGTAGCGGTCATGCAGGGGTACCAGATAATATGGTTATCCCTAGTATTTTTCAGGAGCACTGTAACGTTCGGGGAACACGTGACAAGGCACGGTTGGTGGAGCCCCTTCTCAACTGGTGAGGCAGTTGGATCTGGAGAGGAGGTGATCTGCATGCCAGGTAAGGGGTGTTACGTGGCAAGTGAAGGAGACACAAGAAAGATTTCCATTGGGGTAGACACAGGACAAGATGGGGGTAGCGAAGATCTGCGGTGAAGGAAAGGCTTGTGTTTAAAAAATGCTGCGGTAGGGACAGAAGTGCAGCCATGTGAGAGATGGGTGGGGTAGGTCAGATGCAGTCGAGAGGAGTAGTGGGGCAAGCTGCATAGGTAGTCACTTTGAAAAGAGGGGCAAAAGGGGAACATGATGCTTAGCAGGTGTTAAGAGGATGGGGAGGCGGTACAGGGCAAGACAGGTGAGCAGGAGGCTGGAACAAAGGAAAGTAAAGAGCTCAAGATTAAGAAGTTGCCTTATATGGGGGTAACAAATCCCCTTAGTTCACACTTGGCGGCTTGTTGGACTTGGCCCTGCTTTCAGGGTCATCCCAAACTTTTTCGCCGTCCCCCCTACCCTTTTTGCTGTATGTGCGTGATTGAATGCTGTGCAATGGTGTGCAGAGGTTTATTTTCACCAGTGAAGGAAATGTCACTTTTAAAATGGGCGCCATTGCTGTGTGCTTTGTGCCACCTGCCTGCAGTGGGTTGGCGGTTGAGTGTTTGAAGTGACAGTTGGGAATGGAAGTGCCAGGAGCCTTCTAGAAGGTTCTAGCCCTTTGAGGTAGGTGGGGTGAGGGGAGTATATATAGGGGGGCTGTGTCTCCATGTGCTCAGACTGTGTGTGGACTTTGTTCCAGAGGGGACGCCCTGCCAGGACGTACCACCGCAAGGGCCTGCGTGCTGGCCCCGGTGCCCATCTGTACCCCTCTACCGTCCACAGGGCTAGTTAGAGACTCTGCTGGAGTGGAGACTACAGCGTTAGCAGGATTGCCATCGTAATGGAGGATGACTATTCCTAGGAACTGCTGCTTCAGGTCTGGTGAGCTACCCTACTGACTGCTGATCTTGCCCTGAATCAACTGTCTCCTGGCCCCTAGCACCTTATGAGTGCTACAGCTTTACCTTGGTGGGACCTAGGGCCTGGGGAGCACTACAACTTTATCATAGCATTGGCTGTGTTCCGCCTGCTGCCTAGTGCCTGGTGAGCGCTTTGCTGCTACTGCCCATGAGGTGAGGAGTGCCTGTCCCCTGCTGCTCTGTGCCGCCAGCGTGATACCTCTTTTAAACCAAGGGCAGGAGCCTATCCCGCATTTTGGTGGCCGGCTGGAAAGAGCTGTTTGTTTTAAAAATACAGCGGGCGCCTAAACCGCATTATTGCTGCACCTTGGCTGATTTAAAAAATAGCGGGAGCCTACCCCGTATGTTTGCAACCTCGCGGATGCCTACGGCATATTTATGTGCTTAAAGATAGTGGGTGCCCTCCCCACATTGTCCGGCCTAATTAAACTACCAGCGGGAGCCTACCCTGCCTACTGCCGGTGAAAGCGAGTGCCCACCCCGCGGGTGGACTCAACTTTGTTTTAAAACAAAGGTGGGAGCCCAGCCGCACTTCGTAGCCTGGGAGAGGGCGCCGAAGAGCAGAAGTCGGAAGACAGGCACCCGCGCCTCCCTGTGGGTGGGGCTTGCCGAGTCGGAGCCTCACGGGCTCCATTTCCACCTCCCCTGGCCTGGGGGCAGCCGTCTGGAGCCGCGCGGGCTCCCCACTGAAGTCCCGGGTCCCAGGAGGGGGGGCCCGGGTGAAGTCCAGGAAGGCGCTGCTGCTTGCGGGGCTCCCGTGTTGGAGAGCGAAACCCCCAGGAAGACAGAGCCGATACCAGAGCAGCTCCACCAAGATCTCGGTGAGTGGGGCCGAGAGTGAGGCTGTCAGGGCCTGGTCTGGGCACATTGTCAGTGCCTAAGACCCTGGGGGCCCAAGGTGGTTTCCCCAGAAGTGCTTGGTTGTCTCTGTGCCCAGCAGCACCACAGTTGCGGCCCGCTGCACAGTTTGGGGGACCTTGGGAGTTCTAAGTCACAGAGGGGGGCTCCCATGGACAGTGCTGCATTTATTTTCCACAACTGCCCCGCTGGACAGTGGGCAGTTGCAACGTTGTGGGCAACATTACTTTGTGGGCCACATCACTTTGGAGTTCAGAGTCCCAGAGGGGACTCCAACGTTACTGGAACCGGCTGTACTCTCCTCAGCTGCCCCACAGGACAGTGGGCAGCTACATCGGTTGGCATTCCTCCGCATGAGTCTCCGGAATGCGGGCTACAGTTTGTGCATTGTTGGGGTCACGTGGTGTGGCCTGCTGATTTCATGTGGATTGCTTCATGCTAATGATTTCATGCCCAGGTGTATTTACAGAAGGTGCCCTGCCAACGTTCTCTGAAGGGCCTTTGCACAAGTGTAATCTAGCTTAGGCTGATGAGGTTATCATGCCTACAGTTATGCCTGCAGTATTGTTTATGCAATGAGACTTGTGCTAATAAGATGCCTACCAGCGCAAGTGATTAGGCCCTATGCTGATGGTATGAAGTTATACCAATGGTAATGTGATTAGCCCTAAGGTGTTGCCCATGCTTTATCCTAATTTTTTCATGCTAATGTGATTTATGCTCCCATGTTTAGGCCTATGCCTAATAAGGTTCTGAGGCCAGTAATGTTGCCTAAATGCTGATACTGATGAGTTGCGGCATACTGTGGGTAACACATACCAAAGATATGATGCCTACTCGGATTCATGTTGATGTGCTTTATGCCCAATGATTCTCATGCTACCCAGATGCCACAGATGAACTTGTCAATGCCCGCTGAGACTTAGGCTGAGATGGTATCTAATTTTTTTATTTATTTATTTATTTCACTTCTAAAGCGCACTGTCACCTCAGAGAGGCACCCTGGCGCTGACAGACTCGTACCGAAAGAGGGGGACAGCTGATAACAGGCTAGGGGATTGGGAAGAGCCAAGTTTTCAAGTGTCTTCTAATTGCAAGAAGACCAGAAACCTGCCTGAGTTCGGTGGGAAGAGAATTCCAGAGCTTGGCCGCAGCCACGCTGAACAATCTACCTCCTGCTCTGGATCTCCGAAACCTCGGTATGGTCACCAACCTAGCCAAGGAGGAGCGTAGATTGCGTGCCGGCACATGCCATGAAAACTTCCTTTGTAAACAGGCAGGGCCTAACCCAAGGAGAGCTTTAAAGGTCAGGCAGAGAGACTTAAATATCACCCTCTGCCTCACAGGGAGGCAGTGCAGCTGAGCCAGAGCCCCTGAAGAGAAAGATCTGGTTGGCCACCCCAGGGCTAATTTTGCAGCTGCAGACTGGAGTCTCTGAAGTCTATCCATGAGATAGTCTGGAGACTCCAACAGTAAGGAGTTGCAGTAGTCTAATCTACTGAGCACAGTACAACGTACAACCTCTATCCGAGCACGGGGTGGTAACAGGGGAAGAACTTTTCTCAGGAGGCGAATGATGGCAAGCAGCAAGCTACCATCTTTGAAACCTGTGTATCCAGAGTGAGGTCGCTATTAAACATCACGCCTAGATTCCGTACTACCTTCACCAGCGACACCAGTGGAGAAAAATCCACTGGCCAGAAGTTGCTGGGTAGAAAAGATTGTACCCTGGGCCTTGGGCAATATAAAACCGCGTTCTTTCCTGTGTTAAATTGAAGAGAGTTGGCTTTTAATCAGTCCGCTGTAGCTCGCAGGCAGTTATGAAATTCTTCCAAGGAGGTTGATTCATTTCCCTCCAAGGATAGAATCAACTGCGTGTCATCAACGTAATTAACAATTTCGATCTTAAATTGTTTGATGACCGCTATTAAAGGCTTCATATAGACGTTAAATAATATCGGGCTAACAGCCGAGCCTTGAGGGACGCCATGCGAGATGGTAGAGAAGGGGGATTGGAAGGGAAGGAGGGAGGGACACAGCTTGTTCCCTACCCTGGAGGAAGGATTCAAACCACCCAAGGGCACTCCCTGCAACCCCTACCTCACTCAACCTGTCCAGCAGAATACCATGGTTCACCGTATCGAAGGCGGCAGACAGGTCAAGCAGCATCAGAACCGTCTCGGTGCCATGAGCTGGCCGGAAGACAAATTGAACGTCCTCCAAGAGCTTGTGCTGTTCAAGGTGTCTAGAGAGGATGCCTGCCACCCCCGCTCTACAATTTTTGCTGGATAAGGTAGGAGCGAGATGGGCCTAAAGTTCTTAAGGCAGTCAGGGTCAAGACTGGGCTTCTTCAGTAAGGGGGTCACCACCACTTGTTTCCACTGAGGTGGAACAACTCAAGTCGTAAGCGACTGGTTACACACCAGCCGGAGTGTGGGGAAGAGCTTGTGCTCGAACTCCTTCCAGATTTTTAGTGGGATCGGTCAAGTGGAGACCCAGATGTAATACCAAAGGCCACTTCCCTGAACTCCTCTGCAGACAGCTGCGCAAATTCCACACGGGACTCAATTCCTCCCAGCTCATGACCTGCCCCGAGAGTCAACAGGTTGCCACAGTCAGCTGCTGCCATTGGTTGTTGCTGCTCCACCCCCATATCATCAATAATCAATTTGATTTTCTCCTGAAAGAACCTAGCTAGGTTCTCACAGAGTTCCTGAGAGGGGGGGACTTCATTCATGGCACAGTCAGGACTAATAAGGCTGTTCAAGATATTAAAAATGCCACGATAGCTGTTTGGGGCATCCAGAATCACACTCGAGAAATACACTGCCTTAACTGTGTGGATCTCCTTCTTATACTCCACCCGCTTAGCTTTCCAAACAAGCCTGTCCTCGTCCAGGTACGCGTTTATCCTAATGTGTTTATCCTAATGCTTCTATACCTTATGAGGTTCTCATGCCTACTGCTTTCCATGCCTACTGTTTTTTTTATTCCATGCCTACTGCTAATGTGATGAGAAGCACAGTTAAGATGCATAAGGGGGTTTCTATGCCTGGGTTGATGCCTAATGATATTGCACTTATGCCTCACGTTTATGTCTAATGTTTCATGCCTATTGAGATGCCCCATGTGTTTATTCTAATGGGAGTGATGTCTATGTTCACAGGTTTATGCCTCATGCTACCGCTTTTATGCCTAATGGGTTCATGCTAATGTGCTGAGCTGAGTTCAGTTATTCACCAGTAGGTACGGGAGGCTTTACGTTCATTACTGATGCTTACATTTATTCTCATTGGACTTGTGATGATTCTGGCAGCGGCCCCATTGGCCCTGCCTTGTAAATAGTCCCCTGGATACTGCTACCCAGTGCCAGTTGGCACCGTGTTACAACTGTGATTGCCTTATGACTAGGGGTGGGCGGAATTAGTGTAATCGCATTACGCAAATCTACGTGAAACGTAAAAAAAACTCTGCTAACGCGCAGAAATTCCACGAACACGCGGAATTGCTTGTTCGCGATGCTTTTTTACTGTTCGCAATCGCTATGTGCGTGCTCGGGGGGAAATATCTTGCAAACACGCATTTGAGAACACGAACAAGGAAAAGAATTTGCGAAGTTGCGGAACGCAGAATTTTGGGCAATTTTGCGTTCTCCGCAGAACGCAAAATTACCCAAATTCCGCAAACGAAACGGAATTTACAGCCCAGGCCTACTTATGACGTGTTCTGCATAATACATATGCTGTTTTTTCACCCAACCTGGTGTGGTCTCTTTTTGTAGTGTGCCTAGTGTGTCGCCTGTGAGTGTGCTGTGCAGATGCTTTACACAAGGCATCTGAGTTTGGCCTACCCGCTCCGCACCATGCTACCCCGTTTCTAACAGGGCTTATTTACAAGCACGTTGCAACTCCGGTGCGTCACCATTTTTAATTCAACGGTGGTGTAGTGTGCCTGCTCATATTTACAAGACCATGTAAAGCCACCCTGCATGGCTTTTCATTTCCTTGTAAATATATCCCCCTTTCATGTATTACTCTGTGTGATAGGGGCGTACCATGGGTGTTGCTGTGGGTGTTCCCACACAACATCCATGGAACCTGATGCATTCTCAGATTTACAAGGTTTTGTTAACCTGGGAATGCATCAGATTCCAACCCCTCCCCAAGGGAGGCGTATGTGAGGTGCAACAAGGAGAAATGCCTTTATTTCCTCTTGTTTTTCCTTTTTTATGTGTGCTGCATCCTGCAGCTCATATAGAAACAGGAAAACAACGCTTGTGATTGTTTTGTGGTGGAAGGTGTCCCTTCCTGCACAAAAAGTATTGTTTTGTGCTGTAGGGCAATCAGGGGAAGGGTAACAGAGGCAGGCGTGGGACATATGGGAACATGGACAAGGGCTCATACATCAATTGACATGGAGGGTTTGGATGTTTGGCTGGCACACTACCCCAAATGGTAGGAGGATGAAGTTGTTGAGTAGGTTTTCGGAAAAGGTTCAAATTGGGGTATGATGGGCCGGGGACAAACAGATGAGCGCAAAATTTGAAGTCGGCGCAGTCACACAAGCAGGTTGTGCAGGAAAAGCTACAAAAAGTAGTCCAGGAGGGCAGAATGGCAGAGCATTTTAATACATATCCACTGCCTGACTTGATCACATGCCCAATTGAGGTAGTGCCAAATAAAGAAAAAGGTCAGTTTTGTCTCATGCAGCACTTGTCCTGGCCGCAAGGATCCTCGGTCAATGATTTCTTAGCAGAGGAGGTCACATCAGTGTCCTATTCATGGCCATGGCTTTGGTGGAACAGGTGGGAAATGGGGCACAAATGGCAAAGTGCAACATCAAGTCGGCATTTAGGTTCTGCCGGTACACCCAGAGGATTATCAGTTGCTGGGTATATAGTTTGATGGGCAATGGTATGTTGACAAGGCGTTACCTGTGTGTTGCTCCATCTTTTGCACTCTGTTTGAGTGGTGCAGCTCCTTCCTACAGTGGATGTTTACATGGCACATGGGGAGGGAGACTGTGATGCATTACCTTGATTACTACTTCTTGGTGGGTCAATCCAGTTTTGTGGAATGTCAACAACAGTTGGAAAATTTTAAAGAACTGATGAGTGACCTAGTGGTGCTGCTGGCCCTGGAAAAAACGCTGGGGCTGTGCACAGTCGTTTCCTTTTTGGGGACTGACCGTGACTCCAGTCTATGAAAGTACGCCTGGTGTAGTCCAAAGTGACAGTAAGGGAAGTGCAGGTCCGCCATGGACACTTGTCTATGCTTGTAGGTTGGCCAGGATGGGTAGGACTTTTTGTAGGTGACTGAGCAGGTCATTGGCATGATTCTCACTGTTCCTTATCACCACTTGTGCCTGTCTGCGGGCACAATGGAGGACCTACGTATGTGGCAGAGGTTTTTGGAGCATTCCAATACCATTCCAATTCTGGCCCGATGGATTGTGAATGGTATGTGGAGAGATACTCTGACGCTTAGGGGTATCGGGTTGTATTGGCAGGGCAGGTGGCAGGTGGTGTGCGGAGGACTTGCTGGAGCTGTGGAAGCATGGGCCAGAAGTATCGCTTTTCTGGAAGTTTTCCCCCTGGTGGTAGTTGTTACACTATGGGGCCAAGAACTGGCACACAAGAAGGTGTTGTTCAGAATAGACAATATGGCAGTGGTTCATGTGGTGAACAGACAGTCTGCAAGGGATGACCAAGTGCTAACACTGCTGTGTGTGTTCGTCATGGGTTGTTTGGGACACTATAATAATAATAATAATAATAATAATAATAATAATAATAATAAAGAGGCTTATAAAGCGCTTGGTGACGCCATCTCGGCGTGTCCCCACGCTGAGGAGAAAGGAAGCGCTCAGAAAGGGGGAGGCCCCTCTGTTTCCACTGTGAGTTTAAAGATTATACAGGTGGGTTTTTAGGAGTTTTCTGAACTTGGCCTCAGAACCTTCCAGTCTAAGGCTCATCGGGAGTCTATTCCAATTGCTGGCAGCCATCCATCTGAAAGAGCGACCACCCAGTTTAGCTTTTTTTACGCGGGGAATTTTCAGTAAACCTGCTCCTACTGAGCGTAGGGCTCTTGTTGGCTCATAAGTATGTACCAGGTCGTAGAGATAGGATGGAGCTTTCTGCCATATAATCCTATGGCATATTAGAAGCGCTTTATACATCACTCTCCTTCTGATCGGTAGCCAGTGTAGTGCCGCAAGAGCTGGTTTGGAGGCTGCTCTTTTGGGAAGTCTCAGCACCAGCATGGCGGCAGTGTTTTGGAGTACTTGCAGGCGCCCTACGTTTTTTCAGTGGTGCCTAGGAGCAACACATTGCCGTAGTCCATACGGGACGTAACCAGAGCTTGTGTCATGGTACGGCGGGCCTCCAGAGGGAGTAAGTCTAGTGTGTGATTGAGAGTTTTCAGTATTCCAAAACACTTTCCCACTAGACGATTGACGTGACCCTCATAGGATAGTTTAGGATCCACCCATATTCCCAGGTTCTTTGCCTCCTTACAGGGAGTGGGCGTGGGGCCAAGGCATAATGGCCACCAGTCCCTTGTCCAGCTTGAGTTGTTCCCTCCAATCACCATAACCTCCGTCTTGGAGCCGTTTAGTTTTAAACAGTGGGAGTTCATCCAACCTGCCAGAGCCTGCATACAGGCCTTGAAGTTAGATGCCGCCGTAGCGGGAGCCTGTGACAAGGAGAACAGCAGTTGGGTGTCGTCAGCGTAGGAGACTAACTCCACTCCATACGATTGCACCACTTCTGCCAGGGGGGTCATGTACAGATTAAATAAGCTTGGGCTCAAGGCCGAGCCCTGAGGCACTCCTTGTTCTAGTGCTATGGCCGAGGAATTAAAGGAGCCTCTATGGACCTGGAAACTTCGGTCAGTGAGGAATGCTTTCATCCAGCTTAGCGTGGATTCCGTGACACCTGCTTCGTTTAGACACTGTAGCAAGATGGCGTGCGCTACAGTGTCAAACGCAGCACTGAGATCTAGCATTACCAGTGCCATGGTGTGTCCGGAATCCGCCCCTTGCCGCAGGGTCTCAGTTGCTCTCAAAAGGGCTGTCTCTGTAGAGAAACCCGGGCGAAAGCCTGATTGAGAGGAATGCAGGAGCTGGTTATTCTCTAGGTGGGCCATGAGTTGTATGGTGGCCACTTTCTCTGCCACTTTAGCCAGATACGGCAGTAAGGAGATAGGTCTTAGGTTTTCGAGAACTTCATGGCTAACATTAGATTTCTTTTTAATGGGAAGGGCTACCGCTTTCTTCCAATCACCTGGGAGTGTTCCTGAGGTAAATGAGACCTGGACCTATGTATCTTTCAAAGCGAAACATGTGCCAGCGGTGGACAATGACATTGCAGATGCTATGTCTTGTTCACAGTGGGAGAGGTTCTGTAGGCTGGCAATGGAGGCAGACAAGGTCAAAAAGCCAGAGGACTTATGGACCAACGGCTAGAGAGGATGCTTCAGTTGGTTAAGGGTCCGTGGCAAAATCCACCATACACAGGCTTGGCAGGAGTTCCTATCCAGTTCCTATCTGAGGTTAAGAGCAGGGAAGAGGATGTAGTTCAGTTCATTTTGGCGTCAATTGAGAAAGGTTTATCCCAAATCATGATTTCAGGGAAGCTGGCTGGAATTGCTTTCATGGGCAAGCTGTTGGCAGGGGAGCTGAGGATGAGTATGTTAGAAGGTGGGCGAGGGAATCGGGCTGTCATTCGAGAGTAAGGAGACTATTGTCAAAAGAACCTTTTTGGAAAAATGTTGGGGGCTCTGCCATATATGCAGCCAGCCGGAGGAGACAGTGATGTTTTCAACCCTGATGTCATGGATGTTTGTCGGAACATTCAGGATCTTGAGCTGTTGGCTTTAGAATGGGAGGACGTCCGCAGCCATGGTGGCAGTTTAGAGCTGCGCCTTTGCCACTCAAAGATGGATCCACAATCTAAGGGGAACACGATGGTGCTAAGGCCTATGCCCAGTGCATTGGGCAGAAGAGCTCAGTGCCAATACTGGGCCCCAGTAAGGGGCGGTGTTTGCGACTCAGATGGGGCAAGGGTGCCCGCTTTCTAGTTGTTATTGATTATGCACGGGGCATTGACAAGCCTGGTGGTACCCTCGGGGGAGTATGGAACTCATTCATTCAGGATTTGTATAGCTACGTAGGACCTGATTGGGATGGGGTCGGATCACGCAGTTGGAGCATTGGTTGTCAGAGTGCTATCAGCTGTACGTGTGATTGGTGAAAAGGGGATTTTTATGATCTAAGACTATATGCGTATATCTTACATATGTTATTCTTTCCAGCTGCAGTGGCAGGTACGGAAGCAGTTGAATTGTCTATATGGTTCATAGGACATTTCTTTATTAAGTGGACTGAAAAGCATGTAATCCAGAAGGGTCATGCCACTAATCTCGGTGCTCGATGGCACGGAAAATGTGGCATGAGATGGCGAGAGCTGTTGCAATGTTTAAATATGTTAGTGAGAAGGTACCGATGTCCTGATGGTTGACCTCTGAACCTGGGCGAAAAGGACAAGGTGGTATGCAAGCGATTGGCTTTGTTAAAACAAATGTAAATTAGGTGGCAGTGGTCTAGATGCTTCATCATGTGGACGGAATTCATTCCAAGGAGACAGTTGAGGGGGGCGAAGACGCCCTTTGCCACTAACAAGGCAGGCGTAAAATTAACAGAGATGTGCGTTAATGTAGAGAGGGGAGTTTTGGTCGGTGTACCACCTGGAATTGAGATACAAAGCAGTTAAATTTTTGGGGGGGAGATGGGATGCACTTGTCTAGCTGCAGAATGGAGCTTTATTTGATGCTGACGATGAAAGACCTAGAGAAGGCATTGAACATTGAAAGGTACTGTAGTGGTTCATAGAGGGGTTCAGAAAAGCCTGGAGGAGAGGCGTAGACTTTTCTGAGTGGCAGTTGCCATTTAAGTTAACAGTGTTCTATGTTAAGATTATGGTGTGAACATAGGTGAGTCAGGACAATAGGTAGTGGCAATAAAGAAACCCATGGTTGAAGCAACAAATAAAAGGTTAAGAGTTAGGTTACTTACATAATTAGATGTGAATAGACATAGGTAGAAGTGTTAAGGGAGTTAAATGTCAACCATTCAATACCACAGTAGGAGTTACAAAGTTACAAAATTAGGATGTAAGGGGGTGGGAAAAATTGGGTTGGGGGTATGTGACTGTAGGTGAATTGTTGTATAGTGAGGTTTAGTTTTGCAAAGCGAAGTCCTAGGTTTAATTTGTAATGTGTGATTGTCTTCAATAAAGCCACCTGTTTCTGAGCGAGTATGTGGTTTGTGCTGCTTCCCTTTGGCCCAAGGCAACCGCCAGGCTACCTGGAAAGCACAAGAGAGGCGGAACTGCGAGACCCAGGTGTGAGGAGTATCTTATTATGCCCATCCAGGGCCGGGCCTGGTACGCCTAGTCATTAATGAGAGGTTGTAGGCCCTAGTCTTGTATTTTTTTGGGGGGTATATATAGTGCAAACTTGACCCGGAGGTATCAGAGCGCTTTACGGGAGAACCAATTGTGTTACAGACGGACACATTCATCTTTGTTAGGCACAGGCGATTAAGTGATTTGCCCAGAATCACTGGATGATGAGTGTCCCTGCTGAAACTCGAACCTGATTCCTCAGGATCGAGTACAACCGTTTTAGCCATTACGGCACATCCACTGAAGTTCTGCTGGAAAGTACAAGGAGGACACGTGCCTGACTGATGGCGCTAGCAACGAATGGAGACCTCTTGAAATCAATTCGCTTTTTCGACCAAAAACGTGCACGCATTCCATTGCTTGTCAATGGCAACGTGTGCACGTTTGGCGATTCCCTTGCGGGAGCGAACTTTGGCGACATCGGTTTGTAATTAACTTGCAAACAGATGGTGCTCCTGCTCGCTCCCGCAAGGGAAATGCTGTGTGTGATCTTGGCCGCACTCCCCCCACTCACTCGTTACTTTAGTGCTGACAGCCCTGCATGGTGCTCCTTTCGCCGCCTCGTGCTCACACCTCATCTGCAGGGGGACGAGCTCAACTGCTGCTCCAACGTTTCGGATATGCCTTAATTTTCCGACCCACTCAAAACTAAGGCTTTGTTTACACATACCTCCTTAAAGTGGTAATTTGATGCTATCTGGGAATGTGATCATATCAATAAGAGGCCGCATCTCGCGTTTATTTTTGTTTGCCACGTGAGGTGGTAGTGAAAAATTTCTTATTTGTGCTTTAAGTGACCTTGATACAAAATCCGTCAAATGCCATGTGTTTCCAATTGAGAAAAAAAAGAAACAGAAACACATGACTAGTCAGGGTTTGTGTATGTTTTTTCGGAAATATCCATCTAGTGTGTGTGCGCGCGCGCATTCTGAAGTCATGTCTGTCTGTCTGCTACTGGTCGCAAGATTAAAAGAACCAACAATGTTTCACTTTATTTATTGTAATTAGGCAAATACCTTGTGCGGCCAGCGAGCGCTGGCTTCCTTCTCCCTAACAATGTGGCCTTTGACTGGAGTGGCATTCCATAGCCGAGGAGCGTGTACCCAAGACAAGATGGCGCACTCTTGGCAGCAAGTGCAGGCCGATCCGAGCAGCTGCCGTTATTTTGTCAGAGGAGGTGCAAACGTTAAACTTGCTGATTAAGAACAGCCAGCACGCTTTCTTCAAACGGTCTCGTTTTCAGGAAGTTTTAACTTTTAACTTCTTCACACTTTTAACTTTTACACCCGACCCATTGTGGCATGAGAGTGGCTGAAAATAGTGAATGGGTTGTAATTTGACTGGCACGCACATGGTATTCTGCTAGAGTCCACATGTCAAGTTGTGCTGCGGAGCTAGCTGTCTACTTAGTAGGTGAGCTAGTCGTAGATGGAAGATTTAGAGAGTGGGCTGACCGTGACTCAATATGCCCCTGGTAGGGTGAACACAGCATGTGTAGCAAAAAATGGGTTTATTTTGGCTGTCTCCCCCCTGAAATTGCATTTTCTCCAATGGCAGTCAATGGGGAAAATGCATTCTCCCAATTATTTTTTTATTTTTATTTCCCACTTTCCTCTTCTATAAAGTTGGCATGTTTGACACAGGGTGTATATTGAAGGTATGCAAGATAAAGTACAAAGTGAACTATAACATGGCTTACCGTATTTTTTTTTTTTTTACATTTATTGTCCCGAAATCATCTGTATTTTTACTAGAGGTGGGTGAGCCACTGAAAGCTCGAGCCTGAAGCCTAGCACTGGCTAAGCTTGAGACCCTGTTGGAACCTCGAGGTCATAAATACGCCGAGCTTTCATGTGGATTCTGACTGTCCGGCTCCGCCCGGGAAGTTGTGTTAGAGACAGAGCTGCCAACTAGGGAACTAGAGGCTAGTAGTGTTGGCTCAACATCATGTGATTCTGGGAAAATCACGTAATCTCCCCATGCCTTTAATCAATGCATTTGATGTTGTATGGTGTAACTTGTGCTCATGTGAAGCAATCTAGTACCTCCGGGTTGAGTTCGCACCATATATAAACAAGCATTGGCATCAGGGCCGGACTGGCCGTTGCCGGCACTGGGCAATCCCCCGGTGCGCCACAAGGGTGGGGGCCGGTTTTGGGCCCCTAGGGGCCGTTTTTGTTACAGGGCCGTTTTTGCAGCATAACTCGGCCGAAAATCGGCCCTGTAACAAAATCGGCCGAAAACAGGCCCCCACAAAGAGTTGGGTCGCACCCCCAACCTCCCCCTGGGGGGTCGGCCGAGCACTTTGCCAGGACCGGTTTTGGTTTCCAGTCTGGCCCTGATTGGTATAGCCAATAGGTCTCGCCTTTGGGACCTTATAAGTGTTTAGTTATTCAGCACAATATCCTTGGTGCAACAACATCCACTGTTACATGGCTAAACACTTATAAGGTCCCAAAGGCGAGACCTATTGGCTATGCCAATGCTTGTTTCACTTGCCTCAAGTGCGGCGCTACACCCCATCAACTCCCCTTCCTACCTCTCTTATTTGCCCCACCCACCCCCAGAACACCAACACCACGATTCGCACCACCAACTACTTGGTACTAGGTGATCAAACGACCACTGTGAGTGAATCGGGATAGTTGGGGAGGAACTGAGAAGTTTGTGCTCAGAGGCCAGCCACTGCTTTCATGTGTGAATACAAAATGGGCTCCCTGGTGCCTCAATTTATATGAGCTGGCCAGGGCCCTAAATTTCTTTCCACCCTGGGCGTTTGTTATTCGAGCATGAAGGGCCGGCTCTGCACACAGGCTGTCTTTTTCTCATTCCACAGTCAGGCACAGTATCTTTTATTTGCAGCAGGCCAGTTTTCCAAGAAATCCCAAAAAACGAATTACAGCAATGCGGCATCGGGGCCTTTGTGAGAAGTATTTCCAATAATGCTGTGTGCGTTTCAGTTCTTTCATTTTATAGCAGACACCAGCCCCAGACTGCCGTCTCTTCATATTATTTTACAATGCATGAAGGAAAGCACCTTACACGGGGATTGAGCAGTAATGCAGCCAAGGGAGGTCTGAGTGGCTATAAACCCAGAGCGATGTATGTGCGCTGCCTGATGGGAAAGAGACTGTGAAATATGGCATTAGACAGGCCAGCTAGGCCCTAACAAGCTCAGACCCGCACACTGCACTGGCCAGGGGCGCAACTAGGTTTTAACTTCCGGGGGGCTAACATGGCAACCGAAGGGGCGGAGTTAACATGTTAATCAATGGGGGCATGGCTAAAATGGCAGAAAATCAGGACCAGGTAATGCTCAGGCCGAGCTGAGAAAAAGAAGTGTCAAATTCTGCATTTGAACCTGGACAACAATTACTTTTATGAGAATTAAATTGGAGAACAGAGGGTAATGTGAACCAATTATATAATAGCAGACAAGGGATTTGTTTATCTTGCAATAAAGTATCACTCAAATTCATTATATTGTTACACAAGGATATTATGTCGATGGTTAAAATTACACCCTTTTTTCTAATGGAATGCCCATGAAACTGGTCCAAAAGAGCCCAGAACAACATACTACTCTCTAAAAAACCTTGAGTGTTTAAAGAAATAATTCACACAAAAAAGGGGATTCTTGTCCATCCCCCAAAGACACTGAAGGAATTTCAGATTTTGCAATGTGCCCATTTGCTGTGATGTTACAACTATAGCACTAACAAACCTTATTTTATTGGTAGTAAAGTCATTGAAGCATAGTGCATTCATGTATAGGCAGTGGAAGTAGGGGTGGGTGGGGTGCTGTGCAGCAGCACCCTCAAAATAGCCATGCTGGAATTCAGAGGGTGCATGAGAAATAATAAAGCATTTACATCTTGCTAATATCATGTTACATTTGCTGTTCTTCAAAAGACATGTCTAATGCCAGGCTATGCATACTGCAAAAAACACAGAACTTGGTAATTTAGGGCCAGATGGACGACCATTGGCATTAGCAACTCGCAAATTGCGGAAAAAGTGTGAGTCGCAATTTACGAGTCGCTAATATCAATGTACAACAGTGTCAGAGACACTGTTTGCGATTCCCAATAAGGTCGCAAATTGCATGCCTCATCAATATTCATGAGGCACTCGCAATTTGCGACCCCATTGGCAATGGCTGGCCCTCCCCGGTATGGTGGCCTGCTGGGCTCAGCTGACCTCCATGCCTGGGACTGCTTTTAAATAAAGCAGTGTTTTTTATTAAATGCAACCCGTTTTCCTTAAAGGAAAACATAATGCATTTAAAAAAGAAAAATGTAACATTTTCGTTTAATTTTTTAAGTGCATGTAGTGGTCCCTGGGACCACTGCCTGCTCCTAAAAGATATTTTCCCCTGCATTCACAAAGGGGATGGGGTTCCCTGGGACCCCTTCCCTTTTGCTAGTGCTTTACCACCCTCTTAAAGTGGGCAGTAAATTGTGAGTGTTTTGCGACCGCAATTGCGGTCGCAAGACATTCTTACATAGGTTAGCGAGTCGCAATTAGGAAGGGATTCTCTTGGAACACTCCTTCCTAATTGAAAGTCGCAAATCCTGCGACTCACTTAATAGGGTTTGTACATGGCCCTGTAGGTTTTTGCATGCGCAAACGGGTCGCAAACCTGTTTGCGAATGCAAAAACGGGTCATACATCTGGGTCGTACATCCCTGTCACAAGGTTCCAATCCTCACCTTTTCAGCTGGTGCAGCTCCTATTGTAATTGCATTTATATAGCGCCTACTAACCCTGGCGAGGCGTTGAATCGCTTTTTCAGTGAGTAGCACGCTACTCTAGAAACCCATAGAGGATCAGTAGTGAAGTAGTATAGTGAAATATGAAAGTAATTTGAGTGGTGGATATGTTAGTCTGTTATTTGGATTGAGAAGGATAGTGCAGGGATAGAAGAGGGAAAGGTATGCATTTATATTGCACTTGCCACCCCATATGAGGTTTTGAAGAGCTTTTTGGTGGGTAGCATGCTACTCTGGTACCCAAACAGGATTAGTGGGGAATTGGAATAGGGAAATATGAAATTATTTTGAGTGGGGGAGATGTTAGTATGTTATTTGTATTGAAAAGGATAGAAGAAAGCAGAGTCTAGAATTAGTTTTTTGGGGGGTGCATAGCAGTAGGAGGGGGGCTGGGATGAGTAAAGGGGAGGTGGAGGGGAAAAAGTAAAAGGGAAGGGATAAGAAAGGCTTGTTTGGGATATCTGAATAGTAAAAGAGGTATGAGATGATGCAAGCAGGGGTAGAGGAGGGAAGCGTATGGGGTTTAGGATGAATGAAAGAGTGGAGGAAGAGGATATATTGATAGAGGTATAGGGTTAGAAATAGGGCAGTGCATTGGAGAGAGTAGTAGAGTGAGGTTTGAGATGAGTCAGAGTGGAGGTAGAGAATATATTGCGAGAGAAATAGGGTGAGATCAAGGGCTGTGCTGAATTAGAAGCAAAGTTATACATTTAAAGATACATAAGTACATGGAAGGTATATATATATGCATAAGGAAGGTAATATATGTAGAATAAAGTTGCATTTAATAAACTCAGACTTTCAAGTGTTTTTGTACTTGTGTGTATGTCTTAGGTGTTAGAGAATTCCGTACCATTACAGACACAGACCATTATCCCACCTAAATTAAAGATAAAAGCTAAAGATCTGTATTTTCACACTATAATTCCTTCCAACAAGCTAAATCTGTTATCAGTTTCATATCTATAGTGCCAAGAGGCTCTTAGGGAACGTCCATGTTTAACAAATGGCCAAATAATACTGAAGAATGAAGAAAATAACAAAATGAGACCAGACACAAGCCAATTTGCATAGTGAACTAATAAGGAGATGAAACTAAGAAAAAGTAAATATCCTACGCTAGACTCATGGCCTGGGAACAGGCTTGGTGTTATAAATCAGCTTAACACATTGGGATCTGGATTCAATTAGAGGAAATTCTTGCAAAGAACTTCCGGTTACTTGCAAGAGGCATCTTAAAATGTGGATTATGATGGTGTAACAATTGAATTGCAGTACAGTGAATGTTTAAGATTGGTAGGTTTTATTGGTCTTTGTTGAAATAGAGGATGAATCAAAGAAGAATGTGAAAGTAAACAAAAAATCCACACATAAGCTTAGGAACCTGTCTGCAATACACATACTACCAATCCAAATTTAGGACTTGGTAGACATATTTGGTAATCATCTGTTGTTAAAGTCCTGCAGACTACTTTAGAATGGCCAACCTACTGCCTGGATGTATTAGAAATGGGCCTCATATGCCTCAATCGACATCACAGACAGGGACACCCCCACCTGTGGCACCACTGTCTGGGGCCACACAGCAGATAAGGAGGTCTTTTCTGCTTCACATTAGCATCTTATCTCTTGCAAGGACATGCCAGGGGCACCACTGCCTTAAGTCCACTTGCTGAAAATGAGGCCACGATCTGCTACAAAACACCATCACTGGCCCACTCAGCAGACAAAGGGGAAGGTATCCATGGCATTACTGCCCCAAGCCCACTCAGCTAAACTAGGGCTTGGCACGTGCCCCTGAACACCATCTGCATCACACTAGTGGTGTAAGGTCAGAACACACCAGGTGTTGCATACTTCACAGCCATCATTCTCAACGCAGTATCTCTGCTCTCACTTCACCATGTTACCCCACAGCAGTATATCCATGTTCACATACATTCACAGCCCCTCTCCATCCCAACAACCAATTCCAACCAATGAAGGGGCCATAGGACGCAATGAGCAGCACTCATTCGCGCACCCCGATTAACTGTGTTCAGTCAGGAAACTGGTCATGCGTGTAAACCTGAGATTTGCTATGCACAGCGGGTCACACAAAGAATGACCCTACAGTACCCACAGGCCGTGCATGTGGGGCTCTTGACACAGCCTTCTAACCTCTTACGAAGTACCATTGCAATGTGTCTCTATTCTTTGTGCAGATCTGCAGGTTGAGCGCATTCCGCAACGATCTCATGTGTAGCCTCCGCATCACAAGCTTGATTCCCAGTGCAGCCTCTCATACTTTTGTCCTCCCAACAACAAAATGAAGAGCACTGAATCTAACAACACTTCAAATACAGACTGGAAAAATGTACCGACAGCTCCTGAGAAAAATTCAGTTGAGGTGTTCCACAAAAAGCTGTGTCCAAAATGCCCAGGACAGACAGGGCTTCATTTGAGAGGTCGGTCATGAAACCCAAGCTCACACAACATGGCTAACCGCAGGGAGTGGGAAGATGTGCCCAACAGGGGTAAAGGGATGGCCAGTGCAGGTGATGCTTTTTCTTTGTAAAGGAAATCCTGCTGGTGTAACATCCCCCTGCTGTGCACATCTTCCCTCTCCCACCCCATGCTGCACAGCACATCAAGACTGCTTAAGTAAAATCCCTGCCTTCAGGCTAGGATATCACCAAAGTGGCAGCCCGTCTCAAAGAAAACAAGAGGTGGGGAGTAGGGAGGGTTGCTGATTCCTTTCAGAGGCTGGCTGGTTCAGGCGGGTTCTGGGTCTCCCATAAGGGGTCATTAAAATAAAATTCTCGGATGCTAAAAACATCCGATAATAAAAGTGGAGCCTTAATACAAATGAAACTGGGGAGGAACGTTTTTCATACTTTTATTATTTTAGTGCATTGTAAATCAGGAAAGTGTGTTGTGCTGTCATCTGAACCTTGGCAGCCCGGGCTGAAGATGACAATGGGGAGGTGTGGGGGGGGAGCTAGAGCCCTTTTTACCCAATGGGTGTTGCACGCCTGGTGTTATATATCATAGGGTACCCCAATATAGGCCTGAGTATTCTCCTAACCTTTCACCTACATTTATCGTACCATTAAACTACAGACCAGGTTTTGGTATAGACTTTTTACCTAGTTAAGCGCTGCATAAAATGTTGTGTGGTTTTCCCTGAAAACTAACCTCATTAATTATGCCAGGAGATTCTCAGAATCACAACAGGATTATCATCTTCTGCATAATAACTATGTATAAGGGTCATCCCTTCCGTCATCCTCAGCCGACATTACACAGTAAGGTAGAATCCCCAAGGCAAGCAGAGGAGAAAACACCTCCATTTTGGCATACTGACGTGAGATCCTGAGGTTGCTGCACGCAGACACTATCGCTCGCAGTGGTCTGAAATCCCTTGAGGAGTGTCCATCTTGAGACCAAGATGGGGTCCCACAGTCTCTCACTTCAGGTAATGGGGTTCGCATCAGCCTAGGGGGATTCTTGGCTCTACACCAACATACATGCTAGGTACACTGAGGTACATTTAGTTAGGGTTGGATCATAGGAGTACGCTTTATTACTGTCATGTATTTTTATACCTGCCTGTGTTCATTGTTTTAGCACTATGGTAGAAATCTACCATTCATTTACTCTAATGGTGCTTATAATCATTTACATCCATTTCTGTCTTATGGTTGTTTCAGCTCACCTATTTTACACTAGAATGACGCTGGTACAATAATTGTTTATTGAAAGTGGTCCCCACAGTTTGTTCTGTGTATCTCTCTGAGACAAAGTGAGCACGAGTGACTGAGCGAAAAGTACTGTACTGTTTCCATGATACTTGATGGGACAGAGTTGTCATGTTTGAAAGTTGCCTAGAACTATTCTCTCCTTGGTAAGAGGAGTTTACCGTGGCACTGTGAGATAGCTAGGTATACAAGCGAACACACCCGGTGGGGGTGTCTGGAATCAGTCTGGACACCAATCCCACAGTTTATGTTGTCTAAACGTGACATTCCTATATAGGTTTATAGGGACTACATGACATGGTGCCACCAACATTGGTTTGGTACTTATTTAATGGTCAAATCTGAGTAGTCAGTCGTACTTTCTCACATTTACCCAGAGACATCTGGAGTGGGAAGGGAAAATCCACCACAGTTGAGTTGGCATATCCTAGGTATTGACTGTAGGTTTATTCAAGCTTGAAGGACAAATAGTTCCTATTCTGCATAAACCCTTATCTCAGTTTCCTCGAAACCTTTTTCAACAATGGCTGATGAAGATCTCGTGCCAGTAGAAGAAAGAGAACAAGAAGGTGAAATAAATATTTCAGAAAATGTCAAAACTGCCTTTACTTTAAAACTAGCAGAGTATGGGGTCACAGCTCGGGGTGGGACAGTAACATTCATGATTGAGGCATACAAATCATATAGAACTGAAGTATTCTATTCATGGGTTAACTTCCCACACTCAGATGCATAGACAAATACATTTAATTCTTACACTGTAGATGAAACACCAGAGGAATACTGTCTATATGAGGACATTGAAATTCCGCTCACCTAACAGGAGCTCATAAACTGGTTTAAAGGCGCCCTCCCACACACAAAAAATAAAGTTAGACTTGGTCCTCTCGGAAGAGAAAGAGTGACTTGGCCGGTCCTAGCGGCTAACACATCACACCCAAATATTGACCCAATGCCAGTAGCAGACTTCTGTCAGCTACACAAAGAAATTATAAAACTTTACAGAAATGAGACACAGTTCTGTATGAGAACACTCACACTTCTGCAAACAAGGGCTACACCAGTAGGAAAAATTCAGGGATCTACAGCTAAAATAACTCTACAAACACTACACACAGTTATGGGTAAAACGCCCACTAGACGTGAGCAAATGTCACTCTGGATAGCCCAGAAAATACCACAGTTAGAGGCAGTATTTCCACACACAAGCCCTCAAGAAAAACACAGAATGCTAACAATCTGCTTGCCAATGGGGGTAGCTCTCCAGATAGAGGGTCATACCTCCTGGGGTACAGTTTTTGCTGCCATATATACCAGTACACATGGTATCCCTTAAATAGCAGTAATGCCAGATGTATTAAGACAAATACAAAATGAGTATGGAGCAGAACCTGCTCTGAACTTAGGGATGAAACTGTTGGAGAATTTTGCACAGGTATCAAATATAATATTAGCAAACATAAAAGGGGAGGCAGCAGCAGTGGCAATATGCCAACGCCTGAGGGATGTTACTCCTTTATAACAGGAACGTGAATTACCTAAAATTATCAACAATACCTATGCTGAATTAGGAAGAGATAGTTTGGGAGCTAGAGCAACAAACCGTCCACTCGTGAGTGGTCCTGAAAAGGATAACAGCAAGCAAGCACCTGATTCTTCCAAAAAGAAATGGGATCGTAAAAACAAAAGAATAGAGAAAATAGCTCACAATCAAGGAGTGGGTCTCCCGCACAGGAGCCCTCCGAAAGAAGGTACAACCTTAGGAATCGTGATAGCATTAAAAAACCTGACAGGTATCAGGATACTGATACACGTTCCTCTTGTTCCTTTCAGGGTTCATCAAAAAACTCAGGGAGGGCAGAACGGTCAGAACACAGACAAGAAGAACGGACAAAGTCCAGCAGACACACAGCGTAGTTCCGACTATAATATCAAATATGAGATAAAACAAAATCAAAACCACAATTTAAAATGAAGAAGGTAGCATGTCCTAAAGTTAGACATTCTCAGAATTCTGGGGACTCGACTTCTGAACCTGATGAAATTTCTGGTGACAGTGGGGTTGAAAGAACATATCACAATGGAAACACCTAATACAAGGATAAGTATCCCAGATAGGTTAAATGAGATAACACTCCAACTGGAGGGGGACAGACCCAAAAAAATTAAGGGTGTCTTTTGGGAGAACCAGACTTCCTGCTATGACATCCTTTTGGCTGAAAAAGACTGGCCACCTGAGATTGTTATGGAGTGCCCAAAGGGAGAATCAGTCATTTTACCTGCTTTTTCCGACCTTGTTCCAATATACTTAAAACATACATATGCGCAGGAGTGGGTGGTAGCACTTGCTCCAGCATTATATTGCAACCATTTAGGGTAGGATGCTGAGTCAGTTCACCATCTAATCCCAGTAAAAACTACTCCAACTCCACAGAGACATTACCCCATTTAACAAGAAGCGAAGAAACAGGTCATGGAGATCTTAGATCAACTTGAATACCAAGGTGTAATAGAAACTTGCACCCCTTCAATGAACAATCCTTTGTTTCCTGCAATGAAACCCGATAATTCATACCGTCTAGTCTTAGACTATAGACATCTGAACACATGCACAAAGACATTGGCAGTACAGAATGCACACAGTGCCGCATTGATGAGTTACATTGTGTGGAAAAAGTACAAAACAACAGTAGATATTTCAAATGGATTTTTCTGCCAAAATATAGCCCCTGAAAGCAGATATTTGACACCCTTCTCAGTGCCCGGTTCCTAGCGTCAATGCCGTAGACTGTCCCAAAGGTATAAGAATAGTCCAGGGTTGTTCTCAGCTAGGGTAACTGAGTAACGTCAAAATTTGGATGAGGAGGCATTGTCCTATATAGATGATATTTATATGACGAATGATGATTTAAAGGATCGTTTGACCAGGGTGAGCAACCTAATTTTGGGGTTCATCTCTGAGGGTTACAAATTCAACTTAAAAAAATCAAAAATAGCCCACCTAAATGTAGTATTTTTAGGATAGGAGTTGTCAAGTAAAGGGAAAAGCCTTGCAGCTAACTTTTTAGAAAAATGTGCGCTGCTCTAACCTTCAAAAACTCTAAAAAAACTTACAATCCATACTGGGATTTCTAAATTTTAGTAGAACATACATTTTTGATTACGCAGAAAAAGTAAAAACTTTCTATGAGTTAATCAGACCTGATTTTTCAATTAGACATTGGACACAGGAACACACAGATATACTTCATTCATTACAAGCTGACATGATAGCTTCAAAACACCTACACACAAGTGTTAATACCACAAATTTGGTGATCCGTGTAATAGCGGGTCAGTCAGGGTATACTTACCAAACCTTCAATGAACACGAAACAGAACCCATAGCATACAAATCACACTTGTACACAAACGCTGAAATGCGTTTTGCTTCAACAGAGAAAATTCTGACATCAGTACAGACTGTTGTAGTGAGAGAAAGAGCACTGGCTCATGGGAAACGAATATTTGTCGTAACTCTAGTACCAGCTTTTGAGGCTGTTACAAAAGCTAGCGTTCCGAACGCTAAAGTTTTACATCCAAGATGGATACAATGGGCTAATTGTTTCACTGCAAAACAAGTAGACTACAAATTTGATTCTATTTTGAAAACACAAGCATTTCTGCAATAGGAACAAGAATATCCTCTCCCAAATGAAATAAAGCCTCTAGATCAGTATGAATACATTATTTACACGGACGGTTCTGCCCAGCCAGCCATAGGTTGTAAACAACAATGTAGCGCAGCTTGTGCAAATATAAAAGGATGTATGTAGGACGTCAAGTTCCATCCTAGCTGTACGAACACGCAGTTTCTAGGAGATTGCACGGCGCAGCTGGCAGAATTAAAAACCCTATTACTGGCACTAATTCAAACAGATCTGGAATTCCCTACACTTACAGTGTGCGATTTGTTTTACTGTGTCCAGTCGTACAATGAATATCTTCACTATAGGGTCTAACTCAACAAATTGCTCAATAAATCATAAAGGGCCCGATTCACAGAATAAACTTAAGACTAAATCCTAAACGTACTATTTGGTATTCACAGAATGCATTTACTACTTTCGGGATTCACAGAGTGAACTTACTACTTTCGGGATTCACAGAATGAACTTACTACTTTCGGTATTCACAGAATAGATTTAAGACTACTAACTTTACGTCCGCACTCGGGCCGGAAATTCCGGCCCGGAGGCGGAGTTTCCAGCCCGGAGGCGGAGCTTATGGCGTGGAGGCGGAGCTTACGGCCCGGAGGCAGAGCTTGCGGCTTGGAGGCGGAGCTTCCGGCTCGGAGGTGGGGATTTAGCCATAGCTGAAATCTCCACCTCTTGGCCGCAAGCTCCGCCTCCAGGCCGCAAGCTCCGCCTCCAAGCCATAAGCTCCGCCTCCGGGCCGGAATTTCCGGCCCTAGTGCGGACGTAAAGTTAGTAATCTTAAATCTATTCTGTGAATACCGAAGGTAGGAAGTTCATTCTGTGAATCCTGAAAGTAGTAAGTTCACTCTGTGAATCCCAAAAGTAGTAAGTGCATTCTGTGAATACCAAATAGTAGTAAGTTTAGGATTTAGTCTTAAGTTTATTCTGTGAATCGGGCCCAAAATGCTTTGAGAACAAGTGACAGAGTTGAAAAACTGAGTCATCAACGTGATGGCGTTCACGTTGAAAGGAATTCATTGGCTGATGAAGCAGTAAAAGGGGCAGTAAGAACTGCTGCCATTGCTGCAATCATTTGTTATAGCACAAAAATAGACGGAAGCACAATGGTAGCTGTTATTGCAACATGCAAAAACAGCACAGGCATACTGAAAGGTTTTCCACTAAAGTACTCCTACAAGTTAGATGCAAAAAATATTCCGTATGCTCAAATTTCAGGAGTGGGGAATAAAGTAATACCAAACATGGATCACAGTTAGGTTTCCAGCTGCAGGGTCTGGGTTCTGCACACACAATGATTACCGCAACAATTTGTCTATTAAAACAATGATATTGGTGGATAAACAAAACAAGCAAAAGCATTTGTTCGTAACCTGTTCCACGCTGCGTGAATTTTCACGCTGTGCAGCCGTTTTATTGAGTGGGAGGAGTTTGGATGACAACCGGCCATCCTCTGCACACACCCACAGTGATGTCGGACGACCGGAGGCAGTCCGAAGCACACAAGGGGTTAAGTATGCCATCTGTCAGCAGATGAAGGGTTCCACCGTAGCACGTCCGGCACAAACACCATTACTAATATCAGACAGACCTCTTGCTAGTGTCTATTTTGACAACTGCGTCCCCTTACAATCTGATGGGAATTTATAAGTATATCTTTGTGGAAGTGGATTCATGTTCTAGATTCCTGTGGGTTTGGCTTCAGCGCTCGGCTGACGCTCAAACTCTGGTAAAAGATTTGCGAGTCTTCATAGGGACATAAGCAGTTGGTTCATTATATTGTGACCGTGGCCCGAGTTTAGCCCTAGGGCTTACCAGGAAGCAATGGGAAGTTTGAGTGTTGCATTGCAGTTCTCCTCTCCATACCATCCCGAGGGAATTCTGGTTGTGGAGAGGAAAAACCACACCTTAAAGCAATCTTTAAAAGCAAGGGTATTAGGTTGGGATTGTAGTTCCGTATATCACCTAAATGAGTTCCAGGGGGCACTAAATAATATGCCTAGAAGTTTGCTAGGAGGTGTCACTCCTTATGAAGTCTTGTTTGGAACTAGATGTGGGTATCTGATCTCGATTATGAAAGCACAGTGGCGGATGAAATACCTTTTGATATTGATAAATGTTTGCATGTTTTACAGGATCTTACAGGCACATGCATCAAAGCTATTTGCGATCACAAACGGTGCAAATCGCAAAAATCCGCCGTTTGCGATCCCAAAATGAGCTTTTGCGATTCATGAAACAACTTGCTACTCGCACTTAAAAAAATTGCAATTACTTGTGAGTTTTCAAATTGCGATTGTATTTAAGGAATCACAATTCCTTAAATGCAATGCAAGACCCACTCGAGAATAGCGATTTCGCTAATAATGGGCACAAATTACTATGAAGTTGAACTTCATGGTAATTTGCAAAAACTTTGAAAACTGCACTTTTGTGCATTTTTCAAAGTTTCATGTTGCACACACACATGCCCTTAGGGCATGTGTGTGTGCAACATATGTGCACAGATCAATTTTAGGGGTGCAACAGGGTTTCCTTTTGACACCCTTGCACCCTGAATTTGCATGCGCAATTTGTGAGGACCTATTGGTACTCGCAAATTGCGCATGCAATTTCCCATTCACTGCTATGGGCCTGTATGCCCATAGGAATAAATGGGAAGCCATTGCTTATTTGCGGCTCGCAATTTGCGGGTCGCAAATAAGGAATGTGTAGGAATCGCTATTTTTATAGTGGTTCCTACATGCATAGGCTTTTGTGAGTTCTTAATTGCGATTCCTTAATTATCGCAATTAAGGACTCATTGCGATGGGCCTGTATGCCCATAGGAATGAATGGGAAGCCATTCCTTATTTGCGGCTCGCAATGTGCGGGTCGCAAATAAGGAATGTGTAGGAATCGCTATTTTTATAGTGGTTCCTACATGCATAGGCTTTTGTGAGTTCTTAATTGCGATTCCTTAATTATCGCAATTAAGGACTCGCAAAATCCTACCTTGATGCATGTGCCTGTTAATGTATTCCGGGCACTACAAAGCAACGTGCAAGTAAAATGCGCCGCCACTGGGGAAGTTAAATCAGTAATGGCAAGACCTGCCCGGACCTCAAAAGTCAGGGATCTAGTCAGAGAATAGATTGTGAACAAGAAATTATTTGTGCCATCATACAGAAATTCTGTACTCGTCCAGGCTGTCAAAGGAAAAAGAACAGTACTTATTTCACCTCTTGCCGGCTAAAAAGAGAAGTAAGTAAGTAAGTAAGTAATTCTTTATTGCTCAGTTAATTAAAACCATTGCAGTCAGCTACGTATAATACATATAATTAAACTTAAAATACAGATTTATGTGAATAAATTTGTTAAAATTTCGTTAAAAAAACCTAGAGCGAAATTTCATAAGGCTGTAAAATCCGTTTTGAAAAAAGGTTAGGCATCTTTTAGCGCTTTCCAAGAATTAAGATAAAAGTAGGTCATTATGTGGTCCAAAGTGTCTATGTTAGGATATTTACTACTGCAGCTACTTAGGGGCGGTTTAAGCAATACCGTCAAGTGGATAGAGCAGACAAAAAGCTGGGCCTTCGAGGGTGTCTTATGGCTGATTGCGGGCAAGTCTGCAATTTTGTAGCATTATAAGCAGTCCACTGTGACGGAGGTGTACCGCCATACTTACAAGAGGAGGAGTTTGATGTTTTTTCCTAAATTAAAATGGGCACTGCCTGAGTGACTGGCCGTGCAGCTTGTGCTATTTGGTGACAAATGCCTTTCCTAGTGAGGTTTTAACGTTGAGGTGATTGTTCCTTGTCATTGCCGAGTGGGGCAATGGGACTTAAATACCGGTTGGGTTTGCTTCATCCAATCTTTCCCTTCTGGCGTTCTGCTTTTTTTCCGCTTTTTCCAGGAATTTAACAAGATGACTTGCTAGTTGGATGTTTTTCCCATCAAAGCATGCTTTGACCGCCTGCTGACATGTTCTTATTCCCAGTTTCTTTAGTGTTGGTTTTAGATGATATCTGCGCTCCATTGCCAGTCCTTTGCAAATGCATATTAGGTGTAGGATATCCTCTTTTGGGTCCCCTCATAACCGGCAATTTGTTGTCGTTTGGGGCCGTTTCCACAGGGGAAGGTGGTATAGTGATGGAAGAATCCCCAAACTTAGTCATATAAGCTTCTCCTTTGGGATCCGTGTGAAGCCGACTCCTAGGTAGTTTTGACAGGCGCTGTTAGTATAATTTTGGATGACGGTCAAGCTGTGAGCCCTGTTGGATAATGTTGCTTTGTCTTCCGCTTGCACGATTATCCTTACTGATTTGTTTACTACTTGCTTGAAGGTATTGTGAGATCCAATGCTCTTCCTGGCTTCTTGTAGATCCAAGGAGTCTATTGAGTGCTTAAGATAGTTTGCCGCTGCACTCTTGTTTTTTCTTTCTAACTCCTTCCAGAGATGGTAATTCAAGCTTGAGACTTTGGCTCCCTACATTTTATACCAACTTTTGGCTTAGGCGCCCATTCTTTCTATTCTTTGATTCCTCGGGCCGAATTCAAACCTTATTTGTGCCTGTGTGGTATACTTAAGAATAAGAGCAACTGGGGGTTGGGCCCACTGGGAAAGAGGGTAGGTCGGGCCACTGTAAAATGCAACAAAATGGGGGTTTTACCTATGCCTCTATTAAGAATGTCACAATGAATGCTAGCTTTGGGTAAACCAAAATTTATTAGTTTATCCTGACATTTAAGTCTTTTAAGTTCATTCAATTTTGAATTTTTCAATTATTTTAGTATAGGCAGAACAAAGAACATCGTCAACTTCATGTGCTGCCATATAATACCGCATTACAAAGTTATTCAAAAACAAATCATGAAAATTTTACAATGATGAAAACATTACTACACAAATGACAATACAATATTAAACAATTACAATATCAAAGTGCTCTTAATTACAGTGAAACATGGAACTGTTACTCAATAATACAGTCTCAATCCTGAATATCAAACCATCTCTTGAACAGAAAAAATGTAAAGAGTATTTCAACCCAATACAAAGTGCATCTACTTCTATGCAAATCAAAAGAGCTCTACATTAATCACTGGCATTAAATGTCAAAGAGTGAAAAGATGCCGACGCGTTTCGAGTCCCGTAGATAAATCAAGAGACTCTCATCAGGGCTGTCAGAGTCTGGTCCATGGAAACTATTTATGAAACACAAAAAAACAAAATAAACTTTATCTCTCTAGTCCTCCATCCATTATTTATTTACAACACAATTTCTCCAATGAACAAAGTGCAGCGTACCTGGTAATTTCAAGTTCCAGGGCTGCACTTAAAGTGAACTGTGGTCTAAGCCGTGGGTACTCACTGCAACAAAGTGATATTATTTAGTGAAAGTCTCTGCTAATGAGGAAAACTAAAACAGAAGCCAAAAGTGGCGGTGTTTTACCTTTCGCGTTTTCACACGGGCGGCGCGTCTACTTTCCAGCCACCGATAAAAAATCTTCAAGCGGATCACATGTTCTGCAACAGTGTAAGCATCCGTTGTAAAGCTTGCACATAGTGTGTTTAAATTGTGCAGTGTGAAAAATTAAGAGACTGACTTACTTAACACGCACCCTAGGTGGAGTTCACTTCCGCTATTGATTTTCGAGTAAATTCGATTTCTGTGGAAATATACAAGCAGTACAAACGCGTGTTAGCCTGACCGCGTTGTAGCGCAAAGCGCACCAATTATCTAATTCCTTCTGCCCTGAACGGAAGCCTACCTTCGTCTTTGCTTCTTGAAAACGTCTCCCCTTGTTCACCTCTGCTATTGATTTTCGAGTAAATTTGATTTCTGTGAAAATATACAAGCAGTACAAACGCGTTAGCCTGACCGCGTTGTAGCGCAAAGCGCACCAATTATCTAATTCCTTCTGCCCTGAACGGAAGCCTACCTTCATCTTTGCTTCGTGAAAACGTCTCCCCTTGGCACACAAACGCAGGAACAATCTCCTTGCAGGATGCGCGTTCGTTTCTCCAATGTTAAAAAAAGGTCATGTGATTGTCATGTGACCTGTGGGGGCGTGTGGGCCTGAAAGGTGACTTCTGGGAATAGTAGTGCTGCCTGAATAGAATATTCTGCGTGCTTCTCACGCTCTGTTGATTTCACTGAGGCAGTTAAGCCCATTGTTAACACTGTCGAATTTCATAATTAGATAGGCTTCCTTTTGAAGTAGAGCCATTTCCACATTAATGTAATGTTTTGGATCAATCCAAAACAAAATCGTCCACCTGAAATCATTCTCACTGTGGTTGCTGCTCACAAAATGTTCCACCATGGGCGCAGTTAGTACTTTTTTCTTTATTCGCGAGCGGTGTTGCGTGATCCTTACATTGGCCGCCTGGGTAGTCTTCCCTATATACACCCTGTTACAGATGCACACCACAGCGTAGACCACGTTCTTAGTTCTACAATTTGTAAATGCATCGTGTCTCCATGTCACACCATTATGAGAAAAAACATTTCCCTCCAATGTCGCTGCACAGGACACGCAATTGCCACATTTGCGGTGCCCACAAATTGGTTTTAAATTCCACTGAGCTATAAGGTCACTTTTTTGCTTTGGGATAAAGCTATCAGCTTTAACCAAATGTTGCCCTATGCTTTTGTTTTTACACATGGCGAAAATAGGTTTTTGGAGTGGAGGATCCAACGTTTCCAATAAGTGCCAGTTATTTAGAATGATGCGCTGTGTGGTATACTTAGGCAGGTTGAATATCATTCGGATTGCCATGGCTGTTATATTGTCCAAAGTCTTTGCGTCCCTCCCTCGGAGGCATTTGCTTCCGTAAGTAATGGCCGATGTTAGTTTTGCTTGGATTACTTGTAATAGTGGAGTAAAGCTGCGACCTGCAGCTTTCGTTTTGACCTTCCTCTCCTTTGAATTGCTTCTTTCTGTGGTTCAAATGACCCTTTTTTGTCAGCAATTACGCCCAGATATTTATATTCCTCCACTGTTTCCAGTGTTAGACCTCCCATTTGCCAGGAAAATTCGGGGGAGGACGTCTTCGCGTTTATTCTCATGGCTTTTGTTTTTGAGAGGTTGATGCTGAGACAGTTAATAGCCGAGTAATTGTATGTTGTGTCGATAAGGTGTTGTAGTCCTATCGGCGTGCGGCTAATTAGCACAATGTCGTCTGCATACATCAAGTTCGAGAGGATGAGTCCTCCTAGATTCGCGTTACTTTCGTCTAGCTTTTGCGAGAGATCTGACATAAAGATGTTAAAAAGGGTTGGAGCTAGCACGCACCCTTGTTTGAGGCCCTTGGTCGTCTGAATTTTCCTTGACAGGCAGTCGCCTGATCCCAATTTAATTTGAATCCTCGTGTCAGTGTGTAATAACATCAGTTGTGCTAGTAGGGATGGTGGAATCTTTCTGTTGGACAACTTCTCCCATAATAGCTTTCTGTTGATGTTATCGAAAGCCGAAGTGAAATCGATAAAACATACATAGAGAGGTAGGTTGGCAAGTTTGACAGCGTCTATTAGACGTGTTAAGGCCAGAATGTTAGTCGTTGTTCTCATTTGTTCCTGAAAACCTGTCTGGGTGATGGGGATCACGGCATTTTCATCCGCCCATTCCATGAGCTCCTCTAGTAATAGGCTGGCATATTATTTGGCCTCATTGTCGATTAAGGCAACAAGTCTGTAGTTTTTTGGTTCATTTATGTTGCCTTTCTTATGAATTGGAGCTATTATTGAGCCTTTCCATGAATCTGGAATTATTTTGGTTTCTATAATCTGTTTGTAGAGTGGGCATAACGCCGCTGCCCAGTACTCCGGGTTTCGTTTGTACAGAATGGGGGGGATTCCGTTGGGGCCCGGCGCCCCCTCTGTCTTTCTTTTCGCTATCCTCCTTATGATTTGTTTTCCTGTGAAGACCAGTGTAGTTGTCTCTGCTAATAGGGAACGATCTAGGATTTTTCTGTCGGGTTCGGGTGGCCTCATTATTGTATTCTTTGGAGCTGTATTAAAGTGAGGCAACAGGTAATCGGACCAAGCTACTTCAGTAAGATGAGAGTTGATGCTAGGTCTTTTTGGGTTCTGCAGGTTGATCACCTTTATCCAGAATCTTCCACTAGTGTTATTTTCTTTAGCATCATGGAGCAACTTTGCCCATAACTCTTCCTCTGCTTCCCTTTTTAGGTTCCAAATTAGTTTCTTTTTGGTGGATTTAAGTTTTTGCAGACCCTTTTGAATGGCGTGGTCCGGTCCTTCTCACTGTAATTGCCTTAGAAGTTTGTTAATATTTCTCTTTAGGTACTTTAAATTGGTGTTTTGTTTTATTAACTTATCGTGACCTTCCGTGATAGGAGGACACTTTATGGGGTTTTGTGGGTTTTGTGCTTCCGTTGTTGTGTGGAACCTTGATTTCCTTGTGTGAGCAGTCCCATGGCTGCTGGTAAATCGCTCCCATCGGGCTAGGTTGTCTGTCTGAGTCGCGGTGCTTTTTTCCCCACAGTTTTTTTGCTTCCTTCTCAAAACCTTCCAGGTTGTGCGTATTACATTTTATTTTTTTGTGTGTGACAGAAAATAAAGCTCCCAGGTTTACTGCTGGCAGAATTACCACTACCCCATAGATGTTAAGGGTGATCTCTTGCGGTAAGTGGTCGCTTGCTGACATTGTTCCTATTTGGAAATCCAGGACTTTGCCAAAAAGTTGTAGAGATGCAAATGTAAAGTCTATGGTTGTGCTTGAGTTCAGATTATGAAAAGTGGCTGCCGGGGGCCAGTTGTATGTGAAGCGGCCATTTAGAGCTGCCAGGTTCAGATGTTCTAGGTCCTTTAAGCTATCCCTTGCCAGCCTGTTTTGTTTGCCCCATTTGCTTGTCTCCTGTTGTGGTATGCCCCATGCCAAGAACTACTCTTCTAGCAGTGAGTCCATTGCCTGGGGCCCTCCGAGATACATGTTGAAGTCCCCAGTTACTATGAGGTTAGATGTTGACTCCTCTGACAGTATTTTTGTCACTTCTGCGATCAGTAGTTTCATCCCCGTTTTTTCTCTCGAGGATGTAAGTATACATTTAGCAGCATTAGATTTCGATTTTGGTCTTTTTCCCCTAAGTCCAGCTCTATTATTTTTATGCTGTTGTTGCCTAGCTGATTGGTGTCTTTGTTCTTTATTTCATTGATGCTCTTGATTGACGTGTATATTGTTTGACCTCCTTTTAAGTGGCCATAATTAGCATTTCTTGTGTCTGGTAGATGATATGCTTTAAAGCCCTGTATTTGATGCGGTTGTTCTGACCAGGTCTCTTTAAGGGCAATTATGTCACATTTTTGGAAGTAGAGTTGAAGCTGAGTATCGGCAGCTTTATTCCCTAAACCATTTATGTTCCAAGAACATTTTCTTAGTTGTTCTTTTTTTGCAATATTTCGTTGCGTGTTTTGTCATGTCTTCAAGGGCCTTGCATTAATGGTCCTTGCTATCCAATTCCAGTCATTTTGTCCAAGAGATCCTTGAGCTTGGCTTGGGCTCGATGAGTTGGTGTCCATCTGTGATATTGATGAACTTCAGGCCCCTTCAGGACACTTTCAGTTTTACCAGTTTTTTGTTTATTTTGGAAGCAACAATCGTCTCTCTCTTTGTGTGCCTGACATAGTGGTTCTGGATACCCAATTTTTCCTTGTCTTTTTAGGCGTATCCCCCATGCTTAAAAGCTCGGTTCCATCTCCATGATTCTTTCGGCTGTTTCTGGCGTAGTCCATGTGGTTTTAGTGACCTCGTGATCTGACAGGTAGTTGTAATGTGCAAACTACACAGATTCTAGGTCGTTTCTGGTAATTTCCTTCAGGTTACTGATTGTGGATAATAGGCGTAAGATGTTGCCTCGGTTGAGGGTGTCCCCTCTGCCTCTTGACTTGTACTCTGGGATGAGTAAGATTATACTACTTTCGGCTCCCTCCGGCCTATGGTCCCGTTGTTTAGGTCCTTCTGTGGCTGGTTTGACCTGTATTCAGTCAGATTTCTATCCTGGTAATGGCTCTTCTACCCGCACGTCTCGAACTTCCGTGTCTTCTAATGACAGGTGTCCCTGTGTCACCTGGGTTCCATTAGTTCCTGCTTGCGACGTTCCCAGCCTTTGGGTTTTTGAGGAATCTATACTGTTTGCCGTCTTTGTTCCGTTATTGTACTTAATTTTTCGGTGAATAGTTTCTGTTTGGTGCAAACTATTTGTGCCTTTGCCTGTGTGAATGGAGTACTGATTTTGAGCGGGTTGTTTGGTTTCCTTGGCCGGTGATGTTATTGTGGTCGCAGTTGGCTTATCTATTTTTGCTTCGTCTTCTTGTTCTGTAGTCGAGTTTACCGTTTTAAAAAAATGCTTTTATGTTGCTGGTCTTGTTTCTCCCTTTCCTTTTTTGTTTTCGCCCTCTTTTATTTTGTTCCCTGAGTTTTCCTGGGCTTCCTTTCCCCATACTTTGGCCATGCGGACTTTGGTGAAGGATGGTTTCTGGGCCTTTCCCATGTTGCCCCTGCATATAGCAGGGCTGTGTGTTCACTTGCTCAGAGCAATCCCTTCTTTGTGTTTCTGATGGCGTCTTTGAGGCTTTTCCTGCAACTGCGGCATAGGTTTCGTTTTTATTATTCTCCAAGCTATTTGGGCTGATTGGCTCACCCCCGCTGCTGTAGTTACTGGGATCAATGCGCTATTCACCAGGTTTAAGCTCTCAGGCTGTTCTCCTTGCTCTCTGGAATATAGCTTTGTTGGAACGATCGCAGTACCTAAGTTATCATCTTCTTTTGCGTTATCAGTTGTCTTTTTTAAGTCCTGTTGTGAATCTATCTAGGACCTAATCAAGATATCCCCGATTCATGCCCTTATGGGGTTATAACAAAACATATCCTTATAAAGGCATAGGAATCATGTCCATATCTAGTCATAGCCCATGCAGTCCAAATACGGCAAGGCTACTCCCATAGACTCCTAGAAAGTACAACGCGTTCTTTAAACAAACCAAGCCTCCAGCAGCCCGGGAAATCCCCCTGCTTTTGTTTTGATTTGCACAAGAACTCCTGGAGTCCAGAAAGAACTGTTAGTTCTTAGTGAAGTCTTATGTCCAACCTTACGTCAAACTCGGCACCTTTCAGGTATAAATATACCAACAGTTGCCTTAAGCAAACACACGGTGGTTTGGAGCAGAGCGGCTATCTACTTGCCCGACGCACGGTTGATGCGAGTGCCGAAGGAAGCTGACCCTCCCATTTGACGCACCGAGAAATCCAGCTCCGGTGTTTCCAGTCACCCTTGCGGGTTGCTGGGAGATCGAGAACTGAGAGAGAGATACAAGACCTCCTACATTCTATTACCAAGGTACGGAGCTGACTAAACCCTTAGGAGAATTCATTTTTTTTTTTTTCCTCATTTACCTCCATGGTTTCAAGCCGCTGTACCTCCCAACAAGGGAGCAGGGCATAAAGGAATACAGTCGCGCTGCCTCAGTCAAGACTGGGTGGGTTGGAAGTAACGAGGAATAACATAGTTCCCACAGCAACGACAGACTCCATGCCCTTCAAGAACCTCTCTCTTACCTATCTGGCAACTATCAACCACTGAGCCAGTTACCACCATTGCTGATACCATCCAAAGAATCCAAAAGAAGAAACAAGGTGGCGCAGCAGGGGGATTATTACCATGGGCGCGTAATCATCGGACCTTGGGAAAGGAAAAAAAAAAAAAAAACAGCTCCGTTGGTGGAATCAGGCGAGGAGATGCCAAAAGGCTCTCTTATCTTGTCTACCAGCCCTAGCTAGGTCTAATTTAGAGATTTGAAAAATTGATGTACGCCAGTCATGGAAAGATGGAGCAGAGGCATCCTTCCATCGTTTACAAATCTCTTGACGGGCAGCCAGGATGGCATAGAACAGAAGATTTCTAGCAGGACTTCGAGTCTGGTCCACGACTCCAAAGATTACGAGGGGAAAGGTCGATCGTTACTGTATAACCCAGGGAGGATGTAAGCCTGCTGCTTATTGAGTCCCAAAATGATGACAGATGAGGGCAGTCAAAAAACCTATGCGCATCAGAGGCCTCTTTTAATCCGCACCGTGCGCAAGCCACTGAGCCTCCCGGGGAAAATTTGGACAACCTTTGTGGAGAGTAGTATGCCCTATGTAGGGTAAAAAGGTGGTTTCTACGAAGCCAGGCTGGTTTAACTAGGTCCCACAGATCATTACAGGATGCCAGCCACAGATCTTTAACATTCAAGCCTGGCATCAAGGGCCCCCACAACAGCTCAGGGAGATGGAATTCGCTGTCAAGTTCTTCCAAAATTAGGCTGTACCATAGAGATGCCTCTTTCTTTACAGGTGGTTTATCCAACAGGAGAGATTCAAGATGACAACCTCCCCCTAATGGCAAGTAATTCCTGCGTGGGACTTGGGTGGTAAATGCTTGGGCCCAGCTCGATATTTGCAGATACTTGAATTTGGAGAGACTGGGCCCCACCTTATGTACCAAGGTACGGAGCGGACTAAACCCTTAAGAGAATTCTTGATTCAGATTCTTGGCATAAAAACAACTTAACTTTAACTTCAACTTACTTACTCCTTCCCACGTATTAGGCTTAGGTCAGGTACACCGGGGTAGGCGTATCTTAGAAGCACCAGTTGAGTACGTTAGTCAATGTTTTTATGTATGTATATATTTTATCCGTTTTAAAGTATCGTATGGCTAAGAAACCATATCAATGCTTTTACAGTATTATTTCATAATACTCCTTTTACTGTACGCACTTTACTTTATGATAAGTATTGCAATTGTGGCAACTCATTTCTCTTGCATGAGAAAGAAGACAGCTCAATAAATAACACCTTTTATTGAAAACGCCCGTCTCTCTATTTCTCTGCACTCTGGTGAAACTAAGTATGCACAACTGACTGAGTGAAATAACTGTCTATTGTTTTCACACGACTCTAGAGATATACTCTTTATTCTGAGGGAGCAAAGTTGTCATGTTTATGCGGTTGTCAGAAACTAATCCCTTCTTGTCTATTCAGGAAAGTTAACCCCTTCCTGTTCACTCAAGAAAGTTTCTAGTGACCTCTGAGCTAGCTGGCAAACCTAATTAAGTCTAACATAGTCAGTAGAGACCTAGATGACCTCAGTCCTACGTCTAAACTGCCGTTTATGTTATTCCAATGCGCAGAGCCTATTGGGAATATAGGAACTACACTACATGGTGCCCAACGTTTGGTAAGGCGATAATCTAACGCAAGACATTAGAGTAACTCAGTCGTGCTTTTCACACAGACCCCTTTTTCCCATAAAAACTCCAAAAGACGTCTGGAGTGGGTAAAAGGTTAATATCCGCCGGAACTTAGTAGGAAGAGATTCCTTTGTATTAGTTTTTGGTTTAGTCAACGTTGAAGGATGCAGTGTTCCAAAATATTGTGCACCTAATCTTTGTTTCCTTGAAACTTGCTCTGCAACAAAAAAACTTTCTGTCAGTAAAATGACGGAAAGTGGCGAAGAAAGGGAGAGAGCTAGAATAGCAGCTCGACTCCTGGCGGATGACACAAGTCTCCAAAATGAAGACCCGAATGTTATAATCATTCCGGTTAATGTAAGAAGAACTATGGGCCAGATGTAGGTAAATGTCATTTACCGATTCTGAAATACCGAATTTTACCGATTCGGTATTCAAGAATCGGTAAATGAGATGTAGGGAAAAAATCGGTATTTTTTACCGATTCGGTAAAAATCGGTATCGGACTTTCAGAATTTATCGAATCGGTATTTACCGAATCGGCAATTACCGATTCGGTAATTCCCATTCATCCCTATGGGCCAAAAGGCCCATAGGAATGCATTGGAAATTCTGAATCGGTAAATACCGAATCGGTAAATACCGAATCGGAAAGCAAACACAAGTGAAACTAATGAAAACAGCCAATCAGGTGCTACCACCCTCCCCCTCCCTACCAGGAAGTGGCTACCCAGGCAGCTGCAACTAATTAGAAGGTTCTGGAGAGGCAGTCAGAGCTGAGCAGAGACACAGAGCAGCAGGGAGAGTTTTTTGGGAGTTTACAACAAGAAAAATGGCAAGCAGCAGTGAGAGCCAGAAGGCAGAGAGGAAAAGAAAAATTAAGTTCAGCAGCATGGAGCTGCAGATACTGGTGGAGGAAGTTGTGAGAGTCCACAAGCAACTATTTGGCAGGCACTCCCTCACTGTACCTGAGTCTGCAAAAAGGAAAATGTGGCTTGCAATTGGAGAAAAGGTCAATGCAGTGGGAGTCACAAGCAGGAACATTGAGGACCTGAAGAAACACTTTTATGACATCAGGAGCCTCACAAAAAAGAAGATGTCAGAAATACATAAGCAGGCTGGTGTCACCGGTGGAGGCAGGAACCCAGCGCCCCCCCTGACTGACCTGGAGGAGTTGGTGGCCTCAACCATCGAGCCAGACAGTGTTGTGGGACTAGGAGATGTGGACAGCTCAGCCAGAGCTTCAAGAAAAGGTAAGACGCATGCGCAGCATGATACCCCATACCAACCTGCTTCCCTTTAGCCTTTGTGTACAGGCCAACCCCAGTCCAGTACTGCTAGCACTATACAGGAGCAATGCATTATGGGAAATGTAGTCAGCTAATGTAAGACCATGTGTAACTGCACAGACATCAGCAAGGCACTGAAAGTAATTCAGAAAAATGAAAGTGAAATGTGCAAAGCATTTATTGTAGTGACTGTGACACAGTAGCACTCAGTTGACATACGCTTATTTATACCTAGTGGCAACATCAGGCAGTCGAGCCACAGCAACAGAAGGGACTGCACCAGCGAGGCAGGAGAGTGAGGAGGCAGGGCCAAGCCATGTACAAGCCTCGCAGGAGGAAGAAGACACGACTGCCATCTCCCATGAAGATAAGACAGTACAGACCCCCGAGTTTCTGCACTCCCCACACCTTTCACAATCCCCCTCCATTGGTTTTCTCACCAGACACCTCCCCATCACTGTCCCTGTCTGCACCTGCAACCTCACCAGCCAGAAGGAGAGTCGTGGCCCTACTGCCAGTAATGGAGGCAGCAGAGGGTGAGGCTCAAGCCACTGTACATGTGAGTCCTGCTGCACTGCAGTCCATCAATGAGTCAATCACCTCGCGCAGACGCCAACGCAGACCCAGCAGTGCAGGTGGAGCTGGAGATGGCACTGTGTTCCGTCGGCTGGAGGGGAGCATGGTGCGCATACAACGGATGCAGGGAAAATCCATACAGGCCTGCCACCGCCAATTTAGAGTCCTAAATGCACAAATAGGAGACATGGGGAAGGGCATCAGAGACATTGTAGAAACTAATAGGGAGGTAGCAAAAACAAATGCAGACATTGCAGCAGGAATGCAGCAAATGAGCAACTCCATCACCCAACTCTGCTCAAAACTGGACAGCCTGGAACACACAAGGCGCAGGGATGCCCGTGTTCACAATAGGGCCATGAATCGTCTGGCCACTGCCACATCCCAGCTATGCCGTAGAGGCATTATTATGCAGGAGGGCCTCACACAGAACACGGCAGAGGTCACCAGGGGCATGGCCAGGATCACTAGTGCCCTAGAGGCTATGATTATATCACACACTGCACTAAATCCTGCCCTGGATGTGGCAGAGGCAGACGACAGCAGTAGCCGCAGCAGCTTGGCATGCGCTGTAGTTGAGCCACGTAGGAGTAGCAGGCGCCCAGCTGAGGCTGCAGGCCATGCGGAAAGCAGCGACCAACATCCCAGTGGCTCAGGGAAGCGCGGGCGCAAGTGACATTGCCGGTGTGGGTGAAGTAACCCGGGACATACAGTCCCCACGTTTATTATGTTTGTTTTGTTGCACTTCAGTGCATGAACGTTGTGGCAACATTAAATTACGTTCTTCTCATTCACAACCTGTCTGTGTCTCATTACTTACTCAGAAATAGTTGCGTGTAATCTCCTCACGTCTGTATCTGCCATCACTTGGTGTTGACACTCCAGCAGGTTGTGTTTCAGGCACAGCAATGTCGTCGTCATGATCCTCGTAGTCAGACAACTCCACCTCAGTACCCTTCTTTATAGCAAGGTTGTGCAACATGGCACAGGCTGCAATTATCTTACAGCAGGTGATGGGGGTATACTGCCTTGCACCTCCACTCTTGTGCAAGCATCTGAATCTGCTTTTCCAGATACAAAATGTCCTTTCGACGACATTCGGTGTGCTTTTGTGTGCCCGGTTATATCTCCTTTGGCTGGGTGTTGAGGGGTTGAGGTAGGGGGTGAGTATAAATGAGCGGAGGGCATATGCACTGTCTCCTAAAAGGAAAAGGGAATACATTACTCACATGCATACATGTACTTCTTACTGCAATAGGTATTTTGGGGGTCAGACACTGTGTCTTACCTAGGAGGTATCCTTCACCAAATTCCCCTGCAGTCAGCCGTGCATAGATGCCACTGTTTTGAAATATATAGGAGTCGTGGGTACTCCCAGGGAATTTTGTCACAAGGTCAGTGATGGCGAACTTTGCATTGCAAATCACCTGCACATTGATGGTGTGGGTGGACTTCCTATTCCTGTAAATATATTCTGTGGCAGCAGGGGGACAAATGGGAATGTGCGTGCCATCAATGCAGCCAATTATATTGGGAAATCGAGCCATCTGGTAAAAGTCAGATTTTGTTTGAAACAGTTCAGCATGGGTAGCAGGAAAAGATATGTAATGCTCCATCCTCTGTAACATGGCGTCAAGGAATTTGTGGAAAAACCTTGACAGGCTGCTCTGGGTCACCCCACCTACCGCAGCAACCACGCTCTGGTAGCTCCCAGACGCAAGCAGGTGGAGGCTGCACAGCACCTGCACATGGGGTGGAATAGCATGTGCCCTTGGGGTAGTGTGCTGCAACAGTGGTTGGAGGTCCCTGATGAGCTCCAAGATGGTGTCTGGGGCCAACCTGTACCTCTGCAGTATCTCTGCCTCTGTCAGCATGAACAAGGTGACCCTTTGCCTGTAGACCTGCTCCTCTCTCTGCCATTCCCTCTCTCCTTCCTCCTGTAGCCGTAGCCGTCTTGCAATGACATAAAATGCCGCCATTGTGCAAACAGAATTGCATTTTGGGTCCATTTTTATAGGTTGCACCTGGTTACCACCTGATTTCAATCCATGGTAAATACCGACTCTTAAATACCGAATTTCAAGCAAATTCGGTATTTCAGAGCTTACCTACATCTCAATCTTCAATTTTACCACCTCTTATTTACCGATTCGGTATTTTACCGATTCGGTAATTTTACCGATTTGGTAAATTTACCGATTCGGTAAATATTCCGATTCAGTATTTTACCGATTCGGTAACTTTACCGATTCGGTAAATTTACCGAATCGGACGATTTTGGGTCTCCTACATCCTGATTGCTCAATACCGGTCGGTAACGGCCGAAAATACCGATTTTCGGCCGTTACCGACCGGTAAAGGGCTACCTACATCTGGCCCTTAAACTCTTAAACTTATAGAAAATGGACTATCACCGAGAGGTGGTACAGTCATATTCGTGGTAGAGGCCCATGAATATCGGCAGACAGAGGTATTCTATTCATGGATACATTTTCCAGCAGCAAACGCTGTAACACAAGACTTCCACTATTACAAAATAGAGGAACCTCCGGATGAATACGCTCCTTTCGAGGACGTTGAAATCCCACTAACTTACCAAGAGCACCTGCTCTGGTTTAATGGCTCCCTAAAACATCAAAATCACATTACCAAGCTCGGTCCACTAGGTAGACCAGGAGCCACGAGGCCGGTATTAGCCAGCTACACACCACATCCAGACATTGAAAAAATGTCAGACTGGGAACTTTTAGCTCAACTAAAACTACTAATTAAAATACATAGACAATTGGTCCAATATGTCATGAGGACTTCAACAGTCCAACCAGCAATAAAAATTCCACAGCACACCCCTCACCAGGGGAACACAAATAAAATCACACCACAAAATATACAATCAGCCATTGGCAAAATACCCGCAAAACGGGAACAAATTCCATTCTGGTTAGCACAAAAATCACTCAAATAGAGGCAGTATTTCCTAATACTACACCTCATGAGAAACACAGAATTCTGACTATCTGTCTTCCAATGGGGATCGCACCACATGTGGAAGACTGTGACACTTGGGGCACAGTCTTTGCTTCAATTTACACAAAAACACATGGTGTCCCGTCTATGGCGGTTATACCAGACTTACTAAGACAGATTCTAAATGAATACGGTCCAGAACCTGCTTTTACTCTGAGTATGAAATTACTGAAATACTTCAGGCAGGTCTCGGCTATATTATTAGCCAACATAAAAGGAGAAGCATCATCTGTGGCGATCTGCCAGAAATTGAAAGAAACAGATATAGCAGAACAACCTTTTGAACTTGCCAGAATCATAGAAAAATCCTATGAAGAACTAGGAAGAGATAGTTTGGGTGGGAAACCACTAAAACCACAACTAATTGAAAATCCTGAAAAAACTTTTATTAAAAATAATCTGAATACTGCAAAAAAGAGTTGGGATGGTAATAAACAATCCACTTCCATAGAAAAACGTTTTCAGTCCAGAGGAAGGTCTCCTCAACGGAGAGATAGATCTCCAGAACGAGGAAGCAAGTCTCCCCAAAGGGAGCCCTCTGAGAAAAGATACAACCTTAGAGATAGGGATAAATTGAGAAAACCTGACAGATATCAAGATATTGATACACGTCCCTCTCGATCTTTTCAGACTTCCTCACAGAAATCTGAAAGAAGAGGACGGTCAGAACACAAGGAAGAGCACGTCAAATCAAAAGACAAGGAACCAGCTCATCAAAGTAAAAAATTACAATTTCCAAGAAAGAAGGTAGCCAGTATTAAAATAAAACATGCCGAGGATACTGAGGACACAACTGAAAAATGGAGAGTGGGCCCAGACAGTGCTAGACAGCGCAGCAGAAGTAACCATAGTTCGCAAGATCCTGATGAATCTTCTGGAGACAGTGGACACGAATGAATACATTCAGGTGGAAACTGCAGACACCAGAGTTAGCAAACCCCATAAATTATACGAGATAACATTGCGTATAGAGATATATACGTTGCGTATAGACGTGAAAGTAACCCCCTAGCAAGTAACCCACTAGGAAAATGCTAGAGTGGCAGAACAGCCAATCTGGCCCTGCCACACTGGACCGGCCAAGGGCTCCACCGTCTACAGCGAAGGATTCAAGCTTACACACCCAGCACTCAGCGGTCCTGCTTCTTTGGCAAGGGAACCACGCCCACACAACTCTCACCTGATAGCCACAGGATCTAAACAAGGGAATGAAGACCACAAAGAACTGAACTAGAGCTCTGGAATCTAGAGTAGAAGTGCAGGGCCACAAAGCACCCAACCAGGAATTGCATAGCCTACAGCAGGGAGCCAGAACTCGAATTAGACAGAGGAACCAGGCCCATAATGCATATGGGTCAGAAACTCAGGTTCCTATTCACAAGGCAGCACTAAGCCACATTAAGTGGCTTAACGCTGCCTTGTGAATAAGGCGAGGTCCCTATCGCCACCACAGCGTCACTGAGAGTGACATTGTGGTGGCGATAAGGGCTTGTGAATATGCCCCTTAGTGTTTTAAGAAAGGGAATTAATTATGCCTAAACTCCACCTGGCTTTTCAGATGGACGCGATGTTTTCTAATCTGGGCAACCCTTTGCACACATATACTGGTCCCTTGGTAAATACCTTAGGTGAGGCTTTTAATGAGGAAACCAGTCAAGGTCTACCTTTCACTTCTTTCTTTGTGGAAGCAGGAGATGGCCTTTTTCAGACCAAGAAGGGGTGCCCTATAGAAACCATGAACAGAAATCCCCGATGACTATCAGAGGCGTAGCGTTATCTGTGTACACAACACATTGTTGTGTACATAGCATTACCTGTTTGTACTCCAATTTTACAATTTCTTCAACAGTAGCTAATTCGGGCCTCACTTAGATCAAGACGGGAACTGAGAGTTCTGCAATATCTGGAGGATACTGTAAACACGAAGTCGACCCCCCAGCTCAAGTATCTTCACCATAGACTTATTGTGGAGAAAATGCAGCTGGTGGGTTGTACCTCAAATTTAGAATTTGCTCCAGAAATTGAAGGACTGTCCGTTCCCTCCAAATTCTAAATGAGGTCTTCTGTTTTTCATGTTTTGTTGCATCACTAGAACAGGCTGTGCAATTGAGCTGGCCGACCATCCTTCAATATTCAGCAATCACTCATACTCCTTGTACCAATGATATGAGAAGTGGGAAAAGTTGCAGAGGGGCACAGAAGCCTTTATAAGGAATGCAATCATTGTGTCAGTGCTTTCAAATGAAGGCAGTCAGCTCTATTCTCTTCATAGATTAGAAGGCACTGGTGATCTTGTGCTTAATCACAGCCTCAAAAAGAGTCAACACATGTATGCAAAATCAACTACAAGGACACTCATCGCACAATCCAGTCTTAGAAGTCCTACATTCAGGATAGTGCCTTATCAATGTGGAGTTCGGCCATTCAGCCTCAAATCAAATCTTTCGGTATTTATGGCATTCCTGTCTTCTGTGCTGGAAATACTACACAGCCAAGCAATGATGAGTTACCTGTTTAGATTACCTGTTTTATGGGGTAATCCCCTTAGCAATGACCACATAAGGATAGTACATCAATTGATTTCATTCCTGACATTCAGGGCAGTTTCTAGAGATAATATGATGCCAAGGACAAGGTGCATACTGGTATTTGGGGAAGACATGCAGAAATCAGGGAGATGCCACACATTTTGGCATGTAATTCCCCATTCCAAATATAACTCATTATACCTTGGTAAAGACACTTCCTTTATTGATAATACTTTGTGTGATATTACCTTTCCTTACTACAGAGTCACTTAGCTGTACTCATATTGTTAGCCGTAGAAGTATTGAGGAAAAACAGCCCAAATTACAACCGATGCCCAGGCTGCTGGCACAAGACGCCTCTTAGTTCCCATCTTGAACAGTTACCAAATAAAGAGACGGGCGCTGGAAGCGGGAGTGCAAGAACAGATTTTTATTTCTCATGAGGAGAGCCTGTCATTTCGGACACGCGCACAATGTCTTCAAGAGGTGCTCTAACAAGTTTCTCTGAGGCTCCGTTTTTTATACACAGGTTTATGATGTACAAACATTCCTTATTGCAATAAAGGCACTTTGAAGTACGAAAAGGCGTGTTGGAATCCCAGCTTCAGGCCTATTCCCATACCAGTCGTTCGGATGTCGCTTCCCCTCCCAAATGTAACATGTGATTGTAATCTTCCAGCCGGACATTCCAACAGGACACGAGGGCAAGAGGGGGTGGTCAGATCTAAGGTTGGGCAGGCGATAAGATCGGGCACTTCGGTTGGTGTATCACGCTTTGCTATGCGGGGCCAGGGGGGGTACATCCATGAGGCTTTGTTTTATGACTTGGGACCGGGTCGGGAGGCCAGGCGTAGCCGGGGGGGGTCATCAGAAGAGGGGAAGGGTGTTCCTGGGAGGAATGCAGGGGGTGTCGGTCAGGCTGGGTGTCACTTTTAGAGCAGGGTCGCGCAGAGGGAGAGGGTTTTATGGCCTATGCATGAGAGACCGGGGGCTGTCGGGGATGCTTGCGAGGCTGGGGAGTGAGGGGGGAGAGAGAGACGCTGGCTATCGGGAGTGGGCAGAGAGGCCTTGGTGTCTAAAAGGGCTGTCGTGTACGTGCGTGCATGGGCCTATGCTGGCGGGATGATGCGGTCAATGCTTCGCGGTATTCGTTCTGCTTACAGCGAGGGGTATGGTGAACACAAATGAACGCCGCTTATGTACATATACATTGTCATTTTCCACAGTCGCCGCTTTTTAACATAAGTTAGTTCATTTCCGTGTTTATCATAACTGACGGGGTGTACATATAGCCATGTGTGGTCAATGAAATAGCGTTGTCAATACTGGCGGATTGCATATAACCATGTGCAGTCGATGCGATAGACGAGGTGCAATACATATGAATTTACATTTGTCGATATATATATACGAGTCTAGAGATCGGTATACAACTCAGTCGGAGTCAATCAAGGAAATGTTCCGGCACATTATGGAACCATGTTCTGACTCTCTCTCCGGCGGTATCAATGTACAGTTAAAAGTGACCGATGAAACATTTTGAAAGCAATACAAAGTGGTTGAGGGAGGAATTCAGTTGAATACAAGCAAGTAGTCAGAGGGGGGGGTAGAAAGTTCGGAAAAGGGGTGGGGTCTTCGCCACAGTGTCTTTTAAGCAGCGAGCCATCACTGGTAGGCTCTAGTAGTTCTTCTTCTTCCGTTGGCGCTGTTGAGCACCGGCGGTGGAGCTATAGGTCCAGCTCGGATCAATCCTTACACGTTGCAGGGTGCAATCTGTCCGCTGCTGTTAGACCACAGTCCTGTTTTTTAACTAATCTTTTCAAGGGTGCCTCATGCTGGGCACCTGCATTTCTTTCTCCTTCCGTGGCAAACCCTATTCTACCTAAATGCTGTTCTTCTACTCTGAGTCAAAATCCATGTGAAAAAAAGGGGGGGTTGTCGGATAATCGAGGGAAGAGAGGGCGTAGTGGGATCAGATCTTTGAGACAAACCAAGGGAACAAAGGATAACGAGCAGGCAGGCCCATCAATCGGGCTAAAAGGGGCGGGGACTTCTGGCACGCGTGGGTCAGCAAGCAGAGGGCTTCAAAGCAGCCCTCCATCCTTTCATTTCCCGTGTTTGAGAGTGGTGCCTCGTCCCGCGTCTCGTTGCTCTGCGGCTCCACCTTTGGTCGAGGTCACATGTGCTTCATGATCTGCGGCTAGTCTGTGCGTCACGTCCGGCCCCTCTCCTCCGGTGATTGTGTATCTTTGAATGGGTACAAAACAAGCTTTAGAGAACTGGCAGGAGAAGACATTTATACATTTCAATTCCGCCCCCAATCTTAAGTAGTTGGGGATACGTTCATCGGTCACAGTCAGAAGTTATCACTATGGAGTATGTATGTGGGCATTTCTACTGAGTTTGTACTAAGTCTATTTGGCGTTCATTCATGACGTATATGGAGAGAAGTCAGACTCTTATCAACTGCGTATTCCATCAAACTCGAAATCGGATCCTACGGTAGAGACTCGTCTTTCTAACCCAAGCCCTGGCAGTCTTCTATCATCATGAGAGAGGAACAGAGGCTAAACATTCTTTTCTCGGGGAGCAACGGTTAATCAGGGTCGTCAGTTATACTTCGGGATATGGAGCTGGGGTCAATCGGGAGAAACGAGGACGCTTTGGACATCCGTACTTGGGTGCAGAGAGGTGGGGCAATCTGGGCATTGGGCATTGTGTTTCTAACGGACTGAGAACAGAAGGCCACTGACATATAGTCCCCCTACAAAAAGGCCAGATTAGGGGACATCAGTCATCTTACCTGTCCTTTCCTTCTTAGCCAATTCAAGTTCCATCATTTTACAGAAAGGAGAGGTAGTAATATGGCAAAATACAATTGTTTTAGTTTCTGTCAATTTTGCCGAACACCTTTGTGTTCAAAAACCAATTAGGCTTGTGCCGGCGGGGCACAACGTTACCACACAAAGGAAGAGGGAACAGGGGGACTCTCAGAGAGAGAGAGTCGTCCGCATTTTAAACGAACTATTCAGTACACGTACGACATGGAGAGAGAGAAAACGTGTACAATAATAGGCCATTTAGTGCGCACACAACACAGAACAACAGGGGTCAAGTTATATAGAAACACAGGCTGAGGGACGACGTAGATCCATACATTACGTACACATGAATTCAGGCGGGGAGGGAATAGTACATGTATTATATACAAAAAATCCAAGACAAAACATAGAACAGTACTTGGCCAAAAAGATTTCTTCCTGCATGCTGCGCATCCTTAGTATCCTACTTAATTCATCTGGCTGCCTTTGCTGGTGGCCTCGGTTGCAAATACTTACACCTTTGTCAATTGTTCGGGAACTAACCTGGTCGGGCTAATACTCACGGTGGGATCTTCAAATCATTTTTAGCGAATGGGTTTTCAGGCTGAGGCAACGGAGGGTGTCAGTCGGGAGAACAATGGGGCAGCTTTGAGTTTCATGTCTATGAGGGTGCAAGAAGGAGGTGGTAAATCTTAAACATTGACAATATTCCTAGTCTTCCAGGAGGAGTGTACTCGGGTAAACCTCACCCCGGAATATTCCTGAACCTTTCCCTATTTAGTTATCGTATGAATTTACTCATGGGTGCACGTCATTCTTGGTTGCATTATTTGGGGTGCCGGTTTGAGTCATATTTTGTCATACTGCAATAACCCGTCAAGTTTCTGCTTCAGGCCACCCTCCCAGTCGCTGGGTTCAGAGAGAGAGAGAGAGACAGTCGTTTCTAAGTAAGGGAGTGCTATATCTTTGTTTGTTCGTCGTGTATAGGCACCGTGTTCAGACCCCTTTTCCCCATTCCATCGGCCGTTCGATCATCACTTAAGTCATACATATAACATTTCTCTTATCAATCCAAACAGGTGCAACGTGTATTCAGTCGAGCTATACACATCAGGGCATCCACACGTGCATTCATATCACACAAATTCGTCACGTTCTCAGGGGCAGTCCCCATAGACAATATACAATTTTTCCGTGCGGAACCATGGCGTGTTGCTTAGGTCTTCTCCATACTTTAGTCGACGTTCCGATGTGACCTGCAGAAAAGAAGGGAAAAAGAAGGGGTGGGGGCAGCGTTTTAAAACACATCAGCGCGCATAAACCCGAAAATGCTTTTACTTACCACATACTCGACCTATCTCCGCGGGATGCAGTCCCTTTCATCTCGGCGTTTTAAGCCCAGAGGGACCGGTAGTGCGGGAGAGATAATCATTGATGGACTGTATATTGCATAGATCGCCCAAGGGTGGTATTATGGATCGTGTGTAGGGAAGGGTCAAAAACAAAGGGCAGTCAGTGTAAAGTGGGGGTGAACTCGTGCTCTCCTTCGAGGAGGAGGGATGGTCTACAGTGGTACAGGGTCGTTTTTGTTCATCAGGCACGGAAACTAGAGGGGCTAGGTGGCATTCCTTCGGAGTGGCTTAGGGGCATCTGAAACAACTTCCCTGATACATGTGGCACATAAAGTAAAGGCTAAATATCGGGACCTTTATCGATCGCTTTACGTTGCACAAAAATATTTAAAAAAAAAAAAAAACACACACACAACAAACCTGGACCATTCACATTTGCGATATTTCTGTGTACTTTGCTTTTTAACCTTTAAGTAATTGAGTTGCTTCATTTCACCTGTATTTTACTTATATCGGAAACAGTGGCCATTTATTCGAAACTTACCAATCTAAGCGCTACAACTATGTTTGCTTTTCAAAAAACCTTTATTTGAAAATGTTGGCGCACAAATACGGGCCTACAACCACGTGGGCCGGCCACGGTGCAGACTGGAACTGTACATGAGGGGATATTTATTTGAGGAAAACGTAACGGAGTCGGTGACCGTTGATTTCATAAAGGTGCGACAAGTGCAATAAAATCATATCGAAAATTCATTGTGGGCAAGTACCATAAGTGTCGAAAATTCGAACTTTCAATAATACGGTAATCAATGACGCGTCAGAACTTAATATCAATTCATTGTCCGAATGTTCAATCAGTACCCATCCCCTCCCGCCATGCGCTTCAAAAAAACTGCATACATATCTCATGATATCACGGCTGAGCAACCGGAACACAACAGGGAGTTGCGAGTTTCATTTGCATCGGCGCCATTTTGGGTGCGGTCAGGCAGGTCCAAGCATAGTCAAAATGTCTCCACCAACTCGTGGTTGGACCAGAGCCTCTTTCGGCAGTCCAAAAGTTTCGTTAAAGGGCAACAGAAGGGGCCGCCGATAAGAACCACCAGTCAAAGGGGGGAGGGAGGCAACAATCTTTCCTACCGGGTCATACTGGTGTTCCACCGGAACTGATCAAATTGGTAGTCTGCAGGATTTTGGTCATTCAAACTGAGGCTGGCGCCAGCATGAGAGCGCCAACGTCTCGCGGCTACGTCTTGGTCGTTCCGCGGGTAATCATGGCAGTCATTCCCCATTGGGGGGGGGGGCCCGCGGGAGTCGGGGGCCCCCGCGGTTCTCGTAGAATCTTCAAAGCTGGGGAGAACGCTTCTGGACGGGGACTCATTTTCTAGCTGACAAGCGACCAGGCCATCTTTGCACGCCAGGCCCAATCTTGCAGAGTCGACCGCCATGTTATGAGTTCCGCGGCAACCGGCAGTCGCTGGATCGTAAGGGCAGACGGACTCCAGCCTGTCGGGCGTGGTGTTGCACCGCAACAGTGGACAAACCCTTGTCGGGTGAGTGGAGCGTTGGGGGTGCAGCTGAGGGACCTCCACCTGGGGAGGTGGGAGAGCCTCGTCCGCGCCGCCTCTCCCTCCCAGTGCACCCCACGCCGTCTCCCGGCGCTGACTTTCGTGATGGCCGGACCAGGCGATGAGAGAGGGGGGGTCGGAGGCATAAGCAAGACATCCCCTCCCCGTGGCCTGCAAGGCGCCAGAAGAGGAGAATGGAAAGACCAGTACATTTCGGGCCATCCCCCCACGACCTCTCCGGCCGCTGACATTCGTGATGGCCGGACCAGGCGATGAGAGAGGGGGGGGGTCGGGGGCATAAGCAAGACATCCCCCCCCCGTGGCCTGCAAGGTGCCAGAAGAAGAGGATGGGAAGACCAGTACATTCCGGGCCATCCACCCCACGACCTCTCCGGCCGATGGCGGCCAGCAGGGCCCCGCCCTGCACGTGTCGAGGCCTCGTCTTCCGGATGGGCGTAACCGTGGATCTGTTGCACTTCGGGAGCTTCCGGAATGGGGGTAGGCATCTGCTGACTTGTATCTATATTATGTTACCGTTATTGGGCGTGGCAGGCGGTGGGACAGACATGTTTGGAGCAGTGAGGGGCGGCGGAGCCTAGCTACCTCGTGGCTGCCGTGATGTCAATCTTGGCTTCTTTCACCACTTTCATGTTTCTTATTGCGGGCTATTTCTAACGTTTCTTATTTCTAGCGAAGTAAAAAAAACTCATCAGTGGCCTACTGATTTTGCTCGATTTCTTTTTCCTTCCTTTTCTAGTGCGTTTCGTGCTAAAGTTTCTGTTAACAGGATACGGTGATTACTTCGTATTTTACGTATGTCCTTTTTATTAGGGGCGCCCTCCGGTTGAGCCAGATGATCTACCTCTAATAAGTGGTCTGGGTGGAACTAGTTTACCAATCAGTGGGGAGTAGATAGGCATGACAGATTACAACAGGGGACAAAGGTCCGCATTACCTACCCTTCACTACTTGCAAAGACTAGACAGAATATTTCTATTCCACGTTATTTGCAAACAGAGAATACCTCAAAAGAACTATTCCTTGAACAATAAATGTCCAGACAATCAATCAATCAGTGGGGAGAAAAACAGGCATGACAGATTACAACGGGGGACAAAAGTCCGCATTACCTATCCTTCGCTATCTGCAAAGGGAGACAGAATATTCCTATTCTTCTCTGTTTGTAGACAGGGAATATCTCAAGAGCGATAATCGATAAAAATCGATAACAAACAATCAGTGGGGAGAAAGATAGGCATGACGGATTACAATGGGGACAAAAGTCTGCATTACCTACCCTTCACTATCTGCAAAGGGAGACAGAATATTCCTATTATTCCCCGTTTGTAGACAGCGAATGTCTCAAAGAGCAACAGAGCAATCAATCAATCAGTGGGGAGAAAAATAGGCATGACGGATTACAACGGGGGACAAAAGTCCGCATTACCTATCCTTCACTATTTGCAAAGAGAGAGGAACGTTCCTATTCGTCGCTGTTTGCAAACAGAGAATGTCTCAAAGAGAACCAATACTTCAAGTAGCAACCAAGGCTACATGAACCAATCAATGAACAATACCAGTATTTAAATGCCGATTATCAGACGTGGAGACGTCCTACTTAACCTTACCCGGACCGGACCGTGTGGACAGTTCTTCGCCTTCCCTTTCCAGCGCCCGATCGTTCTCTTACTCCATGTTTTTACCGCAGCATTCCTGTGGGATCCCAGTCAGGACAGTAGGTCGCTTGAGAGAGGTCCGTTCGGAATCGGTGAAGTTCATTCAATCGGCAGCCGGACGAGGGCCCTCTCAAGGCAGGTATACTCCAATCGTTCAGATGTTCACCCCATCGTCTGGACCTCTCTTACCGGACCTTATGTCGCTGATGGGCCCCGCGTTGGGACGCCAATTGAAGAAAAACAGCCCAAATTACAACCGATGCCCAGGCTGCTGGCACAAGACGCCTCTTAGTTCCCATCTTGAACAGTTACCAAATAAAGAGACGGGCGCTGGAAGCGGGAGTGCAATAACAGATTTTTATTTCTCATGAGGAGAGCCTGTCATTTCGGACACACGCACAATGTCTTCAAGAGGTGCTCTAACAAGTTTCTCTGAGGCTCCGTCTTTTATACACAGGGTTATGATGTACAAACATTCCTTATTGCAATAAAGGCACTTTGAAGTACGAAAAGGCGTGTTTGGAATCCCAGCTTCAGGCCTATTCCCATACCAGTCGTTCGGATGTCGTTTCCCCTCCCAAATGTAACATGTGATTGTAATCTTGCAGCCGGACATTCCAACAGGACACGAGGGCAAGAGGGGGTGGTCAGATCTAAGGTTGGGCAGGCGATAAGATCGGGCACTTCGGTTGGTGTATCACGCTTTGCTATGCGGGGCCAGGGGGGGTACATCCATGAGGCTTTGTTTTATGACTTGGGACCGGGTCGGGAGGCCAGGCGTAGCCGGGGGGGGGGTCATCAGAAGAGGGGAAGGGTGTTCCTGGGAGGAATGCAGGGGGTGTCGGTCAGGCGGGGTGTCACTTTTAGAGCAGGGTCGCGCAGAGGGAGAGGGTTTTATGGCCTATGCATGAGAGACCGGGGGCTGTCGAGGATGCTTATGAGGCTGGGGAGTGAGGGGGGAGAGAGAGACGCTGGCTATCGGGAGTGGGCAGAGAGGCCTTGGTGTCTAAAAGGGCTGTCGTGTACGTGCGTGCATGGGCCTATGCTGGCGGGATGATGCGGTCAATGCTTCGCGGTATTCGTTCTGCTTACAGCGAGGGGTATGGTGAACACAAATGAACGCCGCTTATGTACATATACAGTGTCATTTTCCACAGTATGAAACAATGTGTTTGCACAACGAGAATTGAAGTTGCAACAGAGATCAAAAGGAAGTTTTACCCACTGAACTGTTTCACTGGCTACATGTGTGAGCAAACTATATTAACTGGTAGGATTGCTCAGTGGGTTAAGGCACATGTTGCTGAGTTCTGTGTGTAGGGAGGCTCAGCTTTTGATACTGCTGTGTGTGTTGCAGGGCACCATGCAGGTCACTGGTTTGAGTTTTAGAAGACTGTTCAGGAGGTCAATGCATTTGTTGTAGAGATCTAAACGTAACATGCAGATAACAGATACAATTATTAATAGAAACCACAATTGATGCAAGGTGACGGGCTAATAAGTTATCACTTGACTATCTCTCTGCTGCCTAATCAGGATTGTCGTGCACAAGACTCCGGAACCTGTCTCCTTTTGGTGCATCTGGTTACAGATTCCCACAACGTTTTGAATAAATTGAGGTGCACTGAACATAACACAGGAAGTCCAAATTGATTATCGACTATAGTTCACAAAGACAGCCAACGCGTTTTGTTCCCCAAAACCAGAGGGGCTGTAACAAATAACACAAAACACATATAAGACACTAAAAATGACAAAATTCATATTTATATTGTAAAAGGTCTTGACATGTACATAGACTTATTTGTGAAATTAAACCAAAACTTTTACACTACAGAAACAAATGCAACAAACACCGGACTAACAGATTACATAAATACACATACATATTACTCAATTAAAAACATTAATTACTCTGCTTTATTAGAAAAAAATTCAAAAATGTAGTCATTTAAAAAGGGGACAATTAGGAAAAAGTGCATTAGAAGAATAGAGAACATAGATAAAATATATATACATTCACTAATTTAGAAGACAGAAGGTAAGAGAGGTAAATGAACAGGGAGGAAGAGAGCTTTTATGCATACCCCATGGCAATACTTACCCCTGGTCTGATAGCAGCAGAATCATACCTGGCTAAGAAAGGAGCAGATTTATATGAGCATAACCGCATGGTACTTGAGATGATGGAACTAACCTGACAAACAATGTATTCTGCATCAAGGAAAATGGTACTGCCAAGTTTGTGGAACTGCCATGGGTACCAAGTTTGCTCCATTATGCATGCCTCTTCATGGGGTGGTTTGAGAGGGGCAGGCCTGGGGTCTGCAGTGCCTCCCCCTGGACACAACATATTGTGTTCTGGGGGAGGTATATTGATGGCATTATCTGCTTGTGGTCAGGATCCAGAGAATTTCTTCAGGATTATTTCAGGTATCTAAATGATAATCCATATAAAGTGACACTAACCATGAGCTGACATAAGGAGGAGATAACCTTTTTAGATCTCCACTTTTATGTAAAGAACAGAACTGTTCAGAGCACCGTATCGAAAAGAGACGTCATGCAACAGTGTGCTACATGCCATAAGCGCCAATGCACGATCAGTGATAAAAACATTCCTTACGGAGAAATGGTAAGGGTTAGCCAGAACTGCTCTGAAGCAGCATCTTTCAATAGCAATAACGCTGACACACGTTCCCGGTTCCTAAGTAGGGGCTATAAGAAACAGGATGTGAAAGCAGCCGAATTCCGAGTGCAGCAACTTAGTAGAGACGCCGAGAGGGCACTAGGTAGCGCTTGACTGTAATGGCCACGCTGCTGTGAGGCTCCCGCCGATCCGGGAGGACAATTCATCATAACCCTCATCCTTCATCTCAGGCCGGTCCTTAAACGGCACCACCTGGCAGCGGAGGGTGAGCTGGTGCCGACGATCTATGTCTGCCGCTTGTAGGTCACGGCATTAAGGAGCGGCGAGTTGCGTTGCCTGGGAGCGGAGCGCGGAGTGACCGGCCCGGAGGGCTTGGGCGGCTGAGGTGGTCACGAGAGGCCGAGGCTGTGTGGGCCCAACCGCGGCGCTGCCTGAAGCACAGTGTGGCCATCATAAAATGCGGAGCGCGGCGTGCCGCACTCTGAACTGTGCATCCCGTGAAGAAGCCCCGGGGAGATTCAGAAGAGCTGCCGAGCGGAGGACCTGGGTGGGCCGCTGCGTGTGCGGCCCCGAGCCTGCGAATGGTGGGAAGAAACCAGCGGGGAGGCCCGCGGCCCGGCAGCATTGGCGGTGAGGAGCGGGGACAGCTGGAGGCTGGAGGCATCGGGGGAGCCAACAACAGCATTGAGACTCTGAGGCCTGGTCAGGACACGCAAGTGAGGGCGAAGGGGAGTAGGCTGTGCCCACCTGAAGGGCAGACCACAGGGCGCCGTAGGCCCCGAGTCGCCATTTTGTGTGCCGCATAGAGAGAAATTAGGCACTTGCTCTCTGCAAGCAGGCAGTGGTACAGAGGGCGGCCCACTGGATCGTTTAGGGGCAGCCTGCCCCCTCTTGCCCCAGGTTGCTGGCTCAGTCATTGTGGACTATGGACTCGCTTGTCTCCCGGGAGCCCCAATACACATTTTGATTCGACGAAGGCTGGCTGGCTATTTTGCACTGGGACGCATTGCAGGCCTAAGGGTTCGGAAGTGATTGCGCACAGTGGTGGTGAGAGCTGAGGGAAAAGTGAACCCGACCTCCTGAGGCGTATATATATCTGCACCGGGCGGAGCGCGCCTACGACTTACGGAAGGTCACAATGGGGAGAACAGAGGCCAAACAGATGAAGCTGTCCTTCGACGCGCGTAAGGCGCCTGGCTCTGGCTCCAAAGTGCATGCAGAACCGGACCCAGCGGAGGCCAGAGATAAGGGCTGGAAAGCGCTGCTGGTGGGGATGCAACAGAGCCTCACTTCAATTGACTCTAAAATGGACGCCATGAACGGCAGGCTGGAGGATGTGGTCGCGAAGCTTGATCAGCATGATGCTCGGCTCAAGGAGACAGCGCACAGGGTGTCGGGGCTGGAGGATGGAGCGGTGGCCAACAAACACCATATGCTCCAGATGGACAAGCTGCTGAAGGTCATCGTGGACAAAAAAGAGGATTGGAGGCCCGCTCCCGGAGGAACAACGTTCGGATACTAGGCCTGGCAGAGTTGACAAACACCGGCCAGATGGAGGACTTCATGGAATGACTGCTGGCTGAGCTACTTGGCCCTGTTGGTACGCCCGCCCCCGGGAGCCCCACCGCACCCTGTGATAGTGCGATTCTTGAATTATCGCGACAGAGACACTGTCTTACGCCTAGCACGTGAGAAGGGTGAAGTGCGCTTTGAAAATACCACCGTAGCCTTTTACCCTGACTTCACCCAGGCCGTGCAGGAAGCCCGCCGCAATTTCACAGCTCTGAAGAAAAAGCTGCAAGCACAAGATATCACGTACGCCATGCTCTACCCTGCAAGATTAAAGATCCACCACCGGGGAAAACAACACCTCTTCAACTCGCCTCAAAAGGCGGAGGAGTACCTTAAACACAACCGCAGAACAGCATCCCAGGGAGAGGTTACCCGCAGGCGTTCCCAGTCCCACTCGCCACTACCGGATCCTGGCTGACACCATGCCGCCGCGAGATGCGAACAGTAGCAGTAATGAAGTGGATGAGCTCCTGTACTCTGTACCGTGTTGGTGATGTATTACTATTGCTTATTGACTGATATGACATATTTGCCACCAGTACACTCGCCTCCGTTCCGTCATAGCGTCCCGCTTATTAAGCGGGGAAGCGGACGGGTGCAATAGAGAGGATGAGTGGTTACGGCGAGGGCCCCTAGTGGACCCCACCTGTGGGCATTCCCTTTACTTTGTGTATTGTTAGTTTTAAGGGGTACGGATGCAATTCTTTGAGATGAATGTTGGGGGGGAGGGATGGATGTTCCTAGCAAGTTGGGGATGCCGGTGTGGGTGGGAGTGGGGGAGAGGGGGGCTGAGGGGGAAAGGTTACACTGTAAGTTTGAACAAGACGGATATGACCACTGCAGCAGACAGAATTACATAGATAACAACCATGACAGACGACATAAGTAATAGGAATGACCTTCACATCATTTCCTGGAATGTGAGAGGATTAAATGATCCGAGGAAAAGGAGGCAGGTGCTGGGATATTTAGATCGCCACCACGTCCATGTGGCTCTGCTACAAGAGACCCACCTCCCGCACAGCGGTACTCCCCAATTCGCAGCACGATGGGTCTCCCACAGATGCTTCGCATCGTATTCAACCAATTCCAGCGGGGTGGCTATACTTGTTAAACGAGGTGTCAGGTTTGTGCTGGGTGGGATGGAAATGGATACTGAAGGGAGGTATTGTCTGCTTTGGGGTAGGCTGAACTCACACGATGTTGCTATTGCCAATTATTATGGCCCCAATGTGGATGATGCACATCCCTTACTTACGCTGAGAGGCAAACTACACACGCTTGGGTCCAAATACGTTCTCTGGGGAGGGGACTTTAACACTGTGGTAGACCCAATGCATGATCGCTCTCATGCTGCTGCAGCACACTACACCATTACCCAACTCACCCTGCATGACATTATAGAATCCGATTATTTATTGAACACGTGGCGTGACATGCACCCCTCACGGAAAGAAGGGACACATTACTCGGCTGTGCACAACACATGGGCCAGATTGGATTATGTACTAGTGACGGTGGGAATGACGCATTGGGTTGGTAGGGCGACACACCTGGCCCGTACGTATTCTGACCACTCCCCCGTGATGGTGACCCTTCAGCACCCGATATATCTATCCCCCTACCTTAATCTGGCGGCTGAACCCCCTACACTTGCAAAACGATGTGTGCAGAACAGAGATGGAACAGGACATTCAAGATTTCTTCACTAGAAATATTGACTCGGTGGCCAGTTTAACAATGGTGTGGAAGGCGTTCAAAGTGACAGTGCCGGGTTGGTGTATTTCCAAGGCAGGGGGTATATTGAGGGACCTCCGCCGAGAGCTACATAAACTAGAAGGAGAACTGAAAGCGCTATAACGGGAAATAGGAGAAGGTGGGGAGATGGGGGCGTTAAGGGCTAGCCTGAGAGGGAAGATGACAGAGTACCAGGAGGCGGCAGACAGAGAATGTAAGTTTCGAGGGAAGCATTGTGCGGCTCGGGTGTACGGTGAGGGTGGCAGGCCGGGGAGGGCCCAGGCCAATGCGGTGCGCCCCCCTAGATTTCATAACTACATAACTGAATTGCAGGATAAGCAGGGACGACTGCTTAGGAATCTCCCAGACCAAATGTCTACTCTAGTGGACTATTATACCAGACTTTATACCTCGCAAAGGGCAACTCCACTAGACCTTCGGGGGTACTTTGAGGATACCACATTGGCATGGTTAGGAGACACTCAGCATAAATTCCTGGCCCTTGAGCTAGAAGTAGATGAGATAAAGGAGGCCATTATGTCCATGTCATCGGGGAGGGCCCCAGGATCTGATGGACTCCCCATAGACTTTTATAAAACTTACGTGTCCATCTTGGCACCCAAATTGAAAGCAGTATTCTACGAGGCACTGGAAGAAGGTCTCCTGCCTGCAACAATGAGAGAAGCACAGATAATGTCACTGTTTAAACCCGGCAAGTCCCCAGTCTATTGTGATTCGTATCGGCCTCTGTCGCTCCTCAACAGCGACACAAAAATGTTGGCAAAAGTATTAGCGATGAGGCTTAATCTTCTCCTAGAACGGCTGGTTTTGCCTGACCAAGCAGGTTTTGTGCCGAATCGAGCCACAGCCCATAATCTACGGACCCTCCTGGCTGTGCTACACGATATTGATCCGAATAGCGCCGCGGTGGCTGTCTTCTTAGACGCCACCAAAGCGTTTGACTCCGTAGAATGGGATTATGTGATGGGGACGCTGCACTATATGGATTGCCGGAATCATTTGTCAATTGGATTCAACTGCTCTATACGCAGCCGTGTGCCAGGGTACTTCTTAATGGTTCCCATTCTGCGGCCTTTCCGATTACCAGAGGAACGAGGCAGGGGTGTCCGCTTTCCCCAGTGCTATTTGCCTTAGCAATAGAAGCTCTAGCTGCGAAACTGAGGCAACAACATAATCATAGGGCCCTCATATACCCATCCAGGCAGTTACTAGTGTCCCTCTTCGCAGACGACATTACGCTGTATTTACACAAACCGCAAGACAATCTTAACCCAGTCTTAAAGGAGATTACAAAGTTTGAGGCTGTAGCTGGAGTGCAAATAAATTGAAACAAATCCGCATCTCACTAGAGATAAAGACACACTAATGAGGACAAATTATGGGCGGGCCATGGATAGGGTGACAGATAACATTACCAATTGGATCAAACTGTCCCTCTCGATGGCTGGGAGGATATCTTTCATTAAGATGAATATACTGCCGAAATTTTTAAACTTATTCATAAATATCCCTTACCATCCAGGTGCTTTTTTTTTTTAATACGCTTAAAGCCGAACTGGTACGTCTTATATGGGGAGGCAAGCAAGCACATTTGCAGTTGGCTGCCATACCACTTAGGTGGGTTTGACGTCCCTAATTTTGAACAATATTATTATAGTGCGCAGGCACACTTTGCGGTGTACTGGTTCCATCTACCCCCGTTTATGCCCCATCTCGCGGTGGAGGATGGGTATATGGCCCCGGTCCCGCCGTCCGGATATGTGTTTACACCGTTCAAGGAAAGGGAAGGAGACCCATCCACGGTTGACTGCACAGTTAAGGCGTGGAACTAGCTGGCGCATGCTGAGGGATTCACCTGATGTACTCCCCTAGGGTGTCCTTAAGGCACTGCCCTTTGCTGCCGGTTACGAGTGAAAATATATGCCAACACTTGCTAGAAAAACTGCAGTACAGGACTTGGGGGGATTTGTATATTGGGGAGAATTCCGTACAAAAGAACAGTTTTTGGGGGAGCACGACCACTCCTTCATGGATGTTTTCCTTTACACCAGACTCAGACAGAGTGTTAGGGCCAAGACCCTGGAATTTCCGAAAGAGACGGAGACCTTCACGTCGCTTCACTTAATGTTACACACCGATGCTCCCACACATGTTATTTCCCTGTTGTATAAACGGGTATGCAGTGCACCTCCCCATCACCCGATAAGGGCCAGACGGGAATGGGATGAGGATCTCGACAGCCCCCTAACCGACGACCAGTGGGAGTGATTAACGCCTAGGTGAACACTGTTTGCTCGTGTCACCCGAAGAATTTAGATAGACCGTGTGATTTAAGCCACGCATTTTAGGAGCCTACCCTTATCCAAGCGGACACATTGTATATATAAGGTATTACTTTCAGTACCGGGGCAAAGAAAGTGGCTCCCACCCCACCCTTGTGGGTGGTCCTGTGGACTAGCCGGTTATACCGGCCCTAGGCGCGGCCAGGGCCCTCAAGATTAGAGTACCCATTTCCTGATGAAGCCTACATCATCTGGCTGAAACGCGACCGCGACTGCGTCGACACCTTTGCTTTGAATGGAGTCCCCTGTTACAACTTAAAAAAGATTTGATTTTTGTCTGTTATGCACCTATACAATTAGAGATTGGGTTGATTGGGTTGATGCTCTAACCCCCTGGTGCTTTGCTTTTGGGACTACCACTTTGTTGTGCACTCCATTGCAAATTAAGAGGAGGCATTTACTTAAATTGGTGTATATATATTCTTATATATCTTTTGAATTCAGGGTACAGATAAATGTTTGTTGATATTGTAAATGTTTTGTATATTTGTATATGATGTATATGTGATAATTTGTATATAGAATGTTGTTTGTTGTACCTCCCTAGATGTCCGCTCATATGTGTGTATATGAATTAACCTACATATGTTTCCAATGTTCAATTTGTGATTCACAAGATAATTAGATGTTTCTTGTTTGAAAATTAAAAAAGGATTGATCCCTTCAGTACCTTTTGTTGCTACTTTTTCCTCCTTGGATGTCTCCTGCTCAGGTACGGGAGGGTTAAGTGGGCAGAACCCCTGACCATTTTTTGCTGACCAGTGGGAGGCGGCCTGCCTCCAAACAGACGCGATATCCAGCAACATTGGGCTGCGATTACTGCACTATGAGTTCTTACACCGACTTTACCACACCCCAGTGAAGTTTCATAGGTTCCACCTTAGGGATGATGATAAATGTCTGCGCTTCAGTCAAGGCGGGGCGGACTTTATGCATTTGGCATGGGAGTGCACCCGGGTGGCCACTTATTGAGAGGAGGTATTTATGGGACTAACTCGCATGCTGGGTACTCAGATCGAACCAACCCCCCTTAGAGCTCTACTGGGACTGACTGGCGACATAAAATCACTGCACCGTAAATTCCTAGTAATGGGCGTGCTTCTGGCGCAACGACAGGTGGCCTGCAGGTGGGGCAGGGGCAGGGCGCCCAAATTTAAGGCTTGGATACATGACATGTCTACTTGGCAGGAATACCTTCATGTATATGCAGATTAATTGCTGCTGAAATCTCGTCCTAGGGATATTTGGGGGCCCCTGACGACTTATTTACTGAGTCAGAATATGGATGATGAAACTGCGGAGGTAGCTGTGGGGGAATCACAGAGGGAGTGAATTGAGTGTGCTATGGCGCAGGGTACGTTGCGGTTTAATCAGTTGCTGTGGATTGAGACTGCATGGGGGCTATGGATGGGGTGGCAAGCTCAGTGACCCAAATTGAACATCTGCTAACACTCCAGAGACAACGACTCGCTTGGCGAGAGGACTTTCAAACTTTGAACTTATATGTGGATGTCTTGGTCGATCTTGTCTTCGCTTGATTGAAGTTTGGGAGGTTCTAGGGGGCGGGCAGATGGGGGGGGTGGAGGGCTAGGTGGGGGTGGGAGGGGAAAGTACACCATTGGTGCTATATGTATCGCTCCAGTTTGAATTGACGATTGACAATATGCACTGTTTTGTACATCATGCTATAGTGTACAATAAAGAACTTTGAAACTTTAAAAAAAAAAGAACTTAGTAGAGACGCCATATTGGAAACAGACATGTATTTATTTATTTACTTGTATAGCGCTTGAATCGACCCCTGAAGGGGTATCTCTGCGCTTATGACGGACCGTGAGGATGTGTTGCAGCTTCAGCTGAATCAGAAGCAAAAAAGAGTGGTTTTAAGCAGCTTCCTGAATTAGAGATTATCAATGCATTGTCTCGAAATTATGAGGCGCTCATTCCAATATCGAGGACCAAGGTGAGAGAGGGCATTAAAAGAGTGAGTGCCTACATGTCAAGACCTTTGTAATATAAATATGAGTTTTGTCCATCATTTTTAGTGTCTTATATGTGTTTTGTGTTATTTGTTACATCCCTGATGAAGTTCCAAAAATGTCTGGTTTTGGGGAACGAAACATGTTGGCTGTCTTTGTGAACTATTGTCGATTCTGAAATAAAAGACGAAAAGAAAGAAAACAAATTTGGACTTCCTGTATTATGTCCAGTGCACCTCCATTTGTTCAAAACAATTATTAATATAGCCTGTGCTATAAATGGAAAAAGAGAAGTGCCGGTACTCACCAAATTGATTGGGGTGGACCTTGAGGATCCAGTAGGGGCACGGTTGTGATGGAGGCATTTAACACTATCAGCATTTTCTTGGTGTCTTTAGGAGAAGGGTGATCCTTAAGACAAGTAGTGTAAGGTACCATACAAACATCATCTAGCACTTCAAAAAGTTAGAGAGCATTGCGGTGAGGCTGTAGTCTCATGGATGACTGTACACTTGTCACTAGGAGAACCACGTTCTAATCTTTTTTGCCTAACGACACCAATCTTGTGTGTTTTTAGCCAAATTTAGCAAAGTGATTTCTCACAGTCTGCCGGTTCCCTTTCCTGCCCCACATGATGCTGGTACTGAGTAGACTTCATGTCCTGCATCCACTCCTTGGAGCCTTAGACAGAATCAGCCTTTCATCCACCTGAGGCCGACAAATGAAGTACCAGCATTTTGTGTAATGGAAACTCTCCTGTGCGTATTGATGAGTTTATATATCTAAATGAATACATCGATATCTATTTCTATATATTAAGTATTCTGTATATAATGCTACACAGAAGAAACATTGTCCATACTCTGGAAATGGGGGGAATATGCATCCTCTGCAGAGCTGCTCACACCACCGTGACTAGACTCTCATTCATTTGCATTTTATAGATCCATGTCTCTCAAATATAGAAATGTAGAAAACCTTTTCTAAGTTGCAGTAGTTTCCATTATGCAGAGTATATGAACACTTAAGCATATTAAAACGGTAATCACTTACTCATTTTTTAGAACAGTGCATTTTGTGAAGGCCTTATGATTTCTCGGTGCTCTAATGAGCAATGAGCAACACATTTTACTACAAGCAATCTTAACTGTAAGGATTTATTCAGAGTGCGACAAATTAAAGGATGAAGTTATCCTATCAGGATTTTAACCAAGTGGCTGAAAGCAGATCTCTGCAGCAGGTTCTTGCCAGCAAGCATGGGAAGCTCTGAAGCCGACCCTGCACACTTGCCATCATTTATGTAAACAATCTCTCACATACAAAAAGCTTTGAAATTGAACTGCTTCCCAAGACCCCTGCCACCTACTACCAACTCTGTGCTGGAGCAAAAATCATAACGGTGCTACAGGGAATGAAGTATAGGATGCAATCCCCCCTGAAAACTTGACCCCTTATTAATAATAGCTTCCAGCATAGTAAACAAGCAGGCCCCTGTAAACTTTTCATTGTCTGCTAGTTTGTATATATTACATAAGGACTGGTGCCCCACAAATGAAGTAATTGGAGGCATTCCACTTTTTATATGGTGTTTATGTTCATTGATTGTTTGTATTATGTATTTTTTATTTTTTATAATGTTGATGTAGTAATGGTGTATAATTGTGACAATGTTGTTTTGTTTCGGATATATTGAAATGTCATGAAAAGAATACATGTAAACAAGTAAAAATGATGAAATGAAAGATTTTGCCCGTTTAGGGTTATTTGGCTAGGTGTGGTAGAAGACTGCTAAAAGAGCCTATCTGGACACTTTGTTGTTTAGTAAGGTTAGAGTGGTCTAGGCCAGGTAGTGAGAGGACCCAAGCCTTCTGTGGTTTTACACCTACTACCAGCAAGCATTTTTATTTTAAAAATGATTGATTGATAGCTTTATTTCGATATGCGTATATCATAAAAGCATTACACAAAAATATATAAAAGACGACATATCAGAAACTCATAGACTGTACATAACATCAATAGTAAAAACAGAATAAATAGATTATTTTAAAAAAAGCATTAAATCGATAAGGACAGTCTTTTAAGACGTATCAACCAAGCCCATTTTAAAAATTTAGACACAGCACAGACAATAGGGGGGGCAGTGTTAGTCAGTAAAATGCGTAAAGCCTCAGAATGCTTACGGATACCCATCTCATTGCAAAGCGGTTTAAGCCAGAAAGATCTTGGGCGCGCATAATCTGGACAATCAAGGAGAAGATGCGCCACAGTTTCACAACAGTCCGAACAGAGAGCACAGAAGCGTGATACCTGCTTTTGCGAGTTCCATCTGGAAAGGAGGTCAGCTAGGGGTAAAGTTCCTAGTCTGAACTTGATGTACAGAGCCCGGTCCATTGGAATGGTAATGATATCCAAAAAGGGTTCAAAGGCTGTGACATCTTTAATCCTTAAGTATGCTGCGGTGGAATTGCAGTGGTGTTGGTTGCTCATGAGTTTTGTAAACACCCAACCCCAGTATATTTTCTTCAGGATCTCCTTTGGGGGGGCTGAATGAGTAAACCAACAGTTGTCCAGACCTAGTTCCCCAAGCAGATATTTAATGTCCCTGAGCCACTTGATCTTTGACCAGCCAACCGAATGCATTATCTCTGCTAGCCCGTCTGCATAGGATTTTAGTTCCGGGACTTTCCAGAGTCGGGCCCACAGTAGAAGGGGCCGAAGGCTGGCCAGGTCTTTAATTGGTTTACAACCTGCATCCACAAGCATCGGTACAGTCGGGGTACTCATCGGGACTGCCATTAAGTCTTTGATAAATTTGTTCTCTGCTTTAGACAGAGACTCCATGCAGCCCAAACCCCATAACTCTGCTCCATATAGCGATGCAGGTACCGCTCTAGCCTTGTATATATCGATGATTGGTGATACGCAATGTTTCGATGATGTACTGTACTCCTTAAGCAAGGCTCCCCCCACCCTTTTGTGAACCAGTGTCATTTTGGTGGTATGGGGAACCCAACTCATACTGTCACTCAGCCGAATTCCCAAATAGTCGAATTCTGCAACTTTTTCCAGCGGGATCGAATTCAGGATAGGAGGGCACCCCAGTTTTCTGGGGGGATTCATGACTAAATATTTAGTTTTTTGTACATTTATTACGAGACCTCTCATTACACAGAAATCCTGGAACCTGTTCAGGAGTTTTTGAAGGCCCTGGGGAGTTTTTGAGATGAGAAGGGTGTCGTCAGCAAACAACAAAGTTGGAATCTTAACATTACAGAGTTTGGGGGGGCGTCTGCTGGATCTACAAGCAAGTAGTCAACCACCCCATTCACATAAAGCGAAAATAGGGTGGGTGCTAGGACGCAGCCCTGCCGTAGGTCCCTCTCTACCTTGATCTTGTCAGTCTTCTCCCCATTCAAGCCCCATCTGACCTGGGCATAGTTAGCTTTGTGCAATTTCATTAGGAGGTCCACGATGTATAGGGGCATCCCAAGGCCGTACAGCACCCTCCAGAGTTCCTCCCGGGGGACAAGGTCAAAGGCAGTCTTCAGGTCTATAAAGGCCAGATAAAGGCTGCCCTTGCCCAATACCACCACCTTCCAATACAATAGCAGGAGTCTGAAGACTTGTTCAATTGTTCCTGTGCCTGTGCGGAACCCGGCCTGCATCTCGGATAGTATGTGGTTTTCGTCTACCCAAGAGAGGATCCTACCCAAAATTGCTTTTCCCGCCACCTTCTGGGTCGAGTCTATCAGGCTTATGGGCCTATAGTTTCCCGGTAGATCACGATTTCCCTTTTTAAATATTGGGACTACCTCTGCCCCTTTCCAAGACTCTGGAACGGACCCTCCCTCCATGATGGCATTGAGGAGAGCGGAGATCAACACCCCCCAGTCACCTGGATATGCACGAAGAAGATCCCCTGGTAGCCCATCTGGACCTGCTGCTTTTAGTGGAGTAAGGGTTTTAATTAAATTCTCAACTTCTTGGGCTGAAAAAAGAACCATATCTCTATCCATAGGATAGGAGGGGAGAGTGAATTGGTCGTTAAGTGGGCCTTCAATGGCACAGTAGAGACCCGAAAAGTGATCAAACCATGCCTTGGCTGTGATAGTGCACGTCCTCAAGGTGTCATCAGGGCGCTTCCTACTACCCACCAAATTCCAAAAACTTCTCGCATCTCTCCCGCGAATAGCCGTCAGGAGTTCCTGCCAGAAGTTGTCTTCCCACTCCTTCTTTGCGATTTTTTGGCAAAGTGAATATGACCTTCTGGCCTCCCTAATCCTTATTTGGGATTTAGATTTAACTGCATCAACCAGCAGAGTCTTCGGCTCTCTGCACGTGCGGTTAAACCAGCCTTGTCTAGCCCAAGAACCTGGCCTCTTTTCCTTGGTGCTACTTGGGACAGTAAAAAGGTCACTAAGGGCCAGGGTTAATTTGCAGAATCTTACAGATGCATCCCCCACCCCACTCCCCAGAGGATCAAGATTACCTACAGCTACAGCTAGGATCTGTGATATGGAAAAAAGTTTCTCAGTTGAAAGTGACAGCTTGGCCCATTTTAGCCGACGACCGCAATTCGAAACTACTGACATATCCGGGACTGAGGAGCACAAATTTTTTCTGCCAGAATCATCTAAACACCTGTTAAACAAGGTAAGTGAAAGGAGATTATGGTCACTTTCTACGGTGGGAATAATAACCATATCCTTAACAAAACTCCATAAATGAATATGGAGAAAAAGATAATCTATTCTGGAGGAGTGCGCAGGCCTATTGTAGGTGTAAGCTCCCTTTTTGTCAGAGTTGGTCCTACCATTGAGTGCCCTTAGGTCAAACTCAGATGATATAGAGTTGACCTGGAGCGCCACTTCCGACCATTTCTTGATTGGTCTAAGCTCTAGAGCCGGTATGCCCCACCTGTTATCCACAACCTCTTGATCCTCTAGTACTTCAAGGCCAAGAGGCTCAAAAGTACAGTTAAAATCACCACCCACCAAGGTGCAGTGCTTGTATGGCGAGGATCGGAGCAAGGCTTCCAACCGCGCTATAATGGGCGATTCTCTACCTCCCTTTACACCTCGGGCATAGATGTTAAATATATTGAGGATAACCTGGCCCTTAGGATTTTTTAGTGTGATATTAAGAAGGTCGGGACATTGAGTATCGTGCTCGACCACCCTACAATTGAGTGCGGTAGCTACCCATACAAGGAGGCCTCCCGAAGGACGGCCACGACCACGCTCAGTTTGTACCGCTGGTATATGGTGGGACGAATATCCCGCCTTGTGAGAGGGCTCCCTACACCAGGTTTCCTGGAACAAACAAATGGAGTAGTCCTCCACCAGAGTGTTCCAATCAGGCATTGGCAGTTTCCTATCCAGCCCGGCCACATTCCAACTGAGAACCCTAATAAATGGATCCGTCACAGTCGGGATGCTACCGGCCTCGATGGTATTCGCCAGATCTGTAACTCCCACCATGGGACAGGCATACGTGGGCTCAGTCGCAATCGGCACTATCCCTAATTCCCTTGTACCACCTTGAGCCATATGCTCCCTAGGAGCGGGCGGTGAGTTGGATTCTACAGAGGAGTTTAAATTTCCACAGTTAGGGGTACCAGTCTCTCTGTTGGGTATTGGGCTCCTTTTATTAACCTGGCAGTCGAGGGATTGTCATCGTCCCTTCCCAAGATCATTCCACCCTCCCACAACAGAGGTGAGCGGAATGGTAGAGTAAGTAAGATTCTGTGAAGAAGGGGCTGCTATCCCTGGCCATGGACAATTTCCGGGGCCGTTCGCCTCATCGATCAAGGAGGTTAAAACACTAGAGGGGCGTGGGTAGAAAAATGTAAGGTCAACAATGCCAATACCTCCCTTGCCCGTGCACCAGCCCTGTCTCGTTATCCACCCCACCACCCTTGGGTCTTGAAAATTGATCACAATACAGTCCCCCCCCAGGTTTTTGATGGTGGAACTTATCCAATCTATTCGCCTCACTCCCAGAATGAGACCATCAACTTCCCCAGGTAGCGGCCAATTCACCCTTAACCAGTGCATAGCTTTGTTTTTAAGCATCTGGAAGGTTTCTCTCTGTCCCGATGGAAGTGGTGGGACATTTATCAAGACTGATACATAGGGGAAGGAATCAGGAGTGAGGTTCATAGGGGGTATCTTCTGCGGGGGCTTTTTCAAGGTTGGTAGGGGCGGTCTGGGGACAGGGGGGGCAGGGCGGGGTATCGATTTGTTCGTTGTTGACTGATTTCCGATTCCGCAGGCAGGTGATACAGCAGTACCCTTTTTGGTGCCCTCCGCTCCTCCTCCCTCTGCAATACCCACCCGATTAGTACTGGGCATCAGCTGTTGCACAACAGATTGGCTAGTCAATGCATTAGTGGGGGCATTTGCGACAGTCCCTGATGGTACAGAATTAAGCGACTCCGGAGGTCTCTTTGCCGCTCCACTGCTAGTTTTAGCAGACAGGGGAGAGTTGGAATGTTCCCTTTGTCCCTTAGCATGTGGTGGGGCTTCGGCAATGGTCTTGCAGTTGCTGATGCCATCCTGCCTTGACTGTGTTTTTATTAATGCCTTAGTCGAGAAGAAATTATCAAGTGTAGCCTGTTCGAAGTGGTTTAGGCGGTCGGTAAGCTTGGTGATGCGTTCCTCTAATGGAAGCAATAGGGACCGTAGTATCCGTTCTACTTCGGGAAGCAAGCTAGTCAACCACGGCTGTGTGTCATCTATTACTGTCCCTGTATCTATAGTGGTGGGTGGACTAGAATCTGTATTACCAGAGTGTGTAATTGCCCCCTCTTGCGTAAGTTCACCCCCTCGACTCTCTACAGTAGCTGCCTTACTAGGGTGCATACTTTTATTAACTTTCCTAAGTTTATGGGGTGGTTTAGGGGGAAGGCTCTTCCTAGAAGTGATGTTACTTTTCCTTTTAAGACCCGGTTTTGGGTTGGTCAGTGGAGCACACACCACAGGTGGGGGGGTTAAAGTTGTGGTAGGACTTGCACGGGGAGCGATCAAATCACCCAAACTACCCAGGTTGGCCCCATTCATACTTGCGTTTTGACCCAGATTGCAGAAGTCAGGTAGTTGGAGTGAGGACAATGGTGTTACTAACGCGGGATAGATTTGGCCAGAGCGCTTGTCCCCCGAGTTCTTTAACAGTTCAATTGATAGTCTGCGCTCTGCACGCCTCTCAGCCAGCGATAGCTCTTTGTCAATAAGGTTGGCAGGGCGATTGAAAAACTTATCCAGAGGACCGACCACAAATTGTCCAGCATCGGCCGTTGGGGACCTCAGGACTGAACCGTTGGGGTGGTCCGGCATATTGGAACGTTGTGAACCCACTTAGCTGCTAACTAACAGATGTATACAGATGTCAGCGAAATGGCCCAGCCCGGCCTCCAGCGGCCCCGGACGGCCACAGACGGTCCCGCCCTTGTCCCGGGCTTCTCCCGGCGCGCTCCCGCACGCTCCCGCGTAGCGGATACTCCACGGACCTAAGTACACTGGCCCCCTTTGGTCGTTGGCTGATAGGCAGGAGGGCGTGGCCAGCGGGGAGAGCAGCCCAGGTGTCGCTGGTTGGGCGCGCAGGGGCTCCTGGACACTGGAGTCCCTGCCTAGCAGCTCGCAGCCCCGCTGGACCAACCGCCACTCCCGCACTCCTCCCAACAGCTGCCTGTAGCAAACAGCCTCCTCCAACACAGACGCGCTGCGGGACCCGCGAAGCGGGTCCGGCGAGTCGTCACCGAAGCCGCTTCCACCCAGCAAAGGCACACCAGGTCGCAATGAAGTCCGGTAAGGGCAGCAAAAGAAATCCGAAATGGGTCCCAGCTAGGTGAGGGTGAATGGCGCTTATGACTCACGTCGGCAGGGGGGCGTGGCCAGCGGGGAGAGCAGCCCAGGTGTTGCTGGTTGGGCGCGCAGGGGCTCCTGGACACTGGAGTCCCTGCCTAGCAGCTCGCAGCCCCGCTGGACCAACCGCCACTCCCGCGCTCCTCCCAACAGCTGCCTGTAGCAAACAGCCTCCTCCAACACAGACGCGCTGCGGGACCCGCAAAGCGGGTCCGGCGAGTCGTCACAGAAGCCGCTTCCACCCAGCAACGGCACACCAGGTCGCAATGAAGTCCGGTATGGGCAGCAAAAGAAATCCGAAATGGGTCCCAGCTAGGTGAGGGTGAATGGCGCTTATGACTCCGTCGGCAGGGGGCGTGGCCAGCGGGGAGAGCAGCCCAGGTGTTGCTGGTTGGGCGCGCAGGGGCTCCTGGACACTGGAGTCCCTGCCTAGCAGCTCGCAGCCCCGCTGGACCAACCGCCACTCCCGCGCTCCTCCCAACAGCTGCCTGTAGCAAACAGCCTCCTCCAACACAGACGCGCTGCGGGACCCGCGAAGCGGGTCCGGCGAGTCGTCACAGAAGCCGCTTCCACCCAGCAAAGGCACACCAGGTCGCAATGAAGTCCGGTAAGGGCAGCAAAAGAAATCCGAAATGGGTCCCAGCTAGGTGAGGGTGAATGGTGCTTATGACTCCGTCGGCAGGGGGGCGTGGCCAGCGGGGAGAGCAGCCCAGGTGTTGCTGGTTGGGCGCGCAGGGGCTCCTGGACACTGGAGTCCCTGCCTAGCAGCTCGCAGCCCCGCTGGACCAACCGCCACTCCCGCGCTCCTCCCAACAGCTGCCTGTAGCAAACAGCCTCCTCCAACACAGACGCGCTGCTGGACCCGCGAAGCGGGTCCGGCGAGTCGTCACAGAAGCCGCTTCCACCCAGCAAAGGCACACCAGGTCGCAATGAAGTCCAGTAAGGGCAGCAAAAGAAATCCGAAATGGGTCCCCAAATAAAAATAGACTTCGAGGGTGGTAGGCAGTGAGTGACACTGGCCTACTGAGGTGGAGCATCAGAGAGTAAATTATTTATACATTCATCTGCACATCTCTTTATGTCTGTTATGCCTCAGCTCTCATTTCACCTCTTGACTCACCCTGGCCCAATACTCACAACACAAACAAATTCCAAATTTACAAGCTGGTAGTTGAGTATTGTGTGGCCACCCATGTAAAATGACCTAATGCCCTTCAGTCAAGTTTTGCTCATCTGTGCATAATTGGTCTTTCTTGGCAGTTTTACATAGCGCAAACTTAGCCCGAGGGCATTAAAGCGCTTTACATGAGATGCAGACATTTTACATGAAAGCAGGTTTTTTTTGTTTTTATGGCAAGGGAAAATTTAGCGATTTGCCCAGAATCACAGGATGTTGAGCCATCGCCGGGATTTGCCATCCCCATGTTATTAAGACAAAAAGGTATACTTTCATGTGTAACTTGTGCTGAAGTATGTTAGGCACTATGACAGTCAATGGTGAGTGTATTCCTGTGCTAGTGTGCTGCTGCAGACTTATATTCTAATTGTCAGCGTAAGAGTTCCTAAATTGGAAGCTCTAACCCTCAGGCCGCATTTCCATTCTGTCCCACTGATAGTGAGAGTGTAAGGCTGCAGCAACAGCCTAGCACTGTAATACACTTGCTATTGGCTGTTTATGAGCCTCACTGACACACTCCACTCAGAGCCTGACCGCAACTGCCACTAGGAGTAACAGTACTCTCCTAGCACAAGGAGAAGTACAGGTACTCAAGGCGAGAACTCTGAGAAGTGCAGGTACTCAGTACTGGTGAATATTTTGCAAGGGGCGTAACCCCCATTGGGCAGAAAGGACTTAAGCGTTAAGCGCAGTTGCGGCCAGTGTGTTTACAGAGTGGCAATGGGGACGGGGGAACAGACATAAGAGACAAAAATTGTTTAAATGTTTTTAAAACACTTACCTGCCGCATCACACCCCTCTTTTCTGCCGGCATAGGGTTCTAGAGTGCACTGCGGCCAATCCTGACACTGCTTTAATGCTGCTGAAGCAGCGTCAGGATTGAGCTGAGGGCTGATGATTTCCACTCCCAGTTAGACTCTGAGCCTGTGCCTGCCCTCTCCAATCTGGCAATGCAGCTGGGGATGGAGAGAGATTCAGGGCGCATGATGGTTTGGCTGACCTGAGCAGGCCGGCTGGCCTATCATGCACACTGAATAGCAGTGCCCAACACTCCCCCTCCAACCTGTCATCACCCTGGCCTCACCCCGAAGCCTCGGCTCCAAGAGAAAAAATAAGATAATAAACAAGGATTTATTATCATTTTATTTTTTATTTTTTCCGCTGCTGGCATGTGGGGCGACGCTCCTCCGCCATAGTAGAGGAGCCGCCACTGCTTAAACTCCCCCTAACCCCTGTCAGGGTCTGTGGGCTGGGCTAGAGCTGAGGGCCTCGAGGCCAGTCACATCCAAAACTATTGCTCTAGACCCCGTAAGGAGGTTTCCAAACTCCATACACCTTAGTCTGCTTTTTATTCTGTTAACACCTTTGCCCACGTCTGTAAACCTAATCTGTTCATCTCAAAGGTAACCAGCAGTGAAGTACAGTATATAATGTCAGTGGGGTAGATGTGCAAAATCACAGCAGGTATGAATCTGCTGTCATCATATTCTTCCTCATTGACAAGTAAACAATAGGAGTACCCAGCAACAACCCATCAAACCAAAAGACAGAATAAGTTTCATTTCAATTGTAATTAAAATATTGACAGGGACTGGACAGAAAGATGATGCCTTCCAATGGATAACTATTTACTTTTTGGCAGAGACCCTTGAGCAGACGTTTGAACAGGAGTTTTATTTTATTTGACCTGTAAGACCAAACATAATGAGTGGCGCTATTTAAACTATGATTGCAAGGTGTCTGCTTTGTTGGCAGGAATGTTTTTGCGCAGGAAGGGACATCCATGGAGGTGTTTTCTTTGTTTATAAACAAGAATAAGAGAGGCACGTGTACAGAGACAATTGCACAACAATCCTTGGATTCACTCCACAACACACAGAAGAGTGACAATGACAGGAACAAGTTTTGGCTTGATGTGATAGATCTTTTATTCGTAATTATATGCAACACAGCCAACTTGTTTCACCCATGCGGGCTTCTTCAAGGCTGAAAATGTAAGAAAAGCAACACTATCTCAAACTTTGTATATAAACAACTAATTACAAAGACACCATATCTTAACAATGACAAATATTTACAACATTTCAACAAGAAAAATAAACACATATAATTAAGAGATATTGGGCCAGATGTCGGTAAATCTCATTTACCGATTCTTAAATACCGAATTTTACCGATTTGGTATTTAAGAATCGGTAAATGAGATGTAGATAAAAAATCGGTATTTTTTACCGAATCGGTAAAATTCGGAATCGGACTTTTGGAATTTACCGAATCGGTATTTACCGAATCGGTATTTACCGAATCGGTATTTCCCATTCATTCCTATGGGCCAAAAGGCCCATAGGAATGAATGGGAAATACCGAATCGGTAAATACCAAATCGGTAAATACCGATTCGGTAAATTCCGAATTGGAAAGCAAGCAAAAGTGAAACTTAAGAAAACAGCCAATCAGGAGCTACCACCCTCCCCCTCCCTACCAGGAAGTGGCTACACAGGCAGCTGCAACTAATTAGAAGGTTCTGGAGAGGCAGTTGGAGCAGAGAGACTGGGAGCAGCAGCAGAAAGAGTTTGTGCAGTTTAAAACCTGTAAAATGGCAACCAGCAAAGACACAGAGCAGACAGAGAGGAAGAGAAAGCTGAAATTCAGCAGCATGGAGCTATGGGTCCTTGTGGAGGAGGTGGTAAAGGTGCACCACAAACTGTTTGGCAGGCAGTCCCTCACTGTGGCTGAATCTGCCAAAAGGAAGATTTGGCATGAAATACTTAACAAAGTGAATGCTGTGGGAGTGACCACCAGAGTCACAGAGGATTTGAAAAAGAGGTTCTATGACCTGAGGAGCCTCACAAAAAAATGGCAGACCACCACAAGCAGGCATCGCAAACTGGTGGAGGAAAGAACACAGCACCCCCCTCACTGACCTGGAGGAGATGATGGCCTCAACCTTAGAGCCAGAAAGCATCTGCGGACTGGGAGAAGTGGACAGCTCAGCCAAAGCTGCAAGTACAAAAGGTAAGATGCATGCACAGCAATCCCCCTCACACCCTCATCCTTCCCTCACCCCTTGAAGCTAAGTGACCCCAGTCTCGGTGTGCCAGCACCAAACAGTAGCAATGCATCATGGTACATGTAGTCAGTTAATGAAAGACCATGTCATACAGCACAGCAACCACCAAGTTAGCCAAATGATTGCAGACATAATGAAGGGCAGGCAACATGTACATTGTGCAATTTGAAAAGATTTAATTGTAGTGGCTGTGAGACATTTGCGCTTAGCTGATATACGCTCATATGTCCACAGGTCACACATCCAGAAGGCAGTCACAGGAGACTGAAGGCACGGCACCCGAGAGGGATGAAAGTCAGGAGCCAGGTCCCAGTGCATCACAGGACACAGGTGTACCGAGTAGCCAGCCACCTTCCCAAGACCCTGAAATCACTCAAGATTTGCAGGCATCCCCACGACGTTCACAGTCCCCGCTGTTAATTTCTTCACCAGATATGCCAGCATCACTGGATGTTGAAACACCTGCAGCACAACCAAGCAGGAGGCATGTCGTTCCCCCACTGATAGCAATGGAGACAGTTGCCGGTGAAATGGAGGTGGAAGACAAACACATCTTGCCTGGAGATGATATCTCTGTCACACTGCAGTCCAGCGCAGAAGTTGTCCGTAGTAGCACAAGATGCTGCAGAGTCCAAGGAAGGAGTGTAGGTGCACGTGGGGAGGGGTACAGTGTGTTCCAAGGCCTGAAGGGGAGCATGGTTAAGATCCAGAGGATGCAGGGAAAGGCCATCATGTCCTGTCAACGCCAAATGCGCAACCTGATTAGCAATATGGATGAAATTGGAAAGGGCATCAGGGTACTGGTGGAAGTGAACAAGAACATGGCTACAGGGATACATGAAATGACACAATCGGTGCAGCTACTGTGCACCAAACTGGACACAGAAATAGCATCAAGGCGCAGGGAAAAGCAGTGTGCACAGCAACACAACAAAGCAATTCACCGCCTGGCCACAGCCAGATCCCTGCTATGCAGGCGAAGCATAAACAGTCAGGAGGTCCTGACGCAAAACAGCAATGTGGTGACAAGGGGCATAGCCGGAATGACCGCTGCTCTTGAGGCGCTAATAAATGCTCAAACAGCACAAACTGCTGCTATTGATGTGCCAGAGAGTGAAGGGAGCACAAGTAGGAGCAGCATGGCAAGCCCCCTTGTCGTAGAGACAAGGAGGAGCAGCAGGCGACAAGGTGAGGCTACAGGCCAAACGCCCAGCGAACACAGTGAGCCACATACATCTGGCAGTGCTAAGCGTGGACGCAAATGAACAGTTAATATTATGGGGTAGTGACCCTGGACATACAATTTTGAAAGTTCAAAGTTTGTGTTGCACATTTGTGCCTTGGATACCTGCGTAATGACAACATTAAACTACGTTGGGTGCATACTCCACCTGTCTGTGTCTGTTTACTTACTGTGAGCATTGCAGTTAAATGCTTTCTGGTGCACTTTTGTTCTTTAAAATGCCAACGTTGCATGTAATATCCTCACGTCTGTATCTGCCATCACTTGGTGTTGACACTCCAGCAGGTCGTGGTTCAGGCACAGCAACCTCGTCGTCATGATTCTCAAAGTCTGACAACTCCACCTCTGTGCCCTTCTTCACAGCAAGGTTGTGCAACATGGCACAGGCAGCAATGATTTTACAGCAGGTGATGGCGGTATACTGCCGGGCACCTCCACTCTTGTGCAGGCACCTGAACCTGCTCTTCCATATACCAAAGGTATGCTCCACAATATTTCTTGTGCTCTTGTGGGCCCTGTTATATCTCCTTTGGCTGGGTGTTGAGGGGTTGAGGTAGGGGGTGAGGATGAAGGAGCGGAGGGCATATGCACTGTCTCCTAAAAGGAAATGGGAATACATTACTCACATGCATACATGTACTTCTTTCTGCAATAGGTGTTAATGGGGTCGCACACTGTGTCTTACCTAGCAGGTATCCTTCACCAAATTCCCCTGCTGTCAGCCGTGCATAGATACTGCTGTTTTTAAATATGTAGGAGTCGTGGGTACTCTCAGGAAAATTTGCCACAAGGTCAGTGATGGCGCACTTGGCATTGCAGATCACCTGCACATTGATGGTGTGGGTGGACTTTCTATTCCTATATATGTATTCGGTGGCAGCAGGGGGACAAATGGGAATGTGGGTGCCATCAATGAAGCCAATGATATTGGGGAAATGCGCCATCAGATAAAAGTCAGATTTTGTTTGGAGCGGTTCAGCATGGGTTGCAGGGAAAGATATATAATGGTCCATCCTCTGTAACATGGCGTCAAGGAATTTGTGGAAAAAGCGTGACAGGCTGCTCTGGGTCACCCCACCTACCGCAGCAACCACACTCTGGTAGTTCCCAGACGCAAGCAGGTGTAGACTGCACAGCACCTGCACGTGGGGTGGAATGGCGTGTGCCCTTGGGGTAGTGTGCTCCAACAGTGGTTGGAGGTCCCTGATGAGGTCCAAGATGGTGTCTGGGTCCAACCTGTACCTCTGGAGTATCTCTGCCTCTGTGAGCATGAACAAGGTGATCCTCTGTCTGTAGACCTGCTCCTGTCTCTGCCATTCCCTCTCTCCTTCCTCCTGTAGCCGTAGTCGTCTCGCAATGACGTAGAATGCCGCCATTGTGAAAAAAGTATTGCATTTTGGGTCCTTTTTTATAGGCTGCACCTGGTTACCACCTGATTTCAATCCATGGTAAATACAGACTCTTAAATACCGAATTTCAAGCAAATTCGGTATTTAAGAGCTTACCTACATCTCAATATTCAATTTTACCACTTCTTATTTACCGATTCGGTATATTTACCGATTCGGTAACTTTACCGATTCGGTAAATTTACCGATTATTCGCAAACCGTTGCGATTCGGTAAAATTACCGATTCAGTAAATTTTCCGATTCGGAATGTTTACCGATTCAGTAACTTTACCGATTCGGTAAATTTACAGATTCGGACGATTTTCTGTCCCCTACATCCCAAATGCTCAATACCGGTCGGCAACGGCCGAAAATCTGTATTTTCGGCCGTTTCCGACCGGTATTGGGCTACCTACATCTGGCCCTTAGTCCCAAATCAGAACAAGACAAATAATTACTTCGGAAATATCCAAAATATCTTATATACAATATATAGATACCTTTCATTTACAGACACATTAATTCCACACCATCTTTGATCAAAAAATGGCAAGGGGAAAGGCGTAAGCATAGGCAACAGACATTAATCCTGAGCAGAAAAACAACAAAACCATAGAGGAGGATAAAGGAAGAGGATAAAGGAAAAGGATAAAGAACCAAAGGAGGTGAAAAAACAACAAACAGAGGAAAAATTAAAGAAAAGACGAAGTAAAGTAAGAGCATCATGACCACAAAAGACTCTACAGTACATCATGACAAATCACAGAAACATGATAATGATAATCAAGAACAGCCGGCATCAAAGATACACAGAAACTATGTTATGAGGCAATGCCTCTACAAATACCGTTATCATGCTTTCATTGACACACTCAGCTCAAATGTTCAGAATGAGCCTGAGCGCCAACAAACAACGAGAGTGCACATAGGTCCATAGTATGCAAAGAAAAAAAAACTGTGTAGACCACACAAAAACCTATTAGGGGATAATAACGAAAATTCAATCTGCTTGCGCTTAATACCCACCAAAAAATGATCCAAACGACCAAGGATATTATGCAAAATTGGCCCGGGTTGGTAGAGAAAGCTTGTGCAGGGTCCTAGCAGCAAATCTACAAAAGGAAAACAACGAGAAAGAAAAACAAAAATTAACTGTTACGATCCTACCATACAATATAGTAAAAACCTAACCCGTGCTACAAATACAAAAATTAGAAGAGGGGATTCAGCGAGGGTGAACATCTGAAAAAAAAAAAAAAAAATGCTCAAAAGTGTTAACGTATTGGCATCAGCCTAATAAAGTGAAACCATTACAACCATGCTTCGATCCAAACAAACGATCCAAGCACATGAATTCAAATCGCATGTCCCGTCCTAAAGTAGCAAGACATGCCATAGTGCGAACTCATTAGTGCAGTGGAAAGTAAAAGAAACCACACCAGTGCGAGCAAAGTGTAAGCTCCACTCGAGGCCATGAAGCACAAACAAGAACACACCCAATGTGCAGAGTGAAATGGCCAACAAACCCCGCATACCTTAAATATGCACAGGGTGCTGACCACGCCAGCAATCACAACTAGAAATGTTCTAGCTAATAGTAGAAGCGTCACGGGTGGTAGCATCGCGAACCCAAGTGCATCGAGTGTCGCGCTACACCTCCAAACTGAGGGGCATATTATCAAGACAGGCAATAAAATTATCGCCGCTTTATTGGCAGAAAACTGCCGATAAAGCGGCGATAATGGGCTTGATAATATGCTCTATAGAATTCCAATCGAAGCCCATGTTAGATGTCTTCACATCTAACATGGGCTTTGATTGTAATTCCATAGAGCATATTATCAAGCCCATTATCGCCGCTTTATCTGCAGTTTTTTGCCGATAAAGCAGCGATAATTTTATCGCCGGTCTTGATAATATGCCCCATAGAATTTAAACACATACGTAAAATAATATTAAGGGATCGGTCTATGTAATAGATGGCACGCAAGCACTGGCAAGCCTCGTAGTACACTCACTTGTATTCGGCCGAATGACGTTCTCCTTCCATGTCTAATTTAAAAAGTCCCCCCATTTCATTTAAATCAGCATTAAATAGCCAACCATACGTGATGTTGACAAACTATCGAACGTATCATCAGATACAGTATTGGAAGCACTCCTGACTTTAGTGCGCAAACCGAGACCTCCATTTTTGTAGTAGAATCTCGCGCATCACACACAGAAAATCTGAAGCGCGTGACATTCAAAATCATGACCACAAATGACAAAAACAGCGTATTGTAAAAAAAAAAAAAACAAGACATAAAATAAAGTTGGGACAACACGAATGCTAATATAGTATATAGGATACAAAATTCTTTGTGTTTAAGGTGTTTTCTTCGTCCTATGTGTGCTGCAGAAAGCAGCACAAATGGAATCAGGAAAAAGCGAGGAGAAATGAAAACATTTCTCCTCATTACGCCAGCTCTGGGGAGTTGTAAGGTTTTGGCGCTGCCCCAGGTTTACGTGATTTTGTAAATCTGGGGCAGCGCCAACATCTGTGGATGTTGCGTGGGAACACCCAGTGCAATGCTCATGGAGCACGTCCTTGACAGAGAGTAAGGCAACACAATGCATCGCTTTGTGCTGCTTTGCCTTACTCCTTATCTATGAGGCCATACAAAGCCATTTCACCTCATAGATATGACTGAGAGGCATGCACCACTGGAGCAACAAAAAAAGTGACACTCCGGTAACACAGGCCTCATGTAAATAAGCCCCATAGTCTATAAATAATTATATTTCATACAGTGATATGCAGCTTTATGTAGGTGGGCATACATGCTAGTATTGAGCACCCTGCAGACATTTATATGGAACTGCAGCAGTTTTGAAATGCAGCAGGGTTATTTCCTCCATTTTATCAGTCTCAGAATGGTGAAAATATTTCAAAAAGGGGGTGGTGATGGACAGAGTATCTGAGTTAATCAGAACACTCCTACCCAGTCAACAGATCAGGGCTTGATCCATCACCATTTTTTAGCTCACTGCACCATCCCAGTTCAGAACCTGGCTATATGCAAATTAGTCTGTCCCTGGCCCAGTGCATCATGGGAACAGGGCAGACCAAACTACCAAGCCAATTCTTCACTGGAAAGGAAACAAGCTTCCGGGGACCGGTTTCTGGCATTACAGCCGTCTTCGGCCCGGCTTGCTTGAATCCTGATGGTGCAGTGAGCAAGGGACTCATGTCTGAACATACCCTTCCACACTTGTGGTGGCCAAAATATTTCAAAAAGGGGGGTGGTGATGGACAGAGTATCTGAGTTAATCAGAACACTCCTACCCAGTCAACAGATCAGGGCTTGATCCATCACCGTTTTTTAGCTCACTGCACCATCCCAGTTCAGAACCTGGCTATATGCAAATTAGTCTGTCCCTGGCCCAGTGCATCATGGGAACAGGGCAGACCAAACTACCAAGCCAATTCTTCACTGGAAAGGAAACAAGCTTCCAGGGACCGGTTTCTGGCATTACAGCCGTCTTCGGCCCGGCTTGCTTGAATCCTGATGGTGCAGTGAGCTAAAAAACGGTGATGGATCAAGCCCTGATCTTTGGACTGGGTAAGAGTGGTCTGCTTAATTCAGGCACTCTGTTCATCACCACCCCCTTTTCTGAATCATTTTGTCCACCATAAGCGTGGAAGGGTATACTCAGATGTGAGTCCCTTGCTCATTGCACCATCAGGATTCAAGCAAGCCGGGCCGACGACGCCTGAAATGGCAGAAACCGGTCCCCGGAAGCTTGTTTCCTTCCCAGTATAAGAATTGGCTTGGTAGTTTGGTTTGCCCTGTTCCCATCATGCACTGGGGCAGGAACAGACTAATTTGCATATAGCCAAGTTCTGAGCTGGGATGGTGCAGTGAGCTAAAAAACGGTGATGGATCAAGCCCTGATCTTTGGACTGGGTAAGAGTGGTCTGCTTAATTCAGGCACTCTGTTCATCACCACCCCCTTTTCTGAATCATTTTGTCCACCATAAGCGTGGAAGGGTATACTCAGATGTGAGTCCCTTGCTCATTGCACCATCAGGATTCAAGCAAGCCGGGCCGACGACGCCTGAAATGGCAGAAACCGGTCCCCGGAAGCTTGTTTCCTTCCCAGTATAAGAATTGGCTAGGTAGTTTGGTTTGCCCTGTTCCCATCATGCACTGGGACAGGAACAGACTAATTTGCATATAGCCAAGTTCTGAGCTGGGATGGCACAGTGAGCTAAAAAACGGTGATGGATAAAGCCCTGATCTTTGGACTGGGTAAGAGTGGTCTGCTTAATTCAGGCACTCTGTTCATCACCACCCCCTTTTCTGAATCATTTTGTCCACCATAAGCGTGGAAGGGTATACTCAGATGTGAGTCCCTTGCTCATTGCACCATCAGGATTCAAGCAAGCCGGGCCGACGACGCCTGAAATGGCAGAAACCGGTCCCCGGAAGCTTGTTTCCTTCCCAGTATAAGAATTGGCTTGGTAGTTTGGTTTGCCCTGTTCCCATCATGCACTGGGAAAGGAACAGACTAATTTGCATATAGCCAAGTTCTGAGCTGGGATGGTGCAGTGAGCTAAAAAACGGTGATGGATCAAGCCCTGATCTTTGGACTGGGTAAGAGTGGTCTGCTTAATTCAGGCACTCTGTTCATCACCACCCCCTTTTCTGAATCATTTTGTCCAACATAAGCGTGGAAGGGTATACTCAGATGTGAGTCCCTTGCTCATTGCACCATCAGGATTCAAGCAAGCCGGGCCGACGACGCCTGAAATGGCAGAAACCGGTCCCCGGAAGCTTGTTTCCTTCCCAGTATAAGAATTGGCTTGGTAGTTTGGTTTGCCCTGTTCCCATCATGCACTGGGACAGGAACAGACTAATTTGCATATAGCCAAGTTCTGAGCTGGGATGGTGCAGTGAGCTAAAAAACGGTGATGGATCAAGCCCTGATCTTTGGACTGGGTAAGAGTGGTCTGCTTAATTCAGGCACTCTGTTCATCACCACCCCCTTTTCTGAATCAGAATGGTGAAAGGCTATTCCAACATTCATGTCAGAACACTTGCATTTACAGAGCTTGAAAATGAGCATGATCTGCTAGCAAACGATCCTGGACTTTAAATTATATAGTCCTCAAAGAAAAAAATGAAAAGTTTCATGAAAGGTAACCCTCCAACAGCTATAGATAAAAACACCTAACAACATTACTCTAAACTATCAAAGTGCATCAGTTAAGTAATAATTTACCTTAACACTTGCACCCAGTTCTGTGAGGTTTCCAAACGGTACAGTGCAGGAGCAGCATACAGCCTACCTACTGGTTAACTTAAAAATGTCGAGGTGCTGCCTGGTAAGAAGCTGGACTACCAATAAATGTTTTTCTATTATTTCTTTGGCTTCTTTATTTTATACTTTCTTCAATTTGCCTTTCTCTCTTCCCTCCTTTTTGTCTCTTTCTTTCTGTTTTCTTTGTTTCTGTTGTCATTCTCATCCTTTTCCTTTGGTGGTTTCTTTCCATCCTGTCCCCTCCTATCTTTTCATTGTTTGTTTCTGGGCTTCTTTTTTTGCTCTCTCCTTCGCCCCATCTCTTTTCATTCCCTCTTTTGTTCCTTTTTTGCTTCATTTGATTCATTCTCATTCATTGCTTCTTTCTCTCATACCTTCTTTCTTTTTCTTGTGACCTTTGTACATTTGTTTTGTTTTTTCACTTTGCATTGTTGCTTTCATTTTTAATTTCTTTATACACCCAATTCTTCCCTTTCTTTCTCTCATTCTTCCCTCTCATTGCACTCTTTCTCTCCATTCTTCCTTTCTTTACCCTCTTTCCTGTTTCTATTCTCACCATCCATCCTTTCTTTCCTACCTCCGTCCCCCCTTCCGTCATTATGTTTGTTCTTCTTCTATGTTCTATTCCTGTTGTTTTTTTCTGTACTTTGCTCCTTTGTCATATTCGCTGGTTTTTCTTTTCTTTCTCTACTCCTATCTTTATCCTTTCTCTCCTACCTCTTTCATTCTTTCTCTTGTCCTCTCTCTTTCTCTATTCTTCTGTCATGAAAAGAATTACATTTCCTTAATTAATCTACTGATTCATTAGTTTGTCTTTCCTTATTGGTTCATAGGCATTCCCTTGGTCATGTGGATGGAGACAGAGATATGTAGATGTTTACTTAGTTAAAGGTCCTACCTTCTTTTTTTTCAACCAAAATTATTTATTCGGCTAAGAGCCATAACAGATATTAAATCACAAATAACATTTTTCAATAATACAGAACAAAAATCAAACTATTCAATATAAAATCTATAAAACAACATTAATGATATAAATGCAAAGCATAGTAGCAACACAAAAATATCGTAATTAGTTAAAAAGACATCCGTCCATCAATCTTATTTTAAGTCTAAACTCTTGAGATACACAGCTAATTACAACAAGGCAACACTGCTCGGTGGCTAAAAGTTGGAGATAATGCAAACAATATTTAAAAATATCTAAAACCAAGGGTGTGTATAAAATGGTAATAAGTATTGTTGTCTAGGGTAATCATAGAAGTTACAAAACACATCAAAAGTGCCATTGATTGCTTGGAGGTGCTAACACAAGGACAGGGGGCAAGGAATGAGATGTGGGTAAGCTATCATAAAGTGCAGAGTCTACGTTTGTTATGTGTGACCCATGTAAGGTAGCATTCCGGTCCTGCCTCCTGCTTTATATCTAGATAGCACTGTACAATCCCAAATCATTGATTTTTGCCAGATCTGACCTGGTTTTTGAATGGACAATAAAGTATTTTCACCATGGACTTGGATTTATTGTCGATTGCATTGAGGGAAAGTAAAAGATTAGAAAGGCTTATATCAGTGAAAGCCGTTTTAACATGGGCTAGCTGGGGCATTAAATAAGCTCCATCTATCTTCAAACAATCTTCAATAACAGAGCAAGAGAAGCTAGTGTGTCTTGAAAGACAGATCTTAAGCCAAACAGGAATGGGTCCTAGCTAGACTAGGTCCTCTAAGAAAGGGAATCCGACCTCTTGGTGGACAATAAGGCTGGAAATACTTTTAAGTGTCGCAAGCAGCCTGTAAAAAATGTGTTCTCAATTTTCTGGAGGCTAGCCGAGGAGGTGTACCCCCCACACACCTGCCCCATAGCACCCTAGGTCGTAGTTAGAAAAATAATATATGTGTTAAAAATAAAAGTTCTTTTTTTCAATGTGAGTGTCCCCTGGAGTAAGTGGGCATTTTACCCTATTGTAAACAAAACCCTTGCCTATAAAATCTACACTGTTCCTTCTATCATTAATTCTTAATCTTGAGTCATTAAGTCTCAGCCTGTTTCTGGTCAACAACTAATAAACATCAGTGGAATTAGCTAGATATGTAGTATCTTTTGGGTCCTACCTTACATAATCAGAGCCGTGTCATCCAATGTATTGCATGAGAATGACCACAATCCCCAGTGAAACACCACCACTCTGAGGTGGCTCACAAGTAAGAACAAACAAACAAAACTGTTTTGGGGACCCCCAGGCAAACTTTACGGACACAGCTCTTGTGACATTAATGCTCTATGTCCACTGCATCAGAACTGAGTGCCCTGAAAAGGAGGAGGTTAAGTTGCTTATCCTTCCTGTACCCTTAGCTAATCCATATTAGGGTGTAGGAGAGAATACTTTTTATTGAGCAGAAGTAGCTCTCACTGGAGAAAAGATCAGAGACCTCTGTTCTACACTATCCAACCAGGTGGCTGCAGAAATCTTGCTAGAGGCATATTGTTGTTCAGAATAAGTGCTTGGTAGTGGTGTCACACGATCTACCCATGATGCATCATGAGTCCAAACCTCAGCCTAATTGTGGGGCCATGCATTTTCAGCATATATGCCTAAATATCTTTTCAAAGTTTTGTTTTGAAGACTGAGACCAATGCAACTTGCTTTGGGCCTTATCACGAGTATGTCTGTCCACAGGACCACCATACTCAAGGTGGTGGTATGACCACTGTTAGAAGCGGCTGTCTCTAGTTGGCAGAGGTATACACTTCTGACAAATAGGGACACACCTTTTCTAGTCAGGGCAAGGGGATCACACACTTAGATAACCCCTGCTCACCCCCTTGGTAGCTTGACAAAGCAGACAGGCTTATCTCAGAGGCAGTGCGTTAAGCATTTATGACCACATACAGTAATAAAGTGAATACACTACAAATGGACACGACACAGTAGTATTATAAAAATAAGTATTTTTATATAAGGCTTAGCACAAGACCAATTAACGACAAAAATATACCACAGTCTTAATAAATACTCTTGGAAGGAAAAATAATGGTTCAAGCACGGTTTCTTCTTAGCACAAAAGTCTTTAGTATCAAAAGCAACTCTTCTTCTTTAAAACACAGTTCTTGGCAACAATGTAACCCACACGGGAGTCACACGACGTCGAGGCAAAGTTAATCCAAAGGTTCGGCGTCGACCGCGAGGAGCGCTACGTCGAGCCAGGAGTCGCACAGACCCCAACAACACAGTACCTTGGAAAAGTGAAGCACTCGATGATCAGCGGCGTCGAGATGTCCGGCGTCGCGTCTTCGGTGTCGATCGGGCCTCGGAGTCGGGGCGATCTGCAGCGGCGTCGACCGAAGTCAGGCGGGAGCAGCGCTCACGGGATGAAGCAGGATACGGCGTCGTCGATGTCGATGTTGCAAGAGTGAGCAGCGCTCACGGCGTCGAGAGGGCTCGGCGTCGATGCGATCAGCGGCGGCGTCGACACAGGGTCACTTGGAGCTGGAGCCGAACTCGCTACTCACTGGCGTCGCTACTGGCGTCGATCGGGCCCGGCGGCCGGCGTCGAAGGTGTGGGACACTGGAGCCGTTACTCACGATGTCGAGCTGGATTCGGCGACGTCCGTCGGCGTCGAGATTGCTGGATTCTTCAGAGGTGCTGGATTTTCAGGTTTCCAGCAACAAGCACTTTTAGCAAATAAATGAAGCCCTTTGACCCTGTGACTTCAACAGGAGGCTGGCACTTCTTCCAGCCCTTGGAGATTTTCTTAGCAAGTTTGAGAGTACACACTCAGTTCCTCTCTCCTGGTTCCTTGGCAAAAATAAAGAAGCAACTGCAGGATTCCCCCAACAAACAGCACTCTGGCAGAAGGGGTAGGCAGTCCTTAGATCAGCAGGCTTCTTGTCCTTGGTTCAGGTTTCCTTGTCAGAAGTGATCTAAATTCTTGGTTCAGGGGTCCTTCTCTTATACCCCTTTTTGGCTTTGATCCCTTTGTCCATGCAGGGGATTTCCCCCCATCCTGGGTTTGTTGTGGGTGTTGCCAGGCCTAGGCACCTGGCCTATTCACTGTGCAGGGCAGAGTCTTCAGCCGCCCAGCAGGAGCGGAGCCAGCATTGTCACTGGCAGGGGCAGGGCCATCAGTTGCCCGGCAGGAGGGGGGCCAGGAAAGTCCCTGGCAGGCACAGAGTCATCAGTCGCCTGGTAGGGGGGCGGAGCCAGCATTGTATCAGGCAGGGCAGGCTATCAGGAGCTACTCTTCCCCTACTCTCAATGCAAATGCCCCACTCACCACACACTGACTCATTCAGACCTCTGGAGCCACCCAGCTCCTGTCACACGCACACCAGAACCAGCAGAGACCGGTAGACAGTTAGACAAGAAAATAGCTACTTTCTAAAAGTGCTATTTTCAAACACAGAGTCTAAAAACCATCCACCCAAACGGATGCGTTATTAAACCCTGAGTTCAGGGATACCAAACTCGACATTGCACCATGCTCCCCGAGCCCGCTAGGATTATAGCATTAATAATCCTGGCAGCCCATTCTAACTGATGGAGAGCAGGTTACCTTACAATAGTGAAAAACGAATATGGCTGTAATTCACTATTAGGACATGCCAACCTTGTCAGGCTTGTCCTACCTTATGCTTACAATGCACCCTGCCCTTGGGCCTACCATAGGGGTGACTAACATGAAGTTAAGGGAAGGTTTAGGAACTGGCCAGTAGGTGTACTTGCGCAGTCCTCGTGACAGTCAGACTGCACGTGGTCTAGCAATGGTAGACCTTCAGACATACTTTTACTAGGCCGCTCTTGTGGGTGGCACAACATGTGCTGCAGGCCCACTAGCAGCATTTGTATTTACAAGCCCTGGCACTCCTGGTGCACTCTACTAGGGACTGACAGTAAACCAAATAAGCCAAACATGGAAGTCAATCAATACAGCAATTTCACATAGGGAGCACTTGCACTGTGGCACTGATCAGCAGTGGCACAGTGCCCAAAGCAATATACCAGCAAAAACATCGTAAACAGAGGAGGCAAACAGAAAAAATGGAGGAGAGACTCATGCCAATGATGTCAGGTCTAACACGTGTCCCCTCCAGCTGAAATGTGGGGGAGAACTACCCTTACCCTAGGGAGTCCTCATCACTAAGGCGGAAAAATCTGGACAGACCATCAGCATTGGCGTGATCTGTGCCAGGGCGGTGTTCCACCGTGAAGTCCATTCCCTGTAGGGAAATGGACCACCTCAACAGCTTTGGATTCCCACCCCTCATCTGCATCAACCATCTGAGGGGCCTGTGGTCTGTCTGAACCCGGAAGTGAGTCCCAAACAGGTAGGGTCTTAGCTTCTTCAGCGCCCAGACCACAGCAAATGCTTCTCTCTCTATCGCACTCCACCTCTGTTCCCTGGGAAGTAACCTCCTGCTGATGAAGGCTACAGGTAAGTCTCGGCCCTCTTCATTCACCTGAGCTAGAACAGCCACCACGCCATGCTCTGAAGCGTCCGTCTGGACAACAAATTATTTAGAAAAGTCGGGTGCCTGGAGTATGGGTGCTGTGCACATCGCAGTTTTCAGGGTGTCAAAGGCCGTCTGACAGGCGTCAGTCCAGATCACAAGTTGTGGCTGCTTCCTGGAAGTCAGCGAAGTCAAGGGGTGCACAATGTTACCATAATCCTTGACGAACCTCCTGTAATAACCCGTGAGACCCAAGAAGGCTCTCACCTGAGTCTGGGTTTTGGGCGGTGCCCATGCCAGGATGGTATCAATCTTGGGTTGCAGGGGGGCCACCTTGCCGCTCCCTACTTGGTGCCCCAAGTACACCACTGAACCCTGCCCAATCTGGCACTTACTAGCTTTGATTGTGAGGCCTGCTCAGCGCAGGGCCAACAACACTTCCTGGAGGTGGCGCAAGTGTTCCTCCCAGCTGGCGCTGAACATTGCGATGTCGTCCAGGTAGGCGGCACTGAAATCCTCCAGTCCAGCCAAGACCTGGTTGACCAACCTCTGGAAGGTGGCAGGGGCATTCTTCATCCCAAAGGGCATAACCCGAAACTGGTAGTGCCCATCTGGTGTGGAGAATGCTGACCTCTCTTTTGCCCCATCAGTCAAGGCGATCTGCCAGTACCCAGAAGTCAGATCAAACGTACTAAGGTACCGGGCAGCCCCTAACCGATCTATTGGCTCATCAGCTCTGGGGGTGGGGTGCGCGTCAGTCTTGGTGACTGAATTGAGTCCTCGGTAATCCACACAGAACCGAAGTTCTGGTGAAGCACCAGGCGCTGCAGCCTTTGGGACCAAGACCACTGGGCTGGCCCAAGGACTGCTAGAGGACTCAACCACCCCTAAGGCAAACATTTTGGAGACCTCCTCCTTGATGTATGCTCTGACCTTGTCAGTCACTCTGTAAGCCTTGTGCTTCACAGGAGTGCTGTCCCCGGTGTCCACATCATGGACACACCACTGAGTGACACCAGGACTCAAGGAAAACAGATCAGGGAATTGTCCCAACAATTGGCGACAATCCTGCTGCTGTTCAGGGGTCAGTGTGTCAGAGAGGACAACACCATCCACTGACCCATCTTGCTCTTTTGCAGACAGGAGGTCAGGAAGAGGCTCACTCTCCTCCTCCATTCCAGCATCTGTAGCTAGGAGCATGCCCACTTCGGACCTTTCTAAGTGGGGCTTCAAACGGTTGACATGCAGGACCCGCAAGGGGTTCCTGGGAGACTTTAAGTCCACCATGTAGGTGACATCGCTCTTTTTCTCCACAACCTCAAATGGTCCAGTCCACCTGTCCGTGAGCGCACAAGGTTCCACAGGGGACATGACCCAAACTTTCTGTCCAGGCTGAAGCTCTACCAGAGGGGCCTTCTGGTCGTACCACCGCTTCATCTCTTCCTGGCTGGCCTCCAGATTTGCCTGAGCAGGATCTCTGAAGCGCCTAGTCTGGTTCCTAAAGGCCAGCATGTAACTGTATACATCCTGGGGAGGTTTCCTGGGAGATTGCTCCCAGCCTTCTTTGACCAGACTCAAAGGTCCTCTTACCGGGTGTCCATACAAAAGCTCAAAGGGGCTGAACCCTAGAGACTTCTGTGGCACCTCACGGTAAGCAAACAACAGGCATGGCAAGAGGACGTCCCATTTACGCCTCATTGGTTCTTCAAGACCCATAATCATGCCTTTATGGGTACGGTTGAATCTTTCAACCAACCCATTACCTTGAGGGTGGTAAGGAGTGGTGAACTTGTAGGTTACCCCACACTCCTTCCACAGAGACTTCATATAGTTGGAAATGAAGTTGGTGCCCCGGTCTGACACCACCTCTCTGGGGAACCCCATTCGGGAAAAAACACCCATCAGTGCCAGTCCCACCACGGGGGCCGTCACTGTTCTGAGAGGGATGGGTTCCGGGTACCGTGTGGCATGGTCCACCAAGACCAGGATGAACCTGTTGCCCAGGGCTGTCTTGGGGTCCAGGGGCCCAACAATGTCAATCCCCACCCGGTCAAAGGGGGTACTGACCACGGGAAAAGGTTGGAGGGGAGCCTTCTGCTTCCGCCCGCTTTTCCCACTTGCCTGGCAAGTTTGACAGGTCTTGCAATGGATATCTGTATCCCTTCTCATCTGAGGCCAATAAAAATGGGTGACAAGCCTGTCATAGGTCTTGTCCTGCCCCAGATGTCCAGCTAACGGAACGTCATGAGCCAAACCCAGTAGGAAGGCTCTGAAGCGCTGGGGTACCACCAGCACACGGGCTGACCCAGGCTCAGCAGCCTTAGGCTCGCTATACAGGAGATCGTTCTCCCAGTAGACCAAATGTGACCCTGACTGATCACCTGTTGTTTGGGCTGAGGCCTGCTGCCTCATACCCACAAGAGATGGGCACACTTTTTGTTCTGCACAAAATTCTTCTCTGGAGGGACCACCATCCTGCTGCCAGTGGGTCAGCTCGGGCAGGTCTCCCAGTTCAGCAACTTGTTCACCTGTGGGTTCCAGGGCATACCCCTCAAGGTCTGCCTCCTCCTGGACCACGGGAACTACGGGGGACGGTTTCCCGCGCCCCCTGCCTTTTCTCTTCACAGCTGGGTCCTGGGCCATACTTTCAGGCTCCAGAACCCCATCAACACCCTTACTTGCTGTCATCGATCGAGTGGTTGCACACACCCACTCTGGCACACCCAACATTTTCAAATGCGTCTCCCTCTCCACCTTAGCCCAAGGGGAGTCTTCCAAATCATTGCCCAGGAGACAATCAACAGGCATGGCGGGCCTTACAGCAACTTGAAGAGTACCTGAAACTCCCCCCATTCAAAGGGAACCTGAGCTACCTTACACTCTCTCTGGGAGTTGTCAGCAGCTATCACAGGGTAGAATGTGTGGGGAACAACCTGCTCTCTGGACACCAAGTGACACTTGACAGCTGTCACACTCGCTCCGGTGTGTCTGAGAGCTTCCACTCTATGGCCATTAATGGTCACCCACTGCCTATATTTCTTAGTGTTACTAGGCAGAGTGGGCGGAGGGACCATTTCCATGTCTCCTAAAGAGACCAGGGACATCTCTGCGGGACCCTCCCCACCATGGGCAACCATCTCCTCCCCTCCCAGGGCTACACTCGCCAACTGACGGGGTGGTGCACTGGGTGGTGCACCAGAATTCTTCAAGGGACACTGAGGATCATAAAAACGGTGTCCCACCTGCTTACAAGCGAAGCAGGTCATTGGGCCCCTATGACCAGGTTTACCTGGCGGGGCCTCTGATTTCTTCACAGGGGGAGGCTGGGAACCCTTCCCCTGGTTCCCTTGGGGATTACTTTGGGGCCCTTTCTGGAACTCCCTCTGTTTACCCTTGTCCCCCCCACTCTTCTGCTGGGGACCCTGCCCACCTTTGGCTGAGTCTCCCACTGGACCCTTGTGGACCCTGGTACTGACCCAGCGGTCCGCCTCCTCAGCAAGTTTTCTAGGGTTAGATAGCTTGCTATCAATAAGGTGCTGGCGCAGCTCTGGAAAACAGTTATTAGACAAGTGCCCCCAAGCAAACAAATCATAAAGAGCATCATAACTTTCCACTTTGCTGCCCTTTACCCAACCATCCATGGCTCTGCAAAAATATGACACATATTCCACCCACGTCGTACCAGGCAATTTCTTACATTCTCTAAAGGCCTGTCTGTACTTTTCTGGGGTTAGGCCATACCTTAACATTAAAGCATCTTTCATATGAGTTTAAGACATCCTATCCTCAACAGGCATGTCTAACAGGGTATCTCTTCCCTCATTCACAAAGCGACCCCACAACCCCGCTCCCCAATCCTTCTCAGGGACCCGGTGGGCCAACAATGCTAACTCATATGCTTTAAACCATTGACCAATATCCTCATTCTTCTGAAAATCTTTGATCACATCTTTGGGAAAATAAAACCTACTTTCTGCAGGTACAGATGGGATGCTGCCACCAGAGGGATTCAATTCTAACTCTTTAGCTTTGAGCTCCAACTCCCTCAACCTGGTATCACGCTCAAAAGCTAACTTCTCTCTTTCAAACTCCAACCTTTTGATCTCCAGATCAGCTTCTCTCCTGCCTCTTGCATTCTCCATCTCCAACTGCCCATTTATCTTAAGTTTTGCCATTTCCATGTTGTATGCTCGCTCCTTCGCCCTTTCTTCTCTTTCTTCAGGAGAAAGACCTTTGGAGGAAACACTGCTGCCAGGAGGGGATGTGGGCCCATTCACTGGCACCTCCTCCTCCCCTTCCCCTGTCGGTACCACCACCGGATCAGAGGGATCTCTGGCCTCTAACCAGGCCTGCAATGCTTTGAGATAATCTCCTCTCCTTGTGATGCCTGGGGTAGGAACTTTCAACTGCTTGCAAAAGGATTTCAGCTTCCTTACTGGATAGTCGTTTATCTTACTCCTATCAAATTCCTCCACAACAACAACAGGGGCAGTGACTCCGGCATCACTCATGGTCAAAACTGGCAGTTTCAAAAATCAAGCTCCAGGAAAGCGGAGAACAAAAATAGGATATCCAACCAAAACAGATTGTGGCTGCGCTATGGTCTGCTTTCACTATGTAGCGCACACTAATCACTGCACATGGGTCATAAATGCAAAGTTCAAATCCTCACCGCTGACCCACCAATGTTAGAAGCGGCTGTCTCTAGTTGGCAGAGGTATACACTTCTGACAAATAGGGACACACCTTTTCTAGTCAGGGCAAGGGGATCACACACTTAGATAACCCCTGCTTACCCCCTTGGTAGCTTGACAAAGCAGACAGGCTTATCTCAGAGGCAGTGCGTTAAGCATTTATGACCACATACAGTAATAAAGTGAATACACTACAAATGGACACGACACAGTAGTATTATAAAAATAAGTATTTTTATATAAGGCTTAGCACAAGACCAATTAACGACAAAAATATACCACAGTCTTAATATATACTCTTGGAAGGAAAAATAATGGTTCAAGCACGGTTTCTTCTTAGCACAAAAGTCTTTAGTATCAAAAGCAACTCTTCTTCTTTAAAACACAGTTCTTGGCAACAATGTAACCCACACGGGAGTCACACGACGTCGAGGCAAAGTTAATCCAAAGGTTCGGCGTCGACCGCGAGGAGCGCTACGTCGAGCCCGGAGTCGCACAGACCCCAACAACACAGTACCGTGGAAAAGTGAAGCACTCGATGATCAGCGGCGTCGAGATGTCCGGCGTCGCGTCTTCGGCGTCGATCGGGCCTCGGAGTCGGGGCGATCTGCAGCGGCGTCGACCGAAGTCAGGCGGGAGCAGCGCTCACGGGATGAAGCAGGACACGGCGTCGTCGATGTCGATGTTGCAAGAGTGAGCAGCGCTCACGGCGTCGAGAGGGCTCGGCGTCGATGCGATCAGCGGCGGCGTCGACACAGGGTCACTTGGAGCTGGAGCCGAACTCGCTACTCACTGGCGTCGCTACTGGCGTCGATCGGGCCCGGCGGCCGGCGTCGAAGGTGCGGGACACTGGAGCCGTTACTCACGATGTCGAGCTGGATTCGGCGACGTCCGTCGGCGTCGAGATTGCTGGATTCTTAGGAGGTGCTGGATTTTCAGGTTTCCAGCAACAAGCACTTTTAGCAAATAAATGAAGTCCTTTGACCCTGTGACTTCAACAGGAGGCTGGCACTTCTTCCAGCCCTTGGAGATTTTCTTAGCAAGTTTGAGAGTACACACTCAGTTCCTCTCTCCTGGTTCCTTGGCAAAAATAAAGAAGCAACTGCAGGATTCCCCCAACAAACAGCACTCTGGCAGAAGGGGTAGGCAGTCCTTAAATCAGCAGGCTTCTTGTCCTTGGTTCAGGTTTCCTTGTCAGAAGTGATCTAAATTCTTGGTTCAGGGGTCCTTCTCTTATACCCCTTTTTGGCTTTGATCCCTTTGTCCATGCAGGGGAATTTCCCCCCATCCTGGGTTTGTTGTGGGTGTTGCCAGGCCTAGGCACCTGGCCTATTTACTGTGCAGGGCAGAGTCTTCAGCCGCCCAGCAGGAGCGGAGCCAGCATTGTCACTGGCAGGGGCAGGGCCATCAGTTGCCCGGCAGGAGGGGGGCCAGGAAAGTCCCTGGCAGGCACAGAGTCATCAGTCGCCTGGCAGGGGGGTGGAGCCAGCATTGTATCAGGCAGGGCAGGCTATCAGGAGCTACTCTTCCCCTACTCTCAATGCAAATGCCCCACTCACCCCACACTGACTCATTCAGACCTCTGGAGCCACCCAGCTCCTGTCACACGCACACCAGAACCAGCAGAGACCGGTAGACAGTTAGACAAGAAAATAGCTACTTTCTAAAAGTGCTATTTTCAAACACAGAGTCTAAAAACCATCCACCCAAACGGATGCGTTATTAAACCCTGAGTTCAGGGATACCAAACTCGACATTGCACCATGCTCCCCGAGCCCGCTAGGATTATAGCATTAATAATCCTGGCAGCCCATTCTAACTGATGGAGAGCAGGTTACCTTACAATAGTGAAAAACGAATATGGCTGTAATTCACTATTAGGACATGCCAACCTTGTCAGGCTTGTCCTACCTTATGCTTACAATGCACCCTGCCCTTGGGCCTACCATAGGGGTGACTAACATGAAGTTAAGGGAAGGTTTAGGGACTGGCCAGTAGGTGTACTTGCACAGTCCTCGTGACAGTCAGACTGCACGTGGTCTAGCAATGGTAGACCTTCAGACATACTTTTACTAGGCCGCTCTTGTGGGTGGCACAACATGTGCTGCAGGCCCACTAGCAGCATTTGTATTTACAAGCCCTGGCACTCCTGGTGCACTCTACTAGGGACTGACAGTAAACCAAATAAGCCAAACATGGAAGTCAATCAATACAGCAATTTCACATAGGGAGCACTTGCACTGTGGCACTGATCAGCAGTGGCACAGTGCCCAAAGCAATATACCAGCAAAAACATCGTAAACAGAGGAGGCAAACAGAAAAAATGGAGGAGAGACTCATGCCAATGATGTCAGGTCTAACAACCACTGACTCCAATGCGGATCCTCCCTCAGTATCCAGAATTGGGTGGTCGGACCTCCACAGGACCTCCGTGTCTGCCAGGGAGGCAGGTTCCCAGGGCGGTCGCGCAGACGAAGGGAACAGCAGTATGCTATTTGTGCCGCTGCGGCATCGCCTTGTATATTACGAGTTGCTTGTCCACCGCCCCTTTCATGGCGGTGAGCCCGCCATGAAAAAGATGACGGAGAGGCCACTAAATGGACTCTAGCAAGCCTCCTGGGCCTGAGGGTGCATGAGGGATGGTATGCATTGGAATTGCACCCCAGTTTGAGCACAATGCAGGACCATGCTGCAGGCACTTACACGGTGAAGCCTGCAGTTAAGGAACACATATGAGCCTCATACAGCAACTGCCATGAGATTCAACAGCACCTCCTGCCCACCATGGATTATAGTTATAATCTGGCTGGCGATAGCTTGACAAGCTTGTTGTCCTCCTGACAGAGCCGCAGTGGTGGGCCGACAGGAGGACCGCTAATGTCTTAATAAGGCCCTTAGTGTTTTTAAGGGACTTATTATGAGTTTGGTGGTCTCCCTGTGGGAACACTACTGCTGCAATCATAGGAAGACTACCAAGCCTGTGGTGAACCTGCCCTCTGGGTAATAAATTAAATCCAGGGTGGGCAGGTGGGCAGTGCAGTGGTGGTGTCATGGCGGTAAGTATGTTAGGCTCATAGTAGATCCTAAACAGCATATCGCCACAGTGAGAGAGCCTGCAGCACATACATGCATGTGTGGAAGGAACCATTTCATGCATGCCACACAGTGCAGGCACGAAGGTGCAATTGTAGGAGGTGCACAAGATGTGCCCCCATGCACCCCCATAGCCATATTCGCCCGACTGCCCTGTTAGGGTCCCCTTATCTGCATTTACGCCACCCTTTTCAAGGCAGGATCATCACCATGAAATGGGCGGTGGAAATGGAGGTCATATTATGCTCAGTTGTACCAGCATCGGCACCGCCAGGATATTCAGCCCCTTTTCAGACCATCACCGCAGCGGAATCCTGGATCCCGGCAGAGGTGTCAGTCTCATGGCTGTCCCACCATCGTCATAAATAGTTGGACCGGCCAGGGTGGTGGCAGTCCCACCGCCACCAGGTGTACGGCAGTACCAGGACCACCCTACTATTAATAAGGCCCTATGAATGTAGCTTTGGTTGTCCCTGAAACAAGAATCTAAAATGTCATATTATACTAGGTCTGCTGGCCCAATGTGTATAAAATTAAGCATTTTCCATTCGATCTTTTACAACTCATTCAGGAAAACCCCATAACCCCTGTAAAGAATGTATAACTCACCCCAGGGGCATCACTGGCCAAATATTGCCAAGAGAAGGACCTCCATTATTATGAAGTATGCCACAACAGTGAACTGAACCCCCATAAGTAATTTTCACTCTGGTTATGAAGGTGGCTCATCCGTAAACAATTGGAGGTGTTAGCCCCTCCGCCCCTGCCAACCCAAGAAGCTTGGGTCCAGCTGCAACCAATATCGTCCCATTTTAAGCACTGAAAGCCACCTAGATCCACAATGCTCTACACATAATAGACAGTGCTGAATTAGAGCCAATCAAAGCAGATGGTGGTTACCTGTACTCTTTAGATTTCGCCTGCTTAGCACTTGCGATTTGCTTGAGACATCTATTGTTTTTAATACGAACTTAAAAGGGACTTTACATCCCGCCGTCTCTCTCTCCTGGCTTCTCATTGGTTTCTTTGTGTGCCACTTACCTTTCTTCCATTTCTATTGGCTATAGCATATTTTCCAACATTTACCAATGCTTGTTCCTCGTCTACTTCTCTAATCAGTTTCCCACAACCGAAATACTGTTATCATCCGCTTTGGTGGAACTTTATTTTCATAAGGTTTTGCCTTTTACTCTTCCAGCATATCTACACAACAAGTTATCACAGGAAGAGATTAAGTAAGTTGCATAGATCACAGGATGTTGCGTGGCGCCGCCGAGACCTGAACCTTGATTTCCAGGTCTCCAGTTGACAGATCTGGCCACTGCGCCACATCCTCTCCACTCCTGTGTTACCTGTCAGGTAGCTCTTTCCTTCTGCCTGACAATGATTGATGAAAACAGCTCTTGATTCATCACATAGTCGAAACCGATGCATACCAATGTTTGTTTTTGGGGGAGCCGACACTTATTTTGCAGACCTTTCCCGAGTGCAAGAAAGTGAAGAAAAAAACCAAACGGCAAAAGAAGGACGACTAGAAAGACGGGAAAAGGGCCGTATAGGGAGAAAGCAGGGGCCTGCAGTCAGGAGATAAAGGGGAGGCAGTGTCAGGCCGCGCAAAAGAGGCCTGAGGTGGATTCAGGACTAGGCAGCTTTGTTCTTCGGCTTGCTGGCAGTTCATAGCGCCAGCCGCGGGCTTCCGAGCAGCTCTTTGGGCACCGGCATTCATTACTTTCCATACTAACAATAATAATGGGCATTTGTGAAACGTGTTATTTTCCTTGCCTACTAAGAAGAAAGGATGCATCACATGGTATTGCTGTTTCTCATTCAATACAATTCCCTTCACTTGTATGCAGGAAAGACTTTGCATTTTCAAAGAGCTTATGACTGTGTATCCCTTTCTCCCTTAGCACCTGTAAACGTATGCAGTGTGTTAGCAGAGGGGTGTGAGGGCAGTTTCTCACACCTACTTCAGGTGTGGGAATCTAGCTTAAACAGCTATAAGAAGGCATTAACTGAGTGTCATCTGTTCAGCGCACAGGCAGATGACTAAGGTCATTTCCTTTTTTATTCGCTGTTTACTCCCAGTTAAAAATCTGGATAGGACAGACAGCAAGAATGAGGATTTCAGCTTGCTTTATTGGCTGTGAGCAGGGCTTTAAGTGTGCCGGGTCCTGGCGTGCTCAGCACAGGCGCTGAGCTCTCCATTTTTGCCCTCACCCTCAGGGTACTTAATAAAAAAAATCTGATAGTGCCCGTCTGAAGGTGTGCCTGCTGCCTCCCAGTATCAACATGACAAAAGACAAGAGGCAGCGCTCCAAAATAGGTGATGAGAAAGTGACAAGTGCGTTATTTTAGTAGCAACAACTGGGAACTCATTTGTGTAAATCGTGAAATGTCTGGGGAATAAATATAAATGTAGAGCACGTTTGCATAATTATACACATTTCAATAACATAAAAAAATAGGTTTTTACAGAGAAGCAACATGGTAACTTCAACTAGAAAGAAAATGCCCTACGAAATTGTTTTTGCTCGAGGAAATACATAAACTGACATTGTATGTGGGTAGTGAGAGAAGGGAGCAAGGGTCCGTGCCTGTGTGCGCCGTACAATTTAAAAAACACAATGACTAATCACAGTCTAAGAAGTATATGTGAGTATTTGTGACCTTCGATTCGGAAGAATAGAATTGACACAAAAGAAAATGCATGAAAATGATAATGTCCATTTTGTTTAGGTAAGAAAACACATCGCGTTTGAGAGAGCGCCATTTAGAGTGAAATTTGTAGGGGTGCAGCATATGTACAAGTAGTCAGCACCCGCATATGTAGAGGCCTGTTAATCATGTTTAGATGCAATGTATGAAATAATATTAGAGTAGAATGGTATCAGAAAATGTGCAGAGCCAACATTGTGAGGTATAATTTAGGCTGCTGCAGTGCAAAGATGCTTTTAAAATGAAACCTTTCTTAATGCAACGTGTGTTTAACAATGCAATTGAACCTTTAGATCTGCTTTATCTGAAATGTAATAGTTTACCTATATATATGATGGTTTGCTTAAGTAGAAGATGCGTTTACAGTTTAAGGTTGGAGGCCTAGTGAACAGAAGAAGGAGTGCTAAATTAAAGCGTTGGGCCTATAATTGAAGCAGAGGCCTAGTTCAGTGAATTGGTGCAGGCCAGGTGGAAAATGTCTTGTTTACACAGTTAACTGTAGAAATGATTTATGGAGTAACCTTTTATAAAATGTTGCAATAATCGTAGACTGTGAGCTATGTGCGTATATTCTGTTGCAGGCGCCTCATCAAGCAGATAGTAGAGTAGAAGGGCCCATTGTATGCAAAGGTTAGAATGCTAGACTCAGACATGGAGGAGTAGACCAGGAATTCAAGAAGACAACTTGAAAGGATGAAGAGTCTGAGACCCAAGGACGTTTGAACAGACAAGACTGGACCGTCGCCATGTGGAATTTTACAGGATCCAACACCTTCTAGAGGGGCGTTCCTATAGGCGTGTCATTAACATTTTGGGGTTTCGTATTAGGGACAGCGCCCCGAGGGAGGAGGCAGAGCAGATGGTTGAGGAGCTAGAGAGAGCGGTCGCATGGGCAAGGAGCTTAGCTGCAGAGATGGAAACTCTAGTCTAAGAGAGAAGGTGGTGAACTTCTTAGGAAGTCCCCACTGCTGACACCTTTTGGTTAGGTTGGGCTGATTGTTGAGTAGGGATGTCACCTAGCATAGTGTAGGGACAGACTGATCTGAATTGATGTCTTATATCCTGATGAGCACCAGAACTCTAGTTATAGCAATCTTGTTTAGCCTGATGGTATTAGAACTGATCCTTGTGCAATTCATTAGCCGATTGAGACTTTTCCGTAGGATTATGTTTGTATTAGTCCCGGTTTACCTTTCGAACCTCTTGCTGAGGTGCCTGTATTTGCAGTTATTTTTGGTTATGTAATAAACCTTTTAAACTCAGTCCTAGTCAGTGGTTCTTTGGGGAAAACAATTGGGTATTCTGAAATTGAATTGGTTAGTTATGACTAGGTTGCCTAATACACTCTATGACAAGTAAAAAGGTTCAGTTGACCTGTGACGGGATTCTGGAGGATGGTAAGCAGACTCTAGAAATAAAATCCTGCCTTTTCAGTTGGTAGCAATTTAGGATGGTTTATTTTCTGGAGTAAGGGTAATCTAGAAGTAGGCTGAGATTTCCCCGAGGCCCATAGAGAACAAAATGGAGAACGTCCAGAGAATTGCGGACGGAGGATGGCGTTCCATGGAATCTGATGGAGAGTACCAGTGCGGCAGAAAGCAGCAGCTCGAAGGAGAGTGAGTATGAAAAGGGTCATGCGTTGTTAGATTGCGGTGTTATGTTGTGTTGTTGTGTTGTAATGTCTGGCGGAGTTGAATGCCTGTAGAGTGAATGAGGATCAGGTTGTGAGCACGCGCAACCGGTGAAAATCTTAAACTCAAAGAGAGCTTAAGTGGTTCGGGTGTATCGAACATCCAAAGTAATTGTCGACTGTTGTGGAAGGGGGTCATGAGGTACCATTGATCGCCCGTGTGTGTAGGTAACGGACGCTGGTCGGAAGTTACCGGGTGACGGTTGAGGTGATTGTCTGTTCGCTCGCGGACAGGCATTTGCCGGGAAAGGTGACAATTACAGTTAGACTGTGGCCGTAGTCAGGGAAGTGGTTGCTTGGTCGGAAGTAATCATTTTCAGTGTATGATTGGGACGCATGCGAGACCGCAAGAAGAACGGAGAGAGGAGGGGAACTGCTGCGAAACGGAGGCGAGTGACGTCAGAAGGAGCCGCGCTGTGATAGGGCGGTTGGTGTGAAGCCGCGCTGAGATTGGTGGATTGTCATCAGGAAGTAAAACGAGTGTTGTAAACAAGGAAACGTTGTGGGTTTCATCATGAAATGTTTTAAAGTATTGAGAAAATGTTTCAAAGGAGAAAACAAGATAGAACCTCGGGGTGGGGAGGAGGCTCCACCCGAGGATACTCCAGCTTATTACATGGCAGCGAATGTTGGGTTGCATACCATATTGTGGCTTGATAATTGGTGTAAGATGACAGATGCAAACGAGGAATTGACTTTTCCTAAATATGGAACGTTTAGACTAGAAGTGTTATACCAGTTGAAAGCGATTATGGCTGCATTGCGACCTTTGCCCAGATCAACACAGTTTGAAGCGCTCAATGCATGGATCAGGGCAGCCCACGACAGGAACAGAGACAGGAGACAGGAAAGAGTGAAGCGATCGGTAAGGGCGGTTCAAGAAGCGAGATGGGATGCCATAGAAACGAGGTGGAGGGTACAGACCATTACAGTAGATAAGTTGTATCCGTTGCTGGAAAGTACAGGGGATGGGCAGAAAAAGAGCACAGAGGATGAAGACAGCGAGACAGACGACAGCCTGATAGAGAGGCTGTTGTCGGAAAGGCCACCCCCATACAATCCAGAGTTAGAGGGAACGCAATCACCGAGAAAGCACTGGGAAGCCCCAACTGGGGAAGGAGGAGTTCCAATGGGGAACGGGTGGGACACCCCAGGGGACAAGTTTATCCCAGATAAGGGAGAAAAGGCACCTCCACCCTCACCGGTAGCGAGAGTAGTGGGAAGATTCACAGTACAGAAGGTACGGGTGGAAGATGGTGTCCATTCTCAGAAACTGCCAGATGCCCTTACAGTACCAGTTACCATAGGTCCCATAGTATCAGTGTACAACCCAGAACAAACGCAAAAAGAGAGTCCACCCGAGATGGGGAGTGAGAGAAGTGCAGGCCATGGCAGAACTCATGTGACAGATGGACGGAAAACACTACCTAGACCTGTAACACGGAGCACCCCTTTGGTGGCATCAGCAGACCCTTCGGAAGACAGAGGGGGTTGGAGGGGATCGATGGATCTGAGAGGACCGAGGCCGAAGTCAATGAGAGAATTAAGGCCAGATTTGAGAACTTGGGAAACAGTTGTAGACACCCAGAGCGACAGGTCAAAGAATGTGTTTGGGTCAGAGAGCGAAGAGAATAGGATGGTTTCTCACTGCGCAGCTAGCGAAAGCAGACAGGAATGGGAACACGGAGGTATGGGAAGCAGAGGGACGTCCCATCACACCTCCGGAAACAGCAGGCAGGAGTGGGACTGCGAGACCTGCGAGGGTAGAAGGGGTCCTCCTAACACACCTGAAGACCACAGAAGAGAGAGTCAGAACGGCAGCGGGAGGGACCCTAAGGAAACTTCTAGCCAAGGCACACTGAGAGCGGCTATAAAGGCAAGAAGGTTAGACGTGCTGAGACTAAAATCAGAAGTAGAAGAGATAGTAGAAGGTACACTGCCACTAGAAAGGATTGAGCTTTACGAACCAGATGAGTTGTTGTTTGTGGCAAAAGATGTCACTCGAAAGGCTAGGACTGCTTATGAGAAACTCTCAGAATTAGCGAATAAGTATGAGGTGGATTTGACAAAGACAAAAGCCTTGCAGGGGGGCCATAGGTTACAGTACTCAGATCAAGACCTGGAAGAAAAGAGGGTGATCGGGTTAAAAACCCATATCAGGGAGCTGATTATGGGAATCCGGACATGGTCCAACTTGGAGAGATGGGAGGAGAGGTGGTCAAAGAAAAAGACGGTTAGGAGAAGTGTTATTGGGACACCCCCGGGAGGAGGGTTGATGCATGTAGAAGCGTACCCTTTGCGGGAGGTGGCTCACAGGGGATATGTACATGTGCCCTGGAGCAGGGGAGATCTGGCTGCCTTTACTAACACTTTCCCAAAGTTGCGAGAGAGCCCATGGAATGGTACAAGCAAGTAGAGAGGTTCGTTAAAATCTCAAAGGTGTTGTGGATTGATTTGAACACACTGTTTGACATTGTGGTCCCAGGAGATCTGTGGATAGCATGCAAGATTAGTGTTGAATGGCCCACGGCAGAGCCAGATCGTGATTCTGCCACAAATGGACCGTCACCTAAGGTGATGGCGAAATATGAACAGGCGATCACGTGGTTAAAGACTAAAGTACCACCACAAGACATTGATTGGGTAAAGATAGATCGTACCAGGCAGGAACCAAAAGAGACGGTGCATGAATTCTATGAGAGGTTATTGTTGATTTTCAAACAGTACAGCGGACTAGATGTGATGGATCCAAAGGATATGGGACAGTTCGTATCCAAGTTTGTGCTGGGATTAAGGCCTGATATATGCCTCATGATACAGCAACATTTGATCTGTTGGCAAAACAAACCTCTAGATGAGATTTTGAGATATGCGAGGTACTGCAGTGATGAGATAGACTAGAAGACAAAGAAGCTAAAGGATAAACTGATGTTAGTCCAGATGCAAGCGGGAGGACAGGGTCAGTCGGGTAATGCCACCTTGGGAAGGAAATCAGGGGGGCAGAAAAAAGACAACGAAGAAGGTACGAGGCCCAGAATAGATATAGCAACCCTGAAAAAGACGACCAAGTGCCATCAGTGTCACGAGATCGGGCATTGGAGACGCGAGTGCCCCCATAATCCAGACAATCAAGTAGAGGAGGAGGAGGAGGAGGAAGTAGAAGCCCCTCCAGTACGAAAGGTGACAGCGACTAAGCCTCAGATGACAAAAGGGGGGACGTCAGCCCCTAGGGCTCCGGTTCCCCAGCCACCTAAGATACCAGCAGGGAATAAGGTTTACAGGCAGATGCCCTTCATTGTAGAGGGAGACAAGCACTACTACTTTGACCCAGTTTCAGGACGGTGCCAGAATGGGGAGGAGGACTGCACCCTTGGAGCCGTACTGGAAGTAGATCAGAGGGGACCCTTTGTAGAGGCTGACGTAGATGGACACCCTACCACCTTCTTGGTGGATACTGGTGCTTCCAGGTCTACTGTGCGGTCCGCAGTTGTCCCTAATTTGCCCCTTTCAGGACAGACTATTCAAGTGGTAGCAGTCGCAAACAGAAGAATGACAAACCCATTGACTGAGCCAGTCCCGGTAAAGATTGGAAGTTTCAGGGATAGACACCAGTTTGTAGTGTGTGATTCCAGTCCCGTATGTTTGCTAGGAAGAGACCTTTTGTGTAAGCTGAATTGTACCATCTATTGTACCCCCAGGGGAGTAGAATTGCAGACCCATGATGATGATGCCGATTTTAAGGTTGCAAATTCGCATGTGTGCATTGAATTATACCCTGCCATAACAGTGGAAGAACTTCCCTGGGATTTGAGAGACTCAGTCGCACCGGAGGTGTGGGACTTTACGGGAGAAGAGATAGGACTGATCAAAGGAGTAGAGCCTGTTAGAATCCAAGTGAAACAGATTGTTGACTTCCCTAGAACACCACAGTACAAGCTGACCCCAGAGACTATTGAAGGCATAAAACCCGTTATTGAGTCCATGATTAGACAAGGGATCCTGAAGGAGGTTATGGGCAGCCCCTGTAACTCTCCGATAATGGGCTTGCAGAAGCCAAGTGGGAAGTTCAGAATAGTACAGGATCTGCGAAAAATTAACAACATAGTTGTCCCATGTTGTCCAGTGGTACCGAATCCAGCAGTAATACTGTTTCAGATACCGTTCCAAGCTGAATGGTTTTCTGTGATTGATTTGTGTCAAGCCTTCTTTTCCATCCCACTGCATGAAGAAAGCCAATTTCTTTTTGCGTTCAAAATAGAGAGTCGCGTATTAACATGGTGCCGTATCCCTCAAGGGTATACAGAGAGCCCATCGATCTTTAATCAACTGCTGAAGAGGAATTTGGAGAGTCTGGTACTACCACAGAACTCAGTTCTCGTACAGTACATAGAGGACCTCCTTGTTGCGTCAGACTCAGAAGATGCTTGTAGGATTGACACCATCGCCTTGTTGAATCATTTGGGAGCGAATGGACACAAGGTATCACCTAGCAAGTTACAGTACTGCCTGCAAGAAGTGCAGTATCTGGGTCACAGAATAGAGCAGGGAAAGAGGAAGGTGTCGCCTGACAGAATTGAAACGATCATGAAAATGTCCGTGCCCACAACCCAGAGAGAGGTTAGAATGTTCCTGGGCATGGTTGGCTACTGCCGACAATGGATTGCTAATTTTTCCCTGAAGGCGAAACCCTTGCAGAAACTGACGCACAAGGACGTGGTTGATCCGGTACCATGGGACACAGACTGTATGATGGCTTTTCTCGAGCTGAGAGAGGACCTGTGTCGTGCTCCGGCTCTGGGAATGCCTGATTACCAAAAATCATTTGCATTATTCTGCTGTGAGAGGGAAGGATGTGCTTTAGCAGTCTTAGTGCAAGATCACGGAGGAGCCCGTAGACCAGTTGCTTACTTTTCGGCTACTTTAGACCCAGTAGCCGCAGCGTTGCCCGGATGTCTCAAATCCGTTGCTGCAACAGGTGTCAGCATTGAAAGATGTGAAAGCATAGTAATGGGATATCCACTGACAGTGCATGTACCTCATTCCGTGGAATTGTTGATGACCAGGACCAGGACACAGCACTTGACCAACAATAGGTTCACACGCTACGAGCAGGTTATACTTGCTGCGGAGAATGTGACCCTCAGGAGGTGCTCTGTCTTGAATCCTGCTACCTTGTTGCCATTACCAAATGATATTGAAGATGATTGGGAAGACCATGATTGTCTTGATGTAACTGAACTATGCACCAAGCCAAGGCCGGATATTGTTGATGTGCCGTTGACAGACCCCGATGAAATTTATTTCGTCGACGGCTCATGCATAAGAGACAATACTGGCCAGTTGAGAGCAGCATTTGCTGTCTGTACTATTTCTGGGATAATCGAAGCAGCCTGCCTGGAAGGAGTACACTCCGCGCAGGTGGCTGAGATCATTGCGTTGACACGTGCCTGTTTGGCAGCCAACGGAATTCGGATTACCATCTTCACCGACAGCCAATATGGATTTGGGGTGGTTCATGACTTTGGTCAGTTGTGGTCCCAGCGGGGTTACATGACGTCATCGGGCTCCCCAATCAGGAATGGCGAATTTGTCAGGTTATTGCTGGAGGCCTTGCAAGGTCCTGCAGCAATAGCAGTGGTAAAATGTACAGCTCACACAAGAGGCGATGATTTCATGTCAAAGGGGAATAATTATGCTGATGAAGTTGCACGCTATTGTGCAGAGCAGGGATACTCCTTTACTGAACAACAAATTGAGGGACCCAAAGGAAGAACTGAGCTAAGCATGATGCTAGAGGTGGCCGATATCTGGGAAGAGTTGAGAGACATGCAAGGTCAGACGTCAGATTATGAGAAAAAGGTGTGGGAATCGGCTGGTTGTGTCAAGGGAGATTTGGACATGTGGGTTTCAGCAGATGGAAGAGCTGTGTTGCCGAATGAGCTGGTGAGTGCGATGGCACGACAGATACATGGTCCTGTGCATCTGGGAAGGGATGCGATGTTGCGTGTGTTCAGACAGACATGGTACAACCCTAAGTTTAGAGAGGCTGCGGAAGCAGTATGTCAGAGATGCGTAACGTGTCAACAGATAAATGTTGGGAAATGAACACCTGTTACACTGAGTCACATTGGAAGGTCCGGCGGACCTTTTTACAGGATGCAAATAGATTTCATCGAAATGCCGAGGTGTAACAGCCTTAGGTATGTCTTGGTGATAGTGTGTGTGTTTTCTAGATGGGTTGAGGCATATCCCACTCGTAGGTGTGATACACTTACCGTAGCCAAACTGTTGTTGAGGGAATTGGTGCCACGATTCGGGGTTCCGACCTCTCTGGAATCGGACAGAGGAAAACATTTTAATAGCGAAGTTGTGAAGATGCTCTGCTCTGCCCTGAACATTGATCAAAGACTGCATTGTAGCTACCGTCCAGAGGCTTCTGGCATAGTAGAGCAGATCAATGGAACCCTAAAGGCCCGATTGGCAAAAGTGTGCTCCTCCACGTCCCTGAAGTGGCCCGATGCTCTGCCATTGGTACTAATGAGCATGCGTAGTACCCCAGATAGGAGGACAGGGCTCTCACCTCATGAGATCCTAATGGGGAGGGCTATGAGATTGCCATCTATTCCTACAACTGCCTTGCTGAATATCACAGATGACCTGATTCTTGATTATTGCAGGGGACTATCTGATGTCATCCGTTCTGTGTCTCTTCAGGTGCAGGCTGCTGAAGTTCCGGCTGCTAGCGACCTCTGTCATGACCTATGCCCGGGAGATTGGGTGTATGTGCGGAAGCACGTGAGGAAGAGCTGCCTGGATGTACGCTGGCGCGGGCCTTTCCAGGTGATCCTTGTGACCACTACTGCCGTGAAGTGTGGCGGATTGCCGAATTGGGTTCATGCCTCTCACACCCGACAAGCTCCAGCACCCAAAGAAGGAACAGCTCCTCTTGTAGATGAGAATAACAACGATGAGGAAGACCCGAAAGAAGGAACAAGTCAAGCTGCGGGGGTGCCAGTGGAAGTTGGGGACTCCCCTAATCAGGCTGTGTATGATCATGACGACAGTGACACCGAATCCGCCCAAGAAGAAGGAAGCGGCGGAGAAGGTGGTCTGAGTGCAGAAGAAACTGATGGGGAAGACGAACAGGGAGCGCAAACGAGAAGCCGGCGAGCAAGAAGTGCAGAAGCTCATTGGCCTGAAAGACAGAGGTGAATGAACGTGAGACTGGCTTCCGAAAGAGAGTTTGCCCCTGTGTCCGAAGAGTCCGATCTGGAAGTGGAAAACGAAGGAGCGGTGCAGAGTGGACCGAGAAGGTCAAGGAGAGTGCGAGTACCGTGCCAAAGATATGCCACTCCAGAGTGGACCTATCCTTTCACAAATGTTGGGATTGCCAATGCCAGGGGTGCTGAGGTCCGGGAGGGTGAGATCGGTGGAAGTGACCAGCACAATCCCCAATGTTAAGCTGCGCGTGGTGCTGTTGATACCTGGACTTGAGATTGAAGGTATCCTGACACTCACCATTCCTAATCCCCCTCTCCTAAGCAAGATACGTGATTTACTCCTGGAAAGACTGGTTTTTCCTACCTTTGTACCGGACATGCCAGCCTATGATGTAGTTGTGCTTCGCATGGAACTTTTGGATTATGTGTTGCAGGCAATCGGATCAAGTATATTCATAGACTATTAAGAGCCGTGAGCTGAACATTGAACTTTGAATTTGATTGACTTTGTGCTTTGCTTTGAAAAGAACTTTGAAAAGACTGTTGTGAGTAGCTGTTAAAACTAACCTAGAGCCGAGTGGAAGAAGAAGAAATTTAGGGACTTTCCACAGAGGACGGAGAAGGGTTAGGGCTGTCTGAAAAGAAGAACTGAAACAAGAACTTCTGTTGCCAGGTGTGGTTCAAGAAACTCAAGTAACAAAGAAAAGAGACTTTGGGTGCTTTCCGAGTACGAATTGCTTGAGCTGAGACCATGGCGCCTGGAAACCCGAATCGTAGAGCCAAGTGCATAGTAGGCACCCTCTTAGCCGGAGTGATTCTCCTTATAGTTATAGTAGTTTCAGTTTCCTATTTTACACCACATGAACCAGTAGAGAAGGCTGAGGGGACACAGGCACCTGACACCCCCAGTCAGAAGGAAGAAAAGGAAAGAAGAGAAAAGGCTTTACGGGCTGCAGAAAGTCGTAGGTTACATACAGATCTGTCTAAAGGAAATTTTGGGCAGAACGCATATGCAAAGCTGCTGTATGAATACATTGATGCAATGGATGCGAAAAATTGCTACGTGTGTATGCAGTTGCCAGCTTCAGTAGACGAGGGTATTAGATACCATCACAAAAATACAAAAAACTACAGAGTGGAGAAGGGCCCGAGGGGAATTAGTTTATAGACCTACTAGCATCTTGTCCCCCAACTATACATTTAAATACACGAAAGATGCCACAGGTCTTTGTACGATCCAGAAACGATGAGGAACCTATGAAGTATTCCACAAGGGGAACTGGAATAATAAGATTAATAGAGAGCAGGAGAGATACAAAGGATAGGACAATTTAAAGTGCAGTCCAGAATAGAGACTTAATCCAGAATGAAAAGTACCCATCAGCCCACTCAATAGTGGAACTTCGTCATCTGGGATTTCATGCTTGAAAATTGGTGTCCAAAAAGCACTTCCTCATGGAGAAATTGAGGCTAGCTTAGGACCCAATGGTTGAACCCTCAACCAGAGAAGATGACAGAGTTAGAGGCTGATAGGGCTTAGTTGCAGTGCTCAAAGAAAGTATATAAGAATATGTGAAACAGAAAGGATAATAATCCAAGTGTTTTAAAAATGCCTATCTTGATGTCAAAGAGGAAACTTTATTAGGTGTGCCCATCAAGATGGTATGATTAAAAAACAGAGTGATAGTAGCAGAAAAAATAGTTTGCTTTTTACCATAGATGTTATCTGGTCAACATGTTTCAGCCTTAAGAGGCTTTCGTCAGGACCTATGAATCACTACTGCAACACTTACTTCATGTGCTGTGAAAGAAAAACTACAGACATTCTCATGGGTGGTGTATCTTCTCCCAAATTACAGGGATGAAGAACCTCACCTCACCTGGCGACGGCTCAGGCTAAAGGAGGCCACGCACTCTCCGTCGTTACCTCGTGCTTATTCTGAGCCTCCCCCTCGGCCTCTTAAGGCTGAAACATGTTGACCAGATAACATCTATGGTAAAAAGCAAACTATTTTTTCTGCTACTATCACTCTGTTTTTTAATCATACCATCTTGATGGGCACACCTAATAAAGTTTCCTCTTTGACATCAAGATAGGCATTTTTAAACCACTTGGATTATTATCCTTTCTGTTTCACATATTCTTATATACTTTCTTTGAGCACTGCAACTAAGCCCTATCAGCCTCTAACTCTGTCATCTTCTCTGGTTGAGGGTTCAACCATTGGGTCCTAAGCTAGCCTCAATTTCTCCATGAGGAAGTGCTTTTTGGACACCAATTTTCAAGCATGAAATCCCAGATGACGAAGTTCCACTATTGAGTGGGCTGATGGGTACTTTTCATTCTGGATTAAGTCTCTATTCTAGACTGCACTTTAAATTGTCCTATCCTTTGTATCTCTCCTGCTCTCTATTAATCTTATTATTCCAGTTCCCCTTGTGGAATACTTCATAGGTTCCTCATCGTTTCTGGATCGTACAAAGACCTGTGGCATCTTTCGTGTATTTAAATATTAGATACCATCACCTTCCATTGACCTATGGAATTTCATGTAGTTTGTTGATTAGCATATTGTATGGTAGAAATCATTTTGAATATTATTTTTCAAATTATGATGCTGTGTTGCCAGAGGTCCCCAATTACAAGCACTTGAATAAGTGGGACTATTATAAATCAGAAGACAGACTGGGATATTTTTTCATTCCCATTCAAGAACTAGACACCCCGTATGCACACCGACACAATTTGACTTGCTCCATTGTCAGAGGTGGAAAAGAAGTTCATTGAGCAGGTAGAAGACAGGTACACGAAGCAGAAGCAGTTGCGAGATTCAGGACAAGGAAAGGTAGATTGGACCGAAGAGGAGAAGAAACACAAGTCAAGGGGGAGTTATGGTCCAATAGCTCTAGATGAGGTACAGAAGGGGAAGCTGTGCCTGCACAAACCACAGACTTATTATGAGAATGTGTATGTAGGTCATACTACATGTGAACACACCTTTACGTTAGAGTACTACACTAAGGACTTCTTGAAGAGCGTGGTGCAGGTGATCCCTACTGTATACTTTGTCTGTGGAAAGAATGCGTATGTTAGACTGCCCGAGAAGTGGTATGGAACGTGTTACCTAGCAATTATCTTTCCCAAGATTTACCATACTGAGGACTTTGCTCTCTTGGAGGGAGGGTCCCAGAGGAGGGTCAAGCGGGGAGAGAGTGCAGGAGCAATTATTGGAGATGTGTTTGGAGCAGCGATACCTATGTTGGGAGTCATTTTGAATGACATCAAGATAAGACGGTTAGCAACTGTAGTGGATGAACTGTCAATGAATACAGCCAAGTCATTAGTGTTGGTCGAGGGTGAGATGTTGTCGATAAGGACAATGGTTTTACAGAACCGTCTTGCCCTAGACGTCATCCTAGCAAAAGAGGGCGGAGTCTGTAAACGTTTGAAGATTCAGGAATGTTGCACTTATATACCAGACAACTCTAAGGATCTGGAGACATATATAAGCAACATTACTGCAATCCATTATGAGATTGAGGACTTGACCCAAGAGAACGCATGGGAATCAGTCGGCAAGGGATTTGGAAAGGTTGAAAACTGGTTTGTCAACCTAGGAAAGGGTTTTCTTGGATTTGTACTGAAACCCCTTATCATAGCAGTGGCATGTGTGATTGCACTGTGGGGTTTTGTAAGAATGTGCAAATGGTACAAGGCTAATAGATTGGCGAGATCAATGAGAGTGCAAGAGATGCGAATGGAAAGACTGCAAGACAATCAGTACCGCAGTTTGAGAGTATTGGAGATGCTCAAAAGAGGGAAAATGGCCACAAGCACGGTTTAGTTTAGTTCTTACCCTGAGGATGATGTGAGGGTGGTGATGACACGGGTCATCAAAGGGGGGAACTGAGAGAGCGCCATTTAGAGTGAAATTTGTAGGGGTGCAGCATATGTACAAGTAGTCAGCACCCGCATATGTAGAGGCCTGTTAATCATGTTTAGATGCAATGTATGAAATAATATTAGAGTAGAATGGTATCAGAAAATGTGCAGAGCCAACATTGCGAGGTATAATTTAGGCTGCTGCAGTGCAAAGATGCTTTTAAAATGAAACCTTTCTTAATGCAACGTGTGTTTAACAATGCAATTGAACCTTTAGATCTGCTTTATCTGAAATGTAATAGTTTACCTATATATATGATGGTTTGCTTAAGTAGAAGATGCGTTTACAGTTTAAGGTTGGAGGCCTAGTGAACAGAAGAAGGAGTGCTAAATTAAAGCGTTGGGCCTATAATTGAAGCAGAGGTCTAGTTCAGTGAATTGGTGCAGGCCAGGTGGAAAATGTCTTGTTTAAACAGTTAACTGTAGAAATGATTTATAGAGTAACCTTTTATAAAATGTTGCAATAATCGTAGACTGTGAGCTATGTGCGTATATTCTTTTGCAGGCGCCTCATCAAGCAGATAGTAGAGTAGAAGGGCCCATTGTATGCAAAGTTTAGAATGCTAGACTCAGACATGGAGGAGTAGACCAGGAATTCAAGAAGACAACTTGAAAGGATGAAGAGTCTGAGACCCAAGGACGTTTGAACAGACAAGACTGGACCGTCGCCATGTGGAATTTTACAGGATCCAACACCTTCTAGAGGGGCGTTCCTATAGGCGTGTCATTAACATTTTGGGGTTTCGTATTAGGGACAGCGCCCCGAGGGAGGAGGCAGAGCAGATGGTTGAGGAGCTAGAGAGAGCGGTCGCATAGGCAAGGAGCTTAGCTGCGGAGATGGAAACTCTAGTCTAAGAGAGAAGGTGGTGAACTTCTTAGGAAGTCCCCACTGCTGACACCTTTTGGTTAGGTTGGGCTGATTGTTGAGTAGGGATGTCACCCAGCATAGTGTAGGGACAGACTGATCTGAATTGATGTCTTATATCCTGATGAGCACCAGAACTCAAGTTATAGCAATCTTGTTTAGCCTGATGGTATTAGAACTGATCCTTGTGCTATTCATTAGCCGATTGAGACTTTTCCGTAGGATTATGTTTGTATTAGTCCCGGTTTACCTTTTGAACCTCTTGCTGAGGTGCCTGTATTTGCAGTTATTTTTGGTTATGTAATAAACCTTTTAAACTCAGTCCTAGTCAGTGGTTCTTTTGGGAAAACAATTGGGTATTCTGAAATTGAATTGGTTAGTTATGACTAGGTTGCCTAATACACTCTATGACAAGTAAAAAGGTTCAGTCGACCTGTGACGGGATTCTGGAGGATGGTAAGCAGACTCTAGAAATAAATTCCCGCCTTTTCACGTTCATGATGATTGCAAAAAGAAGCATATAGGTCCATCATATTACATTACAAGGCAACTTTTCATTGTGTGTCTCCAAGCTGTATTTCGGGTGCAATCTCCTGATGCACTATGCCATGGTATTCATTTATTTTTATTCGGACATTTAAAAGATGCAAAACATTTATTTTGGGCATTTAAAAGCCGCAGCACTTGTTGCCTAGTGGCCACTTTAGAGATAGAGCATTTCAGTGTTACTTCAATCAATCAATCAATCAGCAATTTGTATAGCGCGCTACTCACCCAGTAGGGTCTCAAGGAGCTGGGGGAGGGGGTCCGTTACTGTTCCAAAAGCCAGGTCTTGAGTTGTTTCCTGAAGGAGAGGTGGTCCTGGGTCAGCCGTAGGTGGATGGGGAGGGAGTTCCATGTCTTGGCCGCCAGGTAGGAGAAGGATCTTCCTCCAGCAGTGGCTCTGCGGATGCGTGGTACGGCGGCGAGGGCGAGGCTCGCCGATTGTAGCTGGCGGGTGGGTGTGTAAAAAGTGAGGCGGCTGTTGAGGTACTTCGGGCCCATGTCGTGGAGAGCCTTGTGTGCGCTGGTGAGGATTCTGAACGTGATCCTCTTGTTGACGGGGAGCCAGTGCAGGTCTCTCAGGTGGGTCAAGATGTGGCTGTGGCGAGGGATGTCCAGGATGAGTCGTGCGGAGGCGTTCTGGATGCGCTGGAGTCTTTTCTGTAGTTTGGCAGTGGTTCCCGCGTAGAGGGTGTTCCCGTAGTCCAGTCGGCTGGTGACGAGTGCCTGGGTGACTGTCTTCCTGGTTTTGGTGGGGATCCATCGGAAGATCTTACGGAGCATGCACAGGGTGTTGAAGCATGATGATGATACAGCGTTGACTTGTCTGGTCATCGAGAGGGAGGAGTCCAGGATGAAGCCCTGGTTTCGTGCGTGGTCCGTTGGCTTGGGGGTGGTGCCCAGGGCGGGCGGCCACCAGGAATCGTCCCAGGCGGAGGTCGATGATCCCAGGATGAGGACTTCCGTCTTGTCTGAGTTCAGTTTCAGACGGCTGTTCTTCATCCACTCGGCGATGTCTTTCATCCCTTCCTGGAGGCTGGCTCTGGCGGTGGCGGGGTCGTTGGTGAGGGAGAGGATCAGCTGGGTGTCGTCGGCGTAGGAGATGATGTTGAGGTTGTGTTGGCGTGCGATGGCTGCGAGGGGGCTCATGTAGACGTTGAAGAGGGTGGGGCTGAGTGAGGATCCTTGTGGTACGCCGCAGATGACTTTGGTTGCCTTGGATCTGAACGGGGGGAGGCGGACTCTCTGGGTTCTTCCGGCGAGGAACGAGATGATCCACTCCAGAGCCTTTCCTTGGATACCGATGTTGCTGAGGCGCTGTACTAGAGTGCGGTGGCAGACAGTGTCGAACGCCGCAGATAGGTCCAGGAGGATGAGGGCCGCTGTTTCACCGTTGTCGAGCAGGGATCTGATGTCGTCGGTGGCTGCGATGAGGGCGGTCTTGGTGCTGTGGTTTGCTCGGAAGCCGGACTGCGAAGGGTCGAGGGATCCGTTAGTCTCGAGGAAGGCGGCGAGCTGTCTGTTGACGGTCTTCTCGATGACTTTGGCAGGAAAGGGGAGGAGCGAGATGGGGCGGAAGTTCTTGAGGTCGGTGGGGTCCGCTGTTGGTTTCTTTAGGAGGGCGCTCAGCTCGGCATGTTTCCAGCTCTCCGGGAAGGTGGCTGTGCTGAAGGAGATGTTGATGATGTCCCGGAGTTGGGGTGCGATGATGGAGTCGGCCTTGTTGAAGACGTGGTGGGGGTAGGGGTCGGTTGGTGATCCGGAGTGGATGGTGTTCATCGTTTGGGTGGTGTCTTCGGTGCTGACCGGGGTCCAGTTGCAGAGGGTGGTGGTGGGGGACATTGGTTCGGAGGTTGGGTGCGTGGTATGTGCGCCAAAGCTGTCGTGTATGTCGGCGATCTTGCGGTGGAAGAAGGTGGCGAGTGAGTCGCAGAGGTCTTGCGAGGGTGTGATGTCGTTGTTTCCGGGGTTGGGGTTGGAGAACTCTTTGACGATGCTGAAGAGTTCCTTGCTGTTGTGGGTGTTGCTGTCCAGTCGTTCTTTGAATGTTGTTCTTTTGGTGGTGCGGATCAGCTGGTGGTGTTTGCGGGTAGCGTTCTTGAGGGCATTCATGTTTTCTGTGGTCTGGTCGTGGCGCCAGGTTTTTTCAAGGGTGCGGCAGTTTTTCTTGGATGTTTTGAGTTCGTCGGTGTACCAGGAGGCTTTCTTGCTGCCGGGTCTGCAGGGAGGATTCTTCAGTGGAGCGAGGTCGTCGGCGCAGTTGGTGAGCCACTGTGTGAAGGTGCGGGCTGCTTCGCTGGGGTCCGTTGCGCTGGCGGGAGGGTTCAGGCTGAGGGAGGTGGTGAGCTGGTCGGCGGTGATCTTGCTCCAGCTCCTGCGAGGAGCCTGTTGCGGGTGGTGGCGGGTCGTGGTTTTTCTGAAGCTAAAGTGGACGCAGCTGTGATCCGTCCAATGAAGTCCGGTGGGGTGGCTCAAGGAGATGTGCTTGCTGGAGGAGAAGACGGGGTCAAGCGTGTGACCGGCGTAGTGGGTGGGGGTGTTCACCAGTTGCTTGAGTCCGAGGTTGGCGTGGTTGTCCAGCAGGGTGGTGGTGTTGCAGTCCTTGGTGTTCTCCAGGTGGAAGTTGAGGTCCCCTAGGAGGATGTAGTCAGCGGAGGGGAGGGCGTGCGGGCTGATAAGTCTGCGATGTCTTCGCTGAATTGGGTGCGTGGTCGCAGGGGCCAGTAGATGAGGGTGTCTCTGAGGGTGGTCTTGGGGTCGGTGTGTATCTGGAAGTGGAGGTGTTCGGCGGTGGTGAAGGAGTCGTTGGAGACGGTCGTGATGCAGATGGTGTTCCTGTGAACGATGGCGATGCCCCCTCCGTTCTGGTTGGCGCGGTCCCTCCGGGTGATCTTGTATCCGTCCGGGATGGCTATGGCGATGTCGGGCGCTGAGGAGGCGTTCATCCAGCTTTCCGTGAGGAAGGCGACGTCCGTTGATGTTGTGTCGAGCAGGTTCCAGAGTTCGACGGCGTGTCTGTGGACGGAGCGGGTGTTGAGCAGGATGCACTTGAGGTGGTTGATGCTGGTGCCTGGTCTTTTGGGTGCGGTGCATGTCCAGAGGCAGGTGAACTTGCAGGCTTGGCAGGTGAAGGGTCCGTGGGTGCATCTCGGAGTGGCTCGGTAGCAGGCGGAGTTCCGGTCGGGTTTGAGTGCGTTGAGGGTGGCGGCGTCGTAGGTCTGTCATGTGGGCTGGCATCGTCGGGGGCCAGGGGTCCTGGCGCTGGGCGCGGTCCAGGTGCAGACGGGCGCAGACGGCTTGCCTTTGGCGCGCCTTTGGCGCACAATCGGCGCGCCCGCTGCGCGTACGTGCGGACTCTGCCATAAATGGAGAGTGGGAGGGAGGAGGGAGGGAGGAGCAGCTGGGAGGCGGTAGCGGGGTGGCGAATAGGAGGGGAGAGGGTACAGAAGAGAAAAGGGGGGCGGGGCCGCGGGGAGCAGCGGCAGGGAGCGGGGAAAAAACAGCGGGAACAGGCGGCAGAACAAGCGCAAAAATTAGAAAGTACAGGGGCACAGCGGGGGAACAAAATAAGGCACAGAGCAGAATACAGCACAAAATTAGGCACAGAGCAGAATTAAATAAATTACAACCAAGAGGCACCTAAGCCCTGGGGGCAGCGGCGAACAGGCGGCAAGAGCAGGGGGGACCGGCGCACTCAGGAGGAGCCACGCGGCGGGAGGAGCGACCGGCTCTAACGAGGTCAGGTCAGGTCACAGCTCCCCGTCGCGTGTCCACCCTCTAAATAGCCAGTGGGAGGGAGGAGCAGGTAGGAGGCGGGAGCGGGGTGGCGAATAGGAGGGGAGAGGGTACAGAAGAGAAAAAGGGGGGCGGGGCAGCGGGGGAGCAGCGGCAGGGAGCGGGGAAAAAAACACCGGGAAACAGGCGGCAGAACAAGCGCAAAAATTTGAAAGTACAGGGTCACAGCGGGCGAACAAAATAAGGCACAGAGCAGAATACAACACAAAATTAGGCACAGAGCAGAATTAAATAAAATACAACCAAGAGGCACCTAAGCCCTGGGGGCAGCGGCGAACAGGCGGCAAGAGCAGGGGGGACCGGCGCACTCAGGAGGAGCCACGCGGCGGGAGGAGCGACCGGCTCTAACGAGGTCAGGTCAGGTCACAGCTCCCCGTCGCGTGTCCACCCTCTAAATAGCCAGTGGGAGGGAGGAGCAGGTAGGAGGCGGGAGCGGGGTGGCGAATAGGAGGGGAGAGGGTACAGAAGAGAAAAAGGGGGGCGGGGCAGCGGGGGAGTAGCGGCAGGGAGCGGGGAGCGGGGAAAAAAACAGCGGGAAACAGGCGGCAGAACAAGCGCAAAAATTAGAAAGTACAGGGGCACAGCGGGCGAACAAAATAAGGCACAGAGCAGAATACAACACAAAATTAGGCACAGAGCAGAATAAAATAAAATACAACCAAGAGGCACCTAAGCTCTGGGGGCAGCGGCGAACAGGCGGCAAGAACAGGGGGGACCGGCGCACTCAGGAGGAGCCACGCGGCGGGAGGAGCGACCGGCTCTAACGAGGTCAGGTCAGGTCACAGCTCCCCGTCGCGTGTCCACCCTCTAAATAGCCAGTGGGAGGGAGGAGCAGCTGGGAGGCGGGAGCGGGGTGGCGAATAGGAGGGGAGAGGGTACAGAAGAGAAAAGGGGGGCGGGGCCGCGGGGGAGCAGCAGCAGGGAGCAGGGAGCGGGGGGAAAAACAGCGGGAAACAGGCGGCAGAACAAGCGCAAAAATTTGAAAGTACAGGGTCACAGCGGGCGAACAAAATAAGGCACAGAGCAGAATACAACACAAAATTAGGCACAGAGCAGAATTAAATAAAATACAACCAAGAGGCACCTAAGCCCTGGGGGCAGCGGCGAACAGGCGGCAAGAGCAGGGGGGACCGGCGCACTCAGGAGGAGCCACGCGGCGGGAGGAGCGACCGGCTCTAACGAGGTCAGGTCAGGTCACAGCTCCCCGTCGCGTGTCCACCCTCTAAATAGCCAGTGGGAGGGAGGAGCAGGTAGGAGGCGGGAGCGGGGTGGCGAATAGGAGGGGAGAGGGTACAGAAGAGAAAAAGGGGGGCGGGGCAGCGGGGGAGTAGCGGCAGGGAGCGGGGAGCGGGGAAAAAAACAGCGGGAAACAGGCGGCAGAACAAGCGCAAAAATTAGAAAGTACAGGGGCACAGCGGGCGAACAAAATAAGGCACAGAGCAGAATACAACACAAAATTAGGCACAGAGCAGAATGAAATAAAATACAACCAAGAGGCACCTAAGCCCTGGGGGCAGCGGCGAACAGGCGGCAAGAACAGGGGGGACCGGCGCACTCAGGAGGAGCCACGCGGCGGGAGGAGCGACCGGCTCTAACGAGGTCAGGTCAGGTCACAGCTCCCCGTCGCGTGTCCACCCTCTAAATAGCCAGTGGGAGGGAGGAGCAGCTGGGAGGCGGGAGCGGGGTGGCGAATAGGAGGGGAGAGGGTACAGAAGAGAAAAGGGGGGCGGGGCCACGGGGGAGCAGCAGCAGGGAGCAGGGAGCGGGGGAAAAAACAGCGGGAAACAGGCGGCAGAACAAGCGCAAAAATTAGAAAGTACAGGGGCACAGCGGGCGAACTAAATAAGACACTGAGCAGAATACAACACAAAATTAGGCACAGAGCAGAATGAAATAAAATACAACCAAGAGGCACCTAAGCCCTGGGGGCAGCGGCGAACAGGCGGCAAGAGCAGGGGGGACCGGCGCGCTCAGGAGGAGCCACGCGGAGGGAGGAGAGACCGGCTCTGACGAGGTCAGGTCAGGGCCTATATATCTGGATGCAGGGCCGGCTTTATCGCTGGTGGCGCCCTGTGCGACAATGTCTGTTGCCCCCCCCTAGTGACTACCTCTGCCACGGATTCCCTCACTAGCACTCTTTAACATTGCCTCTACAGTCTCCATAACTACTGTCCCTCAGATTTATTTAGTTTTAAGCACCACTCATACCAGTGTAAGGTGTCAGAACACTTTATACCACACAGAGATTGCACAGAGACAATTATATGTGTGTAAATCAGTGTATAGGAAATATGACATCAAACAGTACTACAAAGTGTAGTGTAGGAGTAGCATATCATCGATACTGGTAGGCAATATATAGTTAAAGTTCTAATTCTGGAAAGGCACAAATTTATAATTTAAAACGTAACATCATTGTTAAGGGCTCTCTTTCATAATAAGAATTGTTTTCTGACCAATAAACCCTTTTCACAAGATTAGGACATTGTAAGACTGTGCAAAAAACATATAGCTCTAACATATACCTTGCAGTTTGCAGCATCTCTAGGGTGACTGTTAATAGCTCCATGTTCTATATTAGGATTTTGAGTTAGAAATTACAAGTAACAAAAGGATCTCTCTTACAGAAGCAGTACCCACTGACCTATTTATATTATATGCACTTGGCTATCTGCATGGTACACTTTCTTAACAGCAGGCATTTTAGCCCTCTGCGCTACCTTAGAATGAGTCAAAATTTCCACTAGACAAACCTCCGGTCCCTTTCCACAAACTTTCCACAAACTTCTCTTGACATTTTAATTGTAGTCTGAAAGTTTCTGGAGGCCAAGAACCAGGCAGCAGGTGCTTTGAAAATGATGATACACATTTTCAAAAATGACACCCCCACCCCAAGTTAATGCCTGGTGCGGTCGCACCGATCGCACCGTCCTATAGCCGGCCCTGCCTAGATGCACTGACAGATGCAGCAAAATACCAGTTGCCGGAACACTATGCAAACTAAACACAGATTTGTTTATGTGTTTTTCAGCCACGCCCTTAATTACATCAGCCACGCCCCTTTAAGAGACCACCCCCAATTTTTTCATCCCACTTAAATCCCTGGCTGTGAGAGTGGACTGACTGGACATGGAGCTCAAGCAGGTGCCATCACCTGGTCCTTACAGATCCAGATATCCTGGATGGGGATCAGATACAGATATCCTGAACAGGGATCAGACCCAGATATCCTGAACAGGGATCAGATCCAGATATCCTGAACAGGGATCAGATCTAGATATCCAGAATGGGGATCAGATTCAGATATCCTGAACGGGGATCTGATCCAGATATCCTAGACAGGGATCCGTTCCAGATATCCTGGATGGGGATCTGATCCAGATATCCTGGATGGGGATCCAATCCAGATATCCTGGACGTGGATCTGATCCAGATATCCTGAACGGGGATCAGATCCAGATACTCTGAACAGGGATCAGATTCAGATATCCTGGATGGGGATGAGATCCAGAACGGGGATCCTGGATCTATCGGCTGCTTTCGACACGGTCGACCACCGTGTCGGGACGCTGGCATCCAGGGGTCGGCCCTTAGGTGGATCTCCTCTTTCCTTAGCAACCGCCATCAGGCCGTCCGCCTTTCCAACTTCTCCGCAGAGAAAGTTAAGCTGACATGCGGCGTCCCCCAGGGATCTTCCCTTTCCCCTCTTCTTTTAAACCTGTACCTGACCCCTCTTATTCGGTCCCTGCGCGGGAACAAGACCACCGCCTTCAACTACGCAGATGACATTCAGCTAGTGTTCGTCATCGACCCATCCGATCACTCTATCAACAACTTTCAATCCACCATCTGCCTCATTAGTGACTGGATGGCGGCCAATCACTTAAAACTTAACCCCGACAAGACCGAGCTAGTCTTGATCGGAGGTTCCTCCAACCTATGGAACTCCAATTACTGGGCCCCCCGGCTAGGTATTCCTCCCTGTCCTGCCGAGTCGGCAAAGAGCCTAGGGGTCAAAATCTGCAAAGATCTCTCTATGAAGTCCCAGATCAGTGCAGTGGTATCATCCTGTTTTTTCCACCTATGCAGAATCCGAAAGATCTCCAGGTTCTTAACCACGGAAGCCTTAACCCTGGCTCTCCTGGCCCTAGTCATCTCGCGCATCGACTATGCCATCTCACTATACGTTGGCATCCCCGCTTACCAGCTCCATCGTCTGCAGCGAGTACAGAACCAGGCTGCCAGACTCATCTCCCACCTACCCAGACACCACCACGTCCGCCCTCTGCTTAAAAGCCTCCATTGGCTCCCGGTAGCCAAGCGTGTGGCTTCAAACTAGGCTGCATCATCTTCAAAGCACTGGCCGGCCTCGGTCCAGCCTTTACCTCCTCCTTGCTCCACCGCCATCTTCCCTCCTGCAACCTTAGCTCCTCCCACCTGGCTCTTCTCACCACTCCTACCTTCGCCCGCAAGAAGCATGGAGGTCTCAGATTCTCTTTCCTTGCCCCCTCCTATTGGAACTCCCTTCCCTTGGAACTAAGATCAACCACGTCCTACCCCCATTTCAGATCCCGCCTGAAAACTCTCTTGTTCTGACAGGCCTTTGAGTAACTCCTCGCTTTCCTTTGACTTTTCACTGCTGGTTCCGCTACCTCCCGTTCACAGTGCCATGAAACCGTCTGGTGTAAGTGCGCTCTAAAAGTAATTTAACATAACATAACATAACATATCCTGAACTGGGATCAGATCCAGATATCCTGACAGGGATCCAATCTAGATATCCTGGATAGAGATCAGATCCAGATAATCTGAACGAGGATCAGATCCAGATATTCTGACAGGGATCCAATTCATATATCCTGGACGGGGATCAGATCCAGATATCCTAAGAGGGGATCAGATCTAGATATTCTGGATGGGGATCAGATCCAGATATCATGGACGTGGATCCGATCCAGATATTCTGGACAGGGATCCGATCCAGATACCCTGAACGGGGATCAGATGCAGATATCCTGAATGGGGATCAGATCCAGATATCCTGAAAAGAGATGCCAATGGGGTGGTGAGAGAAGGCAGAGAAAACCATAAGGGTTCCTTGTCAATGGACTTGCTGCCTTCTTCCAGCTGCCAGCTGTGCAACATTTTCATTTAAAATTAAGTTGTCAAACACTTCCCAGTGCTTTCAATGGGAAAACAGAAGTACAGGTATTCACTAAAATGAGTAGGAGGTGGCGAGGGGCGTGGCTACAAAGCTGAATTTTCTTACTGTGCATCAGACACTGGTGATTGTTAAGCTAAATAGTGCAGTTTCCAACATCATCTTCTCAAAAATTTGCAAAGAAACCATACGTTCTCAAAGGGAACCATATAAACTATTTATATCACACCAAAATGATAATGATGTAGCATTCTGGGAGGGATGTATTCTTATGGATACATTATAATCTGTTTATTAGTAGATCCACATTCTATCCCAAATGTCTCACTGTACCAATATATTTGTTGTTAGGCACATCATGGAATCTCCAGGTATACCAGCTCACTTTTCTGCCTCAACTGATGATGGTACGAAGTAGACTGGATACACTACTAACAGTCACATGGTCTATGGCCACTTGCTGTGTGCTAGTGCCACTAGTCTATAAGCAGAGCCTTCTTACTTATGTTTTAAAACCTATCTTGGATTTCGCACGTTAGAGGGTGTTTTAAAAATATTTTGTATTTGTTAATGCTGCATGATTGATATTGTTTGCTTTGATACTAAGATATATTTCTACACCCAATTCTGGTTCCTTACTGAGAGAAGTAGAGGTAGTCCAGGGTCCTTCACAGTATATGCAGTTGCTCCCAATAATAGCTTAGAAGATATAGATCGCATTGTTTTTTAAATATATCATGTTCTAATAAACACACTAAAACCAAATTCATTGCCCCTGATGGCAATTGGGGTGGGACAACACACAACAGGGTGGCAGGGGAGCTGCAAGTTTGCACAGTAAGTTTTGAATATGGTGAAGATACAGTAACTCACTGAGACATTTTCATATTTAACTCTGCAAATGTCATGGAGATTCACAGTATTGTTAATGGACCTTACATTTTTCTACAAATAATCTCAATGATGATTTTATCAAATTCTGACAAATGAGAACTACCCTCTTAGGACTGTAACCAAGTGGCTAAATGCAAATTTCTGGAGCAGTGTACAAACTCTTGAAGCTTTCGTGCCAGCAATCATGCCTATTTCAACTACATAATAATTTGGATTCTCCATGTATCATGAGACATGGCAGGTAAAAGCCCCTGTTTCAAAAGTATGAACATTGGTAAACCTGGAAAAGAAGCAATGTGAGATCTGTTACCACACCTATAACATAAGTTAAAATTAGTAGAGGTATCATTCTTTTTGTGAACCTGAGAAGGATAATTAAATCTGTTAACAATAATTTTCCCATTTGGCATGTGGTGTATTTTATGTTGTTCATTTTTCACTTCATGTTTAGATTTAACAGCACATATTTCCTCCTCCTTATCTATGTTGGTGGAATTGTGTTTGGCTACCTCTATCCATTTTTCAGATTGTTCTAAGGCCTTAGCCTCTGTTATTGCTACAGTCAAGGTGGGATCTCCCATGACCCACAATTTTTCTTGAATTTTCTTGTTCTTAACATGTACTATTATTTGGTCTCTTAATATTTTATCAGTCATTGTAACAAAGTTGCAATGTAACAATAATGCCCTTAGCCCAGTCAAAAAATCATCAAAGGATTCCTCCTCTTTTTGTGTTGTGGTATACAATGTAAATCTATTCAGAGCAATGCTCATTGCTGGTTTAAATCTTTTCTCCATCCTCATTAGTGCTTCAACATATGCATTTATATTATCACCACTTCCATCATTGGGTGTAACAATTTGGGGTAATATCCTGAACATCACTTGACCCTCAGAACCCAAACAGTGTAAAAATATATTTTTCTGTCTTTCAGCACCCATGCGTTCCCCATCTATGGCTTTCATGTATGTAATAAATTCCTCTTTCCACCTTGACCATGGCATGGGTGGATCTCCTTTTATCTGTAGGAATTTAGCTGGAGGATCAAATTACATTGTGAAAATACTACTTAGATAAAATAGTTATAGCCAACTTAAATAACAGGATGGAGAAAGAAGGTAAAATAACTTGTGGTCCTTCACTATCTGTCTATGGCATATAATCCAATGAATAATAATGTCTGAAATAAGCGATAATGGTAGTCGAATGAATTAACAAGCATCGGCATAGCCAATAGGTCTCGCCGGTGGAACCTTGTAAGTATTTAATTATGCAGCACAATATGCTTGGTGCAACATCAACTGTTGCATGGCTAAACACTTATGGTGTTCCAAAGGCAAGACCTATTGCTATGCCAATGCTTGTTTTGTATGTGGCAATCAGCCAGCACACAGAATGACAATGGATGGGGTGGGGCTGCTCTTGTGCTTGAGGATGAGTGCGAGCTGGCCTCATCAAGGAGCTGAGGCCTTGGGCAGGGGAATAGCTCTGCTCCCTGCAAGGTCCCCAATTACAGACAAAAGGTGTCCGTATCCTCATAGACAACGGATGTGTGGTCCAAATTACAGACGGTCGGTGAAATTTACAGATGGTAGTTCACTCGAGCGATCAAGGGCACATGCATTCATTGGGGGGCTAGACAGAGACACCGAAGGATGTTAATTAGGATTAGGCCATAGGCGTGGCTACAAAACACAATATATACATGTAAGTAGCATTTGCATAGTGTAAACCAAGCTGACAGACAGTGGAGAGCTGTACAGGGTCATAGGCAGAGATACAATCAGAGAGTGTTGGCCTCTGAAAGGAAAGGGGGACTATTTACTTTGTGGCAATGTAGTGCTCTGTGAAGGGGTCTTCGGGTCTTTCTTAAGCTGAAGAAGGCATGGAAAGTGGGACCTTGTGGCCCTTCACTGGCTGACAATGGCGTATAAAAATATAAGGTTAAACTACAAAGTAAACTGATGGGTACACATATCGATTTGATGTTTAATGCATTGATTATTGATGGATTGGTTTGGCACGCCTAGACGAAGTTGCACCAGCAGTGTTATTTATGACTCCCACCATCGAAATAGTCATGTGCTGGTGTCAGGATTAAGGTGTTTTGGTAGAAGGGTTTGTGGGTCCCAATGTTTCAGTGTTAGAGAAAGCATTGTCAATATATGATAGCAGAGGAGGTGAGGACTAAGTATGCTTCAAGAGTTGTATGTCAGAATATTGTCTACAGAAATACTGCCTGACAAGAACATTGACTTAAATATTATTTAAAGAAATGTCTTGCCAATGGCTTAAACGCGCGCAAGTGCGAGACCTATTGCATTAAAAATGCTTGTTTACTAATTCTTATAGAGAGGTGGTTGCTGCGACATTTCAGACTCTTCAAATACCAACAGAAGGGAATCAACTTATAACTATTCATGCAGGGAAACAGATGTTTGCACGCAGTCCAGAGAAGAGAGCGCCATGGTGATGCTGGCAGTCATCCAGGTCACTTCATCATAAAGTGCATTAAAAATACAAAACAATTAATCCTGCCAATAAAAATGTGGAATTCTCCATGACGCTATTCACACCTATGTAACCATCATCTACACCCAAAAAACAAAAAAAACGAATATATTAAATGCTAGACAGCTTTTCTGATTTGGAACCAGTTTCCCATAACAAAAGACCCCATACATATATATATATATATATTTATTTTTAACTCCTCTGTGGTCTGCAAGTGCTTTTGGCTTGTAAAAGGCAGTTAGTATTTGATAAAATGCAGTAAATGAAAGCGGTGGCTGGCCTCATCTGTTGGCGAAAGACTAAGGGACAGATTTATTATTCTTTCACATAATGCACGGCAGTAAGGGAACATGCTGAGCTATGAGGCATGAAAGGGAGAGGGCAGAAGTGCTATATCTTCACGAAGATATGGAGCATTTCTGCTCTCTCCTTGTGTGCAGCCTACGCCAATGCAAGCACTATAGTGCAAGGGTGCCTGTGTTATGGGCAGGATTGTTTTTGTGCAGGAAGGTGTCCCTTCCTGCACAAAAGCATTCCGTAGAGATGTGTTCCTCTATCTTCGTGTGCTGCAGAATGCGCATACGTGGAAAGAGGAATTAATAAGGAGAAAAAATATATTTCTTCCTGTTACCCCTGTCGGGTGAGCACACCTTTTTGGTGCAAACCCAGGTTTACAAAGTCTCTCTAAATTTGGGTTTGCGTCTAAATACATGGGCGGATGTCTAGGAACGCCTATGCTTCACCTACACAACACCTACAAGATGCAAAGTAATGCAAGGTGGCATTTTGCGCTACCTTTCATTACTATGTATTTACTAAACCACGCAAAGTGGCTTTGCATGGCTTAGTAAATTCCAGTTATGGGCGTGTGAGGCCTTTGGATGACTTGTGTCATGCAAGGATAGGGCAAGTCCTTAGTAAATATGCCCTGAAGTCTGATTTTCATTAAATTGTTCCATCTTTGTGATGGCAACGTTGGCAACAAAAATGATTGACAGGAATGCGACCAAGTAACCACCAGTGGCCGAGATTAATTCAATCATTCCAGCCATCACTTTATGTGTGTGCTTCCGAGACATAACCTCCTAGAGTGAAAATGCATCATGATGTGGGGATACCCAGGGGGGGTCCATCTCCTGAGGCTTATGAACATCTGTGTTGGCCAGCCTCAAGTGTGAGCTAATCAGGGGGTGTGATAGGGCTTAGCACGAGCGATAAGTCTTTGCTGGGAGCGTGGAAGTCCTGGGGAGACTGGCACGCATGCTGCTACATAGTAGCACATTGTTAGCAGCAAGGACTGTTCAGTTGTTTTCATCCACATGGCAGAAATACATGTAGTGCAGAGAGGTTGTCTTAGTGGAAGAGAGTAGCTGTAGACAGTATAATATGTGTACGTCGCTATGGCTCGGAAGAAAATGTACATACTTCTCGTTCTCTAGTTGGGAAATAAATCGTGGATTGCATGCCGTCTTATTTGCCTGGTATATCAACAAAAAGGAAGTCGGAGTCTATAGGTCACAGATTCCCTTCATTAGGGGTCCCTTTTTGTATATTTCTCGATGAGGCCGGGGAGCTCCCTATCCATTACCACACCGGAACATGTTTTACTCCTGCCCTTTATAGTACTTTTACTCGTGTTTTGGGGGTGGAGAGCGCCAGGCTAAACTTTGGTGGGTGTTTTATTAATGTTTAATTGCCACCTTCATACCCGAAAACACACGCACGTGCCGACTTTCCTTCTTACTCACCACAGTTCAGAGCTCTGCCCATTTTTGATTGCACGGAGTTCCAGCTGAGGGTGTAAATACCTGACGAGCTAGAGGCTTACAGTCAGGGTTTCGACATATATAAATACAGATGTCTTTTTAGCGCTCCTACATCCAAATCAGTGAGGAGATAAATTCTGGGGTGGGGCGCCTAATAATTCATTCAGTGTACTTCCTGCAGGTGCCGATATAGATTCACGGTATACGCAATGTTAGCAGAAATACGGCGTCACACCCCCTCAGGGTCAGCTCAGGAGCATCCCAGCAAGACCAGAGCTGGATCACTAGAGAATATTAGTAGCGCCCTAACAGCTCCAGAGTAACTCATCATCGCCACCAGAGCACCCCACCTAGACCAGAAAACCAGAGCACCCACTCATCATTAAACAACGTCAAGTATACAAGAGCACCCTATCAGCATCAGAGCACCCCAGCAACACTACAACACCGGAGTACCCCTCTAGAAAACTACAGCATCTTAAGAGCACCAGAACAGCACAGCACGGCTAGAATAGAGCACCGCTCCAGAAAACTACAGCATCTCAAGAGCACCACAACAGCACCAGAGTGCAATAGGACAACCAGAGCACCCTACATCTTTAGATAACTTCTGCTATACAAGAGCACCCCAGCAACACCACAGCACCTAAATAGGACCAGGGTACCCCATAGAAAACTATAGCATCTCAAGAGCAGCAGCAGAGTACCGCAGCACGACCAGAGCAGAGCAGCCACGCATTAAATAAGGAGAACTAATGAAGAGTACATCAGCATCAAAGCACATTGGCATCACTATAGCACCATCACGTTGACATCAGCACAATATCACTCCAGAGAAGTAGGGCAACACAAGGGCTCAACAGCAGCATTGGAATACCACAGCATCACCGATAACTTCAATGCTACCAGAGCACTTTATCTGCATTAGTACACCCAGAGTACCTTATTAGCCCAGAGTTCCCGTCCAGAGAACCTCAGCATCACAAGAGCACAGCAGCCCTGCCTTAAATACCCAGCAGACGTGAAGCTGCCAGAGCACATTGGCTTTACACTACATGTCCTTGGCGGGTGCAAAGCACCACAATGTTATGCATCAGTGGAGAATTTTAAAAGAACCATAGCATCCATTCAGAGCATATCCAGCACCAAGGAAGTATCACCAGCCCGCGTTACATCAGTACAGCAGAACACCACACTGCTGAACTGTACTTACTATACAGCCACTGACGTCTATACGCAGGAAAACAGTAAATATGTTCGCCCTCTGAAGAAACGCCCCTCCAACGTGAGCAGACATATTTTCTCCTTAAAATACTAATAAATATGCAGGCTGCATTACTTTGCCAGCCAGCTGATTTGAAGATTTTGCTATATCAGCAAAGGCCCGCAGTTTGCAGGCACTCTGTGCCAAACAAGCCCTTTGTAATCAGTTTCTGGCCGCGTTGCCCCTGGGGTGACACTTCACTTACCGTAGCTGGGCCCTGTCGGCACTATGTCCGCTCCAAGGCGGTGCTGCACGTGCGTGCAACCATATGGCGCTGCGAGCTACCGCAAGGAAATCGCCAGACGTGCACGCATTGCCATTGAAGGCAATGGAGCGCGTGCACGTGTTTAGCTGAAAAGCCAAAGCGATCGCAAAAGGTCTTTTTGCCTTTGCAGCTCATGCGTGTTGCGTAGGCAAGACCTGAAAATGAAGATGGAGAGAGACACTCACTTGATGAAAATACATCATAAGTTAAAGTTTCCTGTTTCCTTGTATTCCGGTGCAGAACTGGTTTTCACTTATGAAGATGTTGTAACTGAAACGCTGGCACAACGCTTCGGGATCGCTGGAAGAAAGCGTGGGGTTACTATGGTAACCAAGATGATTGCCAATGACGAAGCACGCTGCTTACTGTTGTACCTTGATTCATCTTCCCCTTAGCTGCTCAGCCAGAATGAATATGATGTCTGCGTGGAATGTTGGAATGCTTGATGACAGAGAGAGTAGAATGTGAGTGTGCCTGGTTGTGTGTGGAGAATGACACTTGAAGAAAGTGGGCTGAGCAGCAACCATGCAGCTCCTGGTGGGACCTTCCATATGATCTTCTTAAGACCTACTAAAGACTTCTATGGAACCTGTAACAAATTACCAATAAACCTCTTACATGGATATACTTCCTGGCTACCTGTGATCATCATAACAATTCATCTACAACATTTTGGCGACGCTCTGAAGGAAACCGTGCGTGTTTTGGTCAGAAGACTACTGAAGGTGACAAAACCTACATCATCTTTAATGAACTTTATCTTTACAAGGAACTATGAAACCAACACAACTTAAATAAAATAAACCAAGGAAAAGAACGCTCTCATGAGTCCCACCAGTGTCCTCCACCATCTGAACAGCCTACCCAGGGTGCTTCACATTCCTTGTAATTGTAGACTTATGCTTCTAAAGAATACAGCGCTGGCATATTTTTGGAGTTTCTGCCAGTGTACTTTGTTTACGCTACTATGTTATCCAGCTTCAACCTGGACCACAAAGACTGACAAACTAATGAATTTCCAGTAATTTCATTGACTGTGTAAGCGTTTGTAACCCATTGAAATCGCTTTGCTGACAACCAGACTGGCACTTTAACTTGCATATGAATTGTGGAACTTATGGCAATTTTATGTGAGCACCTACGCTCAATTAAATTTGTTTCACTGGTGTCATTGGTTATGCTCGGAAGCTCAACAGTTAGTGGTTTGAGAGACTCAGTTGACCATCTGCGCTGCTCTTCCTTTACCGGAGCATGTGCGAAGTATTCTGTAAAACGGGAAGTGGCAATTTACCTTTGAGACCGGAGCCATCACGAGCGTCCTGTTTCAAATGAGTGTCTTAAGCTTGTGTCAATAGTGGCATCTTTACCTGAACAGTGTGCAGGTTTGAACTGCCGGACATTGGGACTCCTGATACAATTATAGGCAATCTTGTGGATTTTCTTTGGTGTGCACTTTGGCTTTGCCGCTTGTTGGTGATTACAGCGAGGCCGTTAATCAATTTGATGTTTGTATTGTGCACGAGCCATCTTTTAAAAATAACATTCACATACCTCCTACTCTGGAATGTGTCCTTATCTCCGTCATAGATCGAGGCATTTATCTGCGTTCTGCTGCTGCTGAAGCACGCTCTGCTGCGCTGACATGCCTAGAATCACCCGGACTAGCATCAGAAAACGTGCCGCCATTTGGTGATTTTACTGCTTTCCTGCACTGCAGTGATGCTGTCCTCTGTGGTTCTTCCGTCAGTTTGGCAGTGGCACAATAAAGTTATATTCATTAATGCTTCCACGCAACACCAATTCATCAATTATGCCGGTTTGTTGTCAATTTCAGTAGCTCTTCAAAGGAAGTTCCTGGATTTAGGAAATGCTGCAATCTACCCATCATCCCGACTTTGGAGATTGCATTGGTATGGTTTCAAAGTAAAATTTCGAAGTAAGACTGCTGGAAATTATAGCTAAACAACACTCTTGCTTATTTTAAATAACTGAATGGGATGCTATGCAGTCAAGTGGGAGAGAGTATTGTAATAAGTGATTTGGTTAATTATTTGAATTGTCTTCGTTTGAATTACTATTCCATGCATTTGTAAGCCAATAATATTGTGATGGGTTTAGCAATTAGCGCGTAATAGAAAATGCACTACAATCTTTATTGTAAGTTATGTATTCTATACACTGTGTTTTACACTATTCTATATTTTTCCTCATGCAGTAGTTGGGTGTTTGCGAATGTGGTATGTTTTAGATTTGGCCGATCTAGGCATTTTAGGGGTACGAAGTTTTATCTTTTCTTGTAGGGTAGTTGTGTATAGGAGCTGGTCTCCATATACTTGTTCATTTCTTCAGTGTAGGTGTGCGCACACCTTTTCACTGTTCCAACCCTACATATTTTTGCTGTGCCTAGCATTGCACACCTTTTAGCAGTTTATTTAGCAGTGTGAGTTTTTCTTATTCTCCTGCTGTAGTGTTATCATATTAGTTTGTATTGTGCTAATGTTATAAGTTGTGCCTTTGAGACTTTGTGTCTTTATGCGATGGGTTTTTACCCATGCCATTGTGCCTTTGTGCCTTGCGCCTTTGGTGATGAGTTTTGTATTCATACTTTTGAGCCTTTGTGCCATTATACTATTAGAAGTTGTGATAAGTGTATCCCGTTTCATTCTTGATATTTACACAGGTGAGGGTAACCCTGTAATTTACACAGATGAGTGTATCCCGTTTCGTTTGTGTTGTTTTCACGGGTGAGGGTATTCCTGTAATTTACACAGATGAGTCTATTCTGTATTATTCTTGTTGTTTACATGGGTGAGGACATTCCTGTAATTATCACGGGTGAGTGTATCCCATTACTTGTAATTTACATGGATGAGTGTCTGTATTATTCTTGTTGTTTACATGGGTGAGGACATTCCTGTAATTATCACGGGTGAGTGTCTCCCATTACTTGTAATTAACACGGGTGAGTGTATCCCATTACTTGTTATTTATACGGGTGAGCTTATCCCGTTTCATTCCTGTTCTTGAGCTATGAGTTATAAGTTATGTATTCATACCTTTGAGCCTTTGTGCCATTATCAATTATATATTATGCTTTTGTGCCTGGTGCTATGGGCGATTTGCCTTACATTGGGTTGTCTATCCCCATATAGTTGGGTGTTTTACCATCTCAGCTTTAGTCACGCTACTATTTTTTTTTATTTACATATATTTCCTATTGCTCTTCTTTCTTCACTCTCATGATGCTATACTTGAATGTGTTACAAGCAACGTTTTTCATGCAATGTTTCTATTATTGCCTATAAAAAAAAACAAATTCAGAGGGAAGGGTATGTGCTATCCTGTGAATGTTTGCACTGTTTCTTCCTCCCTCCATTCTAGTCACTCTCTACTACCTATTCATTTCCTTCTTCCCCATCACTGTACTTTTATGATTTCCCTTATATGAACTGTGTGCAATATTGCAAGTATCATCATTTTTATTTTCAAGTTACAATGTTGCAAATTATTGTGTTTTATTGCTGTCGAAGAAGGAAAGGGGATATGTTGTACCTTGATTCATCGTCCCCTTAGCTGCTCAGCCAGAATGAATGTGATGTCTGAGTGGAATGTTGGAATGCTTGATGACAGAAAGAGTAGAATGTGAGTGTGCCTGGTTGTGTGTGGAGAGTGACAGTTGAAGAGAGTGGGCTGAGCAGCAACCATGCAGCTCCTGGTGGGACCTTCCATATGATCTTCTTAAGACCTACTAAAGACTTCTATGGAACCTGTAACAAATTACCAATAAACCTCTTACATGGATATACTTCCTGGCTACCTGTGATCATCATTACAATTCATCTACAACACTTACCCTCACACGTACTGTGTGCTGTGTGTTGCGTGTGTGAGGAGAATGCCACAGTGACAAAGAGAGGAACGAAACAAGCGCTTGGACTTTCGTGTTGCACATGCTGATTTAAAAGATGCAGGCAGCGGCAAAAATACGTAGGTTATTTGTGTTTAAATTGTGCAATTACATGACGGTAAATCGCAGAAATCTTATTTTACTGCCAAAAGCATACCAAACGCATACTTCGGAAACAATCAGCCCCACAGTAAAAATCTCCCGCAGGAGCAATTAAAGCACTTTAAACATATTGACAGCTGCCACTGGTGCATTCATAACACATATAACAAAATTAGGGTTTCCAGAGTATCCGAAGTAGCCAACAATATTAGTGGTAGTTTAAACAAAGTTAAGAACAAAAAAGAAAATCAATTTCAAATCAGTAAAACAATTTGAAGAAAACATATATAATAAATCCATGGGTCCAAGAAACACTCTGTACCTGTGCTGATGTGTGGACAAGAGTGGTTCTTCAGCTCGTCACCAATGTTAAAAAGTTCAAATCCGAATAAATTGAAGTAGATTTATTGTCAGTACAGCAATGTATAGCCATCTCAGCTCAGCTCAGATCCAGATGCAACTGGGCAACAGTAAAGAATCACATACAATTGGAACTGTACAGAATCTGGAATGCAGATAGAAAATAAACAGAGCACATGCCTAGTGTGACACGCAAGGAGATGATTTAATGAAGCTGGAGAAAAAGGATGAGAAAGGATATAGGAAAGTAATAAGAAGAATGTAACAGTAAATATATATATTTTTATAACACATTTTATTAGATATAACACAGACACCTGAGCTTAATCAGTCGGTACTGTAAGGCTATCGCTGCCTTCCTAGGGGATGCGTGCGCCTCCCCCCCAGTCATCATCTGTTAGGGGGCCCAAGTCTGCAACCAATGCCGCTCTCAGAATATGAAATGTGTCTTTGGAGTTGATCATGAGGCTGCAGTAGACCTCCAAAATCTTGTGGGTCGCCGATTCCACTAATAGGATTTTGGCATCAATGAGGTTATATTCCATGAGCTCAGTGAGGAGAGTTAAGTACGGGAGTAGCACATTGCGCAATTGTAAATAGCAAAAGAATTGACTCTTGTGCATGTCAGAATCATCTTGGAGACAGTGAATGACATGAGCATGGTGCCTTCCATAACATCCCCCAAAATGGATATGCTGATTGCCTTCCAGACTTGGAAGCCCTTGAGGGCTGCTACTTGACTTAGCGCAGTAGCATGCCAAAGGGGAGTCTCCCTGGTTAGGTAGACTGACCAACCCAGGCTCTGTGGGTTTCTTGGCAGACCGGAAGTAGCACCTTGGTGACTGACATAAGTAGGTTCTTCTCAGGGTTACCATAGAGCTGATGCATAAGAGGAGTATTTCCCATCACCCAACATTCAGAAGCAAAGACTGGGTTATCTGCGCCTCTGAACCACCATTTATTGATAATGATCAAATGTGATGCTCTATAATAGGTCATATCCAGGGTGGCTATACCCACATCTCAAGGTTGATTTTATAACATCTAGAAAGGGCAATGCGGGGGACATGACAGTTCCACAAAAAGCTCCTTAGTATTGCCTCTAGTGTTTTTAAAAATGTTTGAAGTATGGGGAATGGGGAATTTTGTAGTTTTGTGCAATTTTGCTGATCTGGTTTCCAGTGGAGTGAAAGTGCGGCAAACTCTGGAAGTGACTGCACAGACTCTTTAATTGCCTATCCTTACCTGGGAATTGATATGCTGAACGGTGGTCAGCCGCAGTGTGTCTTTCTTGTAACGAAATTTTGTAGTTAGTACAGTAGACGTGGTAGGGTTATCATTTAGGATAAAGAAGAGCGGCCCATAACAGATAATGTTCTGTTCTCATGCCCACTGGCGATTGTCGTCATGGATATCCCCAGATATTTGAGGCCCTCTGCCCGGATTTGTAAGTCCTTGGTCCACTCCAGCTCCGGTGATGGGAAGTTGATGGGGAATATTATTGATTTTGGTTTTGTTCAGGGTAAGCCCCGTAAATGCTCCAGGATCTGGAGGGCTCGGGTCCCGAGTCTCGAGGCTCAACCATAAATATGAGGACATTTTCCGCCTATAATGCTATTCTGTCAGAGGCAGCCGGCATCCAGGCCTGTCCCCTGACCAGAGCATCCACCCTCACCCACCTGGCTCGATTGCCAAAGTGAAGAGCAGTGGTGCTAGAGGGCACCCCTGCTGAGTCCCCCTGAATAATTGAAACCTGTCCGAAGCTGCACCACCCACCCGCACCCAGGCTCACAAGTCTGTATACAGCAGTTGTACTTTGCTTGTAAACGTAGGGCCGAAGTTCAATCTAGTCAAAAGACAGAACAAGTAGTCACACTGTACTGAGTTAAAAGGTTTCTGAAAGTCAGCTACTAAGAAAGCATGTGGCTCTGGCTGCTGTTCACTCTGGTCCGTGGCATGTGAACACAAAGGATATTATGATTAGGACTCCCGGTTTTATGGTATTTATTTTTTGGCCATTTCTGTCTGTATTTATCCATATTTATTTTGTGTTTTGCAAATAAATGAAGTTGTAAAACTGTACATTTCCATATAATAATCCACATTTGTAAAGCACACAATCACCCGTAAGGGTCTCTAGGCGCTGGGGGCCGTCGGGAAGATTAAGCGAGCTATTGCCCAGAGTCACATGGTGCTGGGCTAACCTGCCGCCGGAGCCGGGGATCGAACCCTGATCCCCAGATTCCAGAGTGAGTCGCCCTGGCCGCGCCGCCACACCTCTCCCATATCTATTTAACTGATAGACGTGCACTCATACTTTAATGTCTGTCGTGTTTTAGCTATTGAAGCTGCCAAATATTACATAACAATGCATCCACTGGTAAATACTAGCATTATACCATAAATGCATGTTGACATATGCTGTTATTTCAAGTAATTTCACCCTGTTTTTTTATTTCCCATGCTGTCCATCTGCTCAGCTGCTGGCCTATAATTCATAAAAGATAGCACGGAGAGTCATTGAGAAGGAGCACAATCTTCTGTATTGACCCACTTTTAAAAATAAATGCAGACAGAAAACACATTGTTTTCTGTCTGTATTTATCTGTAAAAATCAGTAAAAACGGAAAACAGGGAGTCTTAATTATGATGTCTGGCTTAATGTGGCACGAGCCCGATTAATTTAGATGGACAAGCGAGCTCATATCTTCGCCTCTATGTTGAAGACTGGAATCGGTCGGTATGATGAGCAGCTCTGTGGTGGGTGTCCCAGTTTCAATATCACCACTATTTCCACCAGGCGGAAGTCTGGTGGCATGGCCCCAATCTCCAGGGCTGCCAGTAGGATTCTTCCAGGAAGCCGTTGGAACCCAGAGTATTTCCCACTCTGAGCTGGGTAATGGCCTCTACCACCTCTTCCAGTGTGATGTCCTTCTCCAGTGTCACCACGTCCTCCCTCTGTAGTGGGACTAAAAGATCCCCTACAAACTTCTGAAGGCCCGTCTCATCGAACCGATCTCCCGTCTCAGTATAGTTTTGCATTGGAGGAAAAGCACCGGGTGATGCTCTCATTTCCAGTCACTGTCAGACCCCTCTCATCCAAAACATAGGCATTTGGTCGCATGAATGAATGAATATTTGAATTTATATTGCGCATCAGCTACCCAGAAAGGGTTTCCTGGTGCAGACAGAAAAGCCGTGACAAAGCAACGCCTGGGCATCTTATTTGTCGAATAACCAGGTTGTAAGCAACTTACGGAAATTGGAGTAGCTTGTTTAATTTCTGAGTGAGACTGGGAGGGAATTCCAAAAAAATGGCCCTAAATATGTGAAGGATTTTCCTCCCATCCATGCCAGTTTGTATTTAGGGACCACAAAACTGCCTTGGGAGGCTGATCTTAGATTTCTGGATAGGATGTAAGGTTTGGCCAAAGTACAGAGGTAGTGAGGGGCCATTTCAGATTTAATTTTATGCATGTAGGTGAGTGTTTTAAATTTCACAAGATTTTCAATGTTCAGCCAATGTAGTTTACGTCGGTATGCTGAGATAGATTCTTTTTTTGGGACTTTGCATAGAAGTCTTGACGGCAGCAATTTGGGCCATCTGTAATCTGGATTATATGTTTGGTTGAGCCTACATAAAGGATATTTCAATAGTCAAGCCGGGAGGTGATTAAGGCATTGACTACAGTTTTTCTTGTTGTTTCTGGTAACATCCAGCAGATTTTCATCAGCCATTTGATGATGAAAAAACAAGTGGCCGCGACTTTTACTGATTGGGCGTGCATACCCAAAGTGTCATCGAGGAGTACGCCTAGATTTCGCACTTGTAATGAGGGGGTAGGGAGAGTGCCCATTTTGTCTGGCCAGTGTTGTAGGCTACAGAGATCTTTCTGCTTTCCCAGTATTAGTACCTTTGTTTTTTCTCAGTTTAGTTTTAAGAAGTTAGATTGCATCCAGGCTGCTATGTTAGTTAGTTCTGTCTTTAGTGTGGAGGTATCATTGGGATTTTGCGCAGATAGAGAAAACATGATTTGTGAATCATCTGCGTAGGAGTAGATTGACAGCCCGGATTTTTCAGCCAGCTCCGCTAAAGGTTTTACATAGAGATTGAATAGTAGTGGGCTTACAATGGATCCTTGTGGTACTCCATGTGCAAAAGAGTATGTTTTGGAGCAAGCGTTTTGGGAGAAAACTTGAAAGGTTCTATTGGAAAGGAATGCCTGAATTCATTTGAGAGCTGTTCTGCCTATTCCTATTTTGCTTAGTGTGTTTATGAGCACAGTGTGTGGTATGGTGTCAAAAGCGGCGCTCAAATCAAGCAGAATGAGCGCCACCGTTTCTCCTCTATCTAAATTCTGACTGGTTGCTTCCGTGACCCCTAAAAGAGTGGTTTCGGTTGAGAAGTCAGCTCTGACACCTGACTGTGATGGGTGAAGTAAGTGGTGTGTTGTTATATATTGTGTCAGATGTATATGAATGTGTTTTTCAAAAATTTGTGATAGAATTGGAAGCAAAGATATTGGACGATAGTTTTTGGTTTCAGCAGGGTCTGCATTAGGCTTTTTTAGTAGTGGGTGAATCGTGGTGTTTTTCCATGTGGGGGGAATCACTGACTCTTTGATTGATGCATTTAAAAGGTGGGTTAGAACTGATAGCGCGGAATGATTAAGTTGCTTGAGAATGTTGGTTGGAAGTGGGTCTTTTGGTGATCCTAATTTAATGGATTTCAGAAGTGCGTCCACATTTTCCGTTGTAAGGTGGGGCCAGTCAGTTAGGAAGCAGTCATCACTGTTTTGACTGTGTTCTTGCATAGAGGGGGGATGAGGTGCCACTAACATAGTTGTATTTGAACTCATTGAGATATCATGTACATTATCTTGTGAGACAATCTCTTGGTATATTCCTTCAACTTTATTTATAAAGAAGGCTGCCAATTCCTCGCATTTGGTTTGGGTCAATATCGGTGTTTTGGCTAGGGTGTCTGAGCCCGCGAGTTCTTTTACTGCGTTAAACAGTGTTTTTGCACAATTTGACGCCTTTGAGATGGTTAATTTCACAAATGTGGCGCAAGCTTGTTTACATTGTTTGTGATATTTGCTCAGCTCTATTTTATAGGCCTGTTTGGAAGAATGGGCATAGTGTTTCCTCCACTTTCTTTCAAGGATCTTACAGCTAGTTTTTATTATTTTTAAAGATTCATTATACCATGGCGCCGGAGGACGATGGGCATTTCTTTTATGCTTTATGGGGAGGCAGGTGTCCATGGCTTTTGAAAGCAAGTTTTGCACTGTATCAGCGAGGGTACTAACTTTTTGCTCTAAGGTTGGTTTGTGGGCATCGAGACATTCATTTAATTTATCAATGTCTAACTTTTTCCAGTTTCTCAGTGCTTCCCCTGTTTCTTTTGCGTTACTTGCAGTACTCTTATCAGATGCGGTGGTCAGAGTGAAATTTATCTGATAATGGTCAGACCAACTTGTAGGTAGAGCTGGGGTGCAGGTGATTGTATTAAGATTAGAGAAGATGGGGTCTAAAAGATGTCCGGCTGTATGAGTTGGACCGGAATTGAGTAGTTCTAGATGTAGGGAAGCCAGGTCAGAAATAAATCTGGCACTGTTTTTGCAGGTAGAGTCTTCCAGATGTAGATTAATGTCTCCTAATACTGTGAAATTAGCTGCATTGGTGGCAAAAGAGGAAATAGCTTCCATAAAAGTGGGAATCCAATTGGCAAGGTATTCTGGGGGTCGGTAGACTAACACTCCAGAGTAAGTAAATTTGGGGGAGAAAGTAAGTTTGAATAGTGCAGCTTCACATGCAGCAATGGGTAGCTGCTCCAGAGTGCAGCTGAAGCTTTTTTTTTTAAAATATTACCGCAATTCCACCCCCCATTTTTTCAGTTAGATCTACTTTGGCTATAGCATAATTGGAAGGTAGGGCTACTGCTATGTCTGGGTCTGTGCTCTCATGGAGCCAGGTTTCTGTAAGAAAAACCGCATCCGGTTGGTCATTAAAAAGTAGATAAAAAATATTAGCTTTGTGTTGGGGAGCGAGCGGCAGTTTATGCTTGTCATGGTATATGATTTAGATTGGGGGGTTATTTGCTTTCCATCATGCAGTGCATTAACAACATGATTAGGGATGAAGTGGAATCCGCAGTGCGTGCAGATTGTGGGATCCGTAATAATGAGAGCTCTAGTGCAATTGGGCGTTTGAGAGTTATTAAGGGCCTTCAGAAAGTTGGAGTTGTAGTTATAATTCCCTGTTTTACTTGCTTGTTTTTGTGTAGGTGGATTGGTTGTTTTATTTGTCGTCCAGCCAGGGGTCCTGGCCCTGGGCCCGGGACAGGCGCGGACAGGCGCAGACGGGCTTGCCTTTGGCAAGCCGTCGGCGCGCCCACTGCGTGCACCCGATGCGCATACACTCTGGGGCGTTCATTTTATCCCTCACTGTGCACAACAACTAGCCCGCTGCCCGCTCCGTTACCTCCAAGATGGCGGCGGTTATCGGCGGCAGTCAGAGGTGTTGCCCAGCGTCGCCTGATCAGCTCCTAGTCGTCTGAGTCAGGTAAGCTGAGATCAACCAAGCAATTTAAAAAGAGTGCGTGAAGTTTCAAAACTAAAGACATAATGCAAAGTAGGTGGCTAAAAACGTGAGCTCCCGGCTTCCGCCTCAGGAGTTGTAAGCTTGTGTGGCAATAAAGAGCGCGAGCAGTGTAGGGTGTCATTTATCCCTCACTGTGCACAACAACTAGCCCGCTGCCCGCTCCGTTACCTCAAAGATGGCGGCGGTTATCGGCAGCAGTCAGAGGTGTTGCCCAGCGTCCCCATATCAGCTCCTAGTCGTCGGAGTCAGGTTAGCTGAGATCAACCAAGCAATTTAAAAAGAGTGCATGAAGTTTTAAAACTAAAGACAAAATGCAAAGTAAGTGGCTAAAAACATGGGCTCCCTCTTCCGCCTCAGGAGTTGTAAGCTTGTGTGGCTGGTGGTGTTTGTACAAAGCCAGTGGAGGATCTCGCTTGTTTAGTCTTTCCATTAATATATGCAACTCTGTGTAGCAAGCCACACTGTCGGGGCTGCTGAAACAATGTTTGATGCAGTACATGCTGTGTGTAAAGGGAGTCCCTAACGAGCAACAGTTGCAGGAAGTCGCTAACTCCCTCTTCAGCTGTAGAATGCGATTCTCGGGGCTAGTCATCTTTTGTCTCCATCGACGCTCCCTCGCCAAGATCTAACTGATAATGCACTCCCTCAGGGTGGGTTTCATTGCCTCCCGTAGAGTTACTGGGCAGTCTACGGACCCGGTGTTTATCTGTAGATATTGAACAATAGCCGAGGGGATGTGCCGTGAGTCCTAGCCTCAGCTTCACCTAACCTCCAGGCATTAAGGTGGCAACTCGCGGTCATCCCACCCAAGCACAGGCGTAGCCGCAGCTCCCCTGGGAAGTGGTCAGACAGTCTCCTAACAAGAATTTCTGTGTCTATAATTTATGTATGTCATAGGCCGGCATAAGGAAGTAATCCCGGCAAGAGAACAGTTTATGAATAGAAGGATTAGCCTCTCCCTCAATGTGGTGAAGGGCCCATCATACATCCGAGAGCCACAAGGCCTCCAGGGATCGCACACGAGGGGACGCTTAGGCCTGCATGCATCCTTCCCAGAGAATCTATCAAGGAGAGGACAGACCACCCCAGTCATATCCTCCCAAGGATCTGGATGGAAATTGTGATATCAGTTCTCCAAGGATTTTAAGAAGTCAGAAGTCGTAGGTGGGGGTGTATACACTAAGAAATGTAAGCAGCCTCCTGTTGAGGAGACCAGTCACATATCGGCCCCCTTTATCATACCATATTCGAGACACCTTCAACAGCACTCGACTATATATCAACACCGCTACTCCCCTGCACCCCTCACAAATCCCCTGTGAAATACTTGGGAGTAACCATCCGCGCTAGAGAGGAACAGTTCCTGCATGTCTCTGTTTGCTTTTAAATAAAACATTTTTTTTAATGTAGCATGTTTTTCTTAAAGGAAAATGGGACGCATTTCAAAACTGAAAAGTTTTCTTTTCATTTTTTTTTTCTCCCTCCCCTCCCACCCACCCTCGCTCCCCAATTCTACATACCCTCCCCCGCGTACCATAGGAAAATACCCCCCCTTTATACCTACTGTCGTTGATAGGACAGCCTCTTGAAGGTGTAGCCACCTACCTACCTCCCACCTACCTCATTAAGTGTATCATTCCCCCCTTTAGTGCTCAGCAATTTGTGCTGAAAAAATCAAATTGGTCATGTCTTTCCAGATAGCAATCACATAGAATTGGCCATTCTAAAACTATATAACTAATAGCTTATGCATTAGTAAATTTTCCTAGGACCATTTCTGCCTCCTTGACCTGATTAAGATAGTATGTATGCCCGGCTTTAATAACTTTTAAACATGCAGGTTCTTGGAGGAAAACCTGGGCACCCACGGCTTTAAATGGGTCTATTAGTTGACGCAAGTTCCAGCGTCTCTCCATGGTGGTTTTGCATAAGTCAGACCGAACAAAAAAGGTAACATCTTCTGTAGCTATAGGAGTATTAGGTTTGGCTTTTAAAGATACTGCTTGTCTGAATAAAAAGTTTCCAAAATAAATCAAAAATGGGCGAGGGAACTTATTGTTTCTGTTTCTGTTAGCTAATGGTAACCTGTGAACTCTTTGAAGCTGAGAATCCCAATCCCAATCTGCGAGATCCGGAAATACACGTTGAAATAATTTGACTATATACGCTCTTGGATCTGCCCCTTCTGCCCCTTCAGGGACCCCAACAAGCCTGAGATTTTGTCTTCTCTGTCTGTTCTCCATGTCTTCAATCTTGAATTGTAGAGCCCGGATCTCATCCCCATGACTGGAGCTTTTCTGTTCATATTTAACCTATGACTCTTCTATATGTGCAACTCGATGTTGTAGCTCTTCCACTTCTTGCGTTATCGTATTCATATTGCTATTAACTTTATATAAGTACGATTGGATTTTAGTATTGTCCTCCTTCAGTTGCATAAAGTGTTGTTGAGCTTCTTGTCTCTGTTCGGTGAGCATATTCAAGATTAGTGCAAGAGAAGGGGCCCCCAGTGAAGCATCAGAATGCGACGCTTCTCGATGTGAATCGTTAGTATCTTGCGTGTCATAGTCTGTTTCTTTATCTACCGGACACACAAGATCATTTAGACTGGAAGCCACTTCATTAGTTTCTTCTCTTGCCTTAGACTTTTGTTGTCGAAGGCTCTGTGTTCCCAAATTCAGATTTGATGGACTTGGGGGTGTAGCTAGAGTTGCATTATCCACATCCGGGTTCTCTTGGTTCTCTTGTAATGGAGTTGATGGCCCTGTGGAGCTGTTTCCAGAAAGACGTAAGGCCATTGATTTTACCCCCCCTTAGCTTGTATCCACTTGCGTAGTGGACTGTCATCAAACATTGGTTTGCCTCTAGTATTGGCATGTGTTATGGCAGAGGAAAGAGTAGAGGGATTAGTGATGTTCTTGTTTTTTAATTTACTTTTAGCTTTCCCTCTTCCTTTTTTCCGTGCCACTATTTTCCATTTGTCCTGCGGGAAACTCTCCTCATTGTCCCCCTCCTCATCATTCAGCTCCTCATATTCATCATTGGATTCTGCCTGTTTCCCATTAATTGAGACTAGATTAATTGTGTCTGTTGCCTCATCCAGCGAGGTATCCACCAAAGTATCACATGTCAACTGAGTGGGTGAAGTAACTGAGTCCCTTCTTACCCCCTTTTCTTTGACAGTGTCCGAGCTTCTTGTTAGCTCAGTGCCTGCTAGATCTAAGGGTTGTACTTGTTGCTTAGCTTGGTCTCTGTCGTTTCCTCTAACTATATCATTATCCTTCTCCTTATCCCTTCAAGCAGCTGTCATATCTGTATCAGAGGGTATAACAACCAAACCTGTGGTCACCGCATCGGTCTCAACAGTCTTAGCATCGCTAATATCAGTTCTTATGGCACTCCGTGTATCGGACACCATGGCCATATTGTTCCCCTTGTTTGTTTGCATAGTGACCTTAATATTAGTACGTTTTTCTATGACCATTTTGGTTAAAAAAAAAAATCCTTTTTTAAGAGCAGGCAGTGGTCTGTGGGACCACTGCCTTCTGTTAAAAATTGCTTTTAAATACATTCACAAAGGGGCACGGGTCCCCTAGGGACTTCTTCCCATTTTCAAATGGGTTACTACCTATTTGAGTATGTGTTAAAATGCAAATGTTTTGCAACTCCATTTTGGTCACAAAACGTTCACACAGACCACTTCGAGTCGCTATTAGGAAGAGACGCCCTTAATACGCCCCTTCCTAATACCGACTCACTGACCCATTTTACGATTCAAATCACAAAATAGGGTTTGGTATATTTAAAAAGGCTATTTTTGCTGCCGCAAACGGATTGATTCTGCACATATGGTTGTTTGCAACATCAAACAACCTCCGTAAACCTGGCCCCAAGTCTCTCTCTGTGAAGTTGAGAACACTGACTATAATGGGGTGCAGTGGGGCCCGCTAGTGGAGGCTTTCGGGCCAGTGACTTATTGGCTTGCTCAATTGCAAAACAAGTAAATAGTTATCCTTTGGGGACTCAAGTCTAAATCCAAGCTGCAGTTTCCCCTCTGAGCCCTCAGCTATGACCAAAAACTGGAGGTTATTACAGCAGGAGCATCCCTCTGCATCTTCCGCAATTGCCAACAGCTGATGAAACTGCCCTTTAAGATTTGATACTGTGGTGTTTAGGTTCTTCAATGTACCTTCCATCTCTGATATCACCCCCTCTTCTTCTGTGACCCTTGCTGTTGTGCTGCACAAATCCTGACTCAACAAGGTGATGGAGCAGATTTCATCTGCAGTCAGGCATTGTTTTATTTTTGTGCTTCAGACAGACTGCATTTAAATTGCCACGCACATTTTGGTGCAAGTTAAAAACATGGCACATGAAAAACATGAAAGTGAGGCCTTAGTCAGTCTGAAATGCTTGTGCTGAATTAACATGTGTTTTTGCAGTCTAGAGAAAAGTGGCCTTTTTAGCTTTGAAGATTAATAGAATGTGTTTCTCTCTTCCCAGCTCATTCCTTGTAATCTAAATTCACTATTTCTGTCTTAAAAGACTTTGACTTGTTGCATATTTTGATAAACATGTTTAGTTTAAAACACCTCTTTTTATAATGTGTGTGAATTAATAATGCACCAAACACTACACATGGGGATAAATGCTTTTTTGCATGAAAGCTATCTAAAACATTAAAGCATGTTGCTGTGTTCGCTGTATTAACTATGTGTGCTTTTACATTTTACACTAAAGCATGAAAATGCTATGTTGCACATTGCACATTTATTTTGCATGTTGTCATAAATAATAGAAAAGCTGCTTGAGACTAATAGCTTGGCTAGGTAAACATTTATAAGGGGTATTAGTATGGAGTTGGGGAACATAATGGGCTGATTTACATGAAATTAATATTCTCTTTGTGTTTGCTTTGTTTTTGGGCCTAAGAAAAAATGGCTTCCTGTGAATCCAGCAAGGCTATGACATGCAATTTTAATGAAAAGGGAGCATGCGCAGACTGTACCAGCTTTCCTAAAGGAGTCAAGGACACTTTAAACTTTAGACATTCTTGTGATTGTCCCAATGTACAAGCTAATTAAAGTATCCTTCTATCCTGCCCTGTAGAAGGAAGGACGAATTAGAATGAAACATTTTTCCTAGTAAATGTTGCAAACGTTTATAAATGTATTAAATAATTTGTGCTTCTTTTGTTAAAGCTGGTATAGTCAGGTTTTTAGAACTCATGCCATTGAGGCTGACCAATCACGAACAGCTTTTCCTGAAGATGCAACATTTTTGTGTAGACTGCCAAGAATTAGAGTATAAATAATGACCTCTCTGGAGTCAGGGTTGGCTTCTTGCTCATTTTGGCTTAGGCTTTGATTCATTCACATGGGTTAGGTACGAGATCATCACGGGTGCAGCCTTGGGCGTCCGAGGAGAGTCAGGTGGGGGGTTCCCTGGTGATTTTTTTCCCAAAGTCCTTGCACGTCATATTTTGGCACTGCAGGCCACATTCCTTTGAGGCCTTGTGAAGGGCGGGCTGTTTTGCTCTTTAGACACAGACAGGAGCAGAGAATGCAGTGGATTAGGATAGAATTAGATGCTAAACTTTAAGTTTATTCTTTGACTAATTAATTAGGTCTAAAAAGATTTATTTGACTTATGCATTTATTTCTCTTAATGGGAGATTTTTGCCAACTATTTAATTATTGATTAGCTTTTCAAGACTATTTTTATTAGAAACCCTTTAAGAATTTTGACTGCTATTTTGCGCCACATTTTCTTTCTTACATGTAATGCTTATATGCAGACTGTAATGTGTTCTGTATTAATGCTATTTTTCCTGTTTTCCAAATTCTATAACCTGATTGATATTTTACTAATGAATAAAGGGTCAGAGAAAAATTAACTTTTGACTAGAAAATAAAACCCTTTAAAATACTCAACAACTCTCTCTTTATTGGCTTAAATAATAATTGCATTTTTGACTATTCATGATTATTTAAAGTCTCCTGAAGGTAATACATGGTGTGAAGGGCCTAACATCTTTTTCAGCGGTAAATTAGAGGTAGCATGAGGGTTTTACATTGAGAAATTACCAGAAGAAATTACCACTCCATCATTTTTTGGTATCAGAGGATGGTCATTATTGATTAGTTTGGTAATTAATGATTATTGATTTCACCATCAACTATTCAACTAATGGATCATTGACCTTAAGAGGGGAGTAAAATAATTGCCCAAGTTAGATAAAATGTCCAAGTCCTGATTCCTGACTCCAATGCTCAGAACCTGCAGACTGGCAAAGCAGTACTGGAAGGTGATGCAAGAAGTGGTGTGAGTATCAATAGGGCTGTGAAATGTTGTTAATATGCTAGGATGTATTGTTAAAGTGTTGAAAATATTAAGGTTTTTTTTTACTGTTGGTGACATTTTACTCATTTTGAATTATATTGGTAATTTCATAGGACATCATTTTTGTTGATGATTGATTACATGTTTTAACTCTTCATGTTAAGTTAGTGTCTTGTTTTATGTTGTCTGGAAACACAGGTATGCACACCTGTGGGAGAATCCCGGGAAGGAATAGCGGGTGGTAAATGGAAGCCACACTGCACTGAGGTTACTCGTCTGTTGGAATAACACTGAGAAGCTAGGTAGGGCTGGCAGTGTTAAATTAGGGACTATTTTCTGGGTGAGTGATTGATAGCAAAGAGTACACTGCTAGAATTTGGTGTGATATCACCTAGAAAGGGTCACACTGAAGTAGTAGCAGGTTCTTCTGAGCTTGAGTGACCGCAAAGTGTTCGCTGGTGAAACTTTGGTCTGATATCACCTAGAAAGGGTCACACCGAAGGAGTAGCAGGTTCTTCTGAGCTTGATTGATAGTAAAGGGGTTCGCTGGTGAAACTTTGGCCTAAGATATATCCCAGAATGGATAAGTCCAAACGAGTAGCAGGTTCTTCTGAGCTTGAGTGAAAGGTAAGCGGAAGGGATTTACCTGTAGTGTTTGAAGAGTAAACGGAAGGTCTTACTTTGTGAAGGGTAAGAGGAATGTGTTATTCGCAGTGAATATAAATCTATCCTTTATTTAGTGGAACAGAGTAGAGAATGTATTTATGTTGTTACTAACAGAGTTATCGATTAAGAGAAATATTGCAGTAAGATTTTGTGGAGGGTCAGTGGTAGGAGTAAAACTGACTAAAATTGAGACTGACAGTTTTGGAAAACAGAAATTGCATTGAACTATTGCAAAAATGAAAATGTTTGAAGGTTTAAAGAAGCTGTTAGGAGGTAAAGTGAAAAATTAGTTTTTTATTGGTGATGCTCCTGAAGGAACACCTGTGCATTTTGGGGCAGATTTATGAAGGCCTTGCGCCTCAGATGCGTCATTTTTAACATGGGAAAAAGCGACGCACCGGCGGCGCAAGGCCTTCATAAATCTGCCCCTTTATGTCTACCAATGTGGGACAAAACACATGCATGTGGGTTCACCAATGGTGCAAGATTACTGAAAAAGAAGGTGCTTTGAGGTTTCCAAAAGATGGTACTTTTGAATTGCAAATTATTGACAAATTAAGGGAAGTGTTATGTGAAATAAAGACACAATCTAAAGCTGCACAATTTGAGGTCTTAAGCCTGTGGGAAAACACAGCAAGAGAGAACGCAAGTGAGGATAAAAAGGTAAAGCACCAGATACAGGAGAAGGGAATTAATGCTGACAAAGAGCTTCAAATAAATAATAATTCAGGGGATGAAATATGGATGAATTGTTAACTGAGTGTCCACCACTTTATGTGGTTTCCATGACAAATACTGAAAATAGTGCACCAGTAAATACTACAGGGGCTACTGCTTCTGTTGAACAAAGAGAAATACAGACTGAGAAAACTGTGCAAACATTTTTATATTGACCCATTACCTGTTGATTCAGTACTGACAGTGATACCTCCAGGTGTTACTGCTTCAAATGTGACTGATTCAGTTCAAGAATTACAAACTGCAGATGCACAGATAATGCCTAGAAAAATTATGACTGTCCCAATTAATATGGTCCCTACTGAAAAGGTTCAAAGAGCTGCAGAAGGAGTGATTATGGCTGGGTTTATTTCAGAAACTCAGAATACACAGAATATTGAACAGAAATTACCCCAAGCACTGAAAGGTGAGAGAAAAATGGTATTTACAACATCTGCAGCCCAGAATAAAATAAATGTAATTGAAAATGGGATTTTTCAAACCTGCCTAGAGGAAGCAGCAGTGATTAAACATATAGAGAACATGGGAGTACATATTAACAACAATGTCCAACAATGTACAACAATATGAAACAGCTTACATGGAATTTAAGTTATATGCTGACAGACATGTTTTCGTGCAATTAATAAGCATGTCAGTGCCAGTGTAAATGGTACACAGTTACAACAGGGAGGTCAATGCAATACGATTTATAAAGATTTCGTAATATGGGTACATGGGACCTGCGTGTACAGGTGGTGAGCACGTAGTGTGAGCATCATGAATACAGGAAATAATGTACCATACCAGAGGTACGTGTTATGGTACACATCAGTGAGCGGAACAGTGTTGACAGTGTGCATGTCAGACACCGCCTTGCGGGCCCTGGTTATGTCATGGCAAGTTGTCATCTAGCTGTGGGCTATCGACTGGACGACCCTTGAATGGCAACAGCGAGTTCCTCTAGGTGGTGAAACGTTACGGGCTTCAGACCGCCGGTAGCGTGACTTGTCAGTTTAGGGTTGCTACAAAACCACGCCATTCCTCTGCGGAATTGAGTCCTTTGTTAATGGAGTCAGTTCTGTCTATCCAGTGACACTCTTGTCTCTGAAGTATTTGTGTGATGTCCCCTCCTCTCTCTGGAATTTTCACAATAATAATAATAAGACATTTCTAACGCGCCTGGCTGCACAAAAAAGTGTGTCCCCGCGCTAGATGCTACTAAATCGTCGAGAGGCAGTGGTAGGGGGGGAGGCCAAGGCCTTAGCAGAAAAAGATTAAGTCAGAGGGAAGAGGAGCATTTTAAGTTTGCCGCGGAATCTGGCTTCCGAGGGTTCCATACGGAGATCCAGCGGAAGCGCATTCCAATGTTTGGGAGCCAAATGCCTAAACTAGCGCCCGCCCATCCTGGCACGTGTGATACGAGGGGGCTTGAACAGCATTGTTCCGGACGATCTCAGGTTCCGGATGGGACGGTGGACAACAAGAAGGTTTTGCAGGTAGCCTGGGCATTTGCCATAGGCTATACGATGCGCGAAGCAGAGAACCTTGAATTTAATGCGCTCCCTAACTGGGAGCCAGTGGAGTTTGGTTAAAGCAGTCTTCCCAGAAGCACTGCGTGGAAGGTTGAGCACCATGCGTGCAGCTGCGTCCTGAACGCACTGCAGTTGGTGGAGGTGCTTTTGACTCAGGCCCACTAGTGTAACATTACCATAGTCAAGATGGGGTGTGACTAGGGCATGAACAATGTTCTTTCTTGCACTGATGGGAAGGAGGTCTAAGATTTTTCGAAGAGTTTTCAGTATGCCAAAGCACCTGCCTGTCACTTTACTGACGTGGGACTTGCATGAGAGATCAGAATCAAGCATGACTCCTAGATTTCTCACGGATTCAACAGGAAGTGGGGGGGTTCCCCAGTCCAGTGGGCCACCATATATGCGACCAAACGGAAGGAGACTTCCCCACGACCAGCAGTTCTGTTTTTTCGCCATTGAGGCGTAAGCAGTTCTTATTCATCCATCTTCCCACGGCTGACAGGCAGTTGGAAAAGTTGATGGCATCTTCACTTCTGTCCGTGAGCCTAATCATCAATTGGGTATCGTCAGCATAGCTGACAATACCTACCCCATACATTTCCACTATGTGAGCCAGGGGTTCCATGTATAGATTGAACAAAGTAGGGCTCAGGCTTGAGCCCTGAGGAACCCCATGGCACAGCTTCCGCACGGAGAATTTAAAAGGGGGACAGTGCATCTGGAAGCTCCAGTTGGCCAGAAAGGATTTTATACAGGCATAGGCCGATCCCACTACTCCCATTTCAGAGAGACGCGACAGCAGCGTTGTGTGCAGCACAGTGTCAAAGGCTGCACTCAGGTCTAATAAGATCAACGCTGCTGTCTGTCCTTCGTCCGCCATCTGTCTGAGGCACTCAGTAGAATAGAGGACGGCTGACTCCGTGGAGTAGCCGGCTCTAAAACCCGATTGAGTGGGGTGAAGGAGAGATTCCTCCTCCAAGTATGTCATGAGTTGCACATTGACCACCTTTTCCACAATTTTAGAACAGAAGGGCAGAAGGGAGATGGGACGCAGGTTTTGAAATTGAGAGATGTGGATGTTGGGTTATTTTTTAGTGGAATGACCTGAGCTGTTTTCCACTCATGTCAATAACATGCCACCTGATCTGATCAGCTGTGTGATGCTTCTCATTGAAATGGGAGACAAATGGTGCATTGGCAACGAACGTTTTTGGTATTTTCAGTGTAGGGACAGATTACAGTTGCCACATTTATGATGGCCTCGTTCGTATGAAGTGCACAAGGTAGGCAACTGGCTATAATGCCCTTCCTCACCCCCCACGAGCATTGGGACCGAGCGGTCACTAATGTTGGCATTTTCATTCATTACAGGCATCTTCTTTGGCCACACTCTGTCTATTTTTGCCCCTAGATCCAGCAATTTGTACTCCCACATGGTCTCACTCCCCCTTACTCTAGTTTTTGCCCTCTTTTAATGTCCCTACTACCATAGGTCCTGATGAGACCCCACACCCTAAGCGGGTCGAAACGCGTCGACACGACTGATGAAAGTGAACCAATCACGCAGCACTTATGATTGAATATAGTTGCTGAAGTTACTGTATGATAAAATTCATTAACGGCCGCTTTCCTTGAGATAACACTTGTGAAACCTTATAAATATTGTCACTACATGTCACTCAACTGTTAGGTTCATATGACACTTGGGACACATTTCACTGCAAAAACTACATTATGTGTATCATTTTGTATATATCTTTTGAAAATTGTGAATAATGCAGACCTATATGTCAAGTAACCCCTGGTGTTTCTGGCTCTCTCTTTGACATCCACGTAACCCTTTTAATGCGATTACGTTTTTTGATATACTACTGCATTCTACAGTATTAATCGCACTGGAACCACTGTTTTCCTTATATAAATTACGCACCCTGGTTTCTTAGTGAGTAGGGTTCCTTTGTTCTCCCCTCTCGACTTTTTGTGTGGTGGCTGCTCCGCAAGAGATTTATCCTTAACACAGGTTTTTTCCTATACCCTATATATCTATAGGGTCATTTTTCTCCTTAGGGTTAGAATGACAGAGAGAGAAGCGCCACTATACACTGACGAATACATTGCAAAAATTACAAGTGGACCATCATTGTTTTCAAGTTTACCCTGTCACGTTACTAGCCCCAGCTATTAGAGAAACTAGAAAAGGCAAAGAAGAAACACGTTAAGAACAGAGTAACATTCACATATGCTAACTGAGTACCTAAAGGCAGGCCTTATTCCTCAGGGCTTACAAGTTAAGAACGTCCCGGGTATTTTCCATGAGGATCCCAAATCCAAAGGAAGCTTTTGTGGCATTTCCACCACATGCCCGCGTCACTGGATGTTGCTGGGCATGAAGACAGCAATAGAACATCCAAAAACTGAACCGAAAGAAATTGAAGACTTAGAAAAAGAACTTCTAGGTGGAGACGGAGTAGCTGAGGCTAGAACATTGCTAGACAAACTTAAAAAAACCATAGAAGAATTCAATTCTTTTGACATTAAGAAAAAAGCTGATAAAGTGTCAAAGGACATAAAGAATTTCACTAAAGAAAAGGCCTATCCCTATCTGAAAGAGGATTATTATACCACCTTCACAAACCAAAACAGGCAAAACACCTGGGAAAGATTCAAGAAAAACCAGACAATCACCTTCTCCAAATCTTCAGAAGGCTCAAGCGACTCGGAAGCACAAGCTGGTCCCAGTCGCTCTGATAACCACCATGGGAAACCTTTTTTAGACAGGGGAGGAAGAGCCAAAAGGAGAATTTGGCACCAATACCCAGGAGAGAGGCAGACCAGGAACAAACACTACCAGTGGGGTCCACAACCATATTAGAACTGAACACATGGAGACGATTCCCATCTACAACCTGTCCAAACATGTATTGTCCTCCTCTGAAGTATCACTACTGAGTAAGGGCCTTTCTTTCGTCATTACGGAAAGAACAAACTTTTTCAATCTAAAGGCAGAACTATTTCCGTTCTTTAGAAAAATACGCCTAAACCTTTTTTCAAAGATAAAATATACACCTCGCATGAATCTGTGACAGGTCTTAGACCAACTTCTACGTTCTACCCCACCAATGGTATGCTGCCACCTGAGCTCCTTACATTTGAGAAACTAATCTTGAACAGTGTAGATGCTCTTAAAAACACCAGACATTTTACACCTTACAACATCACACTACAAGAACGAATAGCTCTCAACATCTTGAAAAATGACAAGTCAATAATACTTAAGCCAGCGGACAAAGGGGGTGGCCCTTGTCATTCAGGAACGTTCAGACTATGATACAGAGATAAATAAACAAATTCCTTAGGAAAAGCACTATAAAAAGCTGAACTACAATCCATTATCTGAAATAAGAAATTAGATATTGCGCATAACTACGGAAAGCCTGAAAATTGTTTTTTTAACCGAAAAAGAGTTTGAATTCCTCAATGCAGAAAATCCCAGAACCCCAGAACTCTATACTTTACCCAAGATACACAAACTTATTACCAACCCTCCAGGCAGACCCATTCTATCAGGATGTGGCTCTATCCTGGAACCTATTGGGAGGTACATTGATTTATTTATAAAAGAATTTGTTCCTTCCCAAGATAGCTATGTCCGAGACAAAATGCACATGATTAACCTGGTGGATGGCTCACCCTACAATCTGGCCACTGACTGGTTAGCAACTCTAGACATATCATCTCCATATACGAATATCCCTCAAAATGAAAGCAGTCTTGTTATAGAACAACTACTGGAAACCAGACCAAACCATTCTGTGTACCCACCACTTTCATAATCTCATTCCTCAGGGTGGCACAGCAAACCAACTACTTTGTATCAGAAGGTCAGTACTATTAGCAATGCTCTGGTACGAGCATGGGAGCTGTTTTCGCTCCCAACCTAGTGAACATCTACATGGATCACATAGAATGCACCTATGCACTCAGCAACTTGAACCAACAACGCTCATGCATCAAATGCTGGCACAGGTATATCGATGATATTTTTCTCATTTGGAGTGGCAATGAAAAGAATTTCTATGATTTCGTACTATATCTCAACAACATTCAGACACATCTGACCTACACTGCCACTTTACACAAATCCACTAAAGCGTTCCTAGACCTTAACATTCAACATGCAGAAGGCAAACTTTACACGTCACTCCATAGGAAACCGACAGAAAGAAACACAATACTGGCCTACAAAAGCCAACATCCCAGGGCACTCAGGGATGGCCTACCACTCGGGCAGTTCCTGCAAGTACGCAGGAACTGCTTTCGTAAAGAAGACTATATGAGGGATGTGAAAATATTGAAAACCAAATTACTGTCCAGAGGTTATCCCAATAGAATCATTAAAAGGTCATTAAAACGGGCATGGTATTGCCTCAGGGAGGAACTGCTCAACACCAAAACCAAAGCACCAATGAACATAATAGTGTGCATCACCACTTTTGGGGTACATACCAACAAAATCAGCAATCTCATCACAAAGAACTGGAGCATTATCAGGAGCATAGACCCCTCAATGGAGGTCCCCAAGTTTGCCTATAAACGGGGCGAAAACATAAAAGACCATTTAGTTAGATCATCAACTGAGACAACAAAAAAGAAGGGCTGTACTCTCGAATCAACTTGGGGTCTACCAGAAGTGAGAGGCCATCATAAATGTGGCAACTGTGTAATCTGTCCCTACACTGAAAATACCAACTCTTTCAAACATGGTGACTGTAACCACACCCTAGACTTCTTCTCCAACTGTTACACACGCAACGTCGTGTACTGCATTTGGTGCCCTTTTGGACTGCCGTATATAGGACAGACACAACAACCCATTAAAGCCCGGATAGGGCAACACTGGAGTCGCATCAGACGTTCGGTTGCCAATGCACCACTGGTCTCTCATTTTAATGAGAAGCATCACACAGCTGATGAGATCAGGTTGCAGGTTATAGACATTGAGAAAATTCCAGAGAGAGGAGGGGACCTCACGCAAATACTTCAGAGGCAAGGGTATCACTGGATAGACAGAACTGACTCCATTAACAAAGGACTCAAATACGCAGAGGAATGGCGCGGTTTTGTAGCAACCCTAAACTGTCAAGTCATGCTACTGGCGGTCTGATGCCCGTAACGTTTCACCACCTAGTGGAACTCGCTATTGCCATTCAAGCTTCGTCCAGTCGATAGCCCACAGCTAGACGACAACTTGCCATGACATAACCAGGGCCCGCAAGGCGGTGTCTGACATGCACACCGTCAACACTGTTTCGCTCACTGATGTGTACTTCAACAAGTACCTCCGGTATGGTACATTATTTCCTCTATTCATGATGCTGACACTACGTGCTCACCACCTCTGCACCCACGTCCCATGTAACGAAATTTTTATACCACGTATTGCAGTGACCTCCCTGTTGTAACAGTGTACCATTTACACTGGCACTGACATGCTTATAAATTGCACAAAGACATGTCTGTCAGCATATAACTCAAATTCCGTGTAAGCTGTTTCATATTGTTGTACATTGTTGGACTATATCAAGTGAAGCGGTTGTTTACTAATGCCTGAACACGTTCTTAAGCTCATCACTACTTAACTTGTCCTGTGCCCTTACCCGTATAACAACAACCACCATTGACAGGCTGTCCATATTTTAAACACACAGGGCCCGATTCACAGAATGAACTTAAGACTAAATCCTAAACTTACTACTATTTGGTATTCACAGAATGCACTTACTACTTTCGGGATTCACAGAGTGAACTTACTACTTTCGGGATTCACAGAATAAACTTACTACTTTCGGTATTCACAGAATAGATTTAAGACTACTAACTCTAAGTCCGAACTCGGGCCGTAAATTCCGGCCCGGAGACGGAGCTTCCGGCTTGGGGGCGGAGCTTGCGGCCCAGAGGCGGAGCTTCCGGCCCGGAGGCGGAGCTTGCGGCTTGGAGGCGGAGCTTCCGGCTCGGAGGTGGGGATTTTTGCCATGCTGAAATCTCCAACTCTGGGCAGCAAGCTCCGCCTCCGGGCCGGAAGCTCCGCCTCTGGGCCGCAAGCTCCGCCCCCAAGCCGGAAGCTCCGCCTCTGGGCCGGAATTAACAGCACATAATCCAAACAATTCCACATAACAATCCCAAAAATTTGACATAAACAATATAATATCACATTTCCCACTTAAAATAATTGAAGTAAATAAAACTTAGGGCCTGATTACAATATCGGTCACAAAGCCATGAGCGCTCGTCAGAGGCTTTCCGACCAGCAGTGTAGGTTTCAAATCTGAACTCTAAATTACAAAGACAGCAGTAGATGTTTAAACTGGCCGGTGAACTGACTCCCATTGGCCAGTCGGAATGGCCTCATAATCCCTTAAGGATGCCATTTCTGCCGCCAAGATTATAATGTCGGTTTCCGACAGCCTTTCCATGTCAGCCCTTCCGACATGGAAAGGCTGTTGAAAAGCAACATTAGGGGCCCCTAGCAGGGCCCCCTTGCGCCCTGGCCCTCTGCTTGTGACCCTGGGGGGCACCATTGGTGCCCCCCTGAAAATCCCTGTGTGCCTGCCACACCGTGCAGATTTTCACCAACTCCCATTTCTCAATGAGAGCATGTGCAGCGGGCGGACAAACTAGTGAAAAACAGCAATACATCAAAATATAAAAAAAATAAAAACAACACCATAACTATTTTATTTTATTTATTTATAAAGTTTTATATAGAGTGAACAAGATCTTGAAGGATATCAAAGTGCTTTACAAAGGAAGGAAGGACATAAATCCAATATCGACAACAAGTCAGAATACACAACAGAAATAATCGCATAAATCCCAGATAAAATGACGTTACAATGCATACTTTTACAACGCAACATCCTTTACAACGCATGCCATTACAACGAATTTTAAAAAACTACCTTTACAACGCATTCAATTACAACGCATACTAACGTTACAATGCATACCATTACAACGCATACCATTACATTGCATGTATGGTAAGTATTGGATAGTGTAGGGGTAAAAATTACTATTCTAACTCCAGGGGGGGGCAACAGTAGGGTAAGTGTTGGATAGTGTAGGGGTAAAAAATACTATTCTAACTCCAGGGGGTGCAACAGTAGGGTAAGTGTTAGATAGTGTAGGGGTAAAAATTACTATTCTAACTCCAGGGGGTGCAACAGTAGAGTAAGTGTTGGATAGTATAAGGGTACTATGTGTTGTAATGGTATGCGTTGTAATGGTATGCATTGTAATAACTGCGTTGTAATGACATGAGTTGTAATTGTATGCGTTGTAGTGTCATGCGTGGTAATGGTTGCGCTGTAATGGCATGCGTTGTAAGGGATGTTGCGTTGTAATGACTGTGTTGTAATGGTAGTGCGTTGTAACAGTTGCGTTGTAAAGGTTGTTTCCCTAGCAGCCTACGAAACGGGGACACAATGTGGCAAAGAAGAGCATAGATCCAATATCGACATCAAGTAGGAATACACAACAGGAATACTCGCAGGTTTCCCAGGTTTTTCAAGTGAATCAAGGAGAGTAATACGATAAGCAGGAATATAACGGGCTACGAAGGGGGACACACAATGCGGTAAAGAAGAGCAGCATCACATGAAGGTGCAATTGTTGTAGTAACAATGATTTCAAGCAAGTGATCCTAGCCTAAGTTAAGGTAAAAATGTGTTCATTAGGAATTGTTTGGCTTCCAGTTTGAAAGCAGTCGTTGAAGAGATTCTGCGCATTTACGGTGGAAGAGAGTTCCATATCCTTGGGGCAGTGCCAGAGAAGGCTCGGAGACCAGTTCTCTTTTTGCTAAGGATGGGTGGTTTGAAGGGGAGAGTGATAGCGCTTCTTGAGGGTCTCCCACCACAGGATAATTCAAGCTTATGCACAAGGTACTTGGGAGTTTTGAAATGCAGGGCTTTGTGCCGCAGAACGGCAATCTTTAATGGAATTTGAGCTTCGTAGCGCAACCCTTTAAGAGATTTTAGGATTGGAGATATGTGCTCAATTCGTTTGGTACCTGTGACCAGTCTGGCCACAGCATTGGGTGATGCCCTTAGGGGAACCAGGGTGTATTTGGGAAGGCTACTGAGCTTAGTGCTGCCGTAGTCCAGCCTCGGCAGGACCAGTGTTTGTACCACCTGCTTGAAGTCCTTTTGTGGAAGGAATGGCTTGATGTTTCTGAGTATCCTCATCAAGTGGTTAGCTCCCTTACACACATTGCTGATATGATTTTTCATATTCAGGTGTTTGTCCAGGGTGATTCCGAGAGATTTGGCTGAGTCTATGAAGAGAGGGGTGCAATTAAAGGCAGTGAGGTGATTCAGCCAAGGGTCTAGCTTGGGGATGTGGTTTGGGAAGAGATGAAAAGGAATTCAGTTATGGAGGTGTTGAGCAGTAGATGGTTCTCCGTTAACCGTTTTTGTGTAGTATTTAGGGTAGAGTTGACTGAGAGGATGTTGTCCGTGGATAAGATTTTCAAATAAAGTTCTGTGTCGTCCGTATACATATGGAAGAGAATGTTCATGGAATTTAGAGAACTAGCTAGTGGTTCCTAGAAAAGGTTGAAGATGATAGATGATAGGGCGGACCCTTGGGGGACACCCATGAGTACTGGAAAGGGCTGGGAGAGTGAGTGGTTTGCCTTGATTCTTTGTGATCTGTGGGGGAGGAAGGACGAGAACCATTGTAACACCCGACCCGAGAAACCCATCCTGTTCTTCAGAATGGATAGAAAATTGTTGTGATTAACCGTGTCGAAAGCGGAAGAAAGGTCAAGGAGGATAAGGAGGCAGGAAACATGTTGGTCAAGCATTTTTCAGATGTCATCAATAACGTGCGTGTGAGCCGATTTGGTACTGTGCCCCTTCCGAAAGCCGGATTGATGCTGGTCTAGGAGTTGGAAATTCATTATGTGAACACTAAGGGGCCTATTATGGTATCGGGCGGATCACCACCGCCGGGACAGCGGTGGCCACCGCCGGCCCAGCTGTGGCGATCCTCCCTCCAAATGTCCCTGGTTCACACCCTGCCATATTAGTATGGCAGACGGGAAGACTGTCTGCCGCTTTCCACTGGTTGGATTGCCGGCCGGGTGGAAAAGGGACTCAATATGGTGGTGGTGCCTTGCAGGCACCACCATTCATATTAGGAAGCATGCCTTTCCATGGTGGAGACTCCGCCATGGAAAGTCATGCAGGAAATCTCCGTGGGGGTCCATTGTGGGCCCCGGTGGGTGGGGGGTGGGTGGCTACACTGGGGGGTACACATGGTACCCCCATCATTGCCATGCACTAGGTGGCAGGCACCTCCCGGTTCCTGTCACATTGTACATGGCAATGCTCAACATGGGCATTAACATTGCGGCGGGTGCTGCTTACAGCACTGCCCATCACAATGTTAATGGCAGGGATGCGCCCGACAGTGTGGCGGGCGCATTCTAATTTGCCTAGCGGGACCGCCGCAACTTTGGCGGTCGGACCCGTGCTCTCTTGCGGTGGCGGGCTGACAAAGTCCGTCCCGCCATCGTAATAGGCACCAGAGTTGGGATTGTATGCATTTTTCAAGTAGTTTGACTAATGTGGGGATGTTGGCGATATGGCTGAAATTATTGAGGTCAGTTTTATCTGCATTAGTTATTTTTAGTATAGGTGACACTGCGCTGCTTTTAGGCAGTCTGGGATTGGGCCTTGTGATTGAGAAGTGTTTACAATCCTTGTCCAGGTGGGGATGAGTACATTCTTGATTTCTTTGAAGATGGCCAGGGGCAGCGGGTCACTGAAGTGGTTAGATGGATTGACATTCTGAAGAATCGGTGAAGAAAGCAGCAAGATCATAGCAAGAAGGTGGGCTGCCTCCAGAGTCGGTTGGGCCTACCACTGATTGCTGTTTGACCAACTCGAAAGGTTTCTTGGGGCAGTTTGCAGCTTGATCAATTGGTGTCTGTAGTAGTCTGCCTTAGCCCTCTTGATTTGTTTGCTGTAAAAGCTTCTAACATCTCTAAGGGGTTTTAGTTGTTCCAAGGAGGGATTGTATCTCCAGGAACGTTCAGCTGCCCGAAGGTTGCAGCGCTCCATGTTTAGATTGTCGTTGTACCATGTTTTGGATATTTTTGTTGAGGCATTATTTTGTTGGAACGGTGCGATGTCGTCCATGATGTTGGAGATGATCGAATTGTAGGAGTAAGTGAGTAACTGAACATCGATCAAGTCTGCTTGGGAGGAGAGGGCATATTTACAGTGGGCTGCTAGATCAACTGAGTTTATTAATCTAAGGTCCCTTTTCCAGATCTTTGATTTTGTTGATTGAGCCTTCCTCAATGACTTCTTCCTATTTATATAAAACAGGATGCAGTGCTGATCGGACCAATCTCATGGGGTAATGGTATCCAATGTGATGGTCTGCCCTTTCGAGAAAATTACCTCTTGAATTTCTCCTTTATTGTGAGTTGGTTGGTCACAGTGCTGAATCAGTTCTTAATCATTCAAAAATGCTTTAAGGCAAGTTACCGCTTGGTCATTGGAGTTAGACCAGTGAAGGTTTAAATCACCAAGGAAAACTTGGGACATGGCTGAGTCCACATTGTCCGAGATGACTTCCATTAGTTGCTCGATGAAGGGGAGATTATCTCCCGGGGGATGATAAAAAGTGTGAAGTTTGCAAACCAGCAGGTTAATACGAGAGATGCGGAGACAAAGGTATTCACAGGGGGAGGGCGAAGAGGACTGTAAGTGAGAAATCGAGAGTGTGTTCCTATGAATACACACTAGGCCACCCCACAGCTTCCGAGCTCTGTCTAGCCTAATTATGTTGTGAGTAGGAGGTACAAGCAGGTCTAGATAGGAGTGGAGGTGGGATTTAGCCAAGTTTCAGTGAGAATGATGATGTCTAAATCATTGTGTTGTATGATGTTGAAGAAGCCGGAGGCGTGCTTATTGGCTAGTAGTTGCAATTGAGTAGTACACATTTAAGTCATGGTAGAATAGTGTGGGAAGGAGACTGGATGACGTTCACTCTCTTGAGGTTGTCTTTATTGATGACTCTAGGATTGTGAGGAGGTTCTCTGTATGGGTTAGAATGGATGGTTTGAATTCTGCGCAGCGGGATCATGTTGGAATTGGACTAGTAGAGTAAGAGTTGTGAAGGTACTTGAGATCATTGGGTGCCAGGTAGGTCTCAAATCTTCCAGGCGGGAAGGCACGTTAGCTAAGGGAATGGCTAAAAACTGGCAGATGCATTCACTTACACAAGAGGAGGCTCTGGGCTGGTTCGCAGAGGTGAGGAAGGAGCTGATCGCGGGGAAAAGATTGTTTGAGTGGGCTTTCAGGTCATGTAGTTCAGTAGTGAGGAGGTGCAGCTCGAGAGATATATCGCCCAGGCACGTAACCAAGTCTGAAAGGGGTAAAGGGTGTGATGGGAAAGCGAGCGGAGAAAGGGGGCCTCGGTTTAAGCCCTTAACTAACCTTTAAATCTCCCTTCTGAATCCCCCCTAACCCACAAAACCCTAAAAAATCCTTAAAAGAGGATTTACCTGTTCCGATGAACTTACCACAATCTGTTTCCGGGAAACAAGACTTAAAATACAAATACATTACGAAATAGAAGGTAGCAGGGAAAAAAAGCTACATGGAACAAAAAAGAAAGATTAGATTATCCCCCCATAGAAGTGAATTGAAAATATTGTAAAAATTATTAATAAATACTTAAAAAAATGTACACACTTTATTAAACATGTAAAACATATCCATTTTATTAAAAAAATATGAAAAAATTGTAAAGAACAAATTTAATATTAGTATGAAATAGATCCAGATTTATAAGATATACTAATAGTATATACGTTAACGCAATGTTTAAAATATATATATAAACAAATTTAGTCAGTCCCGACTCCACGATGGCCTCTGACCAGCATCATAATTGGTCCCATAGAGCTGAAAATGTACAACATATAAATGTGTACAAATATAATTTACCTGATTTTTTATTATTAAAAATAATTAAAATGTTTTATTTACCTAACTTTAAGTATGTTTTCTTTTGACTTGAAGTGTATTTGATTCAAAATATAAAACTATAGAAAAATAAAAAATTGGAAACAAAGAGAAAAATGTGTGGCAGGTCTTTATTGTACAAATTTGTGGAAAGTGTTGGACACTAAAGGGGTGACATGTACTATTCCAAACGAATATAAACCAATTTGGGGATGGTGTTGGACACTAAATGAGAACCATTTACTATTCCAACATTAAAGGGATCTCATTTACTTACTATTCCCACTCCAATTTAATAACATTGGTGGAAGATGTTGGGCACTTAAGGGGTTACATTTGATATTCCTACTCCAATCTAACCATATTGGCGGAATATGTTGGTCACTGAATGGATGACATTTACTTTTCCCACTCCAATCTAAACCAATTCAGGCAAGGCGTTGGACAATAAATGGGTGATCTTTACTATTCTCACTCCAATCTAAATCAATCTGGGGAAGGTATAGGACAATAAAGCAGTGACATTTACTATTCTCACTCCAATCTAACCATATTGGGGAAAAGTGTTGGACACTAAAGAGTTGATATTTACAATATCCACTTCAAAACAAAACATTTTACTCAACAAGTGTATGTGATAGAATTATTAAATGTGCAATTATTCATTCATTCAATATCTTTATTCGATCTAATTAAAATGTAGATCATAAAAGTATAATACAAGATTACAACAACAATTCATAAAATATCGGTGCAAAGTACAAAATTAAAATTGCATTGTAATATCCATATGGTGAACAACTCAAACGTAACACTGCAGTAAAAAAGGAGTTCATTTGTACTACGAATTGGTGATATGAATGCTAAAAACCTCACTCATGGTCCGCCAAGCTATCCAGTTACCTAATTGCGGTTTCAAAATACAATTATCACATACATATTCAGATATTCTTTTTTCTACTGTGTACCCAAAGGATATGTAATACATGACCTGTCTAAAATCCATTATGAACAATACTACCCTCAAACTAAAATACATTACAACGAATACTAATTCTCTTTAAAAGGCAAATCTTATTAAAAAAGGTATGGTAATTCCCCCTTAAGAGCTTCAAGATGTTAACTTTATAAAGTGCTGAGTGATAATTGATACAAGTTTTTTTGAGGGGACTCAACGGTATCAGAGCACTTTACACGAGCACCAGATGCGTTACACAGGGACACATTTTTTTTAGGCGAAGGGAGATAAAGTGATTTGCCCAGATTCACAGGATGTTTAGGGTCCTTGCTTGGACTCGAACCCGGTTCCCCAGATTTGAGGTATATATCCCTAGCCGTTAGACCACATCCTCTGCCCAAATAAGTTTACCTCTTTGTTGGTATACGGGTGCCCAACTATATACGATTTCCCCCATTTTGCACAGGACCAGAGGAATGTGGCTAACATGAACATATAAATGGATTATTTAATTTTTTAAGGAGGTAGACAGCAGGATGACATTGACTAAAATTGTACAGTCGCAGAAGAGGCAAAATATACCTTAATCTTTGTCCTTTATAGAATCCACAGAAAAAAGGTAGATGAAGATCAGTATGCTCAGAGCTACCGTCACATGGGCATGATGTTAATTGGCTAAAAGAGTACTTCTGAGATGGAAAGCCCAATATAAGAGGAATTAAATTTAGTCGAAACCTCAACAAAATGAATCTGTGTTGCAAGTTCCCCACTCTGTCTAGACACGAATAATCTTTCGAAATGAGGGGTGGGGCATATGTGGAAAAACAGCTATTCCAGGTTACCTTCCTACATGCTGTTTTGGCGTTAGCCGCCTCTAAACCACTTCGACGATTATCAAATAAAGAGGCAGGCACTGGAAACTGGAATGCGGGAAACAGAGTTTAATTCGCTCCGGAGCAGAACACGTCAGATCAGACAAGAGGGTATCTTCTCGAGGTGCTCTAACAACATCTCTGAGGCCTGGCCACTTATACACTGGTTTATTGCTTTATTACATACAACACATTCTTGGTAATGCTTTGATGTACGGAAAGACATCCCCAAAATCCCCACTCCAGGCCCGTTCCCACACACATCTACAGTAGAAGTCCCCATCCTGATCTCAGCATGATGGCTATCGCGCAGCTGCGCATTCCGCTGGGAACAGGAATATGTGTGATCGGTCAGATCTTGTGGTGTGAGGGCATTGATTAATCTCGGCCCCCTTTGAAGGGAGGCGAGTTTCTACTGTAGGGGGGCAATAAACTGCATCCGCAGGGCTAGGTGATGGCCTGGGATCGGCTCTGACAATCGGGCACAGGGGAAGGGGGCTTATCAGAAGCCCATCTGTGTGAAAGGGATGAAAGGGTAGGTGGGTTCCGCACGGGATGTGGCTCTGGAGCTCGGTCGCGCTGAAGCTTTTTATGGCTCCGACAGATGCTTGGGGGTTGCCAGCGCGCGGGGGATGATTGCAAGGCCAGGGAGACGTGCAAGTGATCGGCAATGTTACAAGAGTGGCCATGGTTTCAAAATGGTTGCAGCTTACGTGTTCGTAAAAGGTCTGAAATGTGACAAGATGGCGCTGGTAATGTTCACTCTATGATCCAATATTCAACAGTATACCCTTTGAACATACCCCGGCATCTTGTTAATTTATGTCAATGTTCATTATGTGGTGGATCTCTGTTTCGTACAAAACTTTCATGTGCTCAAATTGATTGTCCAGAGTCTTGGGGCATAATAAATTAGCAAACAGAGAGCACAAGGGCGGTATGCATTGTATACCCAGACAACACCCACACAAAACAAGAATCGGTACTAATGCAATTATTAACAATTTCAGCCCCAGTCTTTCAAAGTGGTCCAAAACCATCCTCCGAGTGTCCAGCCATCTTGTTCCTGATGGATTTCCGAAGATAGTCTGTGGAGGTGTTCTATTGCCTTGTAAACGGAAGGTGAGAAATCTGGGACGAAGGTACAACAGCTGGCACCGATGATGCGGCATGCTCCTCCGCGGTCCGCCAGTACCACGTTGAGCACAAGGCGGTTCTGCAAAGCCACGAGGCGGATTGCCTGCAGCTCAGCTGTGTTGTTAGCAAGGATGCCTGCCGTGACGTTCAATGCTGTTTCAACTGCTTGGGTCAAATGGCGGATGGCCCGACTGTTTGACATCGACCCCAGAAAGGAATGAGTCCCTTTGCAGCATCAAGGAACTGCGAAGAGGTGGAATCTGCTCGTTCTATGTCCAAAGAGCGTTTCTGCTTGTGGTATGCTGCCGTTGCCACATAGGTGGGAGGAAGGACGAAGGAGATGTAGCAGGTGCCTCCCCAGCCTTTAGGGAGCCAGGTGTAGGCTTTGGTGCCGCAGACAAAGTACATGTTTGGGGATGCTACAAATGAAGGGGGATCAGCAGTGTTCAGAGTTCTTCTGATAGGACAGAAGCTGTGGCCCACAATTTTGGTCCCCAGACCCTCGATGCAGACAAGGCCAGAGACATTCACCACAGATAGGGCCACAGTCAGAGTTGCAGCAGTTCGCTTACGTAGATATGAAAAGGTGGGTCTGGCCGGATTGTTGAAAACCTGCATCTCGAGCCGTTCTTTCTCCGGAATGTTCACCTGGAGTGTTGCATTTGAGGTTTGAGGACAAAAGGGAGTGGATGCTTTTCCAGTTTTTCCCAGCCAGAACCCATCGTAGAAGTGTGAAATGGTTTCGCCAGAAGTTGCATTGTCCTTGTAGCTCTCCTGCAGGAGCATCAGCCAGGCAAGGCAGGACCCATGAACAGAGAAAGGCGAAGGGATGAAAGGGATAGAATGTTCAGTTGCATGTGGCAGCAGCCCGCAGATCCAGCAGTTGGTGGCATTGGCAGTGAGGTTGTGTTGGTGTAGCAATTGCACAAAGGAATTGTTCCAGAACTCCTTACGCCTTTCTCGGAGTTGGGGTGGAAGTGAAATGAGATAGTGTTCTCTTTTGGTGGTGGGCTGCACAGTAGGTATCAAAGTCTCATGGGCTGGTACATTTTCTTCCACGACCCAGAGGGTGGCCATGAGAAGGAGGCAGAAAAGAAAAGAGATGAAGAGGGCAATTGTCTTTGTTCGATTCAGTTTTTCAGTCTTTGGATTCTTGTAGTTGATCTTCGGACGTCCGGTTGCTTCCTTCACCTTCATGTCGAGGGCTTCCATCACCTTCAGGAGGGCCCGGTAGCGGGCAGAACCACACACTTTGTCGGTGTCTCTCCCGGCAGCCTTTGTAGTGTTAGCTGCCGTTCTGAGACTGTGGATTCAGTTAGTGGCCTGCTTTGCCGGAACCCACCCCTTTCGTCGCAAGTTGTACCCTTCCCTGGTTGGTACAGTGAGATCGGGAGACTCAGTCAGTTCAAGTGTCTCTGGGTCAGGGTAACAACTCAAGGCTGGTCGGTCTTTCTTCAGGATTTCTTCTTGAGTGTCCACGTTATCGTCCGTTGTTAGGGTTGGTGAGAGCCGTCGACAATGATGCGCGTGCAGCCAATTCTTCTTGCCTTCCACCCGGAGTGCTGTTCGAGTGGTGATCAGGACTTGCCTGGGGCCCTACCACCTGGGTTCCAGACTATTTGTCCTCTGGCAGTTCCGGATGAGCACGAAATCGCCGGGTTTGATGTCGTGCCCGGGGCCCTTGGACGTGTCCGGGATGGCTTGCTGCACCTGTTGGTGGATAACAGTTAGTGTTTTTGTCAAATTATGCAAGTAATCAGACATTAGGATGTCTGGGACGTCATGGATGGACGTCGGCTTCAGCGCGGCCCATATGTTCATAGGCCGGCCAAAGACAACTTCGTAGGGGGTTAAATGGTGCTTGGTGGGAGTGGAGCGCATAGATAGCAATGCCAGAGGGAGAGCGTCTGGCCATTTCAGTCCTGTGGTGGCAACTATTTTTGATAGCTTGAGTTTCAGTGTGGCGTTATGTCGTTCTACTAGTCCTGCTGATTGGGTGTGGAAGACCGCGTGGAACTTTTGTTTTACACCCAACCCTTTCAGTATGAGTTGGATAACTTCGGCTACGAAGTGGGGGCCGTTGTTGCTCCACAAAATTCGACAAAGGCCGTAGCGGGGTAAGAACTCTTTCAACAACACCTTAGCAGTGGTGATGGCGGTGTTGTCTCAAGTGAGGTAGGCTTCCACCCATTTGCTGAACGCACACACAATTACCAGCACGTATTTTAGACCATGGCACCTTTCTAGTTGAATGTAATCCATTTGGAGGACTTCGAAGGGGTGGTCGGGGACCCTAAACACTCCCCTGGGTACTACAGTCTAAGCCTGGGCGGAGAACTACGCTCCGTTCGCGGAGTTTGCGAAGTTTCGGCAACTTCGCACTACGCGGAGAGCGCGAAGCTGTCGCCTACTTCACAATCTACAGCGTAGCGTAGTAGTTTTTCTTCCTCGCGCGCTCAATAGCATTCTTGCGTGCGCGATAATGACTTACCGTGGTTCTGCGTTAGCTTTCTCGCTTTTCTCTCCCGGTCGCGTTCGCTACGATGTTTGGAATCCGGCCGCACAATCCTATGCGACTTTGAGCCCGCGAACATGTCATTGGGACGTGCGATCCTCCCATGTTGGTAAGATCGCGTTTCCGAACACGCAGAAACTGCATTCTGGCACAGAATATCTCCCGCGCATGTTAAAATCTTCTCAAAAATGTTCATTTAACCCCTCAGATTGTGATTTGGCTGTATTTTTTGGGGCTAGGAGTCTTCTTTTTGTTTCTACTCTTTTTTTCAAGAGAAAGGAAGTGCCCCTGAGTCTCCAACTTCCTGTTCCTGTCCACCAGGCTCCTCCCAGTGCTTTGTCCATGTGGTGTTCACTTTCATTTGGAATTGGAGCTGGAAGGATCACTCTTTGTGTTTGTCTGCTGCATCATAGCAAATGATTTAATTGGATTTATTGAGGAATTTTGAATTTGAACTTTTCTTTCACAAGTAAGTTTGAGAATTGAGAATTGTTGTACTGTATAAATGTTTATTTTAAAAAAAAAAAATTTTTTAACTACAGTTTTCTGTGCTTCTTAATCTTTCCTAAATATTCTTTTAAGGGGGGCCTGTACTGTTTTGGCATGTTGGCACAGTGCTGCAACGCGACCTTACAGTTTTTGTCTTCTTCGCGCGCTCAATGTGCGTGCTCGGGCGCGCGATCACGACGTTTTGTACAGTTCGCGCCGCCGAACACGCCGAATTTGCATTCTCGCGAGCAATATCTCTCGAGTTGCCTAAAACGTTCCCGAAAATGTAGATGCTATTTTTTTTGCTGAAAGAAACTCCTCAGGTTGTCATTTGCTTGTAGTTTTTGGAGCATGGACCACTTACTGTTTCTGTCCTCTATGTACCTTGTTGTTTGAGGGTGGCCTGACCATGTGGGCGGCTTGGTGGCGGCCATTTTGTCAAGCCAAGCATTGTCCTTTTGCCATAGGAATGTATTGTCTATTTGTCTGTCTTCTCTTTCTTTTCTTTTTTTCGGGGGTGGCCAGGCCATGTGGGGGCGGCCATTTTCCATGTGGAGGGCAGCCATTTTAATTCCTGGTACTAGTAGCAGCCTCTGTGTTTTTGCCATAGGCCTCCAAGCTACTAGAGTCCTCCTCATCATGGGTGCATGAAAGTTGTTCAATTGTTATAGGGGTGTTTAAGTTGTAAGTGTAACATCATAGAGGTCATGGATGGCTTTGGATTAATTAGCTAAATGTGTCTTTGGTGTTGAATTGCAGGTTTTGGTTGTGTTGAATAATATGGCTTTTTCCTGCGCATTAGGTAACCCTAGAATTCAGCTCGCGTAGTTTTGGTAAGTTTGCACAGTGCAGCAACGCGACCTTACAGTTTTTGTCGTCTTCGCGCGCTCAATGTGCGGGCTCGGGGGCGCGATCACGACGTTTTGTTCAGTTCGCGCCGCCGAACACGCTGAATTTGCATTCTCGCGAGCAATATCTCTCGAGTTGCCTAAAACGTTCCCGAAAATGTAGATGCTGTTAATTTTGCTAAAAGAAACTCCGCAGGTTGTCATTTGCTTGTAGTTTTTGGAGCATGGACCACTTACTGTTTCTGTCCTCTATGTAACTTGTTGTTAGACGGTGGCCTGACCATGTGGGCGGCTTGGTGGCGGCCATTTTGTCAAGCCAAGCATTGTCCTTTTGCCATAGGAATGTATTGTCTGTCTTCTCTTTCTTCATGTTTTTGGGGGTGGCACTGGCCAGGCCATGTGTGGGCGGCCATTTTGTGTGACCTTCCATCCTGGTTGCCGGCTTGCCGCAGGCCTACAAAGTTGTGTCATTTTTTTGCTGCCAGTAGGCCTAGAGTCCCAGAGATAGTCAGCGGGGATGCTTGATGTAGCGGTTTCCATTTTGTCTGTTGAATTTAACATCATTTAGGGCATGGGTGGCCATGCATTACATTTTCAAATGTGGTGTTTGGGGTGTAGTAAACTGTTTGGGGGAAAACTCCAAATGCCTTTGTTGTTTGTGTTGTTGTGTAACTTTCAAACCTTGTAGCCATGGGGATTTTCTTTTTTGCATTAAGCTGTGATGTATGCATCCTCCTTTTTCTGGCCATATAGGGAGGGATATAGGCCTGGTTGAGTTTATGTTTTTCTGGCCTTTGCCCTTTACCCATGTACCTGTGATGAGTGCCCATGTGGAGCTGTGGTGGTAGTAGTAGTGTGCCGTTTTGTTTTTGACAAATTAGCCTGTGTCTTGCCATTGTTCCTGTTGGCTTACTAGTTGTTCACATCCCCATTGCTATCTGCTGCAGGTCACTGATGCTGCATCCATGATGCACAAATTATGGATAAACAAGTTCCACTTCCACTACATTTGCATTTTAATTCTTTGCTATTCTTACTCTTACTGGATGTACTAATACTTCTAGTAGTAATTAAAGCTAAAAAAATCCATATTCGACTGATGTTGTTCTGCCTTCTTTGCTTGTAGGTGCACAAAAGACTGAAGAGGAGGTGTCTGTTATGATTCATCGCCTGTTCTACTGCCAGACGGACGTCCTTCTGTACTACGTCACGTGTGGTGTGAGTGACTAACCTGACCAGACATCTTTCTCAGCAACTGAGTGCTGCTGCTGACATCTGAGGAAGATGGGCCCAAAGAAAGCAGGTACCAGGTCTTCCAAGACCAAGAAAGTTGCTGAGAAGAAGGAAGAACAGAAGAAGGAACTGACTCTTAAGTCTGGTGTTGACCCGAAAACTTTTTTGGGGAGAAAAAAAGTACGCCTGCAGCAGCAGTGACCGGGGTCCAAGCTGGGTTCAGCACCTCCGCATCAGTGGGCCCAAGCCACCACCCCAGGCCCAAGCCGATGAGTGGGGAAGAGGTAGCCAGCCTAATGGTGGAAAGCAGTGATACTGAGCCTGACCTGAACTTATCTCAATCTCAAAGTAGTACACATTCCACGCAAGAGGGAACACAGCAGAAAAGTGGTGAACAACAACCAGCGCCCGCAATAGTAGATGTTCAACAACCAACGCCCGGAATAGTAGATGCTCAACGAAAAGAACAACCACAACCACCACCTGTAATAGCATTTGTTACACAACCACCGCCCGCAATAGTAGATGTTCAACAAAAACAACTACCACAACCACCGCCTACAATAGTTGTTCAAGAGCCACCACTGGCAATAGTAGTTGTTGTTCCTCCCGAAGTCGGGGCAGTTCAAGAAATTGAGCCTGATGCAGAGCAAGAAGAGGCAGCACATCATGCAGGAGATCTATTGGTTTCCAAATCCCCACCAAGGAAAAGGAGGGTTAGTCCATTGAGTTCTTCGCCAAGCATCCCTTCTGATGATCTTGACATCATTTGGGAGCCAGAACGATCTGAGCATGAGAGGGAGAGACATCCCAAGAAGACCAGGCTAGGGAAAAGGAAGGTTCCAGGAAGCCTACCACTTATGGAGTGCAGCCGGATAATGATGGTGATGATGAGTCAGACCCAGTCATCACAAGCATTACTCCTGGCCCTGAGGACATGGAGACCAACATTTTAAACCTATCAAGAATGGCTGCGACTAGGGATGTAGTAGCACGCATACCACCAACACAGGCCACACCAAAACTACCTCCAGCTTCCATTTTTACATTTGCACAAAGCCGGCAGCGTCCTACATCCAGCACATTGTCCACCTCAGCAGAAGGAGGTAGTGGTATTACTGCACAGCCACATAGTGCAGTTCACCACACAACCTCCAGTTCATCCGGCATTGGAAGTGGCACTTCTAGCAGGACCGAAAGTTAAGCTCCCCAGTGTGGGACTTCTTTACAGTTAGCACAAATGAGGACAACATTGCTATATGCTCCATTTGTCATTCCTCTGTTAGTCGTGGTAAGCTTGGCACAAACTATGGTACCAGAGGCCAAATGACCCAATCAGGTTGGAGGACCACCTACGTAACATAAAAGCAGGAACCATTAATGTTGGTGGGGAAGCAGTAGAAGGTCCACGGGTAACCGGACAGGATGAAGAGGGAGACATTCTATCTGGTAGTGGTACACCAAGTACCCCTGTCCCACTCCCCAGCACAGCAGTGGTAGAACCCAGATCCTCCGGATCAGCAACATCTCTGTGGCACCAGAGTAAGAGTAACCCGGAGACACCAAGGAGTACGGGTGCGAAGTCTGCGACACGAAGTACTGCATCGGGCATTTCTGAAAGAAATAGCAAGCAGCGTACCATTCTTAGCATGTTTAGGCAGGAGGGGAAGTACGAGCGCAACCACCCAATAGCACGTTTGTATAATGCTAAGCTTGCTAAAATGTTAGCTCTAGACCTTCTCCCTTTTTCTTTTGTTGAAGGGATGGGTTTCCTGGAATTTGTGTCAACCCTCTGCCCAAAATGGAATGTTCCCAGCCGCTACTATTTTGCCAGAGTTGCTGTTCCAGCACTACACCACGACGTGCTGGAATTGCTTGGAAAAGCCTTGCAGCAGAGTGCTGTGCATAGTATCCACCTGACAACAGACATGTGGAGCAGTAGTCAAGCCACAGATTACATGTGTATCACAGCACACTGGATCTCTTTTTCAGGTGTTAGAGACAAGATATCTACAGACATTGACACTACTGAGATTTTTAATGATACTCGCAAACATGCTACTGTAGCCATGTTTGCTATGGAGAAATCACATACTGCTGCAAACATTTTGGATGAGTTCAACAGCAAGGTCTTTGAATGGCTCCAACCAAGAGGCCTCAATATTGGTTTTGTTGCCACCGACAATGGCAGTTATGTAGTTAAGGCCATGGAAGATGGCCGCTATATCAGGGTCCCGTGTTTGGCACACTGCATTAACATTGTGGTTCAAGACTTTCTGAAAAGTGAAAGCAAAGTCAGCAACTTACTGACCATTTGCAGAAGAATCTGCACGCATTTCAATCATTCTTTTAAAGCCCGGAAGCAGCTACGGGTCATTCAACGTGAGTGTAACATGCCAGTCAAAGCACTCATTCAGGAGGTACCAACACGTTGGAACTCTACGTATTACATGTTCGAACAGCTGTTTGAGCAGTACATACCACTTAATGCTTATGTCATGACAAGAAGATCAGGGGATAATGCTGTTAAAGCCATGACCGTTGAGATGTGGCAATGGGACCTCATTAAATGCCTGACTGAGATGCTACTTCCTTTTGAGGTCTTCACACGTGCAGTCAGCAGGGAGGACTGTACTATGAGCCAAGCAATCCCATTGTTGTACATGCTTGAGCAAGAGCTGAAGGAGGTGTCTGAAACGTACGAAGGTGTGGAAGGAAAACGTGAAGCATGTAATTTAGCGAAGTCCTTAGCAAGCCGCTTATCTGAGAATACAAGGATTCAAAATAAGATTGTGTCACATCAATATTACATTACTGCCACAATTTCGGAACCACGGTACAAATTATTTGTGAACAGTAATGCAGTAATTCCTTTTTCAGAAGAGGATGTTTCCAAGTACAAAACTATAATAGCCAAGGAAGCCACTGATTTAGAAAACGAACGGCTCTCAATTAGAGGCCTGCCAGTGCCAGCCCAGGACAGTGCAAGTACTACTGAGCATCCTACATAGTCAAGTTCTTCTTCACAGCATGCGAGCAGTGCGTTTGCTTCCCAGCAGTCACCAACACAAACAATAACACCAACCGCACCAACAGGATCTGATTCATCAGACACAAGCAAAAAAATAGCTGCTTGGTTTCTACAGAAAGGGATGGGGAAGTCCGTTGCTGTCGCAAAGCAAAAAGAGGACGAGCAAACCAGAGCACCAATGAACATTGAGCGGATGGTCCAGGCCTATCTGGATGACACAACAGAGGTGTTCATGGAGCAAAGCCCATTGGTGTATTGGTATAGGACAAGAAGCCAATGGCCACTGCTCAGCAGGCTGGCGATAAAGTATCTAGCTTGCCCTGTTGCAAGTGTCTCTTCTGAGCGTGTGTTCAGTGCTGCTGGTGCCATTGTGACTGTGAGAAGGACCAGTCTCTCGCCCAAAAGCGTGGAGAGGTTAACCATGATAAAAATGAACCAGCACTTGATACCACCAGACTACCAAGTCCGTGAATCAGAGCTGGAAGATGAGAGCGAGTCGGAAGAAATAAGTATTGGGTTACAGGACCTACTTCTGTCAGAAGAGCCACCAGGGTTTGAGGACGAGCTCCTCTTCCCTGACAACTAGGCTTGGAAATTGTTACATTCTCCCTTCCTTTATTTCTCCCTTCCTTAGTTATTTGTGTGTATCTGTCTTTCTGACTCAAACTTGAAAACCAACTCCATCTTCCTTTCTCTTTTAATTACCTATTGGAGTTGCACATCTGAGCATTTGCTGTGCACTCCACACATCAGATCCTGCTCCATCTTCCTGACTCACCCTAAATACATTTCCATCTTGCCATACTTTTGATGGAGATGGACAATAGTGCAATAATGTAGCCTCTAACAGTCCCTCCATAACAATTGAAACGTACGTGACTACAGCCATCTTCTGTTTTGTTTCCAATCTGAAATGCATCACTGTCTTAAGGCTACACCTCTGTCTGCAGGCATACACAACTCTTCAATGTCAGAACTTGAACAGGGCTCCAAAATTAAAGTAAACTCGTCATCACTTTCAGAAGGCTCTGCTGCATCTGTGATCTGACAGTCACAAAGAAGAGAAAGACAGGTATATGAAATAAATGATGCCATACATTGCATTGGCTGCTTGCTGACTCAGAGCAAATGTGCATGAAGTCGAAGTATACTAGTAGTTTCAAAGTGCTAGTGTCTCGCGTGATGGTCAATGTTTCCATGTTGTTTAATACTATGTATCCAATTGTACTCCTACTACTGCAGGTGCAGTCTGGACTTAATCGTAGTCACTCAATACATACTTAGTTGCTGTTTTTGGTCAGTTGGAGAACACGTACACGTGCCACACCGGATGATGATGTCAGTCAGTTTGATCAGAGATGAATGATGGAATATGTTCAGGAAGTGGAATACAAGGTAAACACACAACCAATCAAGAAGAAGCACAGCAGACCTAGGCTACATAGGTGTGCAGTGGTGGAATGAAATAGTGGTATGATTGACATTGGCGCATTGATTTACAATTACATTAATCACTTGCTTTGGAAATACTAGGTTGATGTATATGCCTTTTGTCTGAAACTCTGAAAAATGTAGGTAAATGGACTTTGGGCCACAGACTCACGTCCCGGTGTTGTGGCCCTGTAACTGTTCTGTGCTGGCTCCTATCTTGTTGTTCTTTCTGATGACTGCTGTGCAACTAGAAGAGTAGAGTTAATCAATGTATCCAATTAGCCTCAGTCTGAAAATGTTCTTGCTCACGAGTCTTGTCTTTTTCGCACTACACTGTAATTGATTTCTATGTTTTCATTCTGTTAAATTATTTTGTAATACCTCATTTCTTCTTTCATCAACACTTACAGGGCGGCCTTTCACCCAGCGCTACTATATTACACATGGAGCAACAACTCACACTTACCTTACCAATCCTCCTCATCATTCTGCCAGAGGCGCCAAGGATGATATAATCAATCAATCAGTCACAACAGTGTCCATGGAAGGGAGGAAAAAATGAATGACGAGATACAACTACACATTTGGCCCTGGATAATACATTAACTTTAGTATCATTTTCATATTTTTCTTTGATTCCTTTTTCCTCTTCATTTATTTTATGCTTGTGTTTGGTAATTGATTGTTCACTTAAAGTATCTCAATTTTGTTTGCTAGCTTTCAGCCCGCTACAACAGGTATTACGGTTTCTCAGAGGGCATACAGCCTAGGCAAAAGTCATATCATTCATATCATAAGAAGTACTGCCTTTGAATTGTGTAGTAGTAGTTAAGTAATTACCACTTCTTATTAATCATCCAGTTAATGAAACCTTCATCGTGCATCCATTTTGTTGTTCTTAATTGACTTTACATTTATTGTGGAATTGTGGATCAGCAATCATCGTCTTCATTGTTTTGCTTGTTGTCTCCATGCGTACTGTTTTTCTTTGTCAAACCTTTCCCCAAACCCCCGTTCCCATCCATTCATCAAACCCTAACCCTCTTCCCCCGGGCTGTGTGGTTTTTATTGAGGTGTGATGTTACTACATTAAATATACACCAACAATTGATCACACGCTTGCTGGGGCAGATGTGGTGAAACCAACACTAATAAAATCAAAAGTCAACGAGGCAGGGCGAGGATCTTCTTCTGCTTGCCCACCCAAGCTCACTCTATGTAATAGTGTACAAGGCAATTAATTTCCCAAAGTGACCCAACGAATAAATGTAAATCATTGCTGGCATTGTTTGAATTTAATTTTAGAGCCTTGTACGTTTACGATTTGTATTGTGTTTTAATGACTCCAACGCAACTACAGTTATCTTCTTCTACTTTTTCAGTCCCCGACACCATTGATTTCTTTGAGTTCGTTTAGCTGTTGCAATATTGTTTGTATTTTTGGTCCGTATTATGTACTGTAATTTTCTACTTCTCTCACATTCTTTCTCAGGCAAATGACTGTCTCTTTGTTTTTGTTTTCCAATGCTAGTGCCAGTGTCTAGGACTAGGAGTCTACTCGACTACTATCACACAACCACGGCATATTCTCCGTTGTCTTGGGAAACCCTGCAGCCCTTGCGGTGCCAAACGTAATCATCATCAATCACAGGTAAGAAGAGCAGTTTGCTGGGAGGTCTAATGGAGGAGAGGCTGGTAGTACTAATAGGACAAATGTTACTTTGAGTGAGGGGCACAGCATCTATCTGTTTGCATGTTACACATGTGGTCAGTTAATAAAGTATTTCAATGAAACACTGGCCGCTGCCCTGCATGTAGAGTAAACCTTGTGACGTACAACAGTAACCTCACCACAAAACAACATCATATCATATCTGTGTTAGTTGAAAATAAATAACATTTATTCATGTATAAAAATATCCTCCTATCCCCACCCTAACCCAACCATAGTCCAAGTCCAAAGAATGTCCCACAAAAATAACCCCAACACCCAATTCCCACCCACCAACAAAAGTATTAAAAAAGGGGCAAATCAACAGGGTCCATTACAATTGGCAGGCTTTGAGGTGTTTGTCCACTAAAATCTTTACACGCTCCTCTAATTGGCCCTCCAGCTTGGCCACCCGGAGGAGAAGTTGTTGCCGAAATGCAGGGCACCTACATTTGCATCCATGCTGTGAGGGGGTGGCAGATGTTGAATGGCGGCGGTGAGCGGCTACCTGGCCGCGGCGCCGTACTCCTGCAGGTGGAGCCTTGCTGGGGCTAGACGCATTGGAAGAGGCAGCAGCTGCTGCCGCCGCCTCTTACTCCTCCTCAGCCTCAGCCACCAGCTTGCGGTACTCCTCCACAATGGCCTGCAGTCTCCTTTGCCGGGCCCTGGCTGCCAACTCCTTCCGTGATGGTTTTGAGGAAGGAGTAGGAGTATCTATAAAAAAAGAAACAGAATTGTAGCAAACTCTTCATAATGAATTCAACAGTACATAGTGGCATTGTAGCACTATCAAGCGCAGTCCATACAATTGGTGTCAACTTTTAGTATCTATCTAATCTGTCCTCCTGCTTCCCCTGCCTGTAGCATTTGTTGAAGTTTTTTCCGACATTATACTTGCCCTAGTACTGGGTGGGCTTGAGTAAACATAAGAACAAAAGTCTTTTTTGTATCTCCTTTTATTTTTTCAAAGTAAGACTCTGCTTCCAGTGACAGTCTTCACCTATGATGAATACAAATACATTTAGGGGACATCCACCCATTAAAAGTAAATGTCTATCATTCTTTATTATCGGCTTAGCTGGTTTCACTTTCACCAGCAACCCAACCACCCATGCGTCCACTCCTTCCTTGCCTTGGGTTTCATTGACACAAACTCCGCTCATGATTCTTGCTATCCACTGTATCCATGCACCCATATTCTTTTGCCCAACCAGGCCTGCATTTTCTTTGACCTTACAGTTCTACCCATCCTTTAACAACCCATGCATCCGATTCATATCAGCCATGTGAATGAACCTTCCAAAGTATCCTTCTATGGTAGTTAGTCTTATTATTACATCTCTGAGTCCTCCCTTCCTCCTTCCACCCTAGTTCACTTCTTTCCCTTTTTGTTCAACACATGCCTCAAGGTCATCTGATCTGACTTTTAGTCTTCTCCATAAGTTTCACAGCTGAGTTTGAGTCTGGTGGAAGAGGCCTTGTTTACTCAACTAAAACTGGTAATGCTACAAAGGGTGTCTTCTTCAACCATTGTATATTGTCCAGTACAACTTAAAATTCATACTTTCTTAATAAGTCTCATAGCACAGTGAGGAAAAAAATGTCCCCCATCCACCTAGTAATGCAAATAAGTAATGAATATAACTTACCACCGCCCACCGCTGAACTTTCCTCCCCCACTGATGCTCCTGCAGGTGCCGCATCCTCTGTCCCCTCCTGGATGGCAATCTCTTCGCCGCTGGCCCCGTCGGCACTGGTGGTTAGTATTGATTGTGCACCTATGAAATCAAGTACACCTTTTTAGATGCCTGCACACCTCCCCCTATTTTACTAGTTGTACTTTTTTAACCAGGAAGGAAGATTGAAAAAACAGTTACGTATAACATGAATCATTGTGACAGTGTAACTAGTCCAAATTGCGTCCTAATGTACAGCAGTCACATTAGACAGAGTTTAGTTTTCATTTATTAGATGGTCCCTAGGGTCATCTAATCTACTCCTACTCTAGTCTTTGGAAAGTTAGCCTGAGCCATATAACAATTTTTAGATCCGTGTCTACTGCTTTGCCCATGTTACCTCGCAGCTTGTTGCACAGTAAGAAAGACACCATTGAGGCCACATGAGTGTCGCATACAATTGACAAACCAGTATTGTTAGTCCCTGTTGCTTATCCATAATGTAATGTTGCACTTTTTGCCATGACTGCTAAAAACTGGCATAGTTTTATTCACTGTCTAACGTGCAACATTTTTCTCATAGGCAGATGAGAAGCGAAGATTGCTTTACGAAACAAGGGATTTGCAGAGCTTTCGAAAGATGCATGTGTAACCACTTACAGTATACGTTCAACGGTGAGAGGTCTCCCACAATTCACACATTTCTCTATCGTGCACTAGATGTACAAAATGTACAGTATTTAATCTTATTCATTTTGCATGGTGGAGCAGGATGTTTTTCATGGAAATACTTACAAGTTACAACAATACAAAGCTTGTTATTAAAAAAAATAAAGTTTTTGAACTTGCACGTAGACTCTGTGGTATATTATTTTCAGTGTCTGGGGTGTTGTGGAGTGAAACGAGTGAGTGAGCGAAAGGGTCTTCTTCTTCTTCTGTTCTGGGTTGTGTAATAAAATCATTGGGTATATCTAACTATCTTCGTGTGGGGGTCGGCAGTGGGACAAATGACTATGACCAAGACACTTAGGTAGGTAGACTAGACGGTCATTGGATTATGGGTTCTTCTGACTGAGTTCTGTGACCAGGGGGTAAGGTCCAACCTCCCTATCACCAACATCAACAACATCCTAATTTCTCGTGCATAGTTCTGTATGTGTATGTGCAGAGAATAATAACTACAACAGTAGTAGAAGTATACTAACTGAACAAAAATTAGTAGGCAAACATCTGGTTGTGTATTTTTGTTGGTGGGAATTGACAAAGACTGGAGATTACAGAGGACAACGCAAAAGACAGGAGTGGACCCAGTGCCTACAGCTATTCTATCACAGCTTTATTCAAAAGAATACCTTAACTAAAGAGTGGCCCACAGGGCAAGCTTAGCTACACACAGTCTAATAGTAGTAGCACAGAGAGTCTTGGGGCAGAGGCAGTTTGAAGGAACTGAAAGTCAGGGATGGCATTGGATAGTTAGTGACCCAAAATTTGGAAAACAAATTTAAGACCAAAGAAGGTTTTGCTAACATTGAATTAGGAAGGAGGATTAATCGGTTGGAAAAAATAAAGTGCGTTAAAAAGTTAGGGAAATATAATTGTTAATATAAGCACTGTAGGACTTACTGGGGCCAGCAGCAGGATCCGCGGTAGAGGAGCGCTCCTCTTGTGGTTGTCCCGCCAACTCGGACCCCGTCTTCTTGCCCTTGGGTGGTGCTGATCATGTAAGAAGTAATAAAGAAAGCGAAACATTAAGTGCTGTGAAACAAAGACCTCATTCAAAAATCCTCTCAAACATTTTAGGGAACAACAATTCCAATAAAATTGACTTCAAAGTATAAATGACTACTGGCTTGCAAGATCCACAGACCGTCTACTTATAGAACACTAATCAAATGTGCCATAAACATTCTGATTGCAGAATATACTAAGGAAGCCAGTACCACCTGACCTACAACACCTATTCAAGAATCCAGACGGGCCAATTGTTCAGTAAGTCGGCATTGCAATTTTATTTTTGCCCGCAAACATGCATAGATGATGAGATGGAGGACATATGCATAAATTTGTACATACACGTAATTGTTGGTTGCTTGCATCAGAACTGCTACTGACTCACCTGACCATGCTATTGCTGTGCTGCTAAGCCTACCACTCAGTAAACAAACTCAAACCGGTTTCAATGGAGGGGTGGGGTAAATAAGAACTAACTAAGCATTCAGTGACAGAGGAGGCGTCATGCAGACCATTAAAAAAATATGAACTAATACTATCCATCCACCACTATTTCACTAAAGGACAATGTAAGGACTAGACTCTAGCAATAGCATCAACTAACTTCAGTTCTCTAAAAACTCTAACATCAATAATCAGCAGCCCAAGCCAGCGCTAAGTTACAAACCAGTAAGAGAAGTGGCGAGCAGCATCGGTGTCATACAATAACAGAAGAATTTGAGACGGAATTCATCGGCAACGTAACTAAGCACACCAGTAACCGTGTTACTTATTCGTCCAAGAATTATACACAATACTTATACTACTATAATATATATTAAATTATTAATATTACTAGCTACTCACCAAGCCCCATGACTTCAACACCTAGCAGGTCCAACAGGTCCTGCTCCCTGTCCAGAATGTCTGCCCACCGGTGGGCCAGCTGCTGGTGGGTGCGCCGGATTTGCGAGCGACGGTACACTGCCCGGCGCACCTTCGCCCACCGGCGGTGACGCTCCTCTGGGAGGTAACTGGACCCTGGCCTGCCACCTGCTGCCAAGGTCAAGGGTAGGTGGCGCTGCATGAAAAAAACCAGGGTGGCCACCTCCGCCTCCCCGAAAAGATTCCGGTCCTGCACCCCTGCAGGTCGCATTCTGCCGCAAGGCAGCCGGCTCTTCTTGGGCGCAGGCGCCTTGCCCTTCGAGCCGGTTCTGCTGCTCCCCTTTGCCATGGTTCTGGGGTGGAGGTGGAAAAGAAAAGTTAGAACAAAAGGAAAAAAAGTTAGGGGGAAGAAGTAGGAGCTTAAATGAAGAAGTAAAATAAAACAGTAGAAAAGCTAAACAGAAAGGTGGAAAAGTAGAAATAAAATGCAAAATATAAACTTAGGGACAGAGAGAAATAGATGAGAAGTAAAAAAAGTAAGAACAACTGTGAAAATAGGTAAAAGATTGAACAGATATAAGGTGGATAGAAAACTAGGCCCAGAACCATAGCATACAGTGTGAAAAACAAGATGGCCGTGCCCATCGCGACCACGTGGGTAAGTTCGCGCGAGATTTCACGCGAACACGCACTTTCTCAGTGTGAACAAGTAGTTGTGTTCCCGAACAAGACGTGCACCACGCGAACGCGTTATTCGCGACCCGGAAGAGGAAATAGGGGGCGCGGGCGGGCGGGACAATTGAAAAAACAAGATGGCCGCGCCCATAGCCCAACCACATGGGTAAGGTCGCACGCTACAATCCCCCGAACACGCAGACAGCGCCCCGACCACGCACTACGCGCTCCCGAGCAAGAAAAACGGCTCGCGAACGGGACCAGCAAGCTACTACGCATGCTCGCGAAGCTCGCGTAGTGCGAGAACGTCTTCGCGTAGCTTCGCGTAGCGTGACTACGCGTACTACGCCCAGGGTTACTACAGTCCCTTTCCCCGGGTTGTGTTGCAGGCATATCATGCATTGTTGAACCAGACGTTTTGCTGCTTCAGTTATTTTGTCGTTCTGCCAAACTTTAGAGACGAGTTCAATCATGGAGGTGGATCCTATGTGTGCAGGGGAGTGTGCCATGGTCAGTATGGGGATCAGATAGGAATTGGGTAACAACCATTTGTCAGTGTCTTTCGTTCGCCAGTAGCCTTCATCATCTTTTAGTCCCACCCGCGCCCATTTAGTCAGTTTCTGTGGTGTGCTAGTCGTTTGAATGTCTCTTATGGTCTCTCTAGCGTCTTTCCATTTCTCTCCTTGAGACCGGGTTATGTACATGCGGGAAGTCGTCCTATTCTCAGCTGTCGTTCGTGCAGTGATGTCGGCTAGTGCATTCCCTTGTCCTATGATGTCAGTAACTTTCTTGTGTGCCTGGCACTTGACTACTGCTAGCTGTTTGGGGAGGAGGACTGCCTCAGTCAGTGCAGAGACTAGGTCTCCATGTAAGATCGGTATGCCATGTGAGGTCAGGAATCCCCTCTCCTTCCAAAGGAGCCCAAAGGGATGAACAACCCCGAAGGCATACTGGCTGTCTGTGTATATGTTAGCGGTCGTCCCTGCTGCTAGGATGCATGCTCGTGTAAGGGCAATCAGTTCTGCTGCTTGAGCGGATCGTTGTGTGATGCGAGCTGTCTCGACAAAAGTTCGGGCTGTGGTCACAGCGTATGCAGCGGAAGTGGTACCGTCAGGGAGTTTAATGCATGAGCCGTCCACCCACAGTTCACCGTCAGGTTCTGGGAAAGCAGTATCTCGGAGATCTACCCTGCTCTTGGTCTGTTCATCAGTGAGGGTCACACAGTCATGGAGGGGAGCGGCATTGGGGTCATTCTCGGGCAAGGGCAATAGGGTTGCTGGATTCAGAGTGGTGCATCTTTTCAGAGTTATGTGGGGTGCCAGCAAAGTCAGTTCGTACCCAGTCAGTCGTGCGCTAGTCAGATGTTGGGTTTTGGTGTGGTTCAGGAGGGTATCAACAGAATGGGGTACCAACACGGTGAGGGAATTAGATAGTACGATTCCTTCACTCTGTCGGATGGAGACCGTAGCGGCAGCTACGGCTCGGAGGCAGGCAGGCAGACCTCTGGCTACAGGGTCAAGAGTGGCAGAGAAGTAGGCGCAAGGGCGTTGCTTGGAGCCGATGGATTGTGTCAGGACAGACAAAGCACATCCCTCCCTTTCGTGAGTATAAAGGGAAAAAGGCTTGGAATAGTCTGGGGTTCCTAAGACAGGAGATGAGCAGAGGGCATCTCCCAATTCTTTGAACGATGCTTGGCATTCGGGGTTCCAAGGGAGTGGGAAGGGGACATCTTTAGCTAGGAGGGAAAGTAATGGCTTGACAATGAGGCTGAAGTTTGGTAACCACTGTCGAAAGAAAGGAGGTGAGGCCTACCAGGGAGCGGACTTGCTTCTGGGTTTTAGGGACGGGAGTTTCCAAAATGGTCTGAATCCTGTTGGGCGTAAGTTTCCTCCCTTCTTTGGACAAAAGGTGGCCTAGGTATGTCACTTGGGGTTGACAACACTGCACTTTCTTTTTGGAAACCTTGTGACCATTCTCTGCAAGGAAGTGTAGGAGCTGGATGGTGGCCGTGACTGCAAGGGGAGTGGTGTCGGCTGCTAAGAGGATGTCATCTACGTATTGGATTAACACCACTCCATCTGGCAACTGTACTGCGTCTAGCTGTCTCTTGAGGGCTTGGCTATAGATGCTGGGACTTTCGGTGTAGCCTTGGGGTGCTCGACAAAATCTATACAAGCGGGATTTTAGGGTAAATCCGAAAAGGTAGCGGCTGTCAGGGTGGATGGGGATGGAGAAGAAGGCATTCTTGAGGTCAATGATAGTGAAAGTGGTGGCAGTGGACGGGATCAGGGTCAGGATGGTGGTGATGTCGGAGACCACAGGGTATTGTGGCACGACTACCTTGTTAACCTCTCGGAGGTCGATGATGAAGCGGTATGCTTTTTCATCTCCCTCTCCTTGTTTCTTGATGATCGGTAGGATAGGGATGTTGCAAACGTTGCGGACCACCTCCTCTACCACTCCTGCATCTACTAAGGATTCAATAATCTTTACCAGTGCCTTCTCGCCTTCGGGAGATATCCTATATTGTGGGAGCGTTGGGAGCGTTGCGTCCTTTCGTACAGTTATGTGCACAGGGTCGATCATCATTCATCCTACGTCTGAGTCAGTCTTTGCCCACAAGTACAGGAGTAGGGTGTCAAGCAATGATATGTCGGCGTCAGTCACAGAGAGCATGTGTCGTGTGGGACAAAGTCTGGGCTGGTCAGGATTGTCGTACAGGATGACTCGGACTCCGTCCGGTGAACATCTAATGGTGGCTCGGAAATGCTTCAGTAAGTCAAGACCCTGTATGGCGTCGGGGGTGTTGGAGGACAGCAGGAATGTCGTGTCAGTAGCGTGGTTTCCTAAAGCAAAAAGGATTGGTGTGGACAAGGGATTAGTGGAGGGCGTTCCATCGAAACCTATCGATGTTACATGTGAGCCAGACAAGGGTGCCCTTGGAATCAGTCGTTTGGATAAAGCACTACGTGTTGCTCCTGTGTCTACCAAAAATGGAGACTTTGTGCCTAGGACCTTAGCGGTGACATAAGGGCCTTGCTGGTCAACATAGAGCTCGACTGGATCCCTCCCTTGCCTTTGGCAGTCCTATGCAAAGTTGTACGTGTTGCCGTGGTCAGACTGTTGGCACTGATTCTGTCGGGGTCGGTCAAATGTATTTGTTTTACCAGGCCTGTCGTAGTTATTGTCGTTCGTGTACCCTCGCCCTCGTCCTCTATTTCTCGGATCGTTCGTGGAGTCCCTCGTCTCCTTATTCTTGATCATTTCTAACAGAATCGGGCACTGGAATTTCCAATGTCCGATCCCTTTACAAAATGCACATTGGTTCTTGGTCAAATCCCTACATCCAGCATAGGATGTGGATGCGTTATCTCTAGGAGGCGGGTTTCTAGGGGCAGTCGGTTGGTAGTTTCCTTTGTAGGGTTCCCTTCCTATCGTCACTCCCTGCAACTGCGCAATCATAACTCTTTCCTTTAGGTCTTTCTTCTTCTTTTCGGATGCCCTGTCATTTTCATTCTTTTGATGCTCATAGTACTGGGCCATCTGAAGGATAGCCGCGGGTTTGGAGGCCGCCCAACTACTCTCGCTAGTCTGCAATTTCTGCGAGACTTCCTGTAACAGACCTTTAACATAATTTTGGACAAACAGGTGATGTCCGGTTGCAGTGGTCATGTCCTGACCACTGTAGTCAGAAAACACCGTCTCGAATCGGGAAAAGTATTCGGAGACATCTTCTTGGGGTTTCTGACGGCAAGCAGTTACAATTGACCAGTCTACCTTTTTCTCAGGGATCAGTGTCTTTAGTTTTTGAACAATTTTGTCGGGGAGTTCTAAAATGGCCTTTAAGGGTTTCTGTCTGGGATCTCGTTGCCTATCTATGTCATCGAGTTGCTTCCAGGTATGTCCGAACAGCTCAGGGTGGTTGACTTTCCGGATTTGCTTCCACACATCAGCTGGTAGACATAACCCGAAAAACAAGTCGATATCCGCTAAAGTCATGATTGTGGAACCTAGGGCCGTACCTAGTTCTGTATAAAAGGCTGTGGGGTTCTTTCGTAAGTCCGGTAAGGTTTTTCGGAATGTCAGGATGTCCTGTCGATCCCAGGGTTGGTATACCCAGTTATAAACTACCCTTCCCTTTGCATCCTGATGGTTAATGTCGTCATGAGTTCCCTGACCTCGTGGGGGGACCCAGTAGGGAGCAGCCTCCTTTATCGGCATCATGGTGTCAACTCTTCCTACCGGGGGTTCGGTCACTGCAGGAGTCGTGTTTTTAGCTACCGGTCTTTGTTCAGTGAGATGGCGGAAGACTTCCAGCGTACGCGAGAAGAGCTCTGTCACATCACACTCGCTCTCATCTCCTACATCTACCTTTCGATACAAGTTCGCAAGGCGTTCCGGTCCCTTATCCTGATATCTCTCCTCATAGGCTGTGAGGGTATGGTAGCAAAATCGTACAATAAAGTGTCGCTTATGGCTGCTGGTATACGTGCTACATATATCTGATATATATTCTTCCGTCTCTTCTCGGTCTATTAGCGTTTTCACAATTTTGTCAATGCCCGCTCGTTCATGGCTGTTCAAGTGGCTTGCTCTCGCAATTTCCTTCCCTACAGCTTCAGACTGGTTTGGAGCTTCAGTTGATGTGGGGTTTAGTACGAGAGGCTCGGTCGTTGCGGAGGCCGTGGGTACCGAGGCCATGGTACTACCTTCATTAGGGGTCGGAGGTTGTTGGTGCTGAGCTATAGGATGGGAAGGGGCATATGGAGGGGGCATATAGATGATTGGGGGACCTAGGAGTAAATCATCGTTTGCCTTTTGCTTCGGTGGTAGCTCAGGGTAAAGTGTGGAGGGTGTTCTAACGGGGCCTTGTCCCGATGTTTCGGACTCCCGTTCTTTCTTTATCCTTTCTCTTTCTTTAATCTCTTCTTCTAGTCTTTGCCCAGCCAGGTGGGCTGCTTTTCGCATTTCTTTTTCTACCTTCGCTTCGTCTCTCTTTTCACGCTGCATTGCTTCTTTCCGCCACATGCCAAGACTATCGAGCATGGTTGGCGTGGTTTTCTGTTTAAGAAGGGCTGTCTCTAGTGTTTCTATTTTATTTATATCGAAAGATCCCATCAGTGGCCACTGACTTTCTCGATCTTTCTTGGTATTTTTATGCCATAGCTTACTGTAGGCTACGGCGACTAATCCATACTTTGTAAACATGTCCTTATTAGGGGTTCCCTCCAGGGGAGCTGGATGATCTACCTCTAATAAACGGTCCGGGCTGAACCAACTACCAATCAGTGGGGAGAAGATAGGCATGACGTATAGCGGTCAAAAATAATACAAACAATGGTGGACAAAGGTCCGCACTACCTATCCTTCGCTATTTGCAAAGACTAGACAGAATATTCCTATTCATCGTTATTTGCAAACAGGGAATATCTCAAGAGAACCAATAGAACCAAACAATCAGTGGGGAGAAGATAGGCGCGGCGTATTTATCAGCCCTTACTGATATGGACAAAAAGTCAGCGCTACCTATCCTTCACTATTCACAAAGCGAAAGAGAATATTCCTATTCTTCACCGTATGTAGACAGAGAATGTCTCAAGAAGAACCAATGTCGCTTAACAACCGAGGTTAAGTGATTCAATCAATAAATATTAACTAGTATTTTCAAACAATCAAACAAACAAAGAGAGCCGTGCTGCACGACCTTACCCGGACCGTATGGACAGTTTTCTCGTCTTCCACTTCCAGCGCCCGATCGTCCTCTATTCTCAGTTAGTGCCCCGGCGCTCCTGAGGGTCCCCAGTCAGGACCGTAGATCACTCGAGGGAGGTCTGTTCGGAACCAGCAAAGTTCGGATGATCGGCCGCCAGACGAGGGTCTATCAGGCGGGAGCTCTTCCCGATCGTTGCATTCGTTCACTCTGTCGTCAGGACCTCTCCCACTGGATCCACGTGTCACTGACGGGCCCCACGTTTGGGCCGCCAATTGTGGAAAAACAGCTATTCCAGGTTACCTTCCTACACGCTATTTTGGCGTTAGCCGCCTCTAAACCACTTCGACGATTATCAAATAAAGAGGCAGGCGCTGGAAACTGGAATGTGGGAAACAGAGTTTAATTCGCTCCGGAGCAGAACACGTCAGATCAGACAAGAGGGTATCTTCTCGAGGTGCTCTAACAACATCTCTGAGGCCTGGCCTCTTATACACTGGTGTATTGCTTTATTACATACAACACATTCTTGGTAATGCTTTGATGTACGGAAAGACATCCCCGAAATCCCCGCTCCAGGCCCGTTCCCACACACATCTACAGTAGAAGTCCCCATCCTGATCTCAGCATGATGGCTATCGCGCAGCTGGGCATTCTGCTGGGAACAGGAATATGTGTGATCGGTCGGATCTTGTGGTGTGAGGGCATTGATTAATCTCGCCCCCCTTTGAAGGGAGGTGAGTTTCTACTGTAGGGGGGGCAATAAACTGCATCCGCAGGGCTAGGTGATGGCCTGGGATCGGTTCGGACAATCGGGCACAGGGGAAGGGGGTTTATCAGAAGCCCATCTGTGTGAAAGGGATGAAAGGGTAGGTGGGTTCCGCACGGGATGTGGCTCTGGGTCGCGCTGAAGCTGTTTATGGCTCCGACAGATGCTTGGGGGTTGCCAGCGCGCGGGGGATGATTGCAAGGCCAGGGAGACATGCAAGCGATCGGCAATGTTACAAGAGTGGCCATGGTTTCAAAATGGTTGCCGCTTACGTGTTCGTAAAAGGTCTGAAATGTGACAAGATGGCGCTGGTAATGTTCACTCTATGATCCAATATTCAACACATATCATATAACATTACGGAATATTTCAAGTGATCCTTTCCTTTCTATCTGCCTTGGATAGAAATATGGCCTTTAATCTCTTTTTGGAAAATTTCAGGCAGGTACTGGGTTAGTGAACAGCTCAACTGGCCCTAATGATGTCAGCGTGGATTTCACATACTGCAGTCATGTGTTCTTGTGTGCATTATCCAATGATAGGCAGTCTTTTATTATAGTTTGAGTTAAATTAACCATATCCCTTCTCCACAGCGAGTGCCATAACAGAATGGGTGCGAGCCTGATGGTGTCCGTCACGCATAGTAGACCAAGTTCTGTGTGGCAGATGTAATTTGAAAAGGAACCAGGGAGGGACACAGCCCTCTAAAAAGAATTAATCCTCTAACATTTGGAGGGAGTCTCTAGCCACCATCCCCCAAACCCCTGCTACATACGTGGTGGCGAGAATGGTCTTTGCACTATATACCTTTTTTATAGGAACAATTCGTTTTGATCCCAAATTCTTAATGAAATTGAAAGTGGCTACCATACTTCTCTTTATTACCAGGGCCATGTTGGCCGCCATATTTGACCAGGACTGTTTTTTGTCAAACAATACCCCTAGATAGGGGAAGGTGTCCACCACTTCCAATCTTCGGGTCCCTATGTAAAAGGATCTTTTTGGAGAGAGATGTCCCTGTCACTAGTACAAAGGAATTAGATTCATTCACTCTTAGGGCCAAGCTGTTCATGAAGTCCACATAAGCCACAATAAGACTTTGTAAAGCCACCCCAGTTCTTGCTATTCAAACTGCACCCTCAGCACATGCCAATATCGGAAGTGGGGTTGTATTGATAGAAGGAATGTCAGGTGTAGATCCTATGACTGCGGCCTCAACCCCATTAGCATAAATCAAGAATAGAAATGGGGCAAGGACGCAGCCTTGTCAAACGCTACTTGTGATCTGGAAGGATCATGTGCATTCCTCATTTATACCGTAACGCACACATGCCGTGGCTTGTGAGTACATCTGATGAATAAAGTTGATTATTGCTACATCTATGCCTATCACTTCCATTAATAGCCATAATTTAGGACGGCTCACACAATCGAATGAGCGATAAATCCATAAAGACCATAAAAGACTGCCCACTCTTAGCCATGGTATATTTGCGATAGTCAGGCTCAGATTGAAACACTGCTCTATAGTCACTCTACCCTTTGGAAGCCATACTACGTTGGGTTTAGGATGTTTTTCTCACTGGCCCATCAATTTTGAAGTACTATTCAAAAAGGACATAGGTCTATAATTCTCTGGTTTAGCTTTGTCTCCCTTTTTGTAAATTGGAACTATTATATTTCTCCATGAGGCTAAGGGGCCTGGTCAGCACGCTGGAATGCCCACGGGGATGCACGGGACCGGACAGGGGACTGTCCCTTCTCCTGCCGACGCGACGGTGATGCATCCAAGAATCTAGGCTCGCGCTGGCCTAGGGCGCAGCAGTGAGGAGCGACCCGCCACCTCCCACCTGGGGTCAGCGGGCGAGAGGCTCTGAGCTGTCTCCCCAACCTGAATCCCGGTAACACTAGTCCTTCGGGGATGCCTGGTTCCAAAATGGTGCCCGTCGGACTTAGCGGCTGACTCTGGGAGAGAGGAGAGTAGAATACCAACACCGGAGCACTCTGTCCACTGTGTAGAGGTAGGCTACCGTGCCCCTGTGACCACCGCTGCCCCTGGGGGAGGGGCATCGCACCACTACATGTGCCAAGTTGCTACATTATCTCTGGAACATGCCTGGCTTTAAAATGGCGGCTGCACGCCCGCACTGAATCTGCGCACTTGAAGCCTTTCCCTCCCAGAACCAAATGGCGTGGTTATTATCTAAAACAGCAATGATCGGAGGGGGGAGAGCATCGGCCGCCCCCTTGTTAACTTTTGTGGACTCTGCCTACTTGGTTTGGCCCAGCACAACCTGTATCCAGCATGCTGCTTCCCTCACCAAAAATACTGAGAAAATCTATTTGTATATATATGTATATAGAGATAACTCTAATCACTAGTATATGTAGTAGACCTTTTACTCACTACCATTCCTATGTGATTTTTAGAGTTTATCCATTTGTATCTCTTCCTTGAGTGACTTTACAACTTGTACATTTGCAATGTTCTCTGTTTGTATGTCTTCCTTGTGTGACTTTACAACTTGTACATTTGCATTTTTTTTCTGTTTGTATCTTTTATGTAACTCATGTAATCCTAAGTCCTTATGTATCGCAACTGGTTCTTTTGTAAAGCTCTCTGACACCTTCGGGTAATGTTCGCGCTATATAAAATCGCATTAAATAAACATAACAAATATCGGTAAGCAATGGGACCAAAAGATCTTGATGCTCTAGAAAGAAGTCTATAAGTACCCTGTCTGGGACAAGAGCTTTAGCACTGCTACACTTAGCCAGCTAATTTCTCATTTCATCTAAATTGAAAAACACATACCCTGTAGCCACTGTTAGCACTGGATCAGCCAAGGATTCATCCACTGCTCCTAAAATCTGCCGAAAGTGAGCTTCCCAAGCGTCCTCGCTGACGTGGGAATCCAGCGTTGGCTCATTGTTGTTTTTAAGAAAGGGGGCATTTATCACTTTCCAAATTCCCTACTGCTCTTAGAAATAGCAGTTAGAGCCAAATTTTCCCAAGCACCTTCCCTCAGGCCCTTTCCCTGGATTTCCAAGCTAACTTATATACTTCATGCAATTTCTTTATCTGATCCTGGTCTCTAGGTGACACTCTGAGAGCTATGTGCAGATCTCTTAAGGACTTGAAACAAGCCATATCAAACCAGCGGTTTCAAGTGGCTTCCTAGGGAGATTTAAAAAGTGTCAGGGCAAATTTAATTTCCCCAAGTCACTCCAAGAAAAATGGTGGTAATATTCACTTTAAAAAAAACATTTTACGTAACAAGTGTATCTAACAAAAATAATAAATACACAATCAATACTCCATATTCTTACATATTTTGTATGTAAAATTAACTAAAATTATCTAAAAACACTAATCTGAACTACAAACCTTTATATACATATTTATATTTCAAAATATAAAAGTACTATTTTAATTAATATTAAAACTAATATGCTGTTCAAAATATTTACTACATTGATAAACTTTACATAATAAAATAAGAATACTTTCATAATACAAAATTAACAATCATACTTTTTTAACAAATATGTATATGTGTTATATGTTCACAAAAATTCGAGTTGTGATTTATGAATAAAATTCACTTTTTTAAATAACAAAAAATTATACACTTATAACGTTAACACAAAAATATTTCTAAATATTCTACTTAATTAAAAATGATGTGTTTTTCATATTTTATAACGTGTTTCTGATTTATGAAATAACATTATCTATTTAATTAAAATCAAATTAAAATGTATTAAACATATTAATATAACAAAATACATGTAAAATGTCTAAATTATTAATTTGCATATCTTTAAAATTATTACTTTACAATTTAAATTTAAAACATAATATTTTTTAAATGTCTACTCTCTTATCTCCTAACAACCCAATATCGTGCCACAAATTAAAAAAAAAATGTGTTATATACATAATTACAACAAAAAATACACATTTCAACACCTTCATAAATAGGGAATATCATACTAGAAACACAAACACAATGATAAACACATACAATCAAACACACTAAAATACAATACATACAAACTATATTGCATACAACAATATTTTCTACATAGCTATTTTTTTACACAATATTAAAAACAACACTAAAAACAATATTTTTAAATTCGATTTTCCGGTCCTTGATATTCTTGACACCATATTTTTGTATCAAAATACTTTTTCCGATTTTTTGGTCGATACACTATTTTCGATACAACATAGGCAACTCCAGCGCGAGGATTACTGGAGTTCTAGGTAAGCGATAATTTTTCATTTTTGACGCTTGACCCTCCCCTAGCAATTGGGCATTTAATGAAGCCTTTAGTTGTAATGTTGTTCTCCTATGTGGAGGAACATTCAAGTGGCAACTGCAAAATAGAAGGGGGTTCCCCGTGGGTTAATCGAATAAAGGCAGGTAAGAAGGGGTTAGAACATACAAAATTGCATATCTAATTGTATACCATTATAAATAATGATATTGTCCCGCACACGCCGCACTCTCCTATACAACACTCAATACTCAGACATAACCTTTTTACTTTACATCACTCATACTATCTTTCATACAATAAAAACAACAACACCATGTTACATCAGTGCCTATAAATGAAAACAAGATGGAGGTCGCTTCATTAGACGAAATAGGGTGTAGGGCAGGTCAAAGTTGGAAAATGACCCTCCAAGTTGGAAAAGGATTTCTTCCTCAAACACAAGTAACGCCAACGCGCGTTTCGGTGATTGGCCAGGTCTTTTCGCCGTCAGTATTTTCCGATGCACAGTGTAACTAATTATGCATGACCACGTGGAACTTTACATGGTTACCTGGCACATGCCGTTTCAGTTTTACCTATATCTGTGCTCACACCATCTAATATAGGATCTCCACAGGAATTTTATGTTCATTCCAGCACTACAGTCACATTTGTCATGCCCACCGCTCCTAACACCTTTATCCGTTACCCCTTTCCTTCCCAGCCCTGAAGGTGTGACGAAACACGTGTCGGCTTCTGTGCTCTTGTTTGTACTGATTTTTCATGCAGATAAATTAAAAACTTTTTCTTCAAAAGACCACTCTGTCGAAGTACATTACTTCTCTTAAAGAACAAATCTCACTCTGGTTCTCACCTGAGAACTACATACCTCTGTCGTGTGCACAGGACACTTGTCACACTGAAACCCCACTTTTGCAGGCGCTGATGGCAGCAGTAAAACTCCTTAGATGTCTGCTGTTTCGACAAATCAATATGCAGAGTATTTTTCAGCGCAGTCCCTGCTCCTTCTGAAGCTGCAGTATTTACAGCGGTAGGCGCTTTGTGGAAAACATTGTATGTAGGTAAATGTTGGGGTTATGCTGCCTCTTTGAAAGACACATGTATTAAAATGCTGCGAAGATAAAACACTGCTATTGCAGACACACACAAACATTACCAACACACACTGTTACTGCCTCTCGAAAATTGCTGTTACTAGTGTTCCATTTATACACATTTGGAGGTAGTAGCAATCGCTAACCCCTAGGTTGCTGCTTGCAGCCCGTTTGGCTTCACCTTGGAATTAACCTTTCGGATTAATGATCGCAGTTCCCAAGCAGCGACCACTACAGTAAACACACTAAAAAGCCTTCGTTTGATTCTGTATGCCTCACTTGCCTAATGTCCATCATAAAGGAATGTGCACAAGTACTCTGGACACTTGGTCAATGCTTTCCTGCCATTTGGGCTAGGGAAGGGGGCAATCCACAACCCTGTACCAGGATGACATACAAGCCCCCCTCCCCACCTACACACACACTGCATGGAGTGAGAGCGCAAAGGAAACAAGCATTTGCAATGCAATAGGTCTCGCATTTGCGAGAGTTTATGGCAGCTATTGGCATTGTAAAGGACAATGCCTTTCATTTATCTGTTTTAAAAACCAACAAATAATTAAAAGGTATTGTAATTTACAATGGCAATAGCTGAAACCCTTGCAAATGCGAGACCTATTGCATTGCAAATGCTTGTTTATGTTTTAAATTGAGGTCATTTACACAGTTTTACCATCCATTTCAGGCCCTCCTTACGAGTTGGTCAGTAATTGATGCAATATTTATCACGCTCGAAAAAAACCGACTCTGCTGGGTCAGAATGTATTTAGAGTGAGAAATACCACCCTATTACGGTCTTCCCGATAATGGAGAATAACATACAGAGTTTGCTACTTGTCCCATTATTTACTTCCCCTGGTAAATATCAGCAGATTTGACCTGCTAAATATAACCATGGGATTGGATTTTTATCACAATGCTCTTAATGTGAATATGTACAGTAACAGGAGTTACAGCACATATTGAAATTTAACAGGCAACTGGTGACCAGGTCCCTAGTGTTGAGGCAGAATAACAGTGAACTTCCATGTAGCACACTCGAGAGAAGATAAGTGGGTTGTGTTACATGAAGAAAATCTTAAAGAGCGCTTCATACACTGATTTTATATGTGTTGCAAACAACAGATGTTGCAATTATCCAATTTAATGTTACTTAATTTACCAACAATGGAAGAATCGAAGGCTGATTCTGCTTTGGCAGATTCACTGTGCACCTTCAGATCACTGCAGATGTCAGCAGTAACAATTAGCTCCCTGAGCATCACAGCAGCTATATGCGATTGATATGGGCTGAAGTTAGACAGCTGATAATGTTGCTTTACTCATTATGTAGCCTTTCCTTATTTAACTTTTCTTTGTGTTTGGTGGCCACATTTAAGTGCATAATAGAGCCAATAAAAAGCAATGTTCCAATATTTTTTACTCCACTGTGAAACATTAGGTTACTCCAACGGGTTAAAGGTAGCATGAACAAACTACCATGTTTGATTTGGAGCATTGTTAAATTGTAAATTGTATTCAGAAATAATAATTCAAATTAAAAAATCAAATGAAAAGTAATTTTATGGTGCCCTTTACCCTAGAGGAGGTTACCACTCCTCAAACAAACAAGTGTAGGTTGCTTGTCTGCTATCATGTGAAGTCATTTTTTTGTCAATACATTTTGGGATATTTCACGATCTTGAACCTATGCAAAGTTTGGAAGGTTTCCTATGCTTCACATGTGCAGTTTTTTTTCGGTGACGCAAGATCATGTTTTACAGCTTAGCAAGATCATTAAAAAAAATCAAAATTGAAGCCAGCCATGCTAGAAACAGTCCCTAAACTTTTTCTCTGGAAAACCACCACCCTACGCAAACCTGCCTACCCACAACGATTTTGCACAGGAAAATAATTCAAAATATGTGCTAGGAGAATATTTTAGGCATAAACATAAACGTGCATAATCATTTTGCTAGCTGTAAATCGTGATAAACTCGAGATAAATTGTGCTAATTTTCACTCGAACTTGGCCAAGCAAAAATCTTTATAAATATGACACCAATTTCCAAAGAACTTTGCAAAACGTACAGAACAAAGGGGTATATTATCAACAACTAGCGATAATTTTTGTCTCTAACTTGTTTAGAGACAAAAATTATCGCCGCACATCGGCGATTTTTATCGCAGATAAACCTTGCTATTAGCAAGGTTTATCGCAAATGCGATAAAAAACGCCCGCAATGCATGAATATCGCTGAAAAGTCAGCGATATTCATGCATTATCGAGCAAATGCTCTTAGCCATGTTATCCACCTCCCATTGGATAACATGGCTAAGAACTGCTCAGGGCAGGTGTTAGCTTTTGGAGATATTCGCCCTTAGCGCAAATATCTCCAAAAGTTGGTAATAGGAGATAGCGATGTTAGCGACTGTTTCCAGTCGCTAACATCTTGGCACGCCCACTTTGCATATCATTAGTGATAAATATCACTGACATGCAAAGTGGGGCCCATGATGGTCGCTATCTCCTATTAGCTGTCGCTAACTGGTGTTAGCGACAGCTTGGTAATAGGGAGATAATTTTATCTCCGCTTTCTTGGCTTTTAAAGCCAAAAAAGCGGAGATAAAACCCCTTGATAATATACCCCAAAGTTTGCATACACCTCACCTGGGGGGTTGATGGAAGGTGTAGTCCCACTGACAGAGGGCGCTGGTGCTGTTCATAGAAGACTACCTACAATTCTAACTAGTCCAGGAACCCAGGCCGGAAGTTGACGTCATTGCCTCTCCGGCCCCTGCCTTCCATATAGCAGCTGCAGGCACGTTGGAACACACACAGTCTCGTTCGTCCAAGTAGGACACACTGCCCTGTGATAGGCCGCCGCACCTCGCTCCTTAGCATCTGAGGGGAGCAGCTCTGAAACTTGTTTCTTTTAAGGCACTTAAAAAGGCTCTCTGTGAAAGAAGACCCTTCCCCAAGACAGCCGGAGGGCCCTAAACACGCTTTAAAACGTAGGTGTGAGGCATAGCTTTTCTTTAATAATGATAAAAATATGTATTTTATTTTTGGTATGGATTTGGTCAGTGCTTTAAACGGGAAAAAATAAGTGCGGGTACTCCTTAAAATAAGCTAGAGGTGTGGCAAATGGGCGGAGCTAAGGGCGGGGCTAAGGGCAAGATATGATGGTACATAATGGCATGTGTATCAGTAGTAGCACATATCAAAACCAATGAAATGCGTTTATGTAAACAAAATAAGGGAACTCATTACAAATACTGAAAGCCAAACAGGATGAAATGTTACATTTCCTTGTTTTGTAATATTTGCTGTTTCTTAATACCCTTCTGTTATTTATTGTTCTTTGGCATAATACTATATACTCACAAGCGCGTACACACAGAAAGAAACAAGCAGGCATGTACACAAAAGCATTCCACACATTCCCTTTAATATATCTCCTGAGAGTGTCCAGATACTCTTCCCTCGTTCTCTCCCTCAAAAACAGGAACACACAAGCAGGCAAGCACACAGACATAAGCAAATACTCAGACTTATCTCCCATGGCTTTTTTAATTGCAGCTGTCAGTGTGCTACCTCTACACCTATGTTGCACAGATTCACACAACAGTGTGAATGTGATTAACAGCACAGGGCCTAAATGGGCCCTCCACTGTCAAACAGGGTGTGATGGTGAACACATGCACATCAAGCATATGAGTCCATGCTGAAGATTTTTTAAAGTACACACGTTTTTTGTTAAAATACAATTTTTAAGTCCATTCATGACTTCGGAACTCAGCCAATATGTGCCATTTATCTGAAAAAGCGGCATTTCTAACTTCCTGTCAACCCACTTCTTTACATCCCTCCCTCCCTCGTCCTTCTGTGTTCCTCTCCTCTTTCCAAATCAAATATATAACCAGGTGTCGTGGGATCTCATTCCTGGAGTGTCCCAACAGTCCCTGCTGTGCATTGCCCTATGGGCAGGGCTAAATTCACACCCATTGTCCCAGTGCCCTGGCCAGTCCCTGTTATCTTGTAAATGCAGCAATTAGTGTTTGCGTAAACAAAGGGAAGCAGCTCCTGTGCTGAACAAAGAAAACCTGTCTTTGATGCAGGTGGAGGACTGTATTGCACTGCCACACGCTTTAGTAGGGCGAGTGCAATACACTAAATAGGCCTAAATCACTGTCTGGCAGCCACAGCCCATTTCACTCACCTAATGGAGGGGGGGGAGCGAAATCACGTTCAGCCGAATGTTGCGCATCTGGTAGACAGTGCAGGGCCTGTCTAGACCCTGTCCTGTTAATCAGTGTGATGTGAGCCCTCTCAACCCCCTGCAGTCTGAATCATTCAGGTGGGCGCTACCGGAATCTCCAGCAGCGACTCAGCAAAAGGCCACTGAAGATGTGTCCTATTGGAAGTAAAGAGGCGTCTGCCCTGTGCTGGAGGAGATGCCTAACATGAACCTGCCATGCTGTGGATCAGGGTACCGGTACTCTCCATGGCTACAGAGAAGTGCCGCTACTGACGGCAAGAAAATTCGGAAGTGCCGGTTCCCAGTACCGGTGAGTACCGGCCCATTTAAAGCACTGGATTTGGTTAAAGAAAGTTGTACAAGCGCGCCCCTACTGCGTGTTTGTGTGCCCCAACTACGAAAGCACATCTGCACCAGAATTGTGGAACAGGACAACCGTAGCGAGGGCGGAGGGGAGAGAGCAGGGGCGGGTGAGGGGGGGGGAAGGGTGGTAGGGCATGTGACACTCGTATTTTAGGAACGTGTACCTCCCAGTGTTTTTAGTGCAAACAGCATAATAACGCGGAGCCACATGACTCAAATACGTCATTAATTGGCAAATCAAGGGATATGCATTAATTCACATTAATAAGTCATCTAATGAGCAGGACCTTTTCTGAGGTCACCTGGAGTGGTACAAAGCTCACCAGGTGGAGAGCCCCATCTTCCGGAGTGCACCCCTTGATGCACCATGGGCCCTGTGCTCACTAGAACTGCCAGAAAACTTTCTTGCTTTGGCATTTATGCTTGTTTGTAATGTCTCGGAGTGCTCAGAAGCGGCGGCAAAGCGCTATATAACATATAACAACAAACACTACAGGCGATATATGTACACAAACAATTACGTTAGGGCGGTCTATTTACCCCCACCCCCAACCAACACACATCTCACCCACCTTCCCTTCCTGAAAAGTAATTGCATCCGCACCTCTTCATCCTCTTCAAAGGAAACCTAAAGTTCTTGTCAGTCAACGGACTGAGTGCCAACGAATGCTGTAATCAGTTCTCATTGCGAATGCCCCATGCGGCCTTTAGCGAACATTGCACTGCTCCTGTCCGCACCACAACAAAGGACGTCGCCATCTTCCAAGTGACGCTAGCACCTCAGGCCCGCCCGCTGCTGTCAGCCATGCCATAGAGGCGAAAGTGGCTAGAGCGGCATAATTTCCATGGAGTTTGTAGACGGCATGCAATTGCTGAGATTAACGGGTAGGAAACAGCAGCTGCGAGAGTTTGGCACGTTGCTCTGCGAGAAGTCACAAGTATCCTACCAGCATCGAAAGTGAAAGCCCGCATGGCCGGCCCCCTGAAAGAAAATAGTGCACACCGAAGCGCACGGAAGAACACAGTAGTTAGGTGCTGCTGCTTCCGGTCTCAACCGGTAGTGAGTATCGCATCAATAGCCAATTAAAAACCAGCTAACAAGAGCAATGACTAAGTTCAACTAATGGCAAGCAGCAACAGAAATGACAGGCAATAGGCGGAGCTTCACCCCAACATACTAATTACTTGATGCCTTGTAGAGGCAGCGCATGGGCTGCATATGCGAGACCTAAAAAGCGAGCCTCCGAGCACAATTTTCTCAAATAGAGTTGTCCTCCCTGCTGTTGCAGGCAGGACACGCTCTCTCCTAACGCTTTTTAATTTTATTACAGTTTGCATTTGCAATGCAATAGATCTCACATTTGCGAGAGTTTAAGCTAGTGGCATTGTAAACGACAATGCCTTTTATTTATCTGTTTTAAAAACAAAACATAAATAAAAGGCATTGTCATTTACAATGCCAATAGCTCACACTCTTAAATGTGAGACCTATTAGCTAGGCTGCGGTGCCATACACCAAGTTTTGCCCTCATTGGTTATCATTGACTGGGAAATATGCTGATTGGCTGCCAGGCCAGTCCCATACAGTCAGTCTCAGATAACTCTCGGCTGCGCTGAGGCTGCTGGAATTACAGCTTCCATTCAAGGCCTTTTGTAAGAGCGGCCTCCAGCAGGTTAAAATCGCCCCCCACCCCCGGCCTGCTGCCCACTGGGGAAACGCCCAATGCCCTGTCCAGCTAGCCTGGCCCTGCCTTGTGCTCTTGGCCCATGTACTTGCAGCCATGATGCCAAGATGCAAGGGCTAGTGCATGAAATATGGTGTTGCGCTTACCCACCCCCAAATTTACATCCAGGCCCCAAACCAGGTTCAAGGGACATGAAGTCCTCAGTTTTTAATTAATTTCCAATGCTTATGAGTCCAATAAATAATGTTAACAATCAAACTTGGCGAGGTAAAAAGAAAGACGTGGTTTAGGAAGGTAACAGAAAATGGGTGAATCTCCCTCTCAACAATTTAATTGCACGAAGAATCTGCAGGAGGCAATTCTTCCTCCCAGCTCTCCCTTTTTAGTTCAAACCCACCATACAACGAGGCTATAGAACTAAGGGGCCACCCTCTGTTCCTCTATCTGGGTATGGTCATCAGTGTAAAAGTACAATGGTTCTTAACCCCTTCGACGCTCATGACGAGCTGGGCTCGTCATGAGGTAGCCTCCTCGCACGCTCATGACGAGCCCAGCTCGTCATGTAAAGTGCGAATCCGCAAAATCCAGCGTACGGGCGGAAATCATGCCGCACGCATGAGGTTAAGGATAATTTCAAGTAAGTTTGCGGAGAGAAAAAATACATGTTCTCCCATTACTGTTTCCTGTAGACCGACATAAGAGTCAAAGATTCAAATGCAGTAGGCAACTGTATCATGATTAGCTGTGATAGCAAAGAAATACAAATATATCAAACAAAAATCACATAACAAGAGGTGCTCTCAAAGGTAACAGTGAGATGTGGCAGTGCAGTGCTCGTGAGTTGTCAACGAATTCGATAGAAGTGATCAAAACAACTCTGGCGTAATCAAAATATTAATGTCCTAAACTATGTTGGAATTTATTTGGGAATGACCAATGCCTTATTCCACCAAGTGGACCATAAATTCACACAACCGGCAAGCAGGGGCGTAACAAAGGCCTCCGAAGGCCCTGCATTGTACACTTACACTCATTATACTCACACAAGCGGCGGCGCACGTGGCTTGAGCGTGCTGCTCTGCTCCAGCAAGCTTGGAGCGTGCAGCAGTCTGCTGGCAGCCTCACCCAACTGCTTGCTGCAATGTATCATTATTGTGCTTTTCAATCCCCCCTGCGCAGCCTCTGACTATCGGCCTGACGTCGTTGTTGGGGACGTCATGTCCTGCTGTTGGAGCACAGCCTGCACGAGAAGTTTGTTTTGCAAGCCTTAGGGCGGCTGGCTAGATTGAGGCAGTGCTGCGGAGATGCGCTGCAAAAAATCATGGTGGAGGCGGCTGTGCTACGGAGCCTCAGCCTCCGGGATCGTCTAGCAGGTGCAGGTGAGTGGCCGCTCTCTGTCCTTGGAAGAGGCGTGTGTGCCCCAGTACGGTGTCAGTGGCATTTTGTGCTGGTAAGTGCAAGAGGCGGCATAAAACAGTCGAGCTTATGTACTCACCAATAATTCTGACAACTGCTGCAGTTACCTAACGGCCCTGCGTGTTGGCCCTGTCATTTAGCGATATGGAAACTGTCCCCTTTTCCTGCCCCATTACTTCTTTCCACCAGTCCCCCGTCCAGTGGCGTAGCTGGGTAGCCCTGGGGCCCTGGTATGAGAGTGGAGGATGTTCCCCTATCTGTTTGCCGGGTGGATAGTAAAATATATCTAGTCCTGAGTCCATGACTCCTATATATCTGAAGCTGCCCAAAGCTCTTTGCACAGAGGTGTGTAAACCTCGCCCCTCTCCCTTTCAGGCCTTTATGCAAGTGCACCTCTGAAGTAAATCTTGTCCAATTAGACTCAGCTGCGAGCTATTGAAGATAAAATGGGCACAAATCACGGCACGACATATGTTAAAATCATTAACCCGCGCTGTCATTAATTCCAATTTGGTACCATTTTAAAACGGAATTGTGTGCTACACATTTTTTAATGCTTGGTGGATACCCTTTGTGCATTGTTAAACAATTTTGTTCACTCAATATTATGCTATATGAGAAACAATGTAGCCCTGTTTTTAGTATATACTTGTCTCCTACTGGAACTGAAATATGCAAACATTAAAATGCTCCTTCATAACAAGAATCTGGACTGAATGCGTTACTCACCTATGAAAACTGAGAGCTTTGCTGCTGATATTAATTTTGTATTCATTCACTTGTGGTCCATTCATGAACATTTTATGCATGTATATTGGCATTTATACAGTAGAGACGAGCTAGGAGCCCATTTTAAAGTGTGACACGTGCCACAGCATGTTGGAGATTGGTGGCAGTAGTTCATTCATAGCTATGCTGAAACAAGCATTGGCAAAGACAATAGGCCTGGCATGACAAGCTTACATGATAGCTAGTTTTATTTATTTTTTATCGGAATTCTATGCCAGAAATATAAAGAGACATGCTGCCTAAATATGATGTATATTTTTAATAGAACATTATTGCTGCTTCATAGCAGGCAGGTGGAATTAAAAAGGTATAGAAACCCTCCTAATTTTAATACGTATCACAGGAAAATATGATTTTTGTTGGCACAAATAGAAATGTACTTTTGACTTTGAATTACTGCAACATGGAAGCACATAAGGGTGGCTAAAAATTCCAAAAGGCAAAGAATAGAAACAAAAAGCATTTGCAAAGTAACATATTGGCCCATCTGCCCTGACTCTGGGTGCATGTTTTAGGTAAATGTGCACCTGATCAGGAAAAAGAAATACTCACAATAAAAGAGAACCGGTGCCTGAAGTGGGCACCCATGCTGGTGGGTGGAAACAAAATGCTAATGGCGGTTGAAAAGACCGATGGACAAAGAGGGCTGGTACCTGTTGCATCAGGTGCCTCCTATGGCGCCTGCGATACAGAAAAGGGGGTGGTGATGAACAGAGTGTCTGAATTAAGCAGACCACTCTTACCCAGTCCAAAGATCAGGGCTTGATCCATCACCGTTATTTATCTCACTGCCCCATCCCAGCTCAGAACCTGGCTATATGCAAATTAGTCTGTCCCTGGCCCAGTGCATCATGGGAACAGGGCAGACCAAACTACAAAGCCAATTCTTCACCAGAAAGGAGACAAGCTACCGGGCGCCTGGGCACGTAAAGCTTCCCTCTTACACTGTTTATAGCCCCCCCAACCAACACAACCATTCAGCGGTCCTACATATGCACCGTGGGAGCGTGCAAGCTGGATAACCTTGTAAAACAACACGTGTGGTGAGGGCTGAGTGAAACAATCCCAAGATAACGCAGTTACTCTGTAACGTTCGCGCTGGGATTAAGAGTGTAGATAGAGCGGTTTAAACAGGAGATGCAATAATTAGAGTCCGAATTAGCTGATGAGAATCCTGGATGTTCGCCATATAACCTGCACGGCTAGACACCCGTAATCACTCATTAAGATCACGTCCGCGGAAGATCGTGTAAACAAACCTCCGTGTACTTATTTCGACGTGCATTCACACTTAAGACACTCTTTGTGTTTGAGGAGCGCGATTTATTTTTATTTTTTAACATCTGTTTGTAAGAGGGTGACATTTTACATGCCATACACGTTCTGTCGGGTGGAGGGCACAGCTCGTTTGTAAAGGCCATAAAGACCCCATAAAAAATCCCTGTGCACCCTTCTCGTGGCCCCAGTGGCGGCTGGTGACATTTGAAAGTGGTGAGCCATAAACTTATTGTGGTACCCGACTGCGGTGAACCAGCGTAGCGAGGATGCCCAAAGAACCTACAGGGGGTTCGAGGGGTTCTCCCCTCGAGAAAATTTTATACAAAGAGTGGACAAATGGTGCATTTTCAAGCAAATTTAAGAAAGCAGGAAGGATAATAAAGCAATACAATTGAATTAATCATCATTTGAGAAATTGCCAAATTTTATGAGCTATAGAGGACAATATTTGCATATGCTGATGTTATCATTTGCCCCTATTTACTTGTGAACACACTGATACACTTGTAACTGTTTTTAGCAATATAAAAAACATTTGCTCATGCAATGCAAGCAAAAACACGCATAGGGAGCACGGAGGATTATGCCCAGAACCGGCGTCTTATGCACACACTATATCTGTGTATACATGCAAATGCTATTAGACGTCAGCTAAAGGCCTACTCACTGAAAAACACAGGTAGTGGCCAAAACAGCAGTATTAAACAAACTGGACTGAAATATATTTAACACTAGTGCACAACCTATGGAACTAGCATAAAACTGTGGGCAGCCCTGGCTTCAGCAGCAACAATATGCAAGAACATGCAATACCCGTCTTGCGATGAAACTGAAGATGACACGACCAGTACAGACAAAAGCTACTACTCTCATCACCTACCAACAGTAATGCCTGTTGGTAGGTGATGATTGGTTCACCGCAGTCGGGTACCACAATAAGTTTACGCCACACCACTTTCAAATGTCACCAGCCGCCACTGCACATTGAGAGGGGTTGGGGAGTGAAGAAACATCACAGAACAGCTTGGCACGTAGCGCGGGGAAATGAGCTGGTCCTCCTTCTCGTCCCTCTAGTAACAACGCAATGTGTCACTGCCTCTCTCTCTAAATGTCCCCTGTAGAGCGATTCCTTCCACGCCTGCTCTGTTTACCTGCTGCTGCGAAGGCTCGTGCTGCAGGCCCAGAGCGGCTTCTGACACAAGGGCACAGGCTGAGCACACCCTAGCAGCGACTGGCGTATGTGTGATGGCTGCACACGTGGGCAGGATCCACGGCAACCGGACCAGTCCTGCGTTTTCAATTAACAAATCGGTGTATTCTGGGGGACGTAGTCTCGTTTCGTTTGAGTCACATGCACATGCACGATTACAAAAACAGTTTATATGCTGAGAACCCCATTTGTAACCCTGGGCGTAGTGGGCGTAGTGGGGCTTCGCGAAGCTACGCGAAGTGGGCAAAAAACTACGCCCACCCACGCACTTCGCGTAGCCCCACTACGCGCCACCCGCCCCCCTGCTGCCCTCCCTAAATGCTTAAATGACATTATAAATGAATTATAAAACCACTTACCTTGTCCGCCGCGTCCCCGGGGCTCCCTCTCGTCATCGCGCCGCCGACGCGCGCGTCTTGGATACTAATGCGCATGCGCGGGCGGCCGCGCATGCGCATTAGTATCTAAGGCGGCGGCGCGATGACGAGAGGGAGCCCCGGGGATGCGGCGGACAAGGTAAGTGGTTTTATAATTCATTTATAATGTTATTTAAGCATTTAGGGAGGGCGGGAGGGAGGCGGGTGGCGTGCAACTTCGCTACGCCCACGAAGTGGGCCTAGTGTTGCCTGCTTCGCCTACTTTGCAAAGGGCGAAGTAGGCAACACTACGCCCACTTCGTGGGCGTAGCGAAGTTGCCCGCCCAAGGTTACCCATTTGCTTTTTTACTGGTTTGGTTGAAAGTTAGTTACGAAAATGTGAATTGTTTGAACAAATACATCCTCTCCAAAAGGCAGCATGCTAATATTTGCTTCGATGTAAGAAATAAAGTTACATCTTCAATAAACACTTGAAAACAAAGATTAATGATTCGTCAGAAAGCTATAAAGAAGAGTTTGTTGTTTTGAAAATAGGGTGTAATGTGTAATTAACTGGACGTCCACGTGTTTTTGAGAGCACAATGTGTGGGGCATGTCGTATACCAATAATCGCAAAGGTCCTGAATCTGGTGTGGGTGGGTTTCCTAACATGACTGCTCATCATGCATTTGAAGCCACAATGACAGCACCCGCTGAGTCACACACGAGCCGTCTGTGCAGACAATCAACAAAGCATCGACCTCTTGCACAAAAAACAACCAGCGCCCCGCAAAGTTGCCCGAATATGCACCCTACTAACTTTAGTCCAAAAACATTTTACCCTCTTGTTTCTCCTCTTTGGCACATCACACCCCCACAATACGAATTTTGTTTGCACTGTGGTCTACAAAATTAACCATTTCCGATTTCAAAAGCCAACGCACTGCAACATTTTTTAAAGATATTTGGGTGTGCCCAATTAAAGCAGTGTGTGAGCCAGCATACTCTTTCTGCTCTCAGGGACCAATTGAGGTGTTAAAACGTGTCCCACTGGAATGTGCAGGCGAAATGTATCCTGTCGCCGCCTCGTTTGTACCTTGAAAATGCAAAATAAAGTGATTTTAAAAAATGGAAGACTCTGACCCCTCTTCATATGAAATGAAATGAAATGAAAATGAGTTTTATAAAGCGCAGATAGCTGCCCGGAGGCGTCCAAGCGCTGGGTATTCTGAAGGGTGCTCCCACATTTTGCGTTGCCCCACTGCATAGAGATGCCATGTCTCTTACAAAGTAAGTCAGCCCTACAGAGTGTGAGTTTTAAAACAGCTGCGCGTTTTTGTTTGTTTGTTTGCTTCATGCCAAACCAGACCGGAGGGCTATACCAACTCATTGCTTTTTTGTCATGCATCACTTACCCAACATAAAAGCATGAAGCTTCTGACTTAAGAAACATGCTGCGGCACCAGTTTCCGGGCTAGTGCGGATTGAGGAGATGCGGCGTAACGGCCAGAGCTGCCGATTTTGGAAGAGGATGTTTAGGTTCGGAACCCGGCGTCAGCTAAAAGTCCAGTGTTTCTGGAAAAATCACTTAATCGCCCATGCGCAAAAAAACATCTGCACCTGTATAATGTAACCTGGTGTTCAAATAAAGTGCTCTAATGCCTGCGGCCGAGTTTGCGCTACATAAAATTACATAAAATGTTTGCATATGCAAGGTCTTTCAATTTGATAGGGAATTGCCCAGGATTAAGTGTGTGCATGAGTCCACTGTCCACGTCATTTTTGTGGTGCTGTTTCCCACTTCATAAACCTGTTGGACAGTGTTAACATGAATATTACACTGGGCGGTTTCTTCCTTACTGTGCGGCTCTCGTGTTCACATAGATAACATTTTCACAAGCAAGCAGAGGTAATAATCCACGCAGAGGTAATGATTCCAGTAGAAGAGGTTCTGGCGCATCTAACTTGGAACACGGTAGGGAGGTGTGTGAAGCTGTTTGCGCCTCAAAAACGAACTTACCTTACTGCCGGTCAGCGCCGCATCTTCTTCTGGGACCTTTCACCATGGCGCCTTCACACTGGAGCGGAAACCCCGCCCTCGGTCCTCAGACAATCCTGCAGGATTGACACAGGGCATGGTTGCTTTCTGCCCGCCTGCCCATTAGGAGAGCGAGGTTTCGCTCTTCTAATGGGCATGCGCCAGCCGAGCAGGCACAAGTGTGCATGCGTGGGCAAGGCCGAAAAATGTGCCTCCGTCCCCACTCATGCGCACCTGTGTGCTGCTGGCTGCTGCCTGCCCCAGACAATGCCGTATGCCTGTCAGTCAACATGACACAGGACCGCCCACCCCCTTCAGACTCTGAAGGGGGTGGGCGGTCCTGCATCATGCTGACTGACAGGCATGATGCATTGTCCCTCCCTCGGCGTCTTTTCTTTGAACTTAAGTAAACTGAGAGTTTACTTTAGTTCAGTACAGTACGCCGAGGGAGCTGCGGGTGCGGGCGGGAGGCAACGCCCCAACGCCCCCAATGGACGGGCTGCCACTGTGTGGCCCTCCATGACTCCCATGTGAGATGCAGATTAGTGATAACTAATTGGTGGATGGTGGTACATGGTAAGATGAGCCGCTGAGGAGGGGGTGGGCCCTCATTGTGCTTTGCAGGGGGGGCCCCTCAAGTTTCGTTACGCCAGTGCTTGGTGCTTATCGTCTTGTTCATAATGTGGGATCTGAAGATGAAGCAGATATCAATGTACAATCTATGGGATTTGGCACTGTTGGCCAGTCATAAAATGAAACCATTCTTGCACTTGTTCTAGTTTGTTTACGCTTTTGATGGACACAAACTCCATTTTCAAGGGGTTGAACTTCAGGTAAACTGACAACATCCGTCCCAAGGTCCTGGCCAGGCAGATGTCTGGATAGACACATTCAGTCCTTGATAAGATCTTCAAACGGAGCTCTGTATAGTCAGCATGATGACATATCTGCCTCCTTGTCAGCCAGAAGGATCCTGAAGGGTCTCATCTACGGAGTGAAAATCACTGGTGGGTTGGAAGGTTACGGGCACAGCTGCTTATCAGGAGGAGCTCATCTTGAGAAACTGGGGTGTATTATCAGGTAGGGTATGAACCACTGCAGGGTGACACTGTTGGAGTTCATTCTTAAGCAGCGGGTTCTGAGAAGGCCATTTGGATCAAGCAGTCCCTTTGTCTGAATGTTACTTATCCCAGGTTTAGGGAGTACCGAGAGTTCTTGTCTAGCGTCTTTATTTAGTTATGTGGCGGTATCCTAAGTGTTTGGACGCCAAGAAACCTGACAACGTGTCAGACCGCTATGCCACAGTCTAACCTAACCCTGCATTCTCAACTTGCATTGGAAGCAGTCCAGTGTAATTTTTTTAAGCACAAGCCCAGATCTCCATAAAAAAATCATAAGAAGCTACAAGAGATTTTGAAGCACTCGACTGTTCTGTACCGCAGGCCAGCGCGGGCCTTTTTATGCCCACCGCTAGGCTGGCAGCGCTGCGAGGGGTTAATGTGCAACTTGTCACCCTCTCACCAATGCTTATATTAAGCAGAAATTTATAACTGTGTTAGCACCGCGCCGTTTCCTGCTTTCCAATAAATCGCTTCACAGCCGTGTGTACAGCTGTATTAACCTTTCACACCGGAATAAAAATAGCTTTAATAAAACTCAACCTGTTAGAAGGACACAGATCTCGTCAGCAGTGAGGAAGAGGAGCTGATAGGAGGAGGAAGGCTCGCCCTCTTTGTCCTTCTAGCTTTCCTCCACAGCTTGCCTGCGAATGCGGGAATAGGCAGATATGTAACAATTTAATAGTAGCCTTCCTTGCATTTTTTGTCATAAATCACATCTTCTGTTGACACATTAGGACTGAAAGACTGGGCCTTTCTTATGATCTATGAATGATCAAGTCTCACAATAAATGTTTACAAATTCTTGAAAATGTATCCATTTACTTCTTAACTGCTCTGTTAACGTTTCTTCCAGCAGGACTAGCTCACCCTTCTTGATATTTGTTGTGTGTGTGTTCTGATGTGTTTTACTTTCCTTAGGGCAGGAAGCAGTGGCTCCTTCGAAATCACTCAAATGAAAGCATAAGCCCGAAAATTATCGGCCTATCTCTTTGCTCCCTTGGCCTACCAAAGTACTGGAGGCCCATGTCAACAAAGTTCTTTCGGCCCACCTCACCCAGGCTAACATCTTGGACCCCACCCAGAACGGCTTCCGTGCTGGCCACAGCACGGAGACCGCCCTTCTCTCCATGGCGGAACATCTTCGCACAGTGATGGATGCAGGGCAGACAGCGGCGCTCGTTTTATTAGACCTGAGCGCCGCGTTTGACACTGTGTCCCATCCCATCCTGTTGCATCGCCTGGAGGAGATCGGGCTGGGTGGCACTGCCCTCCAGTGGTTTCGCTCCTTCCTGGACGATCGTTTCTTTAGCGTTGCCCTGCCACCGTTCCAGTCCCAATTCCATCCTCTGAGACAGGGGGTCCCGCAAGGCTCCTCGCTGAGCCCCACGCTGTTCAATCTATACGTGAGACCGCTGGCTGAGGTCGTCAAGCAATGGGACATGACCATGGTCTCGTATGCTGACGACACTCAGCTAGCGGTTACGATCAGCGGGGATGCGGACCGGGACGCCCCCAGGTTTCAGAGTGGTCTTAGGGCGGTGGCAAGCTGGATGAAGAACAACTGTCTCCAGCTCAACGCAAAGAAAACAGAGATCATGATCGTCGGTAGGAGGGCGGAACTGTGGGGGGACAAATGGTGGCCCGTTGAACTGGGGCCGGTCCCCCGCCCGGTCACTGAACTAAAGAACTTGGAAGTATGGATGGACCCTGCTTTTAGTTTTGTGGGCCATTCGAAGAAAATCGCGGCCTGCTGTTTCGGTATCTTGCGGTCGCTGCGTCCCATTCTGAAGTTCTTTGACCATGGCACCAGGCAGCTGATAGTCCAGGCCACTGTGTTATCTCGCCTGGACTATGCAAGCTCTCTCCTGGTAGGGACCAATGTGGCCGAGACTACCCGCCTCCAACGCGTGCAGAACGCCGCGGCGAGAGCCATTGTTGGCTTACCTCGAACGAGCTCCGTCTCTGGTGCCCTGAGATCACTGCACTGGCTGCCCATCAAGTCACGTATCCAGTTTAAAGTGCTGTGTCTGGCGTTTAAGATCTTGAGGGGAGGAGGTCCGCCAATTCTTGCAGATCTTTTGTCTTGGTATGTTCCTTCCCGCTCTCTGAGATCTGGAGGCCAAGCTCTCGCCGTGATCCCTCGCTACAGGTTGTGTCGGGCTGGTGGCCGATCCTTCCGGGTCAGGGCAGCCGAGCTTTGGAACTCCCTCCCAGTGGAACTGCGGCTATTAGACGATCTGTTAGCTTTTCGCAAAGCTTTGAAAACCTTTCTCTTTTAAATGCCCTTCCTGTTTTTATGTGTTGTGTTCTTGGTAATGGTTGCACATTTCCTGCCATGCGCCAGGACGCCCCTTAGCTGGGGCAGCTGTGCGCAATATAAATGTGCGTAACATAACATAACATAACATAACACAACATAAATGAATACATATGGCAATATGATATCCTAAAAACTATGGGCCTCATTTACAATAAATTGCCTCAGCGCTACACCGCAAGCTTTTGGCTGCACCACGCTACGGCACTTTTAAAGCACAGGGATTTACATATTTACAATAATATGTCGCATCCCTGTGCTTTCCCCTGAGCTGGCGCTCAATTGGCTGGCATGTGCCGACGTAGGCACCCTTGCACCATGGTGCATGGAGGCCTGCATAACGGGGATGTATGTTTATGTGCAGGACGCATTTCTAGGTTCAAGATTTTTAGTAAATCTGGAGATCTGTCAGGTTCCATGGGTGTTGTGTGGGAACACCCACAGCAACTTCCATGGAATAAAAGTAATGGAACGCAGTGCCGCAGCCAAAAATGATGTGTTGAGTGACAGAAAGGGAGCAGGAGAGAGCCATATCCACAGGCACTGGTAAGCTACTCCAGGGAAACTCTATTAAATCTCCATGGCACTAATGATACTTGTAAGAAACTCCTCCTAACACGCAGGAAGGGTTGCTTTAAATGCCCTTGCGGCTTTCCCCTTCATAAGCCCTTGACACTTCCGTCCATTACTGCAGAAGCCTCTCAACAAATTAAGATTGCGCAGCTTAATATAAGGTCTCTACAAAAACACCATCTGGAAGTCCACGAATTAATAACTAACCATGCCTTAGATATCCTATTCCTCACGGAGACCTGGTTGCAAGACGACATGCACTCGGTCATTAACCTAGCCACACCCATAGGGTATTCTACCTACACGCTAAATAGACAAGCTAGGGGAGGAGGAATAGCAATGATTGCTAAGTCCCAATACTCGTGCCTATTTTCCAAACTAGACATTGCAGGTTGTGAATGTGCCCGTTTTAATGTCAAAATTAACCCACAATTTACTCTTACGGGCATCCTGATCTATAGGCCCCCTGGACAAGATAACATCTTCATAAAATCACTCCTTGATACGGTGTGTGCCATGGTGACAGGAACAGCACATTTTAATATTGTAGGAGACTTAAACATTCACTTTGACCTTATCACTGACAAGAAGATAGATACTCTACTGGATGATCTAGCTGCATTCCAACTCAGCCAGCTAGTCAGTGGCCCCACACATAGCGGAGGGCACCTTCTTGACCCCATTTTCTCCAATCTGACTGACACGACAGTAGAATCACCTGTCCCCATGTCCTGGACAGATCACCGATTGGTGACCATGGCAATCCCCATCGGGGAATCATCCAATATCTATGATGCACAGCGAGTGCTCAAAAGACCTTGGAGAAAGCTTCGCCTCGAAGATCTGCATTCTCTCCTCATAGCCGACCCCCACATAGATAGCGTAGACCCGAACTTGGGATATGAGGGCTTCTGTAGCTGGATCAATCAGGCTCTGGATGCCCTCATACCGGCTAGATGGATTAGGACACGCTCACGGGATTCCAGCCCATGGTACAATGAAGACCTCTCCTCCCTTAAGAAAGAGTGTAAAACCGCCGAGCGTAAATGGAGGAAAGAATATGACCCCGTACTTAAAGGCATTTACGTCCAGGCACAAAAAAATTACCATCGTAATATCTGCAGAACTCGAGCCGCATATTACGAGAAGGAGATTAGCAGTAGTCAGAATACCTCCAAAACCATCTTCAAAATATTAAAAGAACTCAGTACCAAAAAATTGGTTGAAAAGTCTAACCCTTCGCTCTCGCTATGCGAGAATTTAGCATCCTTCTTCATGGATAAAATTCTGAAGATTTATAACTCTTTCCCAACAGTACCGTACATCTGTATTGGACGCCATGGCCACTCCTAAGCTCACAGACATACCTGCGCTTAGTCCAGAGGACTTTTGCAAACTCTGCGATAAAATCAACCGCGGTTCGCCTGCAGATCCCCTAAAACCTGCACAATTCAGAGCAGCAGACTGGACAGTACTGGGCCTTCTCTGGGATATAATTAACTTGTCCTTCTCCCTGCCAAGATACCCTCCCGGTGGAAACAGGCATGGGTCTCTCCGGTTTTAAAAAAACCTATGCTAGACTCCACTCTGCCTGAACATTTTAGACCTATGTCACTGCTCCCATGGCCAGCTAAAGTGGCAGAGTCCCATGTTAATACCATCTTGACTAAATTTCTTGTGACCAATTCCATTCTTGACGGGTCTCAACATGGCTTCCGTGCTGGCCACAGCACCGAAACAGCTCTCCTGAGTGTGACGGAGCATCTCCGGGCCATATTAGACTCTGACGAGACGGCAGCACTGATTTTGTTAGATCTCAGTGCTGCCTTCGATACGGTATCACATGAGGTGTTGCTGTACAGGCTAGAGGAGGCAGGAATAGCAGGACAAGCCCTCAACTGGCTTAAAGCATTCCTCTCTGGGAGATCCTTTAGGGTGTCCATCCCCCCATTCCTCTCTAAAGAGCGTTCCATCAGACAGGGAGTCCCCCAGGGTTCAGCACTCAGCCCCACCCTATTTAACCTATATGTTCGACCTCTGGCTGAGGTAGCCAGGAGAGGGGGGCTGTCGCTGGTATCCTATGCTGACGACACCCAGCTAGTGGTGACACTAAGGGATACGGGTGGCCTGAGTGCACAGAACTTCAAACAGAGTCTCACTGACATTACCAGCTGGTTAACATCTAACTTCCTCCAGCTTAACGCTGGGAAGACAGAGGTACTGGTTGTGGGAAAAGAGGCAGCAGCCAGGGGCGACATATGGTGGCCGGAGTCACTCGGCAAACTGCCCGAACCAAAAAATCTTGTGAAAAACCTTGGAGTATGGTTGGATTCCGCCCTTAACTTCACTCATCAGGCAAAAAAGGTTGCTGCCACGTGCTTCGGGATATTACGGAATCTTAAGCCGATCCTTAAGTTCTTTGACTCTTAGACGCGCTGACTCATAGTGCAGACAACTATCCTCTCTCGGCTGGACTACGCAAGCTCGCTCCTTCTAGGGGTAAACATAGCTGAGAAAGCAAGACTGCAACGAGTTCAAAATTCAGCAGTAAGAGCTTTGACGGGCCTTCCTCGGCATCAATCAGTGGCAAGTACGTTAACCAAACTACACTGGCTTCCAGTTGAGAAGAGGATACACTTCAAGACTTTATGTCTTGCATTTAAAATCCTGAAAACCGCTTTTCCACCTATGCTGAGTTTGCTATTAACACCGTATACTCCTCGGCATACTCTGCGCTCGGAAGGACAGAACCTTGCAGTCGTCCCCCTTGTCAAGTTGTCACGGATGGGCGGCCGATCCTTTCGATATTTGGCAGCCAAGCTCTGGAATACCTTACCTCCCCAGATCCGTGGTCTGAATGACCTTCTGCCTTTTAGGAAATCTTTAAAAACCCACCTCTTCTGCTAAAAATGTTTCATGTTATATAAGTGGCAATCTACATCCGCAGCAACCCTCTCTCTGCATTGGTGTAAGCGCCGGGACGCCCCTTTGCTGGGGAAGCCGAGCGCTCTAGAAATATATATAAGGATTAACTTTAAGGCTCTCTGCCTTACGCATCGTGCCCTTAATGGGATTGGGCCTGAAGCCATCCGTACTCTTGTATCCTACTATACCCCCGGTAGGGCACTTCGCTCTTCTAGCAAAAGTCTGCTGGCTGTTCCCCGAATATCCAAGGTTAGATGGGGTGGAAGGGCCTTTCGCTTCCTTGCGCCTAGACTCTGGAACACGCTCCCCGATGACCTCAAGGGGATCCCATCCCATGCCCTGTTTCGCAAAGCACTCAAGACCTGGTTATTTCAAGAAGCATACTTGTAACTCATCCCTTGCCGTTTTCTGATCAATTAGTTCACCATCTCTTAGCGCCTTGACGCCTACGGGTTTAGTTGCGCTCTACAAATTTCAATTAATAATAATAATAATAACATATCATATATATAACATAACACTGATTTTAGCTGCCGTGCGCCAGGCACACACCTTAGTGCTATAGTGCTAGGGTGTGTGAGTCTACCATAGGTTTTCTACTGGAATGGTACACTTCCAGTACAAAATACTATGCTTCGACATTCTTTCACTTTGTATGTGTGCTTCACAGTGCAGTGTCCTGCACAGTGCAGCACACATGTAAAGTCGTAAAAGAAAGGAGAAGTAAAAAAATGTTTAACACCTCCTATCAAATGTTAACTTTAGGCGCTAAACCCTGTCTACTATTGTTTTTAGATAGGGTTTTGCATCAAAAGGCATGAGACACCCATGTAACACCTCCTTGGAGCTAAGTAACACAAATTAGTGTCTCACACAGCTTTGCGTTACTTTCAGGGTAATTTCCAGCGCAAACCAAGGGGTCTATTAGGATGGCGGTCCGAAAATCACACCGACCGCTATGATAGCGGTAAAAGACCGCCCGCTAGGACCGCGGCATAACCGCTGGTCCAATTAGTACGCTCCACAGTCGAAATCCGACCACTGCGGTACGATCGTGGCCTTTGCTGCCAGATAAGGCCGGACCGGCACAAGTAAACAAATTTCATCATAATTGTACAAAAAACATAAATGAATAACGGGTTAAATACATTACTGCAGGGGACTAGGCATAGGAGAACTTACTGCTTCCAATAAAGAGGCTTCAAGGTAAGTGATCGGGCTGTCAGGAGGCGTTCGAGAATTAGCGCGGTACTCTAGAGGGGTAAATAAACCTTGTGTTAGTAGTGCAGAGAATAGAGGTTAAAAGGTTGATTGCCGTTGGTCAAAGTACTGAATAAAGTTACCTTCCAAGCATGAAAAATCAGTTGGATGGAGCAGGGGCTAATCGTCGATGGAGGTCCAGTAGGATTATGGGCATAAGTTACCGCCGGGGGCTTAAAAATATACAGGGGATCCGAGTTAACTCTAAAAATGTGGTACATGTCAGTAAAAATCAACAGAAGGAAGCTAAGGGGCCCGAGTTTACCTGGCAACATAATAGAATCCATCCGAAAAGTACCGCACTGATGGCTGCTAAGCTCGAGTCGGAGTGAAGCGGCCAAGGTTTGTAAAATATGTCTGGGGGCGTTATCAAACAGGCGCACGTAGCGTCGTAATCAAAACGGTAGAAAGACTCGGGTTACTAGTATAACATATCATATATATAACATAACACTGATTTTAGCTGCCGTGCGCCAGGCACACACCTTAGTGCTATAGTGCTAGGGTGTGTGAGTCTACCATAGGTTTTCTACTGGAATGGTACACTTCCAGTACAAAATACTATGCTTCGACATTCTTTCACTTTGTATGTGTGCTTCACAGTGCAGTGTCCTGCACAGTGCAGCACACATGTAAAGTCGTAAAAGAAAGGAGAAGTAAAAAAATGTTTAACTCCTCCTATCAAATGTTAACTTTAGGCGCTAAACCCTGTCTACTATTGTTTTTAGATAGGGTTTTGCATCAAAAGGCATGAGACACCCATGTAACACCTCCTTGGAGCTAAGTAACACAAATTAGTGTCTCACACAGCTTTGCGTTACTTTCAGGGTAATTTCCAGCGCAAACCAAGGGGTCTATTAGGATGGCGGTCTGAAAATCACACCGACCGCCATGATAGCGGTAAAAGACCGCCCGCTAGGACCGCGGCATAACCGCCGGTCCAATTAGTACGCTCCACAGTCGAAATCCGACCACTGCGGTACGATCGTGGCCTTTGCTGCCAGCAGCACCGTCACGATGTGAAAAGGAGCATGTCATGCATATCACTGCACTGCGTGGCAGTCGCTGCACAGTGCATGCCACCTGGTACAGGGACATTTAAGGGGGTACCTTGGGTACCCCCCAGTGCACCCACACACACCTCAACACACCTCAACACATTGGGGGCTCCCAATGGGCCCCCGGAGAAATTTTCCACATGCCTTTCCATGGCGGTCCCACCACTGTGGAAAGGCTGGCTACCGCCAGCATCATAATAATGCTGGCGGAGCCTGGCCCTGCACCAGCACCATTGTAGAGGTCCAGTTCTGCCCACTAGGCAGGCCTGCAGACTGGTACGGGGGGAAAGTGGCAGGCGGAAAATGTCACCACCGTGGTCGTCACCGCCATGCTAATGTGACCTGCGGTTTTCCAGGTTGTGATCGCGGGCGGATATGCACCGCTGGCCCGGCGGTTCCACCGCCAGCCTGGCGGCAGCCAGCCGTCCGCCATCCTAATAGACCCCCAAGTTTTGAACTGGAAAATAAATTAGGAAAAACAACATATGGTGCTGGTTAATTGACGGCAACCCTGCGTAAAATGTTTGTAGATCTACCCCATAGTCGAGGACTATGAACAAGTCAACATAGTCTTTCGATATCCAGCCACATTATACAATTTATTGGAGGATGACAGCTCCATTCACTCACAGTGTGCCAGTAAGTAACCGTAAATGACCTGATGGTCCGAATCCTATTAGAGCCTCACCTTCCCTACTTTGATAGTGGTGGTTTGTCACATTTGCGGGACACACTCTCACGTAGCATAAGGGGTCAGTCATCATAGATGTCATTCGGAGTCTTCCTCCTACAATGCACATACCTGACACCAGCATTACTTCAGTGCCACTACCCAGAATCACAGTTTTCTTGACCCCACTGCCAAGCCCCTAGCACAACATTTCTACACATGTTCTGGAGCAGCCCCACCCTATAGCTCTATTGGGAGGCCGTACACAATACATTAAGGGAGGTCATTGGGCTCTTCAACATCACCACTGGGGAAGCCAGCTTACAGGCATATTTCACAAGTCAAAAGAGATTCAGAGATATCCGTAAAGTTAGAAGTACAATGTTGTTTATTCAAAGAGTACTCAACCACACATTGGTATACATTGCATGAAAATATCAATTGGCAAAAAATTGTGCCCAAAAAGGGGAGGGGTGGGATAGAAGAGGTGAAGTGGTAGGAAGTGGTGTAGGACAGGGAACGTGGTGCAGGTCAAACATACTTATTTACAGACAGACAACATTTATATCGGCTTCCCACGGGAGCCAAACATAAGTACCACAAATGTTCATGGAGTTTCGAACAGCCAAACTTCTGAGGTCAGCAGTTTAATTCTTGCTAGGGGTAGAAGCTGGTACGGGGGGTAGTAGTCTACGTTTCAACCCTGATAGGTGTAGGGTAGGTGTTCCCTTACAAACGGGTCTTCATCAGGACGGGAAAGGAGGGATTGGGCAGAATTCCTAGAGGAGTGCATGAAAACAAAATTAGAAGGGTCCTTATGGGATCCCAGAGAAATAGGTGGACAACAGAAGATTGTTGTGTACAGAGGACCGTTACATGATTGGTACATAATATTACTTATGAGATAAGGCCGGACCGGCACAAGTAAACAAATTTCATCATAATTGTACAAAAAACATAAATGAATAACGGGTTAAATACATTACTGCAGGGGACTAGGCATAGGAGATCTTACTGCTTCCAATAAAGAGGCTTCAAGGTAAGTGATCGGGCTGTCAGGAGGCGTTCGAGAATTAGCGCGGTACTCTAGAGGGGTAAATAAACCTTGTGTTAGTAGTGCAGAGAGTAGAGGTTAAAAGGTTGATTGCCGTTGGTCAAAGTACTGAATAAAGTTACCTTCCAAGCATGAAAAATCAGTTGGATGGAGCAGGGGCTAATCGTCGATGGAGGTCCAGTAGGATTATGGGCATAAGTTACCGCCGGGGGCTTAAAAATATACAGGGGATCCGAGTTAACTCTAAAAATGTGGTACATGTCAGTAAAAATCAACAGAAGGAAGCTAAGGGGCCCGAGTTTACCTGGCAACATAATAGAATCCATCCGAAAAGTACCGCACTGATGGCTGCTAAGCTCGAGTCGGAGTGAAGCGGCCAAGGTTTGTAAAATATGTCTGGGGGCGTTATCAAACCGGCGCGCGTAGCGTCGTAATCAAAACGGTAGAAAGACTCGGGTTACTAGTAACCATGGTAACTCAAGCAACAAAGCCTCCATGATTTGCTATTCAATCCTAGGAAAAGGAATAAATATAAAAAGTCAGGTGGGAATGCAATAATTTTGAAAATAGCTTGGACATGAATTGCGCGTACTTACCGAGTATGGCGGTAAATGCCCATGCAAGTGCCAGTCCCGAAAGGACTTAGGCATTACATCAGGAGGGGAGGCATGAATCATATATAATCATTAGTTGCAATGTTAATGTCAGGGAGGATAATATGAACACAAAAAACTACATGAATGAATCTGAGGATCTATTGGAACGTCTCGTCGAGCGAGGATTCCCTAAAAGTCTAGTAAAAAGAGCGAGGAAACAGGCTTGGTTTAGCCCTCGTGAACCTCTCCTGCAACCTAAGGAACGGGGTAAAACTGAGGAACAGAGTCTGATCTGTGTAACCACTTTTTCAACTAAGGGTAATGATATGAAAAAAAACATAAATAAACATTGGAACCTGATATCCGACGATCTGGTTGGGGACATGCCACCCATGCATTCCCTCAAAAAGGCCAAGAATATCGGTGACCACGTAGTTCAATCCTTTTTGGATCCTCCGGCTGCAACTACAATACTATCCCTTTGGAACCTTCCTCCTGTCCTTGGTCATCAGAGGTGTGGTAATTGCAAGGCCTGTGCTAACAGTATTCAGACCAAAGAATTCCAATTCAAACATCACAAAGTTCCACTCAAAACTCACACGAACTGTAATACATTTGACGTTATATACGGCATTATCTGCCCATGTGATCTGATCTACGTTGGACAAACTTAACAGAAGCTAAAAATGAGGATTCTACAACACTGCAGTCGTATCAGATGTGAAGTAGTTGGTGTACCGTTGGTGGCACATTTCAAGCAAGGTGGACACTCCCCGGAGTGTTTTAAGTGGATTGGCCTTGAACGAGCGTCCCTGGCCCCAAGGGGCGGCAACATTGGCCCAATACTGAACATCCGTCAACTCAAGTGCATAACAACCTTTGACTCCATCCGCAGCGGGCTAAATGAGTCAGATAGCAGCTACGCTCAACTTGCAACACTATAAACCAATCTAGAACTATCTAATACTTACCTTTTCTATTGAATCTTGTTTCCCTCTGGCAGAGTCAGGCACCTACACGTCTTTACCTTCATGTTTTGAATGGTACAAGAGTTAGGGCCCGGCCTTGACCCTTCCTTCCTTGCTTTAATAATTTTGAAACAACACTAGAGCATCTTTTACCACCCTGTGTGGCAGGTAAGCGTGCTATACAATTGATGACGTTGTTTGCATACATGTGTCTGATCTCTCAGCACCTTTACCACCCTGCGCGGTAGGTACGCGTTTTGAGCCAACACTTTAGTAATTTGTTTCATCTCCCCAAGTCAAGTCCAGTCTGAAATTTGTATAGCGCACTACTCACCCAGAGGGTCTCAAGGCGCTTAAGGTAGAGGGGTTCGCTACTGATCGAACAGCCATGTTTTGAGTTGTTTTCTGAAGGAGAGGTGGTTCTGTGTGAGACGGAGGTGGGTGGGTAGGGAGTTCCATGTCTTGGCCGCCAAGTAGGAGAAGGATTTTCATCCCATGGTGGCTCTTCGGATGCGTGGAATGTTATGTTATGTTATGTTATATATTGTCTTTTATAGCGCTCGGCTACTCAAAAAGAGTGTCCCGGCGCTTTTATTGAGAACCTGTATCAAGGTAACACAACACAGCAATAAAAACAGATCAATAAAACAAAGAAACAGGATAGACAGCCTAAGAGGCAAAAAGCCAGGTTTTAAGGCCCTTCCTAAAGGTAAGCAGATTAGTGGCACCACGTAGAGCCAGAGGCAAAGTATTCCACAGCTGTGGCGCTAGCAACCTAAAGGAGCGGCCTCCAATACGAGCCCTTTTTACTCGCGGGACCACCGCAAGAAACAAAGATTCAGATCTTAGAGATCGGGCCGGGTGATAAAAGGCAAGTCTCCTTTGGAGGTATTGTGCTCCCACAGCATGAAGAGCCTTATAGGCCAAGGTCAAGGCCTTGAAAACTATCCGCTTCCGGATAGGCAGCCAATGGAGCGACTGCAGAAGGCTAGCAGCACTGGCTCGCCTGTTCAGGCCATAAATCGCCCTCGCAGCCGAGTTCTGTACGACTTGCATCCGCTGCAAAAGATATTCCGGCAGGCCCAGATAAAGGACGTTGGAATAATCCAGTCTTGAACCAATCAAGGCCTGCACTGTCATCTTCCTGTGCTCCTCTGAAAGTAGAGGCAGAAACTTCCGGAGCATCTTGAGGAGACCGAAGCAAGTTCCTGTTAGACCGAGGATCTGAGATCTTAACGTCAGACCCTTATCCATCTTGACCCCCAAGTTCTTAGCCAACTGGGACGAGCAAGACGGGGGGAACATGTTTACAGGCCACCATGCCTGCCAATCCGGGTCCGAAGGACAGCCGAAGAAGAGTACCTCAGATTTATCTGAGTTGCACTTGAGGCTGTTCAGCTGGAACCATTTAAAAACAGCCCCAAGGCACTCGCGGATACTCTCTCCATCGAAATCTTCTCCTTTCCTACACGAAAAGAGGAGCTGGGTGTCATCGGCATAAGATACGATCTGGGCCCCAAAGGACTCAGCCAATGCCGCCAAAGGGGTCATAAAGATGTTAAAAAGAGTCAGGCTCAACACAGAACCCTGCGGAACTCCGACTCCCAGTGGCGGCATCACGGCCAAGCTCGGTGAGGCCCAGACCGTTTGTCGGCGGCCAGCCAGAAATGATCTAAACCAGCTGTACACCGTCCCCCTCAGACCGATCTCATGGAGTCTGGCGAGGAGACCCTCATGGGGGACGGTGTCAAAGGCCGCCGACCGATCCAACATGACAAGCATGGCTTTACCCCCCGAGTCCAGTGCCTCTTTGATGGCTTCAGACACCTCCAGAAGCGCCGTCTCGGTGCTCAGATTGGGGCGGAAGCCAGATTGAGTAGAGTGCAGTACATTATGAGATTCCAGAAAGTTGGAAAGCACAATATGCACATGCTTCTCCAGAATCTTTGTGAGCGCAGGGAGGAGAGAGATAGGCCTATAGTTGGCCGGGACTTCCGAATCGAGACCAGGCTTCTTAAGCAAAGGGATGACCATTGCCTGCTTTCAGGCCTGCGGAACCACACCCTGACTCAAAGAGAGATTCAGAAGTGGATTCACCAGCGGATTTATGACTTCCGCCATTTTTGCCAGGAATTTGGCCGAGCATGGGTCAAGAGGCGACCCAGATTTAAGATTGCCCATACATGCCAGTGAAGCAGGAACTGAAATAGATGGAAAAACTACCAAGACTGGACCCAAAGGGGCCTGTAAAACTGATCCATCTTCGGGACTGGCTGGTACAACCGCCGCCAACCGAGGAAAGGAATCTTGGATCAGCTTTATCTTGTTGGTAAAGAAATGTGCAAGATCGGAAGCCCAGGACTCAGAAGGAGCAGCCTGAGTAGCGTTAGATCGAGGGGCAGTAAATTCCCTGACAATTGTAAAGATCTCTTTACAGGAATTAGAAGCGGCCTCAATCCTCCTTGCAAAATAGCCTTTTTTCTCCAGGAGGATATCCCGATGATAGATTTTAACCGCTAGCCTATAGGCATGCCTTGCCTCAGGGTCGTACTGTGAGCGCTAGGCTCTTTCAGCTACCTTGCATTGCCGTCGAGAGACCGACAGCGCTTCAGTAAACCAAGGAGCAGAGACCCGCTTAGGTGTTAATCGAGGGGCCATCACTGGGGCTAGATCGTTTAGCCTATCCAATAGCCATGCTTGCAGGGAGTCTAAGTCCCTCTCCAGATCTCCCGTGAGGGGGCAAGGATGGTCCAGAGCAGCCTGCGCTAGCATGTCTGGCGTCACCCGATGATATGCCCCAGGAGCACGTCCCTGCTGCTTAGGAGCGGAGCTAGATCGTTTCAAAGTGCCCAGTATCTGAAATTTGGCCAGTCTATGGTCTGACCAGAGCACTGGTAAAAGAGCCGTCACCTCCAAGGGGGACGTAGAAAAGACCTGATCTAGGGTATGGCCCTTATCGTGCGTTGGTCCAAGGAGATAAGGGACAAAGCCAAGAGGGGCCGTAATATCGAACAATTTGGTTGTATCAGGGTCCAATCGCTCATCCATATGGAAATTAAAATCCCCGGCCAGGACACAATGTTCAGCTTTCAAGGCCAGCACCGAGATTACCGACTGGAGCTCATCAAAAAAGGCACCGGCCGGTCCAGGTGGCCTATAAACTAAGAGGCCTTTAAAGGATTGATGAGGCGCCAATGTAATAGAGAAGGCAAGGGATTCAGACCCTGTAATGCCCTCCATGGGCAGAATAGCGCGGGGGCTTGGTTGGACGATCGTAGTTGGCGGGTGGGGGTGTAAAAGTTCAGGCGAGTGTTGAGGTACTTGGGTCCTAGGTCGTGGAGGGCTTTGTGTGCGTGGGTGAGGAGACGGAACGTGATTCTCTTGTTGACGGGGAGCAAGGGCATGTCTCTCAGGTGACCGGATATGTGGTTGTGGCGAGGTATGTCTAGGATGAGTCGAGCGGATGCGTTCTGAATGCGTTGAAGTCTTTTCTGCAGTTTGGCTGTGGTTCCGGCATAAAGGGTGTTTCCGTAGTCCAGTCGGCTGGTAACGAGTGCTTGGGTGACCGTCTTCCTTGTTTCGGTTGGGATCCAAAGGAAGATCTTTCGGAGCATGCGTAGGATGTTAAAACATGATGATGAGACGGCGTTGACTTGTCTGGTCATCGAGAGGGAGGAGTCTAGGATGAATCCCAAGTTGCGAGCATGGTCCGTTGGTTTGGGTGCGATGCCCAGTGCCGGGGACCACCATGAATCATCCAAGGCAGAGGGGGATGATCCTAGAAGGAGGACTTCCGTCTTGTCGGAGTTCAGTTTTAGGCGGCTGTTCTTCATCCATTCGGCTACTTCTTTCATCCCTTCGTGTAGGTTGGTTTTGGCGGTGGTTGGGTCTTTGGTGAGGGAGAGGATCAGCTGGGTGTCGTCTGCGTAAGAGATGATGTTCAGGTTGTGTTGGCGTGCGATGGATGCGAGGGGACTCATGTAGACATTAAAGAGGGTGGGGCTGAGTGATGATCCTTGTGGAACGCCGCATATGACTTCGGTGGCCTCTGATCTGAAAGGGGGGAGGCGGACTCTCTGGGTTCTTCCGGCGAGGACGAGATGATCCAATCCAATGCTTTGTCTTGTATCCCGACGTTCCTGAGGCGTTGTACAAGTGTGCGGTGGCAGACAGTGTCGAATGCTGCGGAGAGGTCCAGGAGGATGAGGGCCGCTGTTTCCCCGTTGTCGAGCAGTGTTCGGATGTTGTCTGTGGCTGCGATGAGGGCGGTCTCGGTGCTGTGGTTGGCTCGGAAGCCGGACTGTGAGGGGTCGAGGGAATTGTTAGACTCAAGGAAGGCGGCGAGCTCACTGTTGACGGTCTTCTCCATGACTTTGGCGGGAAACGGGAGGAGCGAGATGGGGGGATAGTTCTTAAGTTCGGTGGGGTCAGCTCTGGGTTTTTTCAGGAGGGCGCTGAGCTCGGCATGTTTCCAGCTATCCGGGAAGGTAGCGGTGTTGAAGGAGCAGTTGATGATGTCCCGGAGTTGGGGTGCTATGACGGAGTCGGCCTTGTTGAAGATGTGATGGGGGCATGGGTCGGTTGGCGATCCGGAGTGGATGGAGTTCATCAAGTGGATGGTGTCATCGGTGCTGATCGGGGTCCAGGCGCGGAGGGGGTGGTGGGGGGCTTCAGTTCAGTGGTGAGGGGAGTAGGCTAGTCGCCAAAGCTGTTATGTATGTTTGCGATCTTGCTGTGGAAGAACGAGGCTTGAGAGTCGCAGAGGTCTTGAGAGGGAGTGATGTCGTTGTTGCCGGCGCTGGGATTGGTGAGTTCTTTGACAATGCTGAAGAGTTCCTTGCTGTTGTGGGCGTTGTCGTCTAGTCGATCCTTGAATGCTGATTTCTTGGTGGTGCGGATCAGCTGGAGGTGTTTGCGGGTGGCGTTCTTGAGGGTGATCATGTTGACAGTGGTTGGGTTCCTTCGCCAGGCTTTCTCGAGGGTGCGGCAGTTCTTTTTGGAGTTCTTGAGGTCGTCGTTGAACCAGGAGGCTTTTTTGCTTCCTAGTTTGTTGGGACGGTTTTTCAAGGGTGCTAGTTCGTCGGCGCAGTGGGAGATCCATTGTGCGAGATTGATGGCTGCTTGATTTGGGTCTGTTGTTATGGCGGGAGGGTTTTGGTTCAGAGATGTGGTGAGTTGGTCGGTGGTGATTTTGTTCCAGCTTCTGCGGGGAACTTGTTGCGGGTGGTGGTGGGTCGTGGTCTTTCTGAAGCTAAAGTGGACGCAGCTGTGGTCAGTCCAGTGGAGTCCCGTGACGTGATTAAAGGAGATTTGATTGCTGGAGGAGAAGGTTGGGTCGAGCGTGTGTCCGGCGTAGTGGGTGGGGGTGTTCACCAATTGTTTGAGTCCGAGATTGGCGAGGTTATCCAGCAGGGTGGTGGTGTTGTTGTCGTTGTTGTTTTCCAGGTAGAAGTTGAGGTTCCCTAGGAGAATGTAGTCATCGGAGGGGAGGGCGTGTGGGCTGACAAAGTCAGCAATGTCTTCGCTGAATTGTGTGCGGGGTCCCGGGGGTCTGTAGAAGAGGGTGCCTCTGAGTGTGGTCTTGGGGTCGGTGTGTATCTGGAAGTGGAGGTGTTCGGTGGCTATGGGGGTGTCGTCAGAGTTAGTCGAGATGCGGATGGTGTTCTTGTGGACTATGGCGATGCCTCCTCCTGTTTGGTTGATGCGGTCCCTTCGGATGATCTTGTATCCGTCCGGGATGGCTATGGCGATGTCGGGTGCTGATGAGGCGTTCATCCAGGTTTCCGTGAGAAAGGCGACGTCCGGTGAAGTGGTGTCGAGTAGGTTCCATAGTTCAATGGCGTGTCTGTGGACCGAGCGGGTGTTGAGCAGGATGCACTGCAGGTGGTTGTTGTTGGAGCTCTGATTGGCGTTTGTGGTTTAATATTTAATTCTTTAATATTTTTGAAATAACACTAGAGCGTCTCTACCACCCTGTGTGGCAGGTAAGAGTGCTACACATTTGATGACGTTGTTTGCATACATGTGTCTGACCTCTCAGCGCCTTTACCACTCTGCACGGTAGGTCCTCGTTTTGAGCCAACACTGTAGTAATTTGTTTCATATCTGTCCCCCTAAGACTGCTGCCATCTTGTTGTGTCATGCCACGGGTGGACACACCTACTTGCGCCCATTACCGCCATGTCTGGCTTTTTGTGTTCATATTATCCTCGTTGACGTAAACAATGCAACTAATGATTATATATGATTCATGCCTCCCTTCCTGATGTAATGCCCAAGTCCTTTCGGGACTAGCACTTACATGCGCCTTTACCGCCATGCTCGGTAGGTACGTGCAATTCATGTCCAAGCTATTTTCATATTTATTGCATTCCCACCTGACTTTTTATATTTATTCCTTTTCCTGGGATTAAATCGCTTTGTCGCTTGAGTTACCATGGTTACTAGTAACCCAAGTATTTCTACCGTTTTGAATACGATGCTACGTGCGCCGGTTTGATAACGCCCCCAGACATATTTTACAAACCTTGGCCGCTTCACTCCGACTCGAGCTTAGCAGCCGTCAGCGCGGTACTTTTCGGATGGATTCTATTATGTTGCCAGGTAAACTCGGGCCCCTTAGGTTCCTTCTGTTGATTTTTACTGACACGTACCACATTTTAGAGTTAACTCGGATCCCCTGTATATTTTTCAGCCCCCAGCGGTAACTTATGCCCGTAATCCTACTGGACCTCTGTCGATGATTAGCACCTGCTCCATCCAACTGATTTTTCATGCTTGGAAGGTAACTTTTTTTGGTACTTTGACCAACGACAATCTACCTTTTAACCTCTACTCTCTGCACTACTAACACGAGGTTTATTTACCCCTCTAGAGGACCGCCCTAATTCTCGAACGCCTCCTGACAGCCCGATCACTTACCTTAAATCCTCTTTATTGCAAGCAGTAAGTTCTCCCATGCCTAGTCCCCTGCAGTAATGGATTTAACCTGTTATTCATTTATGTTTTTTGTACAATTATGATGACATTGGTTTACTTGTGCCGGTCCAGCCTTATCTCATAAGTAATATTATGTACCAATCATGTAATGGTCCTCTGTACACAACGATCTTCTGTTGTCCACCTATTTCTCTGGGATCCCATAAGGACCCTTCTAATTTTGGTTTCATGCCCTCCTCTAGGAATTCTGCCCATTCCCTCCTTTCCCGTCCTGATGAAGGCCCCGTTTGTAAGGGAACACCTACCCTACACCTATCAGGGTCGAAACATAGACAACTACCCCCGTACCAGCTTCTACCTGTCGTAAATTAACAGCGATTAAGTTGAGCGTTAGCAAAAGACATCTTGGTTTTACCGTTATCTTGACATTTGACGGCATCCATTTTGATTTATGGCAGCCATTTTGTCTGCCCCATGTTACCTCGTGTCGACCATGTGCGTTGTCCTACCTTTCTGCTCATGGCCTTTAAATCTGCCCGGCAACAGGCTATTAATAGCATTTCTGTGTTTGCTGCTGACCGTTAGGGTCCACATCTGTTAATTGTTAACCCTAGATTGGAATGTGTTAGCCGAGACCCCAAGACTGTTAGCTCCTCCCACTGATCGATTATGCTTCTCGATATTACCTTATATGGACATAAAATGTGCTCTTATGATTTGTACCGCCTTCTTTTGAGCCCCTGTGTGGGTATAAATAAACCTTGTGTTCAGTAGCCCTTCGTGCTACTTCTCGCAGTACCGAAGGGTACTGGTTGAATTATAGCACCACCTCATGAGGTGTAATAAACGTTATGTTTTGTATATCCAGTTTCCGTGCCAACTTTTTCCTTTGGAGTCTGAGGACTTTGTGCACAGAAGGGCGAACCCCTTGCACTAGCGGGTCTGGCTGAGGCCTGCTACGACAAATTGGCACCCAACGTGCGGCTCATCGGCGACTCGGATGCCCGAAGGATTGGTCGTGACGGAGGTTCGGTACTTCGCTGAGGACGCGATCGCTGCCAGAGGAGACCCGAGTCTTGGCACGCGAGGTGGTTCTTCCCTGCTTTCCGATCCGACCATCCGGGTGGCGCCGGTCCTCGACTGAGATCTCTTCTGTTGGTTTGCCGTGCAGTGACCGTTTGGTCGAATTTAGAACTTGGCAGTTGGAACCTGGACAGCCTATGATTGGTAAGAGCCGTTTTGCGGCGCCTGTTGTAGGTTTTGGAATTTGGATGCCCTTGAGTAGTAAGGTAGTTTTAGGAAACGCTTACCGTGGCATATTTGTATTTGGGAATAGACTAGTCTACTTGGATTTGTATGTGCATGTGGGAAATATATGTGTTGCAACTCATATAGGCAGGTAATGCGAGGACTTTTCCTCAACTTTTGTTTGTATAGCGCAATGTACTAAGAAGGTACCTTAAGCGCTCTTTCCCTATAAATAGTGTATATTTTGCACTATTTCTTTTGACATGCCTGTTTTTAGCGCACTTCGAAGGTTGTGCTGCTTTTGTAAGGGTACCAGTTTACGACTTGAAGAATCGCAGCCGGCTCCCCCCGAGGGGACACCTAATAGAGATATGTATGTGAAGTTTGGTCTTTCTGCCATAATGTATAGCACGTTGTGGCACAAATACACCAAGAAGGATCCTGAGTTACGGTGGCCACTGCATGGGTCATTTGATGCGCGAAAGGTTGAGTATGTGGAGCAATGTTTGTTTGAGCGAAAGTCTAGGCGTGATATGTTTGAGAGTTTGCGGATGTGGGAAAAAGAAGTACGGCAGCAAGAGAAGCGTGAGCAAGCTTTGATTGAAAAAGAGCAGCGAAAGAGTGTGTATGAGAAAGCGCTTGAGTTACGAAAGAAAGAAACGAAAGAACTGCAGCAACGAGAGGATAAGGAACGTAGATGACAGATATCTGGCCAATATTCTGTCCGACAGCCTCTCTATCCTGTCCTTAATAAACCGCAAGATGATTTTTTGTTATTAGATCGACCTCCACCTCCGTATGCCGTCCCGTCCGCTCCGGCCGAACATGACGAGGATTCTGATGCAGATCAACGGAAAGCGCGGGACACTCGATCTATGTTATCTGTTGAGCGTTCGTCCGAACTCAGACAGGCTGCTCGTAAGGCATTACGTACTGTTAATTCCGCTCCCGATCTCTTAGTCATCATAAAGGATTGGTCGGAAAAGGAGCAAACATATTTTTCTGCGATATTTGCTGATGAAGTTGTAGAAATGTTTCGAAAATACTCTTTGGTGTTAGAACCTACTGATATAGCAAATGATCGTAAACAGCTACGTGGTGGCTCTTTTGTTTTTTCCCAGGTAGAAGACGTGATTAGACGACTGGTTAAATTACGAAATGAGGCGTACCATCTGAAGGAGCAGCAAAAGAATGCGGGCAATGTTCCACAGTCTAATCCGAATGGAGAACCGCAGTCCCCCATCTTCGAGACAGATAAGATAAAATCTGCCGATATGAGACCTATGCGGGAAGCCGCACCCTTGTATGTTCCTCCTAAAGGAGCGGGGGATAATGACGATAAAACTTCTGTTGATGCTAAAGGATATTATATTTATAATTTGGGTGTACACTCCTTGGAATAGAGCAGCTGTAATGGCGCTTAAAACAGCATTGCCTGATCCGCGTAAAAATCCAGCCGCCTTTTATGAGGAAGTCGAAGGCGCTTTAAATTCCTGTACTATGACCTTATGTGACATAGATTTGTTTTTCGGTTTAATTTTACCCCCAGACATGTGGCGGTCAGTTCGTAAGATTGATGATCGCACTATTTTTGGTGCCAATGGAAAGATCTTGAACGGCTGGATACCGATAGAGAGCCCGCCAAAAAGCCGCATCGATTAATATTAGATCTCCCTGCAGCCATTTTGACTAAACTTAAAACGATTATTCCCCCTAAAAAGATTGATTGGACTGTTCTAGCATCGTGTAAACAAAAGACTGATGAATCGGTTTCTGATTTCTTTACACGTTTTGAGGAAACCTTTCACGACTTTAGCGGTCAGTCTTTAACAGATGATACTGGCAGGCATTTGTTTGTCGATAAATACGTTATGAATTTGTTACCAGGAATAGCCAGCCGTCTGAAAGCTAGTGAAAGTTCTTGGACTACTTCCTCTCCGGCTTCTGTTTTAACCATGGCTCAAAATTATGAGCGCCAAGAAGCGGAAGCGAAGGGGAATGAGGACAAGAAATCGAAAGAGTTAAAAACGAAAGTTATGATGGCCCAGGTATATGGCCCGCCTTCTAGAGGTTATGATAGGGGTCCTGATAGAAACTATGATAGAGGTGGACGAACATCTCTCAATACTCCTTACACTCGTACAAATTTAAATATCAACCAGTGTGCATATTGTAAGCAGCTTGGCCATTGGATTCGTAATTGCCCATTATTGCGTCCTCAATTGGATGCTCGTGGTCGGGGCCAAGGGAGAAATGGTTCAGGATTCTCGGAGGCTCGGGGAAATGTGAATGATCGTGTTCGATCCGATACAAATGTACGTCCACAGTATAGACAGAACACCTTTGATCGGCGAAATCAATATCAAATGTCTGATTATGTTCAGCCCGATCTGTACGATTCAGCTCATGCATAGGATTGCCTAGGATGGGGTAAGTTCAGTTGAAGTTCCAGTAGAACAGACGGGTCCCTATGTTACAGCACATGTTTTGGGTTCTACTGATCCGTTTCTGGGTGATACAGGAGCTACACGTAGCGCTCTGTCAAAACAATTGGTTCCGAGGGCTCCCCTGTCTGGCATGACTATTACTTCGATAGGTTTCGATGGAACACCTTCCCTTAGCCCATTGTCACAACCACTTCCATTTTATGTTGATAAATTCAGTGCTCCATGTCCGTTTTTGCTTTCCCCTAACACACCAGACAATATTGTGGGCCTTGATATGCTGAAGTACTATATAGCCACGATACGATGTTCTCCTGAAGGGGTGCGAGTCATTTTAAATGATAATTATTCCGATTTCGACAGAATTTGTCTTGTTAAAGAAGACGTTGCATTAGCCACTCTTCCTGAATCCCTATGGGCCACATCGGACACTGATGTGGGTCAGATGGTAATTCCTCCGGTTCAGATCAGCGTTAAGGAGGGAGCTGTGTTACCTCGTTTGCCACAATACAGGATTTCACAGGAGGGAGAAGAAGCGCTCATACGAATTGTACATGATCTTATCCGAGTTGGGGTTGTTGAGGAAGTTCCATACAATGTTTGCAATAGCCCGATTCTCCCGATTCTGAAAAGAGACACTGACGCACGAGTTTACAGATTCATTATTGATTTGAGGGAAGTAAATAAAATGTAGTCCCACAGTATCCTGTGGTTTCTGACATTACAACACTTCTTACTTTGGTTCCCCCAACTGCTACTACATTTACTGTTATAGACTTGAAGAACGCTTTCTTTCCGATCCCTATTCATCCTGACAGCCGATACTTGTTCGGTTTCACTTTGAATAATCGATCGTACCGATTTTGTAGAGTTCCTCAAGGCTATACTGAGAGTCCGAGTATCTACAGTCAAGCATTAAAAAGGGAACTTGATTTGTTTGTGCTGCCTGAAGGTGTGGCTCTCATCCAATATGTCGATGACATCTTGTTGGCAGCCGACACCCCAGAACAATGTGAAAAATGCACTCTATCTTTGCTTTCTTTCCTTGCTTCACATCATCATAAAGTATCGCGAAAGAAGTTGCAATATTGTAGACCAAAGGTAACCTACTTAGGTCACCTTTTGTCTAAGGAGGGACGTGCATTGACATCAGATCGCATACAAGCACTTTTAGATGCACCAGTTCCTACTACACAGAAAGGAGTACGTGCATTCTTGGGTCTTACTTCCTTTTGTAGACAGTGGATTTTGGGATTTTCACATATCGTTAAGCCCTTGTTAGCACTTTTGACGAAAGATACTCCAGTGCCCCTTCCATGGACAGAAGAATGTGAAAGTGCTTTTCGACAGTTACGACAAGCTCTTTGCTCAGCACCAGTGTTAGGTACACCAGATTACATGAAGCTTTTCACACTTTACGTACATGAGAAAGATGGATGCGCATTGTCAGTATTGGTTCAGTTACACGGCGATAAGCAACGCCCGTGTGCCTATTTCTCAGAAGTCCTTGATCCTGTTGCTAGAGCATTACCTGGATGCTTTCGCTCAGTTGCAGCAACAGCTGTGTCAATTCGACAGAGTGAGGGAATAGTTTTGTCACATAAATTGTTAGTGCTAGTACCACATTCTGTTGATGCCCTTTTGAATCAGACAAAGACGCAGCACTTAACTATTGCTCGTCTCACAGGATATGAACTGACATTGTTAGCTCCCTACATTACATTGAAGAGATGTGCAACTTTGAACCCAGCCACTTTGCTGCCATATCCGGTGACCCAGACTCAGTCACAAGAAACGCATGATTATATTTTTCTGACTGAGGAACAGACAAAGGGTCGCATTGACTTACAGGATACGCCCCTTCCAGATGTGGATGGTGAATTTTGGGTTGATGGGTCCTGCCTTAGGCTACCGGATGGTACGACTTCAGCCGCATATGCAATTACCACACTTGAAACAATAGTGGAGACAGCCCGCATACCACAGAAATCAGCCCAAGCAGCTGGGTTGATAGCTCTGACAAGAGCATGTGAGCTCAGTGCTGGGTTGTGCGTGAACATTTATACGGATAGCCGCTATGCTTTCGGAGTGGCGCATGATTTTGGCCTACTCTGGAAGGAAAGAGGCTTTCTTACATCTCTTGGAATACAGATAATGCACGGAGATTTAGTGCATAATCTCTTGACTGCATTGACATATCCGAAGAAAATAGCTATTATAAAGTGCAGCGCACACAAGAAAGTGACAGATGAAATTGGTCAGGGAAATGCCTTTGTAGACCTCGTAGCACGTGAAACCGCCATGCAGAGGAACACTACTTCTATGTATGTAGTAAAGTCGCAAGCTGAAAGATGGCACGATGCTAGGCAGGAAGTGCGAGAGATACAGAAAACAGCTTCTGACAAGGAACGTGAGCAGTGGTCTAAAGATGGAGAGTTAGATGACGAAGGCTGTTGGAGAAATAAGCAGATGAACCGATGGAAGCTGCCTATAGCTTTCGTACAGCCTATGGTTCAGATGGCACATGGGCTAGCACATTTTGGAGCTTCCGCAATAACAAGAATGCTTACGCAAGTTTGGGAGCATCCAGAAATTGCTAGCACAGCTAAAAGAGTAGTACAGTCCTGCTTGATTTGTTTGCAATACAATTCTGGAAAAGGAACACAAGTTCCATCTGGAGGTTTTGCCACACCAACTGCACCCTTTGAAGTCCTGCAAATGGACTACATCCAGCTCGAGCGGTGTAATAATTTAAAGTATGTCCTAGTGGTGGTTTGTGCTTTCAGTAAATGGATTGAGGCATACCCCACGAAAGACAATACTGCGATTACTAACGCTAAGGTGCTGCTGAAGGAGTTCTTCCCGAGGTTTGGTGTTTGCAGACTTTTATGGAATGATAACGGACCTCATTTTGTTGGAGAAGTTATCAAGTATGTTTTGAAAGGATTGGGAATCAAGCAGAAGTTTCATGCTGTGTTCCATCCACAATCAGCAGGATTGGTGGAAAGGTACAATGCTACTCTGAAGCTAAAAATCGCGAAAATCGTGGCCTCCACGAAATTGACTTGGCCAGATGCATTGCCATTGGCATTGTTGTCCATTAGATCAGTACCACATTCTAGGACGGGTCTTACCCCGTATGAGGTGGTATTTGGACGGCCGATGAATATTTGGGGAGTTCCGAAACCAAGTTCTGTATATGATGTACCTTGTGTTTTAATGAATGACTATTTGGCACAATTAACTGATAGCTTGGTTTCCATTCATCAACAGGTTCGAGAAGCGCTCCCCGATAAGTCCCAAGGTGAAGGCCATGAACTCCGTCCTGGTGACCATGTGATGGTGAAAGTCTTCGAGAGGTCAAGCAGTCTGGAACTGAGGTGGCGTGGACCGGAACAAGTACTCCTCGCCACGAGAACGGCAGTTCGTGTTACCAACAAGAAGAACTGGTGCATAGCATCCATTGCCGGAAGGTCTTGCCGACTTTGGTGGAACCTGCTGTGCTGACCGATCATCGAGACATTCTGACTACGGAGAAAGGCCCTGCTGTATCACCTGACGGATCTGAGGAGTTCTTCCCGGACCAGACAACTCCTGGAGCAACGCGATACAATTTGAGATCAAGAAAGTGATTTTTGGAGTTTTTGTTGCGAGACTGGTTGAGCAACCGCTCTGGGTAGTGGAAAAGGAGAGCCAATATGACAAGGGAGGGGGATCAGCCCTGCGTAGTGTAGTGACACCTGTCTTGATCTGTGGTGAAGAAACCAACGTCTGCCCAGAGTAAAGAGCACATTGACTATTTTGTTTTTTCTATTTTTTAGTTTAAAGATGACTCTTGTGACTATGAATACTAATAAGAAGAAGATTTTAGGAGTATTAAGTGTCTTTGTTGTTTTGACAATTATAGCAGTGATCACTTGGTCCGTTGAGATAGTGACTCCTGCTCGTGGGTTTGTGGTGGTTCCTACTACTCCTATTCCGGAAGAGCACCAGCATTTCACTCTTCCTTATCATGAGTATAAGCATCGAGAGTACTACTTGAATAACACATTTGTTCAGATGCTCCACCACACTCACAATGCCATGAACACTACAAATTGCTGGATATGTGGTATGCTTCCGGCTCATCAGAAGAAAGGTGGAACACCGTTTATTCCACTTCCCTTTTTCGCATAATGGTTCTTGTCGAGCCTGGTATACTCTTCTCTTTTCAAATAGAAAACCTGCAGTATGTGGACTTCTCTTTCGCTTGAATAAAGATTGTTATCAAGATGAACATGGATATCCCCAAGCGAATGGAACTATATGGGAATGGGAAGAATACCGACCGGACAATGCCTCTACGCCTTATGTTTTCACCCACACGAGAGACTCTACTACGAGCAATGAATCTGTAATTACTGTAACACGGAGTAAAGCAAACTTATATGTACAAAGTACTGGACGAATTCCAGTTGGGTCCAGTGATTGTGTTGTTGTATTAAATATGAATGAAATACATGAGAGTACCTTTCTGGCTTCACATAACACATATCTAGTATGTGGAAGTCATGGATATCACAGATTACCTGTAGGGTGGTCTGGCACATGTTATGTTTCTTTCCTATTACCCCCTGTTTTTCTGGCACCTGCTTAATATCACCAAGATTTTAAATTGTTTAGAAACATTTCTATGAATCGCTATAAACGTACGATACGGATTGATGATGTAGATCAGACAGACACTAGTCTGCAGCAATATGTTGATTTTAATTTGGGCTTGTTTTCTTTTGTGGGTGCCGCATTAAACAGTAGGAAAATACGACGGTTGACTAGAGTTGTAGAAGCTGTCACCAATGAAACTGCTGTATCTCTAGGAAATATTACAGAGGAGTTGCAAGTTGCTAGAATTGTAACTCTTCAAAACAGGATGTCATGTTAGCAGATAGAGGAGGAGCATGCAAAATCATCGGAAGTAGCTGTTGTGTATTTATCCCTGACAACTCGCCTTCTGTATTTATTTATTTATTTTAACATTTGTAAAGCGCGACACGAAGGCCCAAGGGCATCTCGGCGCTGAGTAACTGCAATGTTTGGCCACCGAGGGGGCCAGAAGATCATTGATTAAAAAGCCAAGTTTTGAGGTTTTTTCTGAAAGACCATAAGGAAGTGCTGGACTTGATCGAGTGGGGCAGAGAGTTCCACAGTTTTGGAGCAGCAACAAGGAATCTTCTGTCACCCCAGTTGACAGATTTAGTTCGGGGGATCACCAAGTCCAGGGAGCTGGAGGAACGCAGTGCTCTGGATGGGCAGTAGAGGGTAAGGTTCTGAGTGAAGAACGAAGGAGCAGCGTTATGTAGAGCCTTATATACCAGGCATAAGGTTTTAAACTTAATCCTCTTCCTCACCGGAAGCCAGTGAAGTTGTTTTATGTGGGGTGATACCGGGTGGAATTTAGGGATTCGTCCTAAGAGCCTGGCGGCCGCGTTCTGTATAGACTGCATTTTTGTTAACACTCTCTCCTGGGCCCCTAGAAACAAAGCGTTACAATAATCTAGGGTGGAGAGCACCAGGGAGCTTACCAGCGTTTTCGCCATGTTTTCAGGTATGAAGGGCAACATTTTTTTGATGAGCCTAAGTTTATGAAAGGCTGAGGAGGATATCTGGTTGGCGTGTGGAAGGAAGTTCAAGCGGTTGTCGAACATGACTCCCAGGTTCCTCACTTTGTCGACCGGGACTGGAGCCTGGCCCATGGATGATGGCCACCAAATGGGAGACCACTCCGGAGAGAGATTACCAAAAAGTACCACCTCCGATTTATCGGAGTTTAACTTCAAACTATTGTGTGACATCCAGTTCCCGATAGCCGACATACCCTGGTTAAACATGTTGGCTTTCTGAAGCCCATCATTTTTTACGGCTAGGACCAATTGAGTGTCATCGGCGTATGAAGTGAGGCTCATCCCGTGTGCCCTGATGACATTGGCAAGGTCCGACACATAAATGTTAAATAGTGTCGGACTGAGGGATGAGCCTTGGGGCACTCCACACGGTAGTGACAGGGGGGAAGATTCAAAAGGTCCCACAGTAACGACCTGGGTCCTGTTGGCCAAGAAAGAGGCCAAAAGATTTTTGGCGTTACCTTGAATGCCTATGCTCTCGACACGGTCGACCAAGGTGGTGTGGTCGACCGTGTCAAAGGCAGCCGACAGGTCTAATAAAATCAGGACGGCGGTGCCTCCCGCATCCCGGATGGATCTGATGTCGTCCGTCGCTTTAACCAAGGCCGTCTCGGTTCCGTGGAAGCGACGGAAGCCAAACTGAGATTCATCTAGGCATTTGTTATCCTCAATGAAGGAGGAAAGTTGAGCATTCATAATTTTTTCCACTATTTTAGCTAGTAGTGGGAGACTGGCAATTGGGCGGTAGCTTTTGAGTTCTTCTCTATCAAGGGTGGGTTTTTTGAGCAGCGGTTTTATTAGGGTTTTCTTTAGTGACTCGGGGTAGATGCCGGTGTTAAACATGGAGTTGCAGATGTTGGTTATGGAGGGTAAGACTGCATCCATGATAGGTCTCAAGACCTTCAAGGGACATGGGTCGAGAGCCGATCCCGATTTGATGGTGGAGATTGTTTTTAGCACCTCCGGACACGTGACCTCGCAAAACTGCGAGAGAATGGGTCCTTCAGGTTGAATGGATGGCCTGTGGGGGAGAGTGACATTATTGGCGAAAACCCTGTAGATATCATCAACTTTGCTGAAGAAGAATTCCGATAAAGCGTCGCAAAGGGTTTGAGACGGGGGAGGTGTGAGATCCACAGAGAGACCCGCTAGTTGTTTGGTGGTCTCATATAGGCATTTATTGGAATTTTGGGCGGTTTCAATTTTATTGCAGTAGTACTTTTTTTTAGCGTCCAGGATAAGCTGTTTGTATATAGCTACCGACCCTTTATATAAGAGTTTGGCTTCGGGTGAGTAGTCCTTCCGCCAGTGTCTCTCTCTATTTCGGCACTGTTGCTTTTGGGTACGCAGTGCCTCTGAGTACCACGGGGCCGAGGGGGTAGATCTATTGCGTGACCGTTGTTTAACTGGGACCAGATCTTTGGCTGCTGAGCTTACCCAGTAGTAAAATTGGGACGTGGCATTGTTAGGGTTCGGAGATAGCGTTGGGAGGGTGTCATTAAGCAAGGTTTCCAGCCTGCAAACATCTAGATCATCCCATGCCAAGTAGGGGAGACAGGGTTTAGAGTGGGATTTGTCGACCAGAGGGTCGATTGCTGGAAGTGAGGCCAGGATGAGATGGTGATCCGACCAAGTTAATGGGAGTATTGCTGTGAGTTTGAGGGCCGGGGCATTAGAAAAGATGCCGTCCAAAGTGTGACCTCCTTCGTGCGTAGGGGAATGAACCAAAGGGGATAAACCAAAAGTAGACATGTCAGCTAAAAGCGTGGCAGTATCGGGATTATCGGGCACATCAAAATGAAAATTAAAATCACCTAAAATGGTGAAGGAGTTCTCCAGCGCGGATGTTTCCAGCAAGGATCTGTGAGCCCCCAGGAAATCACCCCTGGGTCCTGGTGGTCGGTAAAGGAGGATCCCTTTAAAGGTGTAGGAGGGGGTCAATTTTATTGCGAATTCTAGTGCTTCGCAGGAGGTCAGGGGAATTAACATATGCCTTACGATATAGGTGTCACGGGCAATGATTGCAATGCCGCCGCCTTTTTTCTTGGTTTGCCTGTCCAATCTGTAGGTAGTGAACCCCGCTGGGACGGCTATGACAAGATCCGGGTCAGATGCTTGTCCCATCCACGTTTCCGTCATGAACAGGATATCTATTTTGTGGTCCTGTATCAAGTCATGGATGTCCTGGCTGTGTTTGCCAAGCGAGCGGACATTTGTAAGCGCAATGATGTAAGATTCCGTGGAATGGTGCTTGCCAGTCTGAAAAGATTTACGAATGGACGGTAACATTACATGACAGCCAGTGCAGTGGGCTGCAGGCTTTATGGGCAGCGACATGGGGTGGTATATGCAACAGTATACAATAGGTGCAACAGGTGGTATAGGCTGGTCGTGGGGCGTAGGGACCGTAGCTGAGCTGCTGTATAACATATACGGGGGATAGGGTGGGATGGACCAGGGGGGCTGGCCCTAGGCCCGGGCCAGGCGCGGACGGGCGCAGACGGGCTTGCCTTTGGCGCGCCTTTGGCGCGCCGCCGGCGCGCCCGCTGCGCCCGCCCGCTGCGCGGTCGGGCGGCTCTGTTATTAATATACATAGTGGGGCGGGCGGGAGGAGGGTGGGAGGGGCGCCGAGCAAACCGGGCAGCCTTCCCAACACAAGATGGCGCCCAAAGTCGACCTGATTGCTTCCCAGCGCGTAATAATGAACCCTAGCCTCAGCGAAGTAGTCTCGCCTGGGTGGGGGGGCGGGCATATAAAACAGGAGTAATTTAAAATATTTACAAAGGTTAAAACGAAATGCAAAACGAGTATAATATCAGTCGTTTTTAAATTTCCAAAGTACACAGAGCAGACCTCTGGCTTCCGCCTCAGAGGGAAAACATTGTCAATTACTTTGCAGGGCGAGTAAAACGCCTTTTAAATACCCTGGGAGGGCGGGAGGGGCGCCGAGCAAACCGGGCAGCCTTCCCAACACAAGATGGCGCCCAAAGTCGACCTGATTGCTTCCCAGCGCGTAATAATGAACCCTAGCCTCGGCGAAGTAGTCTCGCCTTCATATAAAACAGGAGCAATTTAAAATATTTACAAAGGTTAAAACGAAATGCAAAACGAGTATAATATCAGTCGTTTTTAAATTTCCAAAGTACACAGAGCAGACCTCCGGCTTCCGCCTCAGAGGGAAAACATTGTCAATTACTTTGTATATGAAGCAATTCTTAAACTGCATAAAATCGCTTCTGATATTCATGAGAAAAATGGCACTTGGACTTTTGCTGGATGGTTTTGGGCTCTGGTTTCTGCCTGGGGTTGGAAATTATTGACTATTTTAGGAATTGCAATTGCAGTGATTTTCACCTGTTGTATGTGTATCCATTGTGGCCCAATGCTGTGTTCCATGTGTATAACTGCCTGTATACCATCTAGAAGGAATGCCGCGAAGGCACAACAGACGTTGGATAAAGAAGTGACCAATATAAAGTGTATAGATATACGAGATGAATGTACAGATTACCCCAACAGAGCGTATGTCTTTAGCTAACGCTAAAAGGGTCGTCTGTCATAAATTAACAGCGATTAAGTTGAGCGTTAGCAAAAGACATCTTGGTTTTACCGTTATCTTGACATTTGACGGCATCCATTTTGATTTATGGCAGCCATTTTGTCTGCCCCATGTTACCTCGTGTCGACCATGTGCGTTGCCCTACCTTTCTGCTCATGGCCTTTAAATCTGCCCGGCAACAGGCTATTAATAGCATTTCTGTGTTTGCTGCTGACCGTTAGGGTCCACATCTGTTAATTGTTAACCCTAGATTGGAATGTGTTAGCCGAGACCCCAAGACTGTTAGCTCCTCCCACTGATCGATTATGCTTCTCGATATTACCTTATATGGACATAAAATGTGCTCTTATGATTTGTACCGCCTTCTTTTGAGCCCCTGTGTGGGTATAAATAAACCTTGTGTTCAGTAGCCCTTTGTGCTACTTCTCGCAGTACCGAAGGGTACTGGTTGAATTATAGCACCACCTCATGAGGTGTAATAAACATTATGTTTTGTATTTCCAGTTTCCGTGCCAACTTTTTCCTTTGGAGTCTGAAGACTTTGTGCACAGATGGGCGAACCCCTTGCACTAGCGGGCCTGGCGGAGGCCTGTTACGACATACCCCTAGCAAGAATTAAACTGCTGACCTCAGAAGTTTGGTTGTTCGAAATTCTATGAACATTTGTGGTACTAACGTTTGGCTCCCGTGGGAAGCCAATATAAATGTTGTCTGTCTGTAAATAAGTATGTTTGACCTGCACCATGTTCCCTATCCTACACCACTTCCTACCACTTAACCTCTTCTATCCCACCTCTCCCCTTTTTGGGCACAAATATTTGCCAATTGATATTTTCATGCAATGTATACTAATGTGTGGTTGAGTACTCTGTGAATAAACAACATTGTACTCTTAACTTTACGGATACCTCTGAATTGCTTTTGACTTGTGATTTTATCTGTCCTCCCGTTCTGGGACCCCTCTTACTGTAATACTACATACCCAGGTCCCAGTGACTCTCTTTGGGTTGACCCTACTTTGGTAACGCGCAGGCATATCTCAGCGCCGGAAACATTGCAACATTCAGACGCGGTTCACATCCCTGGCCTTCCTTTTGGCGATATGAGGAATTGCAATGCATTGGCGGGCACCCACAGGGCCTTGGACAGGGACATAGGGACTTGGACAGGGGCGGTCCATTAGAGGGGCACAGCTGAGGAGTGCACGATCAGACACAAAGTGGTATGGGAATGTGCCGACAACGCATCTCCACTGAATGGAAACCACTCCTTCAGAGCTTCCGATAAACAACTGAAAGCGGCCAGTCGCCGCCCTACGCCACCAATCCTATCTGAGGTGCCCTGCCACACCCTCTCTACTGGGGCCTAAAACAGGCCCCCCATCTTCCGAAGTCCATTGCACGATATACATGAACACTCACCATTGATAGCCTCCCCTGTGAGCCGCCGGGGTCACGCCACGCCTAGGCCTGCAACTCCAGCAGCTTAGTTACAAACTGCATGCACCCACCCGCCCACCCACACCTCCACCCTGTCACCCCTCCCTGGTTCGTCCCCGAGTTCACAGTTTGCCATACCTTTCCATTTTTCTACCAGTGGATACACATGTGGGGCGACATCCTCCGTGGGTAGAACTGGCTTCTTCATAGCACTACTTGACCCCGTCACACTGTCAGTACCTATATCTACTGCCTGTAACATGATTCAGTATTTGTGATATGCCATTCATCGCTTTGCCTGTAACTATGGTCACCAATAATCTGTAATGATCCTAAAATGTGAAAAACCCAATAAAAAGGTTTAAAACCAAAAAAATAGATGTAATTCGGAGTGATATAATGCCTCAGTTTGTCAAGCCTGCTCCAGGAAACAATAGTCTGGCATTACTGCTGAAGGAAGCCGAGGCTCTCATATGAAAGAACATGTGAAAGGTGATTTCCTTACATAGGAAATCATCAGTTTCCATCATAAGTAATGCCTGATGTTTTAAATTTTTTTTTACCAGTAATCCTAATCACACAGTGTACCTTAATTTTCCACGTCAAGGGTTCCAGGCAAAAATGACTTCTGTAAATTGAGTCTATGATCACTCTCCAGCCTGGAGTGTGGAAAATAAATTGAAAATGAAATAAATTGCAGCTCAGCAAATATCTGCTATTGAGAACTACCAGACTGACCCAACACATTTTCATTTGAGTATGTGCGCTCTTGTTCCTCCGCTATGATAACACCTGGTGCAGAAATTTACATATCAACACAATAGAAATCCTGGGTTAGTGGAACTGGAAGAATACTAATGGGATGTCCCTTTTAAGGACTGTTTCCCTCACTCACCCAAAGGTGGCATGCACTACATTTCTTCTTTGCGCTACACCATACTCACACAGTAAATCAAGGCCTTCTCTTTGACTGAGAGCCCACATACAATACCCCACATGTAACTAAATGTAGGCATCAATTACCATCATAACATACTGAGATGTATTTATGCTACTTTTACTATAAGGATGTATTCAATCATGACTGGTCTATTAAGGCAACCTGCAGGCATCCACCCGTTACAGCATTTCTAGAGATCAATTTTACATACCAATGAATACTTGACACACAGTTTGCAATTTTTTCTGGAATTTCTAATTTGCACCTCTCCTTTTAATTTATAGGATTCGATCAAACTTGAGTTTTGCACCAAGGTTAAGTTGGGGTAGGTTCCCTGCAGGTAAGCCGTGCTTCTTATACTAAGTTCTGCTTGAGGTGTTGGTCCCCAATAGCACTATGCTTATGTCCATAATTCCCAGCAAGCCACTGGTAACTAATATTAGCCTGATTTGGAATGAATGCTTAACTCACAATGATTGTTTAACACTTAAACATGTTATCTCTTTCAGGCAGTTACGAACAGTGGATTCCTGTTTGTCTAGGCACTCTAACCACTGGTTCTCTATTCACTAATGTGTTAACTTATTTTCACTTCTGTTACACATAATTTGCAGTAACAAGAATGAGGTCGTGAAGAAGGCTGCCACACCTCCTACAAGGGTATCTAGGCTGAAACATGTTGATCCACACTGCACTCTAGGACAGGTCTAATTTCCCCCTGTCTTGGACTTATTTTTAATCCTGGTCTGGGGACACCAGAATAAATATATTTGCGTGCCCCGTAACTAGTTTTAACTCACCACACCCACTTCACTTAAGGTATTTAGTATACCTCTTGGACACAAACAAAACATCACTGAGCTTCTCCCTCTGAGAGAGGGAGTTGTAGCCCACACTATGTCTAGGTTTATAGTGTGAGGAGGTTACCCTATGATGAAGCATGCCACCTTCGGGTGGGTGAGGGAAACCGATCATTTAAAAGGGACAACCCATAAGTATTTTTCCAGTTCCTCTGACCCAGGGTTTCTATTGTGTTGTTTGTAGCCTTTTGGGGAGACAAACCCTGCTGGTCTTTTAATCTCCTCTACACCCCCCTCCTTTTTGGGTACTGCAGGCATTTACATGCCTGCCAACTCACACGTTGCCACCATGTGGCACACGATATCAGCTACCATCACACGGTAACCCGGTGAAGAGCCGATATCACACAGTGGCAGGGAAAACAAGCTGAAAACCATTGCACATAGTGGTTTTCCATCTTGTTTTCCAAGGCTTTGAACTGCCGACGTCCATTAAGGGCTGTGAAAACACCCCAGGACTTTGGTACCAACCTCAGCAAGCGTTTTTTTTTTGAGAGGAGGAGGCTTGGGGCTTGGTGGGGTTCAAAAGTGCCTCATAGGTACTTCACAGCATGAGGTCCCACCCCCTTCAAGGCCAGCCCCCTCCTCACACAGTGAGCTTGTTTTTTAAATTGGAAAGTATACATTTACTCGAAGTAGTGGTACTGTCTGCATTAGATTTCAGTCAGTTCATGCTTCTGGCAATGTTGGGGTTTACTCCTCCTGTGGTGGCCTTGGAGTGTTACTTTCAACCTTTAAGCACTCCCTCTGTGCAAGAAACCAAGGGATGTGTGTCACTCTTGGCATTTCCCCTGCCAGCTGTCGCACTTTCCTTTACGCTGTGAATGCTGACGCTTACTAGCAGAGGTCATGTGCTGCACCATGACAAAGACCCCCTGAAGTCTCAGTCCAAAAGTCACTACCGGGGTTACACATTGTAATCTTCACCATTTATATTCATCTTGAGCCAAATTCGTTTTTTGCTTAGAAAGAGAAAGTAGAGCAGGGCTGCAGTCTTCCAAGCGTCTGCCATCTGGAGAGACTAGCTGAAGATGATGGCAATTATGGTACCATCAGACTACCAAATGCCATCTCTGCTGTGACCTAAATGTGATGATCTGCGATAGGCAACAATGATGAAGAGTCTAACACAACCTTCGAAGCTCACAAGAGGTGCCATAGGGTGCACCCTCCTACCATAAGCAAGAAAACCACTGCTCCATATACACATTTCAGAGAAGTTTTCACTATTTTATTATCTGCTTCTGGAGACACTGCATTTTCTGATGCCACTGTAATAAGGCTAAAAGATCTGAGGCTAAAATAGAATTTTCAGTACACTCGGAAGTCCCCTTGAAAACTCTTAAATATAAAAAAAATATCCTTTCCTTTAGTGCTTTGCTACTTGTTTGTCTTTTTTTTCATATACTGGCACACTTTGATAGAGGTTATCAATATTGGTGTGTATGTTGTAATCTTAATCACTTTCACTTGGTCAAATAAAGGTCAGCTCTTCTTGAAAAAAAACATATCAACAATCTCATCGTTGCTTTATCTGGCCAGTAGTACTTTCACTCCCTGAGAGAGGCACCCTTAACGGGACCATCAATTGGTGCCGCAGTCTATACTACTAAGGGCAGGATTTCAAATCAATAGTCATCATCCGTCTGGTAAGAAACTGAATGGCTGGACCAAGCTATGTCAGATAAGATCGCCAGGCATGGTCTCTTCTTAACCCATCCCCCTGACCCTTTAGAGATCTGGCAGCCCTTGTAAGGGAAGTACAGCAAATGCTGTCGTTTAATATACTATTTTAGGCCGCATTTCAAACAGTATCACCACAGCCAGCAGGGCCTTGTGCCTTCACCCGCAGTGGACAGAGTACAGCAGAAGTAACTGCTCTTTGTTGTTGATGCAGAACAACAGAAGTGCAAGCAGCACCGGCTGGGGCTGGTCTATCTCTGAGTCTACATGTCATAGGCAGAGATTTCTGGGAGTGCGGTGACCCTATTTCTGTACTCCCCAGAAGAAGGAGTTAGGGCTTGATGATGTTTTTAATCAAGGTTCTAGGTGTCTGGCAGGTAGCCCATACGTTTTGATAGAAAGTTGTACTGAATGGACGAAAAACAAAGCTCACATTTCCCCACTTTTTGCCCCATTACCGTACAATCAAAACACGGCGTAAATGTTGAACTAGTTGCCACAGTTGGGTTTCAACGGCCTCTTTCCCCTATGCTTGGCACCTCGGTTTCAAATACAAGTTCACAGACAGTTAGTATTTTTGATTTCTAGGTTAACCAACAGGCGCTGAAGCCACACGGTCTGTTCACAATTAGGGCCTTCCTCCTCGTATTGATGACTTCATATGTTTAGCGCAGGTTTGTATTTTAAAGCAGCACGAACCATGGGCCTTATTTATGAAGGGGACTCCTGCGTATAATTGCTAGAGGTATGAAGCACTGGCCAGCCATAAATCAGCCACAAATAGGCAAGTCCTTTTGCAGCCAAAACCAGGAACCTCGGGAATGGATGGTGGGTCTATCACTTTTGTGCCCAGCTGTCAAGTGTCAATGGTGCTACAGAATTCCCTCGCTCATTCGAGCCACATGCGTCCTAACTCCAGAGCAGGTCACTCTCCAAGTGCAAGGGTGTGGCTATCATTGGTGCAGCAGGTGCAGCGGTCCCCAATCACTGTGGTAGCCATAATTACTGCAACCTTTCGCAACAAATCCACGGGCAAGGGAGGCCATTTTCCTTGCTTGCTTTATTTTGCTGTGAGATCCGTGCTAGGTCTGTCTGCTATTCCACACACCCCAACATCCTTTGAGGAGACTGGGAGGCGACTATAGTTCATATATCGATTCACTAACATAAGACTCATCCAAAAACCATGCCTAAACATTTGGTGTGTTGGTGCCCTACAGAGCACATACCCTCGCCCACCAATGGTGTACAAGGTATCCAAACCCCAGTTAACTACATTGCGTTACATAGGTCAATGTATTCATATAATCTAAACAACTCTTATAGGAAACTATGCAAACATACTGTTAGACCTGTCAGCCTTAGGGTGGCCTTCCCCTATAATCTAGCCTTACTCCTCTATTTTTTACTCATTTCGTTTTTGTTGGCCTAAAAAAATCGTTTACGAATCCTTTAGGCCTGAAACAAAAACGGTGAAATCGGACCTAGCGAATAAAGTTGCGATGGGTGAAACCCTTACTCAATTCAAGACTATACCTCTGAGTGCGGTGAGACAAGAACTTGCCCGATGCAAATCCGGCTCTCCAGACGACCCATGTCCAGCCAAACTATGGGGCTCCATAGCTGATTTTGTAGCCCCTACAATACAACAAATCTGGAACTCATCCACCGCTTCGGGAGTATTCCCGAACGTCTGGAAACATGCTATTCTCCTCCCGCTGAAAAAAAAACCTAATGGGGATCCAGAAGACCTCACTAATCTGCGCCCGATTTCGCTACTAGCTGCCCCCGGAAAAATTTTTGAGAAAGTAATACAGCGCCAGCTGAGTAAATTCATCGAAGTAAATAAGATACTTCATGAGACACAATCAGGCTTTCGTCCTGGCTTTAGTACGGAGACAGCGCTAATTGAGGTAGCAGAGTCAGTTAGGTGGTCGATGGATGCAGGAGACTCAGCGATGCTGGTACTCTTGGATTTGTCAGCCGCCTTCGACACGGTTGACCACACCAGACTACTGATGCGACTGGCCGAGACAGGTATCCGTGACAAAGCACTGGGGTGGATACAATCGTATCTGTCCCAGAGAACACAGAAGGTGGCACTAGGGACGGTCTCTTCAGTACCCAAAGTCCTCAGTTGTGGAGTCCCGCAAGGGTCGTCACTCAGCCCCCTCTTGTTCAACATCTACCTCGCTCCTCTCTTTACGTTGATTGCCAACTGGGGTGTCAAGGCAATCTCTTATGCAGATGACACCCAGTTGGTATTACTGTATTCAGAGGTGTCGCAGGAGTCCTTCTCGAACTTCAAGGGCTGTCTCCAAGATATAGCCTGCTGGATGAATACGAACAAATTAAAACTAAATACCAATAAGACTGAAGTGATCTTCTTTGGAAAAGGCCCCCCACCTCCCTCAGAACTATGGTGGCCTACGGAGATGGGCCAAGCCCCCTTACCCAGCCGTACGGCTAAAAATCTTGGAGTGAGGTGGGACGATAGCCTGTCCTTTACCTCGCATATTCAACAAGTCGCCGGCTGTTGCTTGAGTAAGCTGAGGAACCTCCGTAAGATCCTAAGGCTCCTCCCGGAGAGTTGCCGGAAAACTGTAATCCATGCCACTGTTACATCTAGGCTGGATTACGCCAACGGACTCTATCTGGGCCTACCAAAATACCTGACCCATATACTTCAGGGGGTCCAAAATGCGGCTGCGAGACTGCTGCTGCGAATCCCGTTCAAGCAGTCAGTCTCTCCGCATCTGCGATCACTGCACTGGCTTCCAGTTGCCAGCAGAATCAAATTTAAGGCCCTCACGCTGGCTTTCACATCTCTGTTTGGCACCTGCCCGGAGTACCTGAAATGCCGGCTCCCGAGATACTCCCAAGCTCGCGCGCTGCGCTCCAACTGCCGCGTTCAATTGGCTGTCCCACGTACTAGAAGGGCTCGATTAGGAGGCCGAACTTTTTCGGCAAATGTTACAACATTATGGAACGCCCTACCCCCAGCAATCCAGCAAGCCCCCTCCGAACGAAGCTTCAAGAAGCTACTAAAGACGTGGCTCTTCACTCAACCTCGCTAAACTCTCTCACTTCTTCCCCCCAGGTCAACTGTGTTCTCCTAGCGCCGGGACACCTCCTAGCGAGGTAGCTGTTCGCGCTTTACAAAATGCTGTATTATTATTATTATTATTATAAGGACTCTGTGTTCATTACCACTGCTAACCAGTGCTAAAGTGTGTGTGCTCTCTCCCTTAAACATGGCTCACACCCAATTGGCACATTTAATTTATCAATAATAAACTGAAGCAGCCCTTTTAAACATGTCTCAGGCCTGTCATTGCAGCCTGTGTGTGCATTTCCTCATCGCAAAATAAATCTATTGGCATGCCTAAACTTTCCTTTTCAATACACATAAGTCACCCCTAGGGTTGGCCTTGTACAACCTGTTGATAAGGGGGCAGCTTATTTAAAAAGTTAGGCATGTACTTTTATATGTTCTGGTAGTGTAAAACACTTACCTTCATTTTTCACTACTGTAAGGCCTATCTCTCCCACAGGAAATCACTGGGTTACCTTATTACATTTAATATGTGCCAAAGTTTCAATTGGGAGAAGTTGAAATTTCGAGTTTGGTGTCTAAAGAACTGTAATTTAAAACCCTCTTTAATGGTGAAGTTGGATTTTAAGTCAAAATTCTGAAAATGTCACTTTTAAAATGTTGACATTTTCTTGCCGACAGCCTGCTTCCTGGGTCACATGACTAGATGCAGCCGGCAGTTGGTCTATGTGTATTGCTCCCAGACAGTGAGATAAAGGAGAATAGGTGTTGGCAGGATAGGTCATCTCTGACTTGATGAGGATGAGGACCTGTCACTTACCACACTTGCACATTACAAAGGCTCTACCTGAGAGCACTTACAAGGGGTTTGACACTAGTCTTTTGTGACACCAGACAAGCTGGAGCCAGGGCAGGGAGGCAAGACATTCCAAACACGTCTGGGTGTGGAAACCTTCAAACCTGCTCCTACTTCAAAGTGGGCACTAGGTATAAATAATGAACCCTCAGCTCCAACTCTACAGTACACCTCTGGAATTGTGGAAGACTCAGAAGAACTGCTGTGCTGCTCTGCAGGAAGGACTGCTACTTCGTTAACTCGCTTCCATGTTGTGCTGCTACCCTGTTGCATGAGTGGAAGGGCTGGACCTGCATCGTGATCCGAGGATTACTAGTTTGACTCCAGGGCTAGTTAGCTGGCCTCCAGATCAGAGCCTAAGGTGCAGAAAAAGCTCCAACAACATTGAACCTAGTGCCTTGACTCTGTTTGCTGGCTGAGAGTCTTACCCAACAAGTGGTGCAACCCAAGTCATGAACCCTTGGAACTGGGCCTGAAGATGCTCTGCCAGTCCAGCTGTGGTCGGAACTGATGTAGTGCGACTCATGTCCTCGCAGCTCCATTTCAGAACCATTGCAGCACGACACAATCCCAGTGCTGGACGTCACAACCCAGCCTGCAGGCTTATCGATACCGCTGCTGCATAATGTAGGTCTTCGCATCGCAAGTCCCTCATCAACGACATCCTCAACAGTGACGCAGGACTCCGCATTGCAGCCCCTCAGCTTCTATAGAACAGTCAGTGCACGACACATCTTGCACCCAGGACTTTGCATCACAAGCCCCTCATTGACGACATTCTCAACGATGACAAAAGAATTCACATTGCTGCCTCGCAGCTCCACAGAACTGCCACCGCATAACACATCCTTGACGCTGGATGTCGCAACGCTCTGCAGCTAGGATTTGAGGTACTTTGTTCAGCTGACTTATCTTGGTCCCTGTATCTGGTCCACACTGTATTGCAGTTGGCCTGAACTTGTGACTTTGTCTTGGTATGGCGTGTCCAGATAACCACAGTTGGAGCTTTGTGCGTCTGGGCATTATTTTTACTTAATGCTTTGAATTTGCATATCTCCAGATACTGATTGGATTGATTTTATTTTGGTCTAAAATAATTTACTACATTTAACTCTAAATTGGTGTTTTTATCCCTTTTGTAGTGTTTTCCCTTTATTACTGTTTGAAGTGCTGCATAAAAACTTTACAAATTGCCTCTAAGACCCTCATTATAAAGTCGGTTGGACTGCAACCAACGCCTGCCGGTTACGCTCTGACCGACATCTAGTACTGTGGTCCGATGCGTGGCAGTCGGAGGCAGCATGCCTGTACAACCATTGGTTGTAATGTAATTCTCTACAATGGGGTGGTGCCTGCTCAGGCACTGCCATAGGGATTATGATGTCCCTCATAAACAGCCTTTTAATTACAGTTCGACCGCCATTGTAAGGCTGACAGAAACTGAATATGGTGACCCCTACCATGGAGCCCGTACCTAAAGTCTGCATGGAGAATATGTCCACCCCTACAGCCCCGGGCTGAGCGCTGTGCACGGCACTCAGACCAATCACAACACTCCATTGGAGCACTGTGATTGGCTTAGGGTTGGGAGATTGGCTGTCTTTTACCTGTGCTGACCTGGAGTTGGACAGAGGCAAGCAGGAGAGTAGACCCGGGACCCTGTCGGCGGCAAGGTATGGTTTTTTTTGTTGTTTTTTTTAACCAGCAGCTCGCGAGCCTCCCACCTTCTCAACCACACCCACCCTCCCATCCTTGAGCCATGCTGGCCGCTCCTGTCTAATACATACTATTTTGCTTGGGGACACTACTGTAAAGACAAGCCTTGTGGTTGCCCATCTGCTTTGTGACATTATGGTCTATTCACGATCTGTTTTTCTTACAGGGGCCTCTTAATCCCCTTGATCAAATTAAACCATGAGTCCTGTGCTAGGCTGCTCTCAAGTTCGTGAGTAAATACAGGTCAGGAAAATAACTTTGCGCTTTAAAAGTAATTTTAGTGAGGGCATATGGTGCCCACAATACATGACCCCCCTTGCTCAACCAAAATCTCAAACATGGCCCCTTGCCCAATCAAAATCTCAAACATGGCCCCTTGTCCAATCAAAATCTCATACATGGCCTCTTGCCCAGTCAAAATATAAAACATGGCCCCTTGCCTAATCAAAATATCAACTTTACTTCAATTCTTTGTGATCCTCACTCAAGTCCATGCATCTAGGTTGAAGGCTATTGTTACACATATGCTGTAGCCATGAATCCACATTTTATTTCTATAGCTGGATTTCACCACAATACACTGGGATCCCCACCTCCCTAATTTCAAAACGTGTCTTTGAAATTGTTCCTCCTCTTTTAACTCCAATTGTTAATATTGAAATCCTGTATTCTGGCCCTACTATACAACTTGCTCTATGTCTACATGTAAGTCAATGAGCAGATTCTGCCAATGACCTCTCAATCAATTGTAGAGCTTTCCGGTGCCGTGAGATTTGACCTCTTCTGCCTCTGGAGTTCATCCACAGAATCTCAACCACTTTAAACGAGAGAGCGCTTCCATTAAATAATTATTAATACTATGGACAGAATGTGCTTTGAACATTTTGTTCCGTTTCGAACACTGTAGCACAGAAACTCAACATTCGCAGCACATCTGCAGCCTGACTGTCTATTAGCCAATACCTAGATGTTCAAGTTAAATGTCATTCTTCACAAAGATCTTGCCTCACACCCACGCGCACCAAAAATGAAAAGCAATCATTTGACAAATGTGATTATGAACGGCTAGACCAGCCTCCTCCCAGCCAGTCTTCAGCACACCAAGCTGCCTGCTTCAGCAGAGAAAACATGAACTTACCTGAAACTCCGTCAGCTACCATGACACCACAATGAGCTTGCCTAAGACTGATTGCCACTCCCTTAAATCTTACACGCTGGTGAGAATACTTTAGGGCAATGCTACTGCACTACAATGCCCATTAAAATGCCATATTCCTGCAAAAGGCACTGCAGGGCAACAGCAGTTTTCATGTAAAGTGTAGCAATGCTGCATCAGTATGGTTTTCAGTGTTGCAGCCTTTTTAAACAATTGCCTCTACAGCCATCTCACCAATCCCAGAAATATATGACTTAGCACTAAATCCTCTCCTCTGTTTTTGTGCCCGATCAGACCTAAAAAGCCGTCCAATCTTCTCCAAATCATCCAGTTGTACTTGGCAAGCAATCGCTGTGAAAACAAGACTTTTCCACAAACAGGAATTCATCCAGGTAACGGTTGGCCTTTCATAACCCCAACTTTCTGTAAAATGCCCACTGAAGATAAACACTAAAGGTCGCAAAATCACACACATGCCTGAAGAACACATGGGCGTGGCTTTGCTGACAAAACTCTCACTCCCAAATCACTTTACTAGTAGCTAAAACGTATTCGGTGCTCTTGTAGAAACAGAAAAGAAAACTGACAAGTTGCACCCTCCCCAGTTCCCGCACTTCCTTCACAGTCCCTCATGAGTCCAACCACTGTGTCTATGTTAGAACACACCATGCAGCAGTCCTGCTTCATGGAATCCCGCAGAGACAAACCCTTCAGGCTGCTCCTGATGACGAATTAAACAACTGCTCTCTTGCAGCTCTTTGGTAACAGTCCCAATCGTAGACATAAGCAGCTTTTTCAGTTTCGGGCTTGTCCCTGACCAAGCAAGTGGCTGGCCTCAAATCGTCAGCTTCGGACCACCGTACAGTATTTTGAACTCTCCCTTGACACCTGCCATTAGCAAGGTTGCCTCATCAAGGTCAGGCTAGTGGGCTAGAAAATGGTTTATCTTATCAGTCTGTCCCTTTTATTTGCAGGCACTGCCGCTTTTCTGTAGCAAACTGCACCACGAGGCTCTTCTCTTCATATCTCAAAAAATCCCTGCTAAGCGTACATGCAGGAATCACCGTACTAAGGATGAACTGGAAATCTCTAATCAGTAGTGGCCGGCATTGCTCGTGGGTGGGGAATTGGGCACGAGGGGTGTCCGGGGGTTGGACTCGCAGGGGGTGTCATGGGGGGTTGCGGGCAACTTACCTTTCTGCCGTGCTGGGTCCCCTTCTTCTCAGCTCCTGCTCTCCTATCTCCATGAGGAAAAGGAAACAGGCAGCCAGGCTTCCTCCTCTAGGCCAAACACAACAGTGGAAGCAGCATTGTGATTAGTCAGGACACCGCCGAACCAGGGGCTAATGGGGTGGCCATGTTGAGCACAGTGCGCATGACTGGTTTGGGTGGCCCGAGAGGGCCGACCAAACAGTCTTTGCGTACTCAGGAGTGGTCAAACCACTCCTCCCCTGCTCAAAGAGCTGAGCATCCCCGCCCATCCGCCTGCCCGAAATGCGCAAAGAAAACATAAAATGGTAATAACTCTAAGTTATTACCATTTTAGGTTTTGGCTTTCATGCACTGCGAGAAAGCAGTGGGGTGATGCTCTTCCGCTCTAGCGGAGGAGCTGCCCCAGGTCTAATCAAATGTCCCTGTCAAGCTCTCACCAAATCACGAATTTCGTTGCGTGCACTGCATCCCCAAATGAGATGCAGTGCGCGCAACGAAATTCGTTTTATTTATTTATATGTGTACTTACCCGTAAAGCTCCGTAATCCATAGATTACTACCCCCCACCCTGCCCTTCCCCCTCCCCACGTCACCTCCCTGCAGGAACACCTACTACCGACCACAGCTGTACAGTACTGCTCATCGTTATCAACACCCGCACCAGGCTAATGAGCTCATGTTTGTCCTACAAATCAGATCAATGAACTTAAACAAAGAGAACCTTCTTAAGGGAAATCTTTTGCAGATGATGCTCACACAAATAGGCACGGATGATGTGCAGTTATCAACATTCATCAGTCTCAGATTCTTTTTTTTCTTTTAGATAAGACCCCAATCATTCTGAAATGTTCATAAATGGCAGCCTCTTTGCTGGGGGTTACTGCATGCTTTTCCCACCATGCTGAACTACCTTAGTGGTATTTTTTAGTGTGATTGTAGCGGGAATAATGGCAGTGACTGGCAATTCTGTAGTGATTCTGTGGTGATTCATTAATTCTGCAGTGATTTCCTTACGGTCTACAATTCAAGGCGTTTCTGGATAGATATTTGGACTCACCACAGATCTCCTACCATAGGTTATTTATTAAATGACTGCTGTGTATACGAGGATGTTTGAACTGTTAGCAAATGCTGTATTTGTTGTATTATTCTGAAATATTGTTTATGCAATATTATTTATGACTGTTGGACCTGTCCCTTTTTGCAGGGTTATCCCCAAATGCTTTGCCTTCCTCCTTACTTTTTCTGACCTTCATTCTGGTGGTTTTAGGATTCTGGGCACTTTACCACTGCTGACAAATGCTAAAGTGCATATGATATGATTGGTTACCACTGTTTGACATATTTGACTTGCAAGACCCTTGTGAAGTGGTATATCATAGACCCAGGGCCTGTAAATTAAATGCTACTTGTGGGCCTGGAGCATTGCTTGTGCCACCACAGAAGTGGCCTTTCAAACCTGTCTCAGTTCTGCCACTACAAGGCCTGTGTGTGCAGTTTACTGCCACTTTGACTTGAAATTTAAAACTACTTGTCAAGCCTTAAACTACCCTTTTATTACACATAGGTCACCCTTTAAGTAAGCTCTAGTTAGGCCTATGGGAAGGGTGCTGTGAAAGGAAAAGGTAGGGCATGTACCTTTATGTTTTGCATGTCTTGGTAGTGACAGTATTTTTCATTGTTCACTGCTGTAAGGCATTCTCTTCTCATAGGCTAGCACTGGGAAGTCTTGTATATACTTTTAAGTGGTAGTTCATGATCACAAAGGAGTGGTGTTGCCATGTTTGGTATGCTTAGAATAGTAGTGATAAGCCCTACCACCCTGTATAGTTGGATTTTGCATTCATATTTTAGAAATGCCACTATTAGAAGTGGACATTTCTCTGTGCTTGTGACTCTTTTTGCTCTGAAGCCCATCTCCAATACATGACAGTGCTGGGTGACAGCTATGCTTTGTTCATTCTCTCTCCAGACAGCCACAACACAGGAAGGGGTAGGAGTGACAAGGGATACATCTGCATTCATCTGCATACTGATAGTCTTCCTGGACAGGGAGAGGAAGAGGTGGTTCACAATTACATGTCAATAGATTGTATCCTGCCCCCACACAAATGAGTGATGTATCCCCTGCTGGTTGCCAGGAGCCGGAGCTGGGCTGAAAGGGATTGTTGTGCACTTCTGAAGGTTTGTTTGGAGTCACCCCCTACATCAAAGGCGTTTTAGAGTGTAAGTACTGGGGCTCTTGTCCCTGTGTTTTGGACACTGTGGGACTTGTAACCAGATGCTGCTGGCTCTACATCTGCACATTGCTAAAAGAACTGCTGTGATGCCAGGAGAAACTGCCGTTCTTGCTACTTACTTTGTTGTCTGGGCCTGCTGCCTACTGACTGCTGGGCTGCAGGAGGTACTGCCACTTTGCAAATTGCCTTAAAGAGCTGGGCTGCTGCCTGCTTCTTGCTTATGCCCCAAGTGTTCTCCAAGGGCTTATTGGCTTGCTCCATGTTAGTCTCAGGATCACAAAAGACTGTGATGTGCTACTGCGATGAGACCAGCAGCCTAACAAGGGTCAAAGTAGGTTAATTTCAGTTTAAAAAACATATATATAGTACAGATAGGCCAATAAAATGTTAAAATCACAAAGTGACAATACTAAACAAATACTATTTTTATAACTGACGATAAATGGTGTAATTTCAAGCACATTTCTGTTTATGATGCAAAATACAAAGACTAAAATTGTATACAATTGGGAGCGCTGGCTTTTTCTTATTTCGTTAGATTTAAAAACATAAATTTGAATAGGGATGATGCCAGAAAAAGTTGCTACATAGAGGAATACAGTAGAAATTTAAATGTAAACTAAGATAATCGAGCTCACAATAGCTTTGATTTGTACTCATTAAAGTGCCTGCATCAAGATATAACATTTGGCTGGTGTTCATCGCTCTACATTTATTTACAATTACCACAATAGTGAAAATAAGGTGTTTGACAATACCTTATATGGGAGAGCAAAAGTGATGACATTTTTGTCTATTTAGAATGTTCATCATAAAATCTTCCAGTGTCTCATTTAGTGCAGCCTTATAACAAAATAAAGTGCAGAGATGTGTGTGCATTCTCGCTTAAGGCGTGGAAGAATTTTATACAAGATTCCGCTAAATAACAGAATAAAAAAAGCTGACTAGTTACACATGATGTCTCCACAATTATGTATTGCGGTTCCAATGAGCAAAGAACAGTATAGCAGATAAAGTAAACGGAGTTATAGGTTTGTTTAAAGTGCCGTCATGCCCTTACATTTCTGCCTTGTTTCCAGACTAAAGTGCAAACGTGTCTGTGCAAAATCACCTGACGTGCATGAGGGGTTTGGACAAAACTCCTCAAGAGAACAGTATAATACAATTGACTTGGGTACGTAATGCCTTGGCATTCGTGGGTTATAATTCCCTTGACAAGTGCCCAGATGTAATCAATGTTGTTACAAATGTATTCAAAGTGTCACTGTGCCATTCAATTCCCATAGTAGAACCAGACTGCAGACATATTGATTCCGGTTTAAGTATTAAAGAACTATGTGGCGGTTATTTGACCTTTTGCTGACAATAGCTGGTCAGCTTGAGAATACATTTTATAAAGGTTGCTATTATTTGTGGAGATTCACCTTTCATCCAAAAAATTTAAACATGCCGACAAGTTATACTACTGTGCTCATTAAAGATTATTTTCATTAGTGTCTTACATTCGGCTAACAGGGTGTATTTAAGTGTTTGACATAGACCAAAGGACAGATGAAGTAGCTTATTTTTGTAGAAAGATCTGAGTAGAGTTGTTAAATATAGCTGAGGACAAGGCTGCTTATAGGAGTCAATGATCATCCATGTGTGACTTATTTTGATGAGCTCCTCTTTGTTTGTGCCATGACAACCTTCTTATTTGTTTATTTATTGCGTTCTTAAAAGAGTTGTGGGGTAGCGACAAATCCCATAGCTCTATTGCTTTAAGGTCCTTCTGCACCAGCTCAAGGGCCCAGGGCAGGTATTTGAATTTGTTTGAGGATCAGTTTGAATTTCTTTCCACATCAGAGCCCGTAATGTGGCTTCTCCTGCGGACCTTTAAAGCAACATATATTTGAGTAATGAGCCCTTTTGTGTTAGATCTTAGCTGTTCAGGTCGAATCTAAGAAGGTGACGCTTTCTTGGGAAGATGGAACAGGAGATCGAAGACCTTGTTTTAAGCAGAGATAAGTTAAGCCTCGAACTTTCTTGGAAAGGCTTCTGTCCCATAGCAAAGTATTTATTACTGTGAGTAGTGGCAGGAAGGTCAGGCTTTGTAGTTATCGATGTATTGATTGAAATGCTGAAATAAAGGAAGCAGTACTTAGACTCAGTGAGTTAAGATGGAGTTGGTCCGACAGCCGATCTTGTAGCCAGATGCCAAGATATTTATATACAAAGTCTCAAAGAATTGATTGGCCACCCAAGGACCAACTTGTCTTCTCGTTGATCATTCTGCCAAAAGCAGAAACCTGAGTTTTTGTGCGGTTGATAGTCATTTCGATTTTGAGGCAGTAACATTTAAGATGGTTAAGTAACCTTTGTAGCCCAGTCCTAGTCAGGTTCATCAGGACTAAGTCATCAGCATATTGTAGTGAAGACACTTTTCAAGTACCCAGACTTGGAGGATGGGAATTGGCTGCGGCTACGTATCTAAGGGTCAGTTGTGCCTGACCTCTAAAAGCAACTCCTGTTGGATTCTCAGCGTGTCCTGAGAAGCACTGCGGCACTGGTGCTTTCGTCAGAACCAGATGCCTTGGGTTGTGAAATTAACACGGCCATGCCGATGGAAGTTTGCCAGCAGTTGCCCACCCTGTGACAACCAGGGACTACGAGAGCAGGGAAGTTAGCACTGCCCAATTGACAACCAGGCTTATACAGTCCGCTTTCTTTCTCACTCTAAAGGGCCCACGCTTCACTTGCTGAACATGGTAGGGCCCAGAAGACAGCGCACTGCTGTCAATCATGATTGTCTGACACTGAGGGGTTGCCAGGTCGACTTCATGCCCTTCCCTCCATGACGAGAGGCAACTACAGCGCTACCCATATAGTGTGCAATGTATCTCCTTCACGACTCTGTGGGAGGGGTCTCTCCCCTGCGGCAGCCTGTGCTTGTCGCACCAGAAGTAAGACTCTAAGCCCCAGGATAGAAGAACTGCTGTCCACTGGAGAAGGGCCCTGTAATTAATAGTAACTACACTACACTTGTAGGCAGCTGGATTTAACCCTAATGTGGTTACGATTCGTTTTCCTGTCGAGGACCTGGGGGAATTGTTCTTTCCCTGCTACAAGGCGAGGGAAGTCCTCTGGATTGATCCCTGTCCGGGGACCCTCACAAAAATCTACCATATTCAAATAGAAGTGCAGGTGCTTCTTAGCCTGATATTTATAGGGTGAATTTTCATGTGATCTGTTTTCAACCTACATATTTGAAAAAATATATTCAGTATTACTATTGTTCTGACCTTACAACGAGGGATATATTTAAAAGCGCATTCACTTTGTTACTTGACAATTGCATAATTTGCAAGGTACGTATTGATAAATGTAATTTTGGTCCTGTCTTATACATAATATAGACATCTATTTTTACATAACCCTGTGTGTAGTCTATTTTGTAGTGTATTCATTGTGTTGCTGTGTGAGTGTGTTACACATTAACTCTGATGATAGGCCTGCCTGCTCTTCACCAAGCTACCAGAGGGTGAGCATAGGTTATCTTGGTGTGTATCTGACTTGCCCTGATTAGAGTGGTGGGTTCTGCCAAGCCTAGGTGTATACCTGAGTCAATCAGAAATCCCATTTCTAACAATGACTATTTAAGGTTCAAGGTGAGAGGGACAGGTCTCACTTCTCTTTTGCAAGTCCTTTGCCCACAATTCTTCCTAACAGTCCTCTCCAGTCTCCCACATGATGGGGTACAACCTCCTAGTGGGGGCACCAAAGGATGGAAGAACCTATTACCAAAACTTGGTGGTGGCACGTTTATTCAGCATATAATTTTTAATGACCCAAACTCAAGAAAGGTAATCCTCATTGGTCCTTTCACCCCTGGGATAAGAAAGGAGCATGAGAGGTTTGACCTGACACATATTATTATTCCAACTAAAATCTCCAACCAGCAAAGCTGAAATTAGAAGTGATTTAGGACCTCTTGTCCCCATGATTGGAAAACTACATCCCAAAAGAGAGCTCTGATTAGGGGGGTATATTTTCGAAAAGATGTCACATGCCTGACAATTCTCTCAATTTCATTTGAGTTTCATGATGTTTTTAATCAATAAGAACCCAGGTCTGTCTTCAAAAGATGGTGCGCTTTTCCACAGAAAAATGTGCGGAATAACAAGAGGCTGCTTGCCTCTTTTGTATCATCAGTAGAGTTAAACAGCAATGTGTGTAGTTCCCCTCACAGAGGAAGTTAAGATTTAATGGTAAACTATGCAGTCTCCTCCAATTCAAACAGCATTTGTTAAGTGATAACCCTACTAGAGAATACACAAACACTGGAAGAAGGATAAATCAAAAAGGGGTTGCAGAGGATCCGAAAAGTCTTGAGATTATCTTTGTGCATAATGTCTGGCAAACCACTGCAATGCAGACCTTCTACCTCTCAGCACTCTTCTGCTGTTGGACTCAAAAAATGTGCCTTTGGGAGGCTGCAATGTAGGGATGCAAATTGCACAATGTTGGCAAGACACCAGTCTTTGAATTTAGTTTGACTAATCTTTGTTATAAACAAGACTGGTTCAGTTGTTCCACTAAATCAAAGGTTGTATCTCCGCGAATACAATGATGTGTGGAATGAAAGCACTGAATAGAAGACTTGGGTCCTTATTAAGCTTAGGTAGAATAACTCATTTAAAGAATCTCACTGTGTTTGTAGACACCTCCCCACTAAACAGCTGCTGCGAGAAATATAATCTGTAAAGGCAGGACCGCCACATGCAATGGTGGAATTTTTGCCACTTATAATATTCTGGAAGGTAGCTGCACATAACAAGCCACCATTATCAGGATTAATAAAAGCAATGGTCTTGATGCTCTGTGTTTTCTCCTGGCATGTGGGTGGGGTTTCAAAGATTTATCTGGCGAGGGACCACGTGCCAGTTACACCATCACCACCCTTCTGTAAATTAGGTTTTTTGTGTACTACTGACATGGAGCGATTGGCGCTCCTAGTTAAAAATGGCCAAAGTGTGGTTATGCCCATAGTATGGTAGAGCTGTCAATGGAATTGATGTGGAACGGGAGTTTTACTGGGCTGTGAGGAGCAGGCAGTTGTGCGGTGCTGATAAACAGGTGGAGGTGTCGTATCCACAGGTTAGGATGCACTTCAGAACAGGCTGTGATCTTGAGCCCGGACAGGTGAGTGACAGTGAAGGACAGGTGAGCGACAGTGACGGACAGGTGAGTGACAGTGTACCTTTCCTGATTGCAGCTGAACCAGGGAATGAGGGTTGTTCTTCTGGAGCGTTAGGTAGATTTGGGTTTATCAGGGATGCAGCGAGACTATTTTCACCAGCCCACACAGATGTGCATTAAATACCCACGTGGCACACCCACCTTTCAGTCTATGAGCAGTAGTCGTTCTTGGCACCACCGTAACTGGCAGGGGCGATTTCGTCACAGATGGGCACTCTGTGGCGAGACAAGCCCTGGTATTCAAGCGGCAATTTGCCCACTCTAATTAAACCAATTATATGAAGCGTATTTCTTAATTGGTCTGTGCTTTCGATAATTGTTGTCTACGCCTTACCAAGTGTTGAAGGTTTGCAACTTAATATTTTCCCGTTTCTGGTACATTCAGTTCTTGCATTTAATGGAAAGAACATTAAAACGTGTCCGCTTTCTCACACCTTTTCCTCTCCCTTTCTGTCTTTCTCACTTACGAGCCTTGTATTTGCATACTTTAAACAGAAGGCACTGCATTTGTGACATTTGATCACTTAATCACACATCCGAATGCTGTCTGACAAACTACAATTATGAAAGCACATTTATTTATAGAAGTCTGCTCAGAAGATTTTCCTGCCACAAAGGACTGATCCCTCAAGACATTTAGAAATCCGTCTTCAGGTTCAGCTCTCATGCCCTTGACTGTCAATCTCCTTTGCGTTAGTCTAACTCACACGTTGTTCCAGTTTACTCGTGATGAGCTCACACACTTCTGTTTTGTCTCTACATTGGACCAAGAGTTTGGCTAACACTGGTGGTACAGTCCCCCAGTATCATCAGCATTATTAATCCTACCGCATCACTGGTAACATTAGTTATGCAGAGATCCTCCCTTTAGTACTCTTACCTGTTGGAACACTTGCGGGCAGATGTACAAGCCTCTATCGTCACGGGAACGTAACTTTTTGTGACGTTTCCATTGGGATGTTGGCTTTGCCTCATTTACAAGGCAGTGATAAGCCACTTAATGTGGCTTAGCACTGCCCTGTAAATAAGGCCCCTTTTCACGCTGTGCTTAGCATTGGTGTTGCGGTGGGCATTCCACTGCAATACCCATTGATTTTGACGCTGCCCCCTATTTACAAGGGTAGCGTAAATAGGAGGCAGCACCACAATTAATACCAGGTACAACTTGGTATTAATTTGGCAGAACGAGTAGAAATGCATTATTTCTCCTCGTTTTTGCTTTTTTCATGTGTGCTCCCCTGTCCAGCACACATGGAAAAAGCAAAATGCCTTGGATTGTTTATGTGTAGGAAGGTGACCCTTTCCACACATAAACAACCCTAAAAAAAAGTGACATTTTGTAACTTCCATGTGTGCTGCATTAAACATCAAATATAGAAGTGACATAACGGCATTTAAAGATTGTTTAGACGTACACCTTCCTACACATAAACCATCTTCCCCTGCACGCAGAAACCCTTGCACTATGGTGCAAGGGTGCCTGCGTTGGCGCTACACTGCTAAGTGTAGCGCCAGCACATGGGGAAAAGCAAGGCTGCACCAAATTCTTGTAAATATGGTGCAGCCTTGCGTTTCTGACGTGGCGGAGTGAGGCGTTAAGCCAGTACGGCTAACGCCTCACTCCGCCACTTGCTTGTACATATGCCCCTAAATATTTTGTTCATTGTTAATCCTACCACCATCGCCATGTATAACTCTCATTATTTTATGCATTATGGTATATTTTCATGATTTGTACACGATGCCACACAACACACTCAATGGCCGAAGAGCTTGAAGGGAAAGTTGATGACAGAAAGTGGCTTCATAAGGTAATTAGTGAATTATCGGTCCTATTTTAGATATAGTTTCTCTTTCTAACTCATCTGCCTATTAGCAGTCTTAGTATCTACCCTACTGATAACCATACACCGTCCTCATTAGGCGAACACATGCTTCTTGACAATTAGAAAGCAGAGATATCCCTGTCTTTATTCTGTCCGCCCCCTTTGTGAAGCCCGGTATGCTGGTATCTTTGGAACACTGTAACTTCAGTGTTAATATCTCGCCCCAGTCCAAAGACGTGGGTGTAGAGTTCCATGACAGGGTGTGGTCTAATGTTTCCAGCCACACTTTCTGTGTGAAATAACGCTGTTCTATTGTGGTTTTTGGAAACTGAGGGTTCTCTCAACTCACAGTTGCTGCTTGTTGTGGAGAGCAGGTGGTGCTGTACTCATACGCTAATAGCAGGTTACTTACCGGCAATCGTACTGATGGAGCGTGGATATCTAAACCTCAATCTCTTAGTGAAATCATCAAATTACCCCACTGGTAGTATGGACCTATAATAGTTGTCTTGAAGTGTTCTGGGGGAGCTAGCATCATAAATACATTTCTATCTCTGCAAGGCCAATGCTGTTTCACAATGAAGACCAAGAATCAGGTATCACTATAAAGAGACCTCTGACTGACCTATCTAATTTCAAAAGTTGGTATATCTCAAACAAACATTTTTCTTCAAGGCCAGTTTGACTGACGACGACATATGCGGAGGACCAGATATCTACCTACACGAGTGATAATACGCTTTGGTTGGTGACTCTATGAATATCGGGGGAGAAAAATAACTCTGGGGGATCAACTCAATAGGATTCCATTTTTCCAGAGAGAGATCATACCAATAAGAATCTTTCTACCTGTGCCTGAAGAAGAAGAGAGACACATCTGATGTCCTCATACTAATACAAGACACAGCTATTAGTGCTACGGAAAAAGATATTACAGTTTTATGTGAAGCAGAAAAGAGTTTTTTCCTGGCTTGGGCATTAATATACATGAGAAATAAACATTGTGAACCAAATACGTAACCTTCAACAGTGCACGTGTTACAAGAAAGAAGTGAAGATACCCCTACCTTCAAGGAAATTGAATATTTATTGGCCCTGATGAAGGTGGCATATTTTTAGCTTACACCGAACCGTACGTAGGCCACTGACAGACAACTGAAAATCCAACTGAAAAGGAGCCCTAAAAGAAGGATAGCAAATGCAAAATTTGGGGATGGCACCTGTGTACAATATCTGAAAATTATCCCCATTGTGGGCCATTCGAAATACGGTTGTCTGTTCGTTTGTTTTTCTAGATCCCATGTGCGTAGTATGTAAGAGACAGTATGTATGAGTAGTATGAATGGTGAGAATGACACGAATTAATGAATAAAGCTGTTTTATTTAGCTTTTTTTTATGACTGAATGTTTTGGTGGGGGTGCTACATGAAATTTTGTTTTGTGTACTTATTGTGTAATCACTTTTTTTTTAGTACAGAAATGATAAAGTGTTTATCATTGTTTTTGTACGTGTAAAAATTCAAAAAATAACAAAAAATGGCTTTTTGAAATGTAATATAAACTAAGAGATATAAATGATAAATAAAGCCTAAATGAGAATGATTGCTTTTTGTATATATTGATAATGTTATGCTTTGTCCTTGAAGAAAAACGTTTGTTTGAGATATACCAACTTTTGAAATTAGATAGGTCAGTCCAGAGGTCTCTTTATAGTGTATATTCCTTCCTTTCCCCCTCCTCTAGACCTAAAAGAAATATTTATTGGGGGTACCCTTAGCTTTAAAAGTTTTCAAGAATCAGGTATCTCAATCATGAAGGTTTATTTTAAAACATTAATCCAGCCAGTGTATTTCCAAAGCAGTAACAGATTTAAAAGCTATAAAAATACTGCCTGGAGATCCAAAATGCTCCAGTAAGTGAGGTCGTAATAAAATGAGATAGCAAATAGTGACAGCCACAATGCACAGAAGACAGTTTGAGGTGATCAAGTTTTCCATAAAGAAACTTACTTTCTAGTCTGACCGTAAGGTAAGACTAAGGAACTCTAAAGTGGATTTCTAAAGAGTAAGCATAGTAGGTATCACCATGAGTTCGCCCTTCAATAGAAGTTTAAAGGAAATGGAAGACTGTTCAGTATGAGGCTTTACACTCAGCAAAACCAGATCAGAGAGAGATCTGCTCCCACTCAAAGTCAGGATGAAGTCTGCCTAACTTGATTCCTATGTTTATTTCTGTTAGGGCCCAGGTTGCAATCGCTGAAAGGTTGTCAGTGATCGAGGACGATTCCATATAGATTGGTGGGGAATAGTGCAGTATAAACTTGTTTCGGTTAGATTGACTGTAGGCGGTGGTGATGTCTTCACAGTCTCAATTGAGCAGATAGTTACTCTTACATTTTTGCTGATCTTACCAGGCTGTATACTGGGCCCCTGGCCGATGTTAGTTTCATTGTAGGATAAAGGTCTGGAGGACCCAGTTAATGACTTCACTGTGAATGAGTTTTCAAATATAAATGGGTAGGGTTCAGGTTTCCATTCTTTAGTGAGAATACCCCACCTCTCCAAGATCTCGCTTTGTGCTGCCAAGAAGGTGTCAGAACACCATGTTATTGTAGTTTCTTGTTTTCCCACTTAGGAGTAAGAAAATAAATCTACCTTATACAAGTCATTCGACTTTACTTTCATCAATTTGGCTCTGTTCAGAATGTCTTGATGACCCCTTGATCGATAAGTTGGCTTGAATAGATTTTATATTGTTTGTTGATATCAGCAGTAGCCTCCAGGTCATTCAAGAAAGGATTTGGGTCCATGGGACTATTGTACCTCCACAAATGCAGGGAGCTGCCGCTAAATAGCCCATTGGGCAATGGTACATCTTTAATTTTTACTAATCTGTGCACTTGCAATTGAGTATCATTTAAAGGCCAATATAATGGCTGTGAGGTTAGTTGAGGTGGTATCAAGGTAGCCTTATTTACCAGGCCAGGCTCTTGCTCATCTGACCAGTCATGACCATATAAAAATTGTTACTAATGCTATGAACATGCTTTTCTACCAAGGGTGGTTCTAGTTTCGCATTCACCTGTAGAGGATTGTTTGATGCAACAATGTTAGCAATTTCTTAATTGGAGGAAATTCGAAGATTTTCTTGCTTCGTCTTTGACTGGTTATGAATTGACAATGCACCCATTGGATGAAATAGTTGAAGGGGCTGGGCAGACTACAGTAGAGATATCAAATGGACAGCTGGCTGCTACTTCTACAGCAAAACAATCTTTTGACTGTACCGATGGAAATATTTGTTGCTGCTCTTCAGTATGGTTAGCTTGATGATCTTTGGAGGTGGATAGGGCCTTGAGGTTTATTGATGGTAGTGGTACTGGTAACGGTAATGAAGATGGTGCTGTTGGATCTCTTAGGCCTGTATAAATTCCTTAAATGTGTTTTATTGACCTTACACTACACTGTGCATTTCAGAGGAAAGAGACTGATGGTACTAGGTTCTCTGCAGTCATTCTACCTTGGGAAGCACAATAACCCTTCTTGAAGGAACCATGTTCTTGGCAGACTGGAGCTAATTGCTCTGGGACATCCTAATGCTTAATGTGGTTATTGCTTTCCATACAATTCCATTTTGTCTTATAAATTGTTTTTTTTAAGTTTGCACAAGTGTATTTTTTTAGCCTTTCCTTCTTCTTATTGTTATCATTGTCTCCACCAGGATGACAATCAAGTGTATTAGAATTAGTTTCTAGGACGGCAAGTGGGGTAGCAGAGTCCTCAGGTTCCTCTTGGGTTAGTCGATGATACTCAGCTAAACCACAAGGGATTCAATTTTGAAAGTGTTAGAACTTTTGACATTGGCCTTCATCATAATTCTATAGCCTAGTCTCTTTTTACAGTCTGTTAGAATTGACCAAAAGATTTCTGGAACTTCAACCAGTTTTGCTAGTATCGCGGATCAATTGCACGGATCTCCTGGTTTAGACCCCTCTTCGGGAAGTCTATCACAGCTTCCGTTATCAAGCACATACTTTGACAATTAATGCAATGTTTGCGACGTCACACATTATCGAAGTTTGTCTATCTGTTTTTGTTGACAGTGTCTCTAGTGCAGTAGCTGTAATATCTAGAATCCTACACATTGTAGTCATAATTACAAGGATTGTCTGAGTCGGCAGGGTCTCAGGTCTATCTTGCCTAGAATGACTAGGAGATTTGTTGCTTGACAGTACATTTGTGCAACCAGAGGTAAGTACTTTTTCGTCCAATACAAAATATTGAGGTGATTGAAGTGAAATATTATTGTCAGGAGATCATCCTGGATTTGAACTTTAACTTGAAGTATAGTGCTTATTGGCACAGACCATGGGGCTGTTCCCATCATGAAGGCATGGTGAGCTACTGTTACTGAGGACAGCCTGTAGATTCTTGTCCTGTATCTCCGCCTCCCTATAGATTAGTACTGACGTAGTAATGTTGGTGCCCCATTATACCGAATTTGTGAGCAACTAATTGCAGGCTTTAAATTTCACTATAGGTGCATTGACAGGCTCCTGTTAATTGAGCAGTATGCTGTTCATTACCATCCTCGAGGTACTCATTGGAGTTCCCCTCAAATATTGGGGATAAATTGGCCATTGCTACTGAGCTTGCTGAGAGGATTTTCAGGGGCTTTTTATAGGTTTCAATAATAGAAGTGTCATAGATCGCTTTGGCCCCATTTTTAACGCAGTAGTCCGTGATTTTATTATTTGCACTTGCAGTATGGACCAATGTTGTTCTTGAACAGCAAGAAAGCTCTTCAAGCACTTGGGGTGCTGCATGCTATGCGACCCACTTTTAAAGCAGAAGCTGTAGTAATAGAATCTGTAAGGATAGTTTTAAGCTGGATGCTGAGGGGGTATTCCAGTATTATTGACTTGGACTTTGTGGTCTTTGTGTTCCTCATGGATTTCAGAGTCATGACTGTGTGTATGTTTGATCCTGCTGTATTTTATAGCCAGCACCATTATATGGTGGATTTGGATCGTATTTTGGCTCTTGTTCAACAGTCTTTAACAGTCTGGGTCTGTCGGAAGATGTCATTTCAATTGAAGAAGCATGTTTGTCCTCTCTCGGGTGGACATCATGACTTCCAATTGCAACGGCATGCAGATAGTAGCTATAGGCTGTGCTAGGGCTATTTTCGCTAGGAATTAGGGATCTCTGCCCTCACCCCTTCTGCTAACCACTAATGCAGGTAGTGTGGGGTTAACTGCTTACCCACATATAGTCACAACACTAGGGTGCCGGAAGAGGAGCTCAGGCAAAAGCAATACCACACCCCGGGGCACAAGCACACCTAGTCACTCTTGTAGTGTAGGACTACGACAGTCCAGCTGCCTCTATGGCCAACCAGGCAACTTCTCCTCCAGAGCCACAATTCATGCCAGCAATCTCGGTGGTATACACTACTTCCTGTGGCTTCACTTCCTCAACCCCTCGAAGTCTTTGTGGTCCAATAGGATTAACGTGTCAATGGCAGCAGCACAGGTCAGTATTTTAAGTCAATGTTCAATATTTACCTTGCCTGTGTGCTTCCACCCGCCTGGGACGACTCCTGGTGGCCCCCCGCCCTGGGCACCGCACCCAAACCGACGGACCACGCACGCAACCTGGGCTTCATACTGGACTCCTCCCTCTCCATGACCAGACAAGTCAACGCCGTCTCCTCGTCATGCTTCAACATCCTGCGCATGCTACGTAAGATCTTCCGGTGGATCCCCACCGAGACGAGGAAGACGGTCACCCAGGCCCTCGTCACCAGCCGACTGGACTACGGCAACGCCCTCTACGCCGGAACCACCGCCAAACTCCAGAAGAGACTCCAGCGGATCCAGAACGCCTCGGCGAGACTCATCCTCGACATCCCCCGTCGCAGCCACATCTCCGGACACCTGAGAGATCTGCACTGGCTCCCGGTCAACAAGAGAATCACCTTCCGGCTCCTCACCCACGCGCACAAAGCCCTACACGACCAAGGCCCGAGCTACCTCAACAACCGGATCAACTTCTACACTCCCAAGCGCCTCCTCAGATCAACCAACCACGCCCTCGCCGCCGTCCCCCGCATCCGAAGAGCGACAACAGGAGGAAGATCCTTCTCCTACCTGGCCGCCAAGACCTGGAACTCACTTCCGACCAATCTGCGCCTGACCCAAGACCACCTCTCCTTCAGGAAGAAGCTCAAGACCTGGCTGTTCGAGCAGTAGCGGCACCCCCCCCCCCCCCTCCCAGCGCCTTGAGACCCTACGGGTGAGTAGTGCGCTCTACAAATGACCTGATTGATTGATTGATTGATTCCACTACAATAAATGCCGCTCAAGACTACAACAACTAGCGACAATAAGCAAAGACATCTGGTGTTGCAAAGAGGCAAAAAACCTGAAAGGGGTCACCGTGGCTCCCCCTGGAGGTGTAGGAGTAGCAACATGTCTGTGATCAGTGCTTTAAATGGAACTATAGAAGTGCAGGTACTTGCTATTTAGAGTGCCTGCTTGCTCCTGACAAGTGCCGGCACGCCACCATTAAATATTGCAGAACTACTGAGAAGTGCCGGTACTCTCCCTTTCAAATTAAAGAAGTGCAGGTACTCAGTAACGGACAGTACATGCCCATTTAATCACTGGCTGTGATGGTTAGTGCAAAACAGCCGACAGGCGTGGCCGTAGTAGAGTGACCAGATTTTTAAAACAGGGACATGTGGCAAAAGTACAAGAAAGACTACAATTTGGCTCACCAAGCGCACGAAGGCGGTGCTCATCAGCATAGAATTACGGAAGATGTACTAAGAAAATAAATAAAATAAAAAATTTAAGGGCCGTGTCATACTCTTCAAATTGTTTTCTTATACCAGCTGATAACTATCCCTGCTTTGGAAACCATAAAAATGCACATTTCACTGTTTTCAGTCGACCCTCTCTAAAAACCAGGATATAAGATCAATTACCTGAAGTCTGCCGGGACAGCTGTTGGGAAACCAGGACTGTTCCTGCAAAGCCGGGACAGCTGGTGGGAATCCAGGGCTGAAGGAAAGAAGAAAATGGCACGATGACAAGAGTGCTGGAGTGAGAAAGAGGGAGCGGCGAAGCACAAGCCACACACCAGTGCCCAGTAGCCACCTCCTGGCCGGCGCTTACCCCCTGCAGCCCCAGTGGTGTCTGTCACACCGAGGCAGGCACTTGGAGTTCAGTAAGCAGGCACAGCATACAGAGGGAACGGTGAGGCAGGAGCAAGAGCGACATTAGGGGCACAGGGGCAGGACCGCCTCGAGGCCATCGGGGTCTGGGGCACCGGCAGAAAATAGCCGAATTCATAGTAGTACTCATCTCAGCAAGTCTCCCACCGTGCCGACTCCGCTGACTCTGCTCTGGCCCCTGCTTCGCTCTCCTACATCTCCACCTCTGACCGCCCGAGGCCTGGCTTTAGTTCAGCTACGCTCCGCCTCAGAAGACCTGCTCCTGCCGGCAGTGGAGGCCAGTACGGTATGGGGGTGGTGTGGTAAGGGGCAGGTTTGCAGAGGGTTAGGGGGGGAGGAGTTTGAAAAAAAAAAATTCACTTACCTGATCTCGCCACGTCCCTCCTCAGTCTTTACCACATCACGTCTCTTCCAGGAAGCACCTAGGCTTCCCTGAACAAATCACAATTCTGCAATGCAGCGCTGTGATTGGTCTGAGTGCCGTGACAGGGGCTTGGGACCTGGGCATGTTCTCCACACAGGCTGTAATACAGCCTGGATAGAGAACATGCAAAGTGCACATAACGGGTTGGCCGGCGCGAAATGGCAGGCCAAAGCATCATGCGCACTTTAGAGTGCAGTAACCACTCCTCCTCCCCGACGTCATGGGATCCAAGCCCCGCCCAAGACAATACTAAAAATAAAATGATTTTACACTTCTCGGTGAGCAGTGGGGCGACACACTTCCCCCTTAGCGTTCTCCTGCCCCTCATCCTGACGACTCTGGCATCTACTTCGACTCTCACATATCTGAGTACAGTGGCTGTTGTCGAACATGATGCAAGATTGAATGCTGTACATGACATTATGGAATAGCTGGGATTAATACTGAAAAATTCAAATGAAAGTTTGCTAAAGATCTGGGTCATCACATATCAAAAATGAATGTAGAACCGAAATTGTATTTTGCAACAGCAATGAAAGAGACTTCTCCTTAAACAACATTGACCAAATGTAGTTTCACCTCACTTTGCTTGTAAAACTCCATCCTTGTGTAAGTGTGGTAAAAAGGAGTGCTGTGATATTACAACTAGGAGACATAATAGATGTGAGGAGATTGCAGCATTTGCATGTGTGGCTTTTTGAGGATGACAGCCCACTTATTCCACAATAGAGAGAAAAGCACTTGTCATGTAGTGGAATGTGCAGTATTTTAATCAGAAGTCCAAAAGCGAAGATAGTTTGACCCAAAGTGCTAAAGCTTTATTGCATTTCAATGGTAAATGTGGTGAAAAACTGATCAAACCAGTGTTGCAGGCCTAGCAAACAAAATCACTGGCAGCTGTCCTCTACAGAGTCGAGCTCTGGGGATGGTTCAAGGCTACTAGAATTCTGACAATTGGAAAAAAAAATTGCACCTCAAATTGCAGCTTGGTCCTGGGACCCCGAAGCCCGAAGGCTGTCCTAAGGTATGAACTGGGCACGAACAATATCCTAACTGCTGCTGTGCTCAAAGCTCTTTTGTACTGGCATGATTGAATATGGACTGAACCAAAGCCTATAATTTATCTTAAGCCTGTTTGTGAAAATGTACAAAGCAGTAACTCAAATAATGTACCATGGTTTACTCATATTGCAAGAACTTGAACCAGTTTACAATGCTATAAATGATGGACCAATCCAGAGACCATGTCTCCTCGACTAGGGAAATAATCCAAGACGGACAAGTATTGGTCACGAACGTTTAACAAGCATGGTGGTAAGCTTTTTACAATGTTTCAGGAGATTAAACCTCCCTCATGTTACAAGAAATATGTAGGACATTTCAAAGAGAGTTATTGATTAAAGTTCCGGTTAAGTTAACTTCCTGTAAAATATTTTTTCTGGGAATCGGTCAAACAAGAACCAGCCAACTATTTGCAACTGCAGGCAAGGTGGTGATATATTGGTCTTGCAGTTTATGCTGCCAGGCACTTTTTTTTCTGTCAGCTAGGAGGTTATACCCACGCCCACTTTTAAAGAAATATTTTAAGACATTTTAATGCTGCTAGGATCTATGCCTTCGAACTAACTGTTGATCCATCTATTACCCGATGGCTTCCTATATATATGCAGCTTGGTAAGCATTGCGATTATCAGCTCATAAACGGGCTGATATTGGACTATACCATCCATGCTGTGAATCTTAAAGTTAATTTCGGGATTCAGCCTTGAGTTACTGCTTGTGGCTTACATACATACGGCCGATGTCATGTTATTGTTAGCAGTATGTCACTATAACGCAAGTGTTCTGAATCATATGGAACCTGCATCACACACACATCTGAGAGATGACGGAAATGCAGAATTTTCACAAAATGTACCGAAGGAAATTATTCTTGTATATTAAATTGTTCTGTATAACATAGGATACATTTAGTAACTTGAAACCTTTTTAAGAGCTAGGCATAACTCTAGTGTTCGATTTGTATACTAAAAGAACTTTAGTCAAGCACATTTGCACTTTAGGAGGAAAGTAAGGTGACTCTAGCTGTGGAGTGCTTCTGTTCAATCATTGAACCAATCTGTGTGATTGCACTTTACAAGGTCCAAACCTTACCAAGGCAAAAATGTGTATGTTCGTACATTATTGGTTGTCTAAATATATTTTCAGTCAGGTTTAATGGGCTTCCACTAGTTGGGCTACTTTGAATTGTTGAGTTCATGTTTCAATACATTATCAAGAAAAATAAAATATAACTAAAAAAGTAAAAAAGACTTACCTGCTGCCTGCTGCTCTGCTCCTCTCCGCCTGCCTGACTCGCTGCTTCTCTCCTCGGCTGGAAGGGGATGGGGCCTCTAAGCCAGAGTCACCCAGAAACAGCTCAAGATACTACAGAACCCCCAAAACGCCGCAGCCAGACTGGTCTTTGACATCCCCCGCCGCAGCCACATCACAAAAACAACTCTGACAACTCCACTGGCTCCCAGTCAACAAGAGAATCACCTACAAGACCCTCGCACATGCCTACAAAGCTCTCCACAACGTAGGACCGGCATACCTGAACCACTGCATCACATTCCACGTGCCCTCCAGACATCTTCGTTCTGCCCAGCTCTTTGAGACCCTCACAGGTGAGTAGCCGCACTTTATAAGCCCCTGATTGATTGATTGATTGAGGGCACAGGCACCACACCCAATCCAGATGCTGCTCCCACATGAGAGCAGCACCAGAATTTGTCTGAGCAGCCTTGTTTGCCGCTCAGACAGTGCAATGGAGCCTGTGCCTTTTCTCCAACCCGGCTTTATAACACAGCTGGGTGGGAGAAACTTAAGTGGGCATGAGTGTTTGGCCAGCTTAGGTTGGCTGGCCAAATACACATGCGCAATTATAAGTGCACTCTACTCCTCCCTGACATGCCTAGCCCGCTCCATACTTATTGCGGGGAACAGACAGCATAAATAAAATGATTGTAACATTGTGTTATTATCATTTTATTTATCGTCTGCTGGCACGGGTTGTGGGGCGACACACCTCCTCCAATATGGAGGAGCCACTCCTGAACCTATTATTATTTAGTCAGCACCCTTATTTGTGGAAAAGCTACTGCATGTAGTACTACCCACTTAGAAACCAAAAGCAACCACACACATGAAGGAATAGCCAGCAGTAGGGAGTGATGGCCAGCTAATTTTCCAAAGATACAACAATCATCGAAAGTGGTACTGCAAGGAATGTAGCATTCCCTGGAGTAGACATAGTCACCCATTTACTTACCTCTGTCATGGCCTCTGCAACAATTTTACTTAATAGCTCTAACAATATGTCCAATGTCTCTCAGGACTTGATTATGTGTGGAACACTTCATCTTACTGCTTACAGTCCAATTACCATGGCACAAATAACCTCAAGTAGTGCTGTCATGTGTCTCTGGAGGCCTTCTGATCCTGATGATCCCATGCTACTACTGATTTCACATATAACTTGGGCCTTCCTTCATAAACTGCAGAGGGCAACCTAAGTGTCGAGTTTTAATGCTTCAGGTAGCCAGCCCCACCATCTCTGACAGTGAAACACGTTTCTGAGTAGCAAACTCCATAGTTATAAGTGTGTGGATAAACTTTCACAATCCATTTTAGTAGTGCTGACAAAGCAGTATTCTGGAGCTGAATGAAAATAAAGTAGAATGAATGAAAGGTAGAGTGAATAAAGTAACCAAGAGAGCCCAGAGTGTTGAGAAATCTAAGGGCGGTTGAAAGGAAGGCAATGTGAGGTAATCACTTTAGATCACATTTTGTGTTTGCTATCATAGTAGTCAGTAAGATTATTGTTTATTGTTTGATTACTTAAAATCATGACAATATAAAAACAAACAAAAAATACGTTTCATCTTAATGCAACAAAAAATTTAAGTTTTTGAACAAAATGCAATAGTATGCATAAATAATTATTGTTATTATTATTTTCACACAAGAAGCAGCTAAACTATTTTTTAAAACATAATGACATTATTGGTGAGTGTAAAACCCACCCCCGAATTTCAGTAAAACATACAAGTGCTCCACCAGTAAGAGTCTTGGAATTAAATAGGGGACGGGGGGTTCCAGACCAGTCATGAAACTGAAGATTGTGGCGATGGTTCCTGCAAACCTACGGAGTTAAGTTTCTTTGCAATTTGGAAAACAAATTTTGAGAACTTAACATTTAGCATTGTGTTGTTGGGGTTCATTGCTGATATAATGGCTTGCCGGCATGATCCAACGCCGTGCTTGATCAATTCACCTCGCAACAACCGCCTTCTATCTTTGAGAAATGCTGGGCAAACACACACCACATGCTCAATTGATTCCGTGTAATGACCACAGCCCTTACAATTAGTGTCCTCATTTGAACGATGCTATTCAGGCAAGTGTTTTACAAATGGCCATTCGCCCATCCTCAGGACCATAAATCTTTTCTTCCAAACAGCTGCATAGGTGCTTGAAAGATATGGGGCCTCTGATCTGGGTTTGAGCTCAGTGATTATCGACCAGGCATGTTTTCGTTTAGACAATTGTGCCCTGTCCTGATGGAAAGACTAGAGGCGAACACTTCTTTTAATGGACAGTTTAAGCACCTGCTGGGGCGGACTGGTTCCCCAATAATCCTTGGCATCGAGCAGTTTCAAAGAGTGGTGAAGGAAACATTGATGTTTTTGACTGGGGTAACTTGCTGATATTTCTTGCCACAACTTGGTCTCCAGGCTTCCTTCCCTTGGATTACGCAGTCTGTGGCACAACTTGATGAATGCATCTGCACCGACGCCCTTATGGTTCAGAAGGCCGAGCTCGAGCCTGATCTGAGCCGGAGAAGCCGATTTCGGAAGGTGCCAGACTCGTTTGTAAATTCTGGTTTTTGTTTTATTCAGCATTGACGAGTCGCTCCCCAACATTATTTCTTGGCCGTAGGTTAAACGGTTTGTCACCTTTGCCTTCATAACTGTCAGGAGGGGGGATAAGCGTGGACCAATTAACTGTGCTGAAACTTTCATCATTGCTGCTTCGAGGAACAATGCTTTTGCCTTGACTGCTTCTTTCTGTTTTACAAAAGAGCCCTTGGCTTCCATGTGAATACCCAGATATTTATATGATGTCACAGTTTCAATTTTTTTTGGGCTGCTGATTCTGATGCCAGTAATCCAGTCTTCATTAAATTCCAAAGCTTTAATGTTCAAAGATAATTTACAGGCGACGTAGATCGAAAGGCTGCCACGTGGCCGGCCAAGCTTGTGCACTCTTGTTGCTGGTAACCTAAATTCAAGATAACCTTCGATAGGGGAACTTGATACAGACCAGGTTTCCTGGAGAAGTATGATGTTATTTTTTTTCAGGAATTCCAGACTGTCAGGGGATTGATGTTTCGCATCAAGGCCATTAATGTTCCAGGAGCATATCAACAAGCTGGAGCGGATAATATTTCAGTCTTTATGGCCTTGTGACAGGGCCCCTGGCAGCCAGTCCCAATCCGGCTTTATAGTGGGTTGGCTCTCTATGACAGACTCACCAGACTCTCTTAGAGAGCTGCTTTGAGCTGATCTCATCATCAAAAATGGTGGGTTTACTGATTGGATTGCAGGAACCAAGGCACTAGTCAGAATTGAGGGGTACCGAAGGTTGGTAGGTGTTACTAGAGTTATACCCCAGCTATTGAATTGCTCTGTCTGTGTTAGTACTAGGTCCTTTATTGCTCCGGTTGCCAAGGTTATCAAGGTGGTTTCAATTGATCGGTTGCTGTTTCTAGGTGTAAATCCAATAGATATTATGTCGCCAGATGCCAGTTAGCTTAACTCTGGAACTGATTTAAAAAGTCTGAGAATGTTCCCACGATTCAGGATATCATGCGGGCCTTGGGAAATATACTCCGGGACTAACAACAGTTTGGACTGGTTCCCTTCTTTGCACCTTTGGCTCCCTGTTGGGATGTTGGTGAGAGCTGGAGATTTTGCAGTGTTGTCTGGTCCCCAATAGTTTCCAAAATATTTTTGCGGGGGGACTGTCTTTTTGCTTGAGAGGTTTGGGGACACTTTATTGAAGATGGTTTTGAAAACAATGGGGTGTAAGACTTGCTTTATTAAGGGTGATTTTACACTTGGTGGCAGGGCCCAGGGTCGTAGTTGGAGTTTTTTTACACCTTTCCTCTGCGTCGGGTGCGGGATTATCTGCGAAGAGTGCTAGACACTCTGGGTTCTTCCCTGGTCTTTCTTGCCTGCTATCGGCAGGATAGATGTACTAGCACCGGAGGTAGCCATTAGGATGTCCTTTGTGGGAGATGGGCTAGCCTGATCTGTTTCGGGCATCTCCTTGGGTGGAGGAAGGTCTCCTTTTGGTGATGTTTGGGGAGAAGGGTTGAGAACTTCAATTTGGTTAGACCAAGCATTTAATACAGGTTGTGGATTTATTAATGTTGTTTTTTTGTACAAAATTGATTGTTGGGACGAGGGCTGGCTGATAGTGGAACTAGTTGTACTGGGCGAGCCCGGTGGTGGGGTAGAAATGTTTTTTTTTAAATAGTGATTTATTGTGTTTTGAGTTTCAGTTATTTGTCTGTTGCGGTTTTTCCGGAGTCTTTCTTTCTCTCGCTTACTCATCTTGTTGATATGAGCCACAATCACTTCTTTATCGGTACCCGAGCCGGAGCTCTCGGGGGCCATATTGCCGATTGAGCATGTGCTCTTACAAGCAGACCCCCCAGGATATTGCGGCATAGATTTGCAAATTTAGCGGCACAAAAATGGAAATTTAGCGGCACAAAAATGGAAATTAAGCGGCATTATTGCGGCACTTCATTTTACTTGAAATCATTTTTTTTCAGCCTTAAATCAATGTAAAGTGATTTATCTGAGTTTTCCACTGTGAGGCGTGACCCTGCGTGTCCTGTTTTCTCCTTTGCTGGGCTCTGGGTGCTTCTAGACCATCATGGGAGCTGTTGGAGTTGGGATGCCTGGCCTCCTGGATTTCAACCGTGCCTTCGTTTCCTGTTTTGCTGGACTGCACATGCCTCTTGTGGTCCTTGTCACTGCGGCTGGTTTCCTCATTTCCTGGTGAGTCTCTGCACCCTCCTCCACACGGCTTCACAATGGAGTTATTGCAGCCAACGCTGCTTCCCGCCATCTTTAGACGTCCCGGTGTTATGGTGGAGGGCTTGTTCCTGCTGCGCTAGTGTTTTTATGGCCTTGCGGGATTGGTGCGGTTACCTGTGGCCCTGCTTTATTTCTGCGGTGTTGGGAGCCCTCCCCGGCGGCCTCTGTGGTAATGGGCACCGGGGTTGGGCTCAGAGTGCTCTCCTCCGTTCGCTGGATGTCAGCTGCGCAGAATATACCTCATTAGTAATGACTGGGTCGAGGACGAGGGACATAGAGGTAATGCCAGCACTCTAACTGTTGAGTTGCCGGCTGTGTTAGTCTGGCAAGGGCTGCATTACGGGGAGAAGCTAAGCAACAGGCAAGGGATGCTAAGCTGAGTAGTGGACGCCCACCTTGCCTGCATTGTTTAATTAATCGCCCCTCTCGGAGCAGGTAAGGGGAGGAAACAGGGACTATTGGGGCGCTGGGCCCATGCTGCTTTTTGTGTATGCTTGAGACACAGGGAACCAGCCCGGTTGGAATCCCTGGGCTCAGCTCCCTGTGTGTCCTGGAATTCATGGCAAGTCCGAATGTCCATCTAATCATTATGGCTGAATTTTACAGTACAAAACTGAGGAATCTGGGGCCATCTCCACTTATCTGCTAGAACAAGTCATGTGATTTATAGGCATATATAGAAACCATTGTCAGAGGTGAGCCCTTGCTGTAATCAGAGTGTGCCTGGAAAAAAGAGAAAAGTAGTCTGTGCTTGTCAGACGCATGTAAAACTGCAATAACTCAAATGTGTATTCTGCCTATCACCACTCCTTTAATCTCATCTCTCATGAACTAAGGACTAAGCATTAACCCTTGATGTCAGAAAGATATATCATTATAATTATTATGGCTGAATTGTAAAGTTCAAAACTGGGGAATCATGCTGGCTCATCCCGGCATCCCTGCTAGACCAAATCATGTGATCATAGGCCAAGACAGACACCCTTGTCAGAGCTGTTTCTTGTGTGTGCGGACTGAGCACACTTGCTATAGAGGTGGGCGAGCAGCCGAAAGCTCCAAGTCCTGTTGGAATCTCGGGTACAAGACAAGATGAACTTACATGAGAGGCGAAGGCAATGTGACCTAGTGACTGCATCTGCTGACCATGAGACACAGGGAAGCGGAATCCAATCCTTCAGCTTAGCAGCACCCTGTGAATCCCTGCAAACCTGAATGCTGCAGGAAAACGCGTAATGTAGTCTGCGACTGTCCTTTGTGTAGTGCATATCCTGTCCGTCCTTGGACAGGATTTGCGCTGTGTAAAACTGGAAAAAATTAAAATTGGATTCTGCCTGTTGCTCCTGCACTGATCTCATGCCCATTGAATTATTATCAAAGTGTTAACCTTTCATGTCTGAAATAAATACGCGTCTAATAATTGTGGTTGAAATGCACAGTGTTAAATTGGAGAATTTGGTGTCAGTCCCGGCTTCCTTGCTTGAACAAATCGTGTCTTCATAGGCAAATACTTGATTTCACCAAGCACAAACACCAGCCCTTTGTTTTAACAGAGCTTCTGGTGTTTATATTACACGGAGACAGAACGTAAAAGCGGCAGCTAATTGAGCAGATTAGAGATAAAGGTCATCCATACAGAAACCCTCCATTCCTCTATCCTCTCCCCTGCACCCCTCCTGCCACGGGCAAATAGGAACTGGAAAGTGAAGGAGGGGGGCTAGAGCGAAGAGACCGCAAGAGAAGGAGTCCAGTAAGGGGAGCGATGCCATCACGGCCAGGGGTAAAAGAGAGAGGCATGCGCAGCTGAGAATGCAGCCTCGTAATGTGTACATTCTTGTCAATGGGCAGGGCCCACTGACAAGAATGTACTTTGCATTTCTTTTCTGCAATCCCTAATGCCGGCCGAAGTAAGAAGCAGGCAGGTATTTACAGCTGTACGGCGCCACGTAGTGACGTGTGCACGTACAGCCAATCAGATATGAGCATTTTTTTTTATGCCTCCCGGAGACCTTTTTCGCGGCCAGAAAGGTAAAAATCGCGGTAATCGCGCTCCTCTGCCGATTTCGCGATTATTTTGCAAATCGCGAAATCGCGATAAGCTGGAGGGTCTGTACAAGGGGTCGCTTGATTTGATTTTAAGGAGGTCGAGTTAGTTATTAAGGATTGATAGATTATGCAGTTTGACTTGTCCATATTTTGAAGTTCAACAGTGGGGTTGGTAGTGCCAGGGGTTGTTAATTTGACAATTCTCGAACTTTCTGATAAGGTTTTATTGTTAACGGGTCTTTGATGGCGATTGTTTGTTTTCTGAACGACTGGGTCAGAAACCGCAGGAGAACAATAATCCTGGGATGGAATGCAGGTCTGCCCTGATAGCGGGAGTTTCTTGACTTCAGTTTGAACTAATGCGAGGAACTCAGGTAACGAGGAGAGGCTGTCAATTATTGGTGAACAGCAACATACCGCCTGCACCAGGTGAGCTTTGGATTGTGCCTTTATAATCAAGGTGTTAAGGCCCTCTAGCTTTTTGTTAATCCCATCTGTGAACATGGCCAATGTGTTTAAAAGGTCCACCTGCAGATCCAATTTATCGGAATGGTAGTTTAAAGCTCAAACTGTTGATTGGAGTGTTTGCAGGAGTTGAGGCCACAGAATATTCTCGTTGTGCGAGCGGCAGCTCTCCTTGGCGGACGGCCTGTTGTGGTCGTCATTGAAAAAAGACAAGTCAAATGAATTTTTAATAATCGGGGTGCCTGTTGAAGGGCCCATGTAGTTGCACTGGTCAGATGGCTTTAGTATGAATTTTATGGGTGATAAAAAGTCGTCGCGTATAGTAGGCCCAATATGTAGTTCCCTTTAAGTGATTTATACTGGTTTACTCCCAGCAAGCTCGTCCGAGACCATAATCATAGTCTGCGCATTTGCTGTTAACGGTGGTGGCGAGCTTGTATTAATAAAAAGGTGGTCGTCCTCCCTTAAAGGGGAGTTTTGAGGCGAGACCAGAGTTCGCTTTATATTGGCTGGTGGCTGGTCGTATTGAAGCACGTTAAATCCCTATGGAGGTGATGGTGAACAGCTCTCTGTAACATTTGGAGCTGAGTATTCGTCCTTCGTTGAAGTTCTTGAGGAAGATGTAGTTTGAGGCGGACTGAGGCCTGACCTGTGGGGGCCATCATGAAGCATAGCCTTTACTTGATTTAACTTCTGATCTGAAGGCACAGGGGCGACTGTAGTTTCCAGCGTAGTGCTGTACGGGGTATTTGGGGTAAGGCCTGGCTCTTTTGTTGCTGTGGCGTTTTTAAAGAAATCCCTCAATATCACCCGTTTGGGGGAAGTGGCCACGCAGACTGTCATGCCTTGTTTTGTATCTGAGGATTTAGAGCTGACAGAGAGTGCTGGCCCCAACAGTGTAGGGGGAGAAGAAGTGCCGGGGGGGATCAAAAGGTTAGTTGATGGTGACTGAGCATGTCCGTGAGTCACTCTGGGCTGGGGTGTGTCCAGGGAAAGTGCTTCCGCTGTGTCTGAGTTATCACTTAAGGACTCTTGCCTTTTGGCTTTGGGTGTGGGTTGCATTTTCTTGGTTCTCCCTGACCTCATTGCAAGGTTGTAGTATGGTAGTAAGGTAGCTACTAACGGTGCCCCTGTAAAGCCTCAGTGCCTCAGTGCCTCAATGCCCTAGCACCTCAGTGGTACCTCAGCGGTGCTTCAGGGGCACATGCTAATTAGAAATCACCCCTGCCTGGAGCAGTTACAGCGACTGGGGCAGGCTGTGATGTTGGGCACACACACACACACACTCAGTCACAGGGAACTTAAGGCTTTAGTTGGGTTGTGTTGCAGCAGATGTCAATAATGAGATCAGTCTTCCTGGCAGAATGGGCAGTTTCCTCAACAAAAGAAATTAAGTCAACTTGGCTTGACCCATCCTTGCGTTAAGCTAGCTTCTCCGTGTGCTGTTCCCTTCCGTGTGCTACTTCCATCTGCTATCAGGCCGGCGGTGTCCGTGGGACCAGCGACCGCTGCGGCTCCAAGGCGGTGCCACAGATCACAAATACTGACAGAGCCCAGCTGCCTTGCCTTTGCCTGGCCAATATGCTGGAGCAGAGGGGGAGTGGCCACGGCTACTGCCTCTGCCACTGCAGTAGCGAGATCTCCCTTTGCTCAGGGCTAGAGGGCCTGAGTCTTTGCTGCTGCACTGAGGGAAGTCGCCGATGAGCCAATACCTCGTCTGTTGTGCAGCACGCTGCCCCCGCCTTGCGACCGCGCCAACAGTTCCAACGCACTGTTCAGCTGCCCATCTGTGTTACTGCTTGCTGCTGTCTGGGATTATTTTAGCAGCACAATGTTAGGCGGGGCCGACCGGAACAGTGGGGGGCCGAGACTCAGCAGACACAACACACTCAGCCCCACTTGGCTGCCCACTGCCCGCTGCCGCTGCCTGCAGTCCACAGCTGAATGCCAACTTACCGCAGAGAGAAGAGAAGGTTAGAGGAGAGCAGCCGAGTTCAGGGCAGGGGGGGCCGCGATTCGAGGGATCTGCGATTCGGCACCTTTCCCGCTTGCTCTAACTGTTTTCCTGGTTGTTCTGGCCGGCTCACTCGGCCCCACTTGCCTGCCCGCTACCGCAGAGAAAGGCAGCGATGTCAGCGGGTGGCAGCGAGGGATCCACGTTTTCGGCGTCCTCCCTGATTGCTCCCGCTACCACTTGCTCGGCTCCGCTCACTCAATCATCATAGTAGTCTTTCAGATTACTTTGTTTCCTTTTGATATCTGATAAAACGTTATCATATTCAATAATTTCATCAATAGCAGTTTTTTTGTCTTCCAACCATTCGGGAATCAGAGCAATCTCACTTTTCAGTTTCTAAATAAAGCAAATAGAGAAACGAAGTAATGCTGTGTGGTATATTATGATATGCAAACATTTTGTTCCTCAAAAACTGTACAATATTTACATTACTAGTTAGAGCAGATTAAATAACTATTTTCATCATTTTGTTGCCTCTCACCATAGCACCACTGGATTGTGGACTATAAAGAAGTACAGTGTAATATTTTATACCCCTACCCTCCAAAAAGGTCCCCATTGTGTAGGAAATCAACTTCATACCATTGTTCATGATAAGTTCAACTGGAAGCCCTTCCCGGGCAAATAACGTATCCAAAAAGTCAGCAGCCACCTAAGTTGCCCTCTCTTCTACAAATTCAAAGTAAACCCACTTTGAAAAAAAAAAAGTAAGTACTGCAAGATAGTTCATGTGTCTTGGTAATTGTGTCATGGGTCTAGCAAAGTCTAACATATGCTCAGAAATGGAATACGGGTGGGAGGAACATCCAATAACTTCCAATGCTTGTTAGACAACAAACAACTTTCACACATGTGAATTATTTTGTCAACCACTCTCTCCATACTTGGCTACTAAAAATATTGCCTAAAAATGTGCTTAGCGAAAGTTGCACCTAAATGTCCATAATGCACCAGACAAACAATCTTAGATCTCAAACTAATAGAAGGAACAAACTTAGAGCCTCTTGACTTTAAATTGCTAAGTCCATAAGATCATCTGCAGGAAATACATGAACATGTGGCTACCCTCTGGGCATCATCATTATGTGTTTAAGCTGTTATGTTCAGTGGGAATTTATTACTATTTCTACTTGCAACTACCTAAGATCTTTTGTATATAAAAAACGAAGGAGAACACCATTTACTAATCTTAGCCCGGTTCAGACCCGGTACTTATGAGGGAGTAAGCTTACTAACTAGGACACTCGCTGTTTGCAAGAGGTATCTCTTTTAGACGCCCCATTGCACGCAGCTCACCCAGTGATATGGCGCCTTACGATGCAGCCAGGTGATTGGCCCAACCGAGCCTAGCCCCTTCACCCAGCAGTCAGCGGCGGCACCGCGAGCAACTCCAGGCACACCGAGGGAGTGCCGCACACTGACGGCCGATTGAAACGCCGATCAGGTAAGAGACCGCAAGCTCGTCTTAGGACCGGCTAAAAGCCCCTTCTCTCTTTTAAATACAGCTCCCCCGAATCTGTCATCATTACCAGCCTCTGATCCTGCCGACGGTATTGAATTACCATTTGTTTCACACGCTCTGGTCGGCTCCAATTTAACATGGGGTAACGATCAGTGTTTTGAGCACAAAGACCACGGCCAGATGCCTAACGCCACTAACCACCCCTTTCCCAATCATGGGAACTATTACCAATTACCAGTTAGCCTTAGGGTTAACATCAGCCCTAGATGTAAAATTGTTTTTAAAAACACTGCCAAATTTTCCAATAATATACCAACCCTCATGTTCATTTATTTATTTGACTTCCTAGAACGGTACCAGGTGCGCACTGAACCCATTGATTGTGAATGAGTGTCTAGACAAAACGGAAAGTGATATCGCATGCTCATCTAAAGGAGCATTGTCCAAGTAAGTCTCCCGGCCTCCGCATGTATTGCTACATGGCCATTGTGCCCACATTCTCCGCTGAGATTTCCCTTAATTTTCTTTATAGAACCTCAAGGAGCCCGTGCAGGCCCACACAGCGACGCTACAGACTCTGACCGTTCCTTCTGATGTAGATATTGCCTACATTCAGTCCAATTATTGAGCACATTTCACCACAACCATCTAATGTTAGCCTTTATGTTACATTTTAGGCTCTCTTCTTTTGTTGTCCTGAGGAAGACCCCAACATGAGGCAATAACAGCCCTTCAACATACATGGGGGTCGAAACGTAGACTACGCCAACCTAGCACAACATAGGAACAAATGAAATGGACTTACCTAACCTATGTGTGATGTGAATTGGGAACATTTATATTACCTTGACTGTAAAGGCGTATAGATTTTATTGTGATGTTATCAATGTCACGCCACCTTTACCCAGTCCCTCACCTACCTCTTCACAACCTTTCCCTTCCTCACTGAGAGCACCATTACATTGACAAATTTTGATGTTTCTCAAACAATTTCTGTGATGATGAACTTACCAGAGTAACGATTGCATAAATAAATGCAAGTTCACTGTGAATATTCAAACTTTATTATTCATTGTTTTCAGTTATAATTACTTAAAAGTATTTGTGGTGATTTTCTGTATGGAGTAAATACAGAACATCTGTGGAATTATTGTGACAAACTCGGACCACTTTTTATTGTACTTTCTCGTTAATTATAAACATATGTGCAAACGCGATGCTTTCGCTTTCGCTCGTGCGCGCACCACTTTCGAAGCCGGACTTGTATTAAATGCAGATCATGATTATGTTAATGTATATAGTGTGCCTGGTTAATGGCATAAAGCGGCTTGGGAAACATAAGGTGCATTACTAATTTAGAAGTACCTAAATATGTCAATATTTGGGTGCACTCAAGTAAAAACACGTAAACATGCATGAAGAAATACAAGCATGAGTATTGAAATGAATGCATGTCTACACAGATAGCGCTTTAAGTGCATCGCTACTCATAATAGAGCTTTAAGGGCGTCGCTACTCAAGGAGACGTTGCCCATAGACCCCATAAATGCCCATTCTTCAGGTGGTGTGCCCTGTGGGTGCCCCTTTAAACCCAGGGCCTGAGACAAGGGGTAAGCTGTCTCGAGCAGCGTGATCTATTTTATGTGACCTTTTCTTTCCTGTTGCTGGTTGTAAGCAGTGTCCTGTTTCTTAAAATATCCTTTCTTTGAGCCTTTGAGATGTCCCTTAAATGACACTTTCCAAGTGTATATGACGCAGTCAGTGTGATGTCTCATAATTGACCCCTTTCCAGTAAATTGAGCTATCCTCAAAAGAAGAAGTCTGGGCACTAATTAAACATTTTAATACAAGTAATAATGTCTTCAAATATGACCCGATTCAATTTTGTTCAAAGATGCTCAAGATCACTTTTAAATCACTTTTAAAGCTGACAAATGTTTGCAAATGTTTTTTTTGCTTTGTAGTCCCTGGAACAAAATCAACAAGCATTGGCATAGCCACTAGGTCTCGCTTTTGGGACCTTATAAGTATTTAGTTATGCAGCACAATATCCTTGGTGCAACAACATTAACTGTTGCATGGCTAAACACTTATAAGGTCCCAAAGGCAAGACCTATGGGCTATGCCAATGCTTGTTCTATCTTGCACTCACTCTTCAACATTCAGTATCACATTCTCACTCGCACTCACTCTCACTTTTTCCTACTCTGATTACCTCCTTCTAACTTACAGTGTCACTTACTCTACGTGACTCATTCTCACTCACTTTCTCTCACTTTCCACCACATACACTCTTTCACTCATGCTCAGTTACATTCAGGCACTCAATCATTCGCACCCACATTTACTTACTCACACTCATTCTTCTTTGCAGGACACTTGAACACATATGTGCTATGCTATGTTTGAGCAGCTAGCTGGCTGACATGAATATGAAGGAGCCCTTGTGAGTTTCCGTGAGTCCGATCAGGTTCTCTTGAAGAATTCCTTTCTCTTCTGAGCCCTGCTTGACACATATGTACAGGAGGAGCCCTATATTCATGTCCTCAATGTTTGAGACACAAAAATACTCATTGATTTCTGAACAATGAGAGTAAAGGCATTAAGGTAACATGTCGTTCCTGCTTATATTTTGCATGCTTTACATAATCCTGCATTCTCTATGAGTGTTTGCTTTTTCCAGAATGTTGTTACTTTTTTTCAGGCAGTGCATAATTTGAAATGAGTCACATCCAGGTGTGTTTATAATGGGGCAGAATTGGGTTGTAGCTGAACACACAGTGTGAGTTTCATTCAGTGGGGCAGAAGGGTGTTCGGTGGGGATAGGATGTGGCACTATGGCCAGAGCTACCGAATTTGGAACTGGGGAACCTGGTTCAGCCTTCATGCCTAGTCCATCAGACCACTCCTGAGGGAGCACAAGATAGACCTTAGAAGGCCCCACTAGACCTTAGAAGCCCTGGTCACTTAGCACCAGCAGGTGAACCCTACCGGTGGCCAGTGTTGGTTAACCTTGAAGCCCTGTCCACCACAATCCATACTGAAGTTCACCTCCAGTCTTGCGGGCAGGCCTACAAAGCAGCACACCCTAGAGCGGCAGTGACTTTGTCACAGAGGTCACAGGACCCTTGAGGCCAGTCCACCTCACCTATTGGTGCCTCAATTGGCCTTGTTCCAGTAGTACTAATGCAACTCACCAGGGATTTGCAATGCAGGATTTGCATGCACACCAGACAAAGAAGCATATTTTCAAGGGCCTTGCGTCATGCTTGCACCTTGCAATGTAGTACATGCACAATGAAACGCTCCAAGTCATGTTTTAAAAGCCACGTAAAGCCAATTTGCATGTCTTTAAACAACTTCATAGATATTGAGTAGTGCAACGCAGCACAAATGCTGCAAAATCAGCCCCCAGTAACAAAACCAGCAGAACTGGGCAGCATAATGACTCATTCTTAAAAACGCATAAATCACGGCAGAGTTCCTTGTAAACCCAGTAGTTTTCCTGCAACAATAAAAGTCTCCCACACAGCTCCCACGGTTTTTGACGCATTCACAGATTTACAAGGACTTGTAATCCTGGGAATGCGTCAAAATCTTGCGCTGGCCCAGGGGAGGCATAACTAGGAGAAATATCTTTATTTCTCCTTGTTTTTTCCTCTTTCAAGGTGTGCTTTATTCTGCAGCACACATAGAAAGAGGAAAAAGCCTCTCAATATTGTTTTTGTACCGGAAGGTGCCCCTTCCTGTATAAAAACAATCCTGCATGCAAAGGAGGCACCTTGCTCTATGGGGCAAGTGTGCCTGCGTTGACGCTAGGCTGTCGAAATGGCGCCAGCGCAGGGGGAAAAGACAGGAATGCACCATATTGGATAAATACCGTGCATTCTTGCCCTTTCCCTGTGATATAGGGCCGTGCAGCAAAGTAACATGCTGTGCTGCCCTGTGCCACCATTCCCATAAATATGTCCCTAAGCTCACAAACTTCATGGTATCTCTGCTTCATACACAATCACTTTTAGCATGTGCTGCCTGCTTTGGGGCCACTGCAATTATGCAGCAAAGGAGGACAGTATAATGTTGCAGTGTTGACTAAATTATGCAGCAAAAAAAGACTGCAGGGTTATGTAGTACATTTTCTGATACTTTATTATTTTTACATTTTTACACATACTAACAGTCTCTGGAAAGCTTTCACCTCATTAATCCCATTGTAACATGCAAATGCAGCTGTGATAAAGGTGACCAGTCAACCTTTGCCCACAGCCTTCCACTTCACAGCAACACAATTCACGCTGTTTAGTAACTTTTGATCCGTTTGAGCTACAAATAATTTTTTTGATAAAACCATCAGATTATCCGGCAGATGTATCATGTGGAAAAATACGGCAGAGCTATAATTATGTGGGAAATCATCTGCAAACTAGAATATTTTACCATTCATGTGCATGCTGCGTGAAGCACATAAAAAACAAAGAACTGCAACTTTGCTTTGCTCGAGTATCTAATCTTAGATACCTTACTTGCATGCTTACAGAGACATGGTTTTACTGATGAGTATTTAAAAATGCATTTGGTTCAGCTTGTAACAGATGGGGCTTCCAACATGATAGGTAGGAAATCCGGTGTGGCAACTCTTCTGAAACTGAAATATCCACAGTTGAGTGTATGGCACTGTGCTAACCTCAAGCTGGAACTTGCCGTGGGTGATGTTTGTAAAGAAGTCACAGGCATTAATCAGCTCAAAGTTTTTTTTGATAAACTTTATACCACCTACCATGCCTCTCCAAAAAAATCAGAGAGAGGTTGGGGAATGTGCTCTGGAGGTAGAAGTAAGACTTCTGGCAATTGGAAAGGTGCATGATGTACGTTGGGTGTCCTCAAGGGAAATATCTGTGAGAGCTGTTTGGAATAACTACAAAGCACTTAGTAAACATTTCATGAAATCTTCCAAAGACTCAACGAGGAGTGACATTGAGCAGAGGAAATATGCTGGTTTAAACCGTTTATTAACCTCCCTGGTGTTTGTTGAAAATATGGGCATATTATATGATGCTCTCACAGAATTGGGTGACCTATTCAGAAGGCTGCAGCGGCGTGATATGACCATATATGAGGCCGATCAGTCAATACAGATGCAGATTTTAGTGTTTGAATCAATGGCTGATTCACCTGGGCACTTTGCTACAACTGCATTAAATGCTGCTGAACGGATGCAGTTTGATGGTGTAGACCTGCAACAGAACAAAGGCTGTGTTAGCATCAATAGGGCACAGTTCTTTCGGAGCTTAGCAAATAAACTGCGAAAAAGGATGACAATGTCTAATGCATCAAATTTTTCTAGATGCACAACCACAAACAATCACCAAATCGAATACAAAGAGTTAGTACACAGAATGAAACTCCTACAACCAGTTAATTGGCCAGATCCAGTAGATATCTTATACGGTGAGGGAGAAGTACAAAACCTTTGTAGCAGGTTGCATGTATTTGATACTAGGCAGTACATCCTTTGTTTCAGAGAGTACAAACAAATTAAAAATTGCATCCCTGAAAGCCTGAAACCATTAGTGCACATTATAAACACCTTTTGTACCTCAACTGCTAAATGTGAATGGGGCTTTAGTGTAATGAATGATGTGCTCACACAACTGCGGAACAGAATATCAATCAATCGTCTGTCTTCTATAATGTTCATAAAAGTCGTGGGGCCTCCTGTGAAAGAATTTACACCTGAATTTTATGTTCAGAAATGGTTAGAAAAAGGGAGTAGAAGTGCCAATGAAGGAAACTGCATGGCTCGGAGACAAATGGCTTATGATTCCACTTATAAGCGTATTTGGAATATTCTGTGTTTGGAAACATGTCCCACATTGTAAATGAATTAAATATAAACAACTTATATATTAAACCTCAAATAAACATGTTTATCGATTGTTTGAATTAAATAACGTTATAAGTTGTAACTGGTGAGTGAAATGCCAAATGCACTAAAAATTGGTATGTTTTGCTATTTTTAGCCACATCTCCGACTCCGCCCATGAATCCAATCCTCTGCTTACTCTCGCCCCCTGAGTCTCCGCCCACAGTTCCCCTACTTTTTTGTCCCCACTTCGACCACTGCATGAAATACTTTAACTGGTCTTTGTCCTTTGGACGTAGTGCTTTCATCAAAGCCCTAATAAGTTCACATTTATGTTTGATACCATCTGATGAACTTCTATGACCGAGATAACCAAACGATTCAGTAAAACATTTACATTTTTCTCAAGAAACAGTCATAACCTATAGTTTTCAAATGAATAAGGCCAGAATGGAATTGTGTTCTTGAACACTGAGTGCATAACTAAGAAGGTCATTTTATAAAGCTTGTACACAAAGTACATCCTTAAACCAATACTAGATTAATTTCTGGAAAACACTACTCGTGGAAGCCAAAACAAATGGTAATCTCAAATATTTGTACACACCAAAGAATGCTATAAGCGTGGTTAATAACTGGGTTTTTCTCCAATGGCACTGATGACTAGCAGACGACAAATCAGTGGTGCGAAAACATTTGGCCCTACCAATTAGGGTTAATAATTCTTGCACCTTTGAAAGAGAATGACAATCAACAGGTATGTTTTTGTTAGGTGACCTAATGTTACCACATAGACAAATTTACCCTTTAAACAATTGCGCACACCCATTCAAATGAGTTCACCAGTTCACAGGTCCCATAGGGCCATGGGTACACACACTTAAGAGAACATAACATGCTTTATGGGTAACAGGGATGGCATTGCCCTTCAAAAAATGTCATGTCCAAAATCTTTGACAAGCCCTACCGTGTTACTACATACTTCCCTGTACTCATCTAAAATCTGCCTAAGATCATTATATTTTTGTGTTGAACAAGGATAACCAGGGTTTCAGTTCTAAGTCTTATGGGCCTATTAGCATGGCGGGAGGATTGCCCCGCCGGACGGCCATTTACCCCAGCCACATCAGCATGGCGGGGTACTGCGGTGGAAGGAAAGACCGTCCGCCGCTTTTCCACCGGTAGGCAATCGTCACGATTACTTGCCTGGCGGAAAAGGCCCATAATGTGGTGGCTGTGCCTTGCAGGCATCGCCATCCATATTATGATGAAGGTGGTGGAATGCCTTTCCATGGTGGAGTCTCCGTCATGGAAAGGCATGCAGCATTTTCTTTGGGGGCCCGTTGCTGGCCCCTTGGGGGTTGGGGGTCTGCAATTGGGGTGGGCCGCATGGTACCCCCCTACATTGGAATTCACAAGGTGGCACGCACAACGCGATGCCTGTCACATTGTGCATGCCAATGCACAACATGCATTTTCAACATTGTGGTGGGTGCAGCTTACAGCACCGCCCGCTACAATGTTGAATATGCGAGATGCGACCGCAAGGGTGACGGTCTCATCCTAATTGGCAGTGCGGGACTGCCACAGCACTGGCCGCCATTCCCAGTGGGTAGCAGGCAGACTGAAGTCCGCCCGCCATCCTAATGGGGCCATGAGTTATCCCTAACCTGCCCTGCCTAGCACATTATGTCTTTCCCCTTGACAGCTACATCGATCTTGGTTAACGATTTCCTGCTGGAAAATATAGGGAATCTTCAAAACAAATCCCAGCATTTCAGTTTCACTGTCACCAAATGCAACAGCATTAATGTCCCGTTTATTCAACAATATGTTAACCTGTAGACATTTAAAAGTTAGATCTGGAAGCATAGTGGCTGGAGCTCCAGACTCAGACATAACGGCTGGTTCCAAACTGGGTGGTGGTGGTGTTGGGGGGGGGTTGTGGTTAGTAAAAAGGACGATGGATTACACCCAAACCGTGACCGGGGTAAGTGTTTGCTCTGTTCAGAATTTCGTTCATCATTAGTTCTTTTTGTATAATAGTTAACTCAACATTTCCTATTAGTACCCTACAAATGGGACCTTTATTTACAACCAATCCCTTACCTCCATCCACTAGTCCAGTGAAAATCACATTCTCTTCTCTGACAACATTTTCTGGTTTCTTTTCACTAAGAACATAATTACCTTTATTTGAACTACTGTTGCTTCTACATTTTCTACTCATTTCACTGGAATTACCAATGAAAAAAACCCACATCTAAAACAGGCTGTACTACATAAAAATAACTGTGTATTCTTAGAAATTACATTCTATGCTTTGTTAACAGCATTAAGGCATAGATGCATCAAGCGATATTGCGATCGCAATCACTGCGAAACAGCGTTTGCGATTGCAATTCCCACTTCCGCAATGCATCAAGTACAAAACGAGCAAATAGCGAAATCGCAAAACAAAGAATCGTAAAACCATTTTGAAACCCCTATTGCGATTCCTTAACAGCGATTTTCCACAAACTTAGCAAATCAATAGCGAATTCGCAATCAAATTGTGAATTCGCTAATAAATCGCAAATTCCATTCATCAAAAATTGCAAATTGCGAAAATACCCAAAATCAAGAAACAGGTGTTGGGTAAATCAAACACACTTATGGACACTCAGTAGGAGCATGAGGAAAGTCACAATGCCAGGTCTCTACATCGTGGCAAGGCGGCTGAGGCTCCAGGCTGCAGCCCAGAACCAACGCAGGATCCAGGAGCGCATCTTCCGGCTGCGGATTACACTCCTGAGACAGACTGAGGAGGTGATCTACTCCAAATACAGGCTCAATGGGGCAATGATTAATAAGCTCATCAAAGACCTTGACCCCCTGATGCAGCACCCAACACGGAGGACCAATGCCGTGCCCACCCATGTACAGGCCCTGTGCTGCCTGCACCTCCTGGCCTCCGGCAGCTTGTATTTGTATTTGTAGTTGAATTTATAAGGCGCGCAGCTACCCACGTGGGGTCTCCCGGCGCCGGTTGAAATAGCGCTAAACTAGCAGTTATTATTGAGGAAAGAGCCAGGTTTTAAGGTCTCTGCGAAATTTCATCAGGGATGGTTCAAGTTTCAGTGTGACCAGGAGAAAATTCCACAGCCTAGGAGCCACACAAGAGAAGGAACATCCACCCATTCTCATCAGTTTGAAAAGCGGGATCAAAAAGTTTCCTTGAGATGAAGATCTGAGAAGGCGAGATGGGGAATATTGTTGGACGAGAGACTGTAGGTAGTCCGGAGCCAGCCCTTGCTTGATTTTATACATAGAGCAGAGGGCTTTAAATTTGACTCGGCTTTCAATACGGAGCCAGTGAAGGTCCTTAAGAAAGGGGGAGATAGAGGATCTCCACGGGACCTTACAAAGGAGGCGAGCAGCCGAGTTCTGGACAAGTTGAAGTTTCCTCTGAATCTCCAAGGTAACTCCAAGATAAAGCACATTACCGTAGTCCAGGCGAGAGGTGACCAAAGCCTGGACCACAGTGCGCCTTGTCGAGACTGGGAGCATCCAAAGGATTTTCCGGAGCCACCCTAAGATGGAAAAGCAGGTGGCCGCCACCTTGACCACTTGTTGCCGCAACTTCCAGGGGATAGTCGCATATGCAGGGGGTATATCCCAGAGTACACTGTTACGCTGCCTACAGAGTTTCCTGGACGCCATGCTGAGCCGGATACACCACTACATCACCTTCCCAACAACCCAACAGGACTTAATGCAAACAAAACTGGACTTCTATCACACCGCACAAATCCCCCATGTAATTGGCTGCATCGACTGCACCCACATTCACATCTGTCCACCAGCAGAGACGGAATACATGTACCGGAACCGCAAGTCATACCACTCCCTCAACATCCAGATGGTCTGCAATGCGAAGACCATCATCACAGACATTGTGGCACAATACCTGGGGAGCACGCATGATTCATTCATCTTCTGGCACAGCGGCTTACACACCCGCTTGGCCAGGGTTGATTTTGGCGAGGGACATCTCCTAAGTAAGTACACATGCCCACATACAGTATGTTAAGACCATGTTGCCGCGCATAACAGACACTGACAATTTGCTCATCCCTTCAGGTGACAGTGCCTACGGACTCTGTGAATACCTCCTTACCCCATACCTCAACCCTACAACACCACAGGAACGGCGGTACAATGCTGCGCATATACACACCAGAAATGTGATAGAGCGGACATTTGGCATGTTAAAGAGTCGATTCCGCATCCTCCACAAGACTGGCGGCGCCCTGAAATACCGGCCTGAGATCTTCTGCCCCATCGTGGCCGTGTGCGCCATACTCCACAATATTGCCACCATGCGGAGGATACCTGTGGAGGTGTCTGGTAGTGAGTCGGAGGGGGATAACCTGCCACCTGCACATGTGCCTCATGCGCCCGGGGAGAATCCTGCTGAAGGTTACAGGCGCCGCGCCAACATCACACACAACTATTTCTAGTGCACCCATTCCCCTCACACAACACTGCACTCATGCAAGCCACATGAATATTTGACATGAGGAAGATTTGTGTTCAAAATAAAGCTTTTGTTTAATTCACAAGCTCTCAATGTGCTCTAATCAGCAAACAATAGTGCAACTGTATTCAGACATACAGGCTCATGTAACCTGAGCAGGCGTTTGTGGTTACCTCACCACGGCACTGCCGGAATTGTCTAGTAACTAGCGCCTCCTGCCGGACGCACCCTCTCGCCTCTCACCCTCCACGTTGGGATTGTTTTGTCGTGATGCAGTGTTGGCCCGGGAACTGCGGCGCCTTTCAGATTGCACCGGCACAGACAGACTGCTGATGCTAGATGTCCCTTCACTGGCATCACCCCCCCCCTTGCATTGCCATGGTCGGCCGGCTGTTGGTTCGGATGTATGACGTTACAACGCATGCTATTACAACGCATGCCTTTACGATGCAAGTTTTACAACGCAAGTCGTTACAATGACTTGCGTTGGGGGGCGCTGGATAGTGAATAGTATAATTTACTATTCAAACTCCAGTCCCCGTGGATAGTAGGGAAGGTGTTGGAAACTATTCCCTATCCTAGAGCCCCCCCCCCCAGCGCAATTCGTTGTAAAAGTTGCGTTGTAATGGTTGCGTCGTAAAGGCACTTCATTGTAAAAGTTGCGTTGTAAAGGATGTTCCCCGTTGGTTCTCCACAGCGGTGGTGACCTGCTCCAGGGCCCTTGCAACATCAGCACAATATTGGACCATCTGTATCTGCATGACCAATGATCTGCGCGAAAGCTGGGAAGTGGCGTTCCCAATCAAGTGGTTTGATCGTGTGTAGGCTGATAGCTGGGTGAGCAGCTGCCTGTGGCGTCTGCGGGTGATGTCCTGCTGTGCCACCATCAGTTGGTTGCTCTCCTTGACCGCTGTGGTCAGCTCCTGCACACTCTCAGTGAGTAGACTAATGTTGCATGCAGTTTTATATAGCTGCAGCTGCATTGCTGCCATGTGCTGCGCATGTTTACGGTGCACAGCAAGCATCCAAGCCTCAATGCCCAGGCCCAAGTTGTGTGCCTGTTGCTCCATGTCTGCTGTCGTGGGAACAGAGCGCTGCTGCCTCAACCTGCTGCTTGCGTGGGACCTCACACTTGCTGGGCGTCGTGTCTGGGTGGGGGTGGGATCTGCTCCACTGCCATGCGTGCCGAGTGGTGAGGTTGTTCTCCACCTGTAGCTGCAGGGGTGGCCCTGTGTCTTGGTGCAGGTGCTGGTCCAGGTGCTGGTCCAGCTGCTGGTGCTGGCTGGCTCTCTCCCTCCGTCTCATCAGGTGTCTCCTCAATGTGGAGTATCTCACTGTCAGACGTGTCATCATCTGCAGTTATATGGATGAGTGCATGATTAATGATATGATTCAGGCACCTGGGATGTAGCAACATGCATGCAGGCTTGCATTCCCTGACTGGCTTTAGGGGTCTGTTTCACTTGACTATTCTGACTGTGTGTAGCTATCAGGGCACATTGACACACCTCAGGTCCCACAATGCATTTGGGTGTTTGGGAGGAGCAGGAACTGGATTACTGGGGTTACATATAAGGCTTTCTCTGGGGGCATGGGCATTGTTAGTGTACGGGGTCGCTGTAGCATGGCTCTTACCTTGAGATTGGTGTGGGCGCGGGAGGTAACCAGTTGAGTCATGCCCACGCAGGGTGCAGGCTGCAGGGTTGATGGTGTCCTCCACTAGGTCCTCCAAGGGTGTGTTCTCAGGGACTGTGGAGTGTCCTCCTCCCGTAGCCAGTCTCTCCCCCAGTCTCTCCGCAATGCGCTCCTTGGCACGGCCTCTGAGGTCGTACCACCTCTTTTTTAGGTCATCAATGGACCGGTGCGTGACTCCCACCGCGTTGACCTTAGCCTTGATTACGCACCCAGATGCGCCTCTTGGTAGCCTCGGGGACCTTCAGGGCACAGCATCCCAAAAAGTTGGTCATGGTCCCTGCTGACTCCTTCTATCAGGTACTCCAGTTCTTTTTCTGAGAATTTGATTTTGCGCTGCCTGGGTTTTTCACTTTGTCCTGCAGCTTCCTGGGACAATGTGGTATTTATTTGTATCCTGTATTGGGACTGCAGGGTGTGTCTCTTGGAGCTCAGTGCTCTGCCTCCTCCTGTATCCAGCTCTGTGATCCAAATGATACATGGAACAGGCTACTTCCTGGTAGTGATGTCATCATTGTGCTCAAAATGCGACTTCATATTTTTGCGATCTCGCAATCTGTGAGATCACTAATTGCGATTTCGGTAATTGCGAAATCGCAATTTGGGGGCAGGAAACAGCCGATTCTGCGATTTTTGCAAATTCGCATTTGGCGATACGGGCGGTTGCAATTCGCTTATATTTACCGGTTTTGGTGATGCATGCCATTCTGCGATTTCTAAATAGCGATTCGGTATTTTTTGCTATTTCGGATTCGCAGAGTGGGTGCTTGATGCATCTGGGGGTAAGACTTTTGCATCCCATGTCAGCCGTTTCACCTGAAATAACAAGCACCGAATCCGCAGATCGCTCGATACCTTTAGCGAATCTAACTCTTTTATAAAGTGTGGGATTAGCACAGTACAGGAAAAGCTCCTGCACCTTTTTTGATGCACAATTAGTGTTATTGAGTTGTGTAACAATAAACATCTGTTATTCAGCACCTAGATACCATTGGATGAATGTGCAAATACTCATGTTATGTTTATGAATAAGCTAAAATGAGACTTGCTAAGCATAATTCTGAAGAAGCAGACATGGTAGTTGAAAGATTTAATTATTGTTCTCACATGCAAACCAATTGTGAAAACATTGACCAATATGTTACTGCATTGAGCAGTATGGCAAGCACTATCGATCAGTGCATATGTGATCAGATTGTTTTGAATTTTATCGATCTCAGAAGGATGAAAGGACCCCTGGTATTTGAACCTGTGACCAAAAGCCACTACAGGAGGCACATTAATCCACTAAACCAGCAACCTGCTAAACATTCCATTCATCCCTTTCATCAACAGATAAAATGGCTAGTTTAGGAGGAGGTGAATGACTTACTGCATCAGTTGTAATAAAAAAAATCTAGAAGATATGAAGCCAGTGTTTTCATTGTTGCAGGGTTTTCCCTGGATTCTGTAGGAAAGGCGGTGGCTGTTGAAAATGACCACCACTTGCCGTGCTGTTATAAGGAGGAGATGCTCTCCTTGCTCCAGACTCAGAAATGTAGAACATGATTAAACCAGTCTTGGAGCAACTAAACCAAAGACGTAAACACTACTAGATTACCTCGAGTAAGACTATATATGAAAAATGCCAAATATGCCCAAAAACAAATAGTTTGTTTAAGCGACCTTACCCCATTATGAATAACCCAGACTAAAAACAACACATCACCCTGAAGCAGGCAGCAGGCACCTTAGGGGACAAGGCTTCACGCTAACAGATAATACCAACACAATAAGGTGAGGACATAGCATAGCAAAAACACTGTAGTGCAGCAAAACTGGAATACAACAGCATGCACTTGGGTGCCTAGTTTACCTAAATCCAGAATACAAAACAATAACTGTGTTTTACATCTTATCCCTCAAAACTCATTGATATATTACTGGCAATTGATTAACTGATTTAGGTATTCATGCAGTGTGCGATTACCCAGGACTATTGTTTAATCCTCATTTGTGATGCAAACCATATAACCTAAAACAAAATGGGCCCAATTCACAGGACTAATTTAAGACAAAATCCTAAACTTACTACCATTTTGGTATTCACAGAAGGCACTTACTCCTTTGGGTATTCACAGAAGGCACTTACTCATTGATGAGTAAGTGCCTTCTGTGAATACCAAAATGAATAAGTGCACTTACTCATTTTGCTATTCACAGAAGGCACTTACTCATCAATGAGTATGTGCATTCTGTGAATAGCAAAATGAGTAAGTGCCTTCTGTGAATACCAAAATAAGTAAATGGTAGTAAGTTTAGGATTTTGTCTTAAGTTAGTTCTGTGAATCGGGCACATTGTTCGCCTTTGTGCTACATTTATGTTCTCTCTATATGGATGAGCAAATCTGTGTAGTGTTTACATTTAGCTATGCCCTTCGACAAACCCCTCCCTTGGTTTTGGTCCAGCAATCAGCAGGTATAGTCTTATTGACACCAAAATATGCTGTGCCACCTAAGAAAAATTATAGGATGGATTTACAACTACAGGTTTCCTAAAGACATCCCTCCATAAGAATAACCGTGTGGTAAAAAATTTGTCACTTTTCAAACATCAATCTGTTGTCAAAGTGCATCATCCAACTCCACTTCCTGACACCATGGAAAAACATAAAGGCATCTTAATAAAGACATGCATCAAGATTCACATTCACAGGATCCTATGAAATTTTTTATTCATAAGCAAATAATTATTATGATTTGCATGAAAGCACAGAAACATCATTCTTTGTGCCTCCGAGAATAAATTAATAATTATAAAACCTAGAATATTGAACTCAGCAGAACCGAAGACTGTGTGTGTACAGTTTTTTATAATACAAACTCTGGATTTTTTATTTTACATAGCCCAGATATTATTTTAGGTGTGGTATTCAGTTTTGGTTTTATTCTTTGGTCTCACTATGAGCTTCTGGAAGCACCTTTGTCTATTAAGCAACAGCTAAGTAGAACACTATTTTATGTCACAAATGTATAATGTATTTATGATGCACTTAACAATTCCAGACATCAGACTGTAAAAGGAGAGACAAAACGTTTAAGATGTTTCTGTTCTCTGATTACCCTCTGGAGTTAACTGCTGTTCGACAAGTGTCCGCATTGCAAAATTAATTTGCATGAAATATGGAACAAACAATTTTCACAACAAATAACTCATTATTTGCAGCCTGTTTTAGTTACATATAAATTTTATGAATTTTGAATGCCTCAGCAAAAAGCCTTCCCTAGTTCAACCATTGTATGCATATATGCATGGGGTAATTGTACAGGGCAAACTTAATTTAAAGGTTCAAAGTGAAAGGTACAGTAATTGCATGATTGGAGAGGCAGTTGGAATCTGAGAGATAAACTAGGATGCATATAATGGGGTATGGGAATGTTGAATCTGTGAGGCTGAGGGGCAGGACATTGCCACTATCCAAATGCAGTAGTATGACAGCTTGAATGGCAGTGTCGAATTTCCTTCCTGTGAGGTTACGGTTGCACTTTCTTTAGTGGGGAGAACTGGCACCAAGCCATCTTGGTCTTCTACACCATGTGTACCTTGTGAGTTAGGTCTGTTTCTAGAGACAATCGAAGTGTCATGGTGGTGGGTGAAAGTTGGGTACATGCTCATCCAGGTGTATGACATTGAGCCAAGTTTTGACTTGTTCTGGCTTGTTGTTTTTGGTGAACAGCAGGAATTCTCTTTTGGTGGAATTGAGCCTCTGGGAGATGTTGGACATCTCCATCTGAATGAGGTGCAGCCTGCAGGTGGTCTTTAAAGCATTGGATGTCTGGGGCGGGGGGCATTTCCAAGTAGAGTTGTGTGTCATCAGTTTATTGGCAAATGTTGATGCTGTTACCAGTTAGTGGAGTTCTAAGGGCTCCATCTAGAGGTTGAAGATGGTAGGGGGTCAAGATGGAACACTTGGAGATGATAATGCAATCTAGAGAAAGTTTCACAAATTGCGTATCAGTTTAACATCAGAATACAGATATAAACAACTAAAAGGTGACCAGTTTGTGTTTGTGAAGCGCCTGCTATTGCACAGCACACCTAAGGCACATTTGTTTTAGAAAATAAAGCGCCTTACTGAGAGTTGCCAGAGCTGTACACACCTTCATAAACAGTGGTGCTCCTTCCCCACCAAACTTGCGGTCTCCTTGCTGTATTTAGAATCAGGAAAGTGCTGTGTTTACATCGGCAGAGCTGCAGCTGACTCCGCCCCAGAATAAACATCTGACATGATGGCTTCTCCTCCAAGGGCTGGTAGGTCACAACGTCGGTTGTATTTCAAAGTATTGAGTACAAAAGTATTAAACTACAAAACTATCAGGACCAGAATAAAAGCTACCAAAATATTGTGAAGGAAAGTTTATATTGGTAAGCATAGATTTAGTATTCTTAACTGTATATCTAGGTACCGCGAATAAATATATAGGTTCAATGTACAGATATGAAGGGTTAGGTAGGTAAATGCTTATCTATGTATACTTAGTTCACAATGTTTTGGTAGTCGATATTCTAGTCATGGTATTTTTTAGTTTAATATTTAAAACTCAATATTCTGATGGAAAAGCCACAATGATGGTGGTACTGACATAATGTTGACGGGGTAAGCATCACTCATTTCCCCTGACGGAGTCCTCCAGCGGACAACAGCCGGAAAAACACAGACTTACACCCACACACAGGAAGAAAAAACCTTCAACATTGGGCCATTTGTTATATTGTAGTGAGTAGGCAAAGTCCTGCTTTGGGAGTTTATTTTCTGAATACAAAAGTTCACTGACGGATGTATGACATTACAACGCATGCATTTACATCGCATGCCTTTACAATGTAAGTATTACAACGCAGTCCATTACAACGCATAGTGCTTTGGGGTGCTGGATAGTGAATAGTTTAAGTTACTATTCCAACTCCAGTCCCCGTGGACACTAGGGAAGGTTATTGGATAGTAAATTAACCTATTCCCTATCCTAGAGCGCCCCCCAGAGCAATGCGTTGTAATAGTTTGCGCTGTAAAAGTTGCGTTGTAAAGGTAGTGCGTTGTAAAATTTTCGTTGTAAAGGCTGTTCACCTTCACTGACAGAAGCTGTTTACTTGGTGTAGGGGTGGCTCGTTTCACAACACCTGCAGGCTGGTAGGGATCTCTAAATCGGGAAGGGTTTCCAGCACCAGGGTGGAAGAGACCATGCCCTCCGTTCCCTGGCAAAGTGGCAGCCCGTCAGAGTTTAAATGACCTTTAAAATCTTTCGATCAATACAAAAAAGGGATATTGCCAAGCACTGGAACTCGAGGACCACGCTGACCCCCACGGAGTAGAAACTTGCCATAGACTGATGTGCAAAAATGGAGGAACCAATAAACGTTGCCCGCGAAAACATGTGAAAATTAGGGAGAAATGGTGTGATTATTGTGGTCTATCTAAATGCATTTACTGCTTTACACAATACGAATGCACTGTCTGCTGTGTTATGTTCTTGTTACGAAATCAATTAGATTTTGATCATAAATGTTTTTAATACATCTGCAAATTATTCAATAAATTGTGGATTTAGTCAAAAGTGCGCTAAATCAATAATCATGCAGAAAATGCTGCAGCTGCGTGATCATATAATTTTAATGACCCTCTGTATATCATATAGAATAACTCTGTTTGCTGGCCATCTAACACTGAAAAACTGTAACTCTCTCTCCTTGTTAGCCAAGCAAAGCAACAGTTTCATTGAAGCACATTGGCAAACACCACGCATATAGTGCTTAGAGCGGGGAGTAGAGTAGGAGTTAGGATGTGAAGATACTAGGACATTTCAGCAAAAAGTACACTGACATTGGGGCCTGGGGACAAAAAGACTAGGCTGAAGTACACTAAACTTGCAAAGGGAATATTCCAGCATTTGAACAGGAAAACATATACTGGCCAACATCGTGAGTAGCCCACAGTTGTCATGCTCTTCTGTGTGCAAATTGCATACTCCTTGGAATAGTTGCCAGGCGGGTACCCCAATCTGATTTACACACCTCAGAATGTGGATTGACGGGCACATAGTGTGCATTATTCCCTATTTCCTAATTGCGCAAGAGTGATGTGTGTATTATTTGGCTGCACAATGTGTACGAGGTTTGACCTGGCAAACCTAGTGTGTGGCAAAAACCCCTGTTGTGCACAATTTGTGCCAGGGTTATATTTCTGATCCGTGTACAAATGGGAGTTTGTGCCAGAATCAGGATCAGTGCCCGACTAAGAATGAAAGCCACTGTATGTCAGGAAATACACTGTCACCATGCCAAGTAATAGGTTGACAAAGGCGTGGGAATGGAAAGTGGCAGGAGCTTGAAGTGTTTAGTGCAAAGTACCATTGGGAATCACATATGACCGCAATTTGAAAATATCACACAACACAGTGCAACTTAATGCACTTGCAAGTAGTGTAAATCCTCGTGCCAAAAGAAAACTGGTGCAACAGGCATGAAAAACGTGAGGTGTTTATGGCAGCCACTTAGAAACCTACCGCCCTTTGCCCTGACCAACAAAAATGTAGACAGCCCTGACCAACAAAAATGTAGACCGCAATACACCAACACGGAATGCCTAAATTGGCTTTAAATGAACTCGAGAAGCTGCAGAGGGAAAACATATGTCATGATGACCCTGCTTGGGTACAGAGTGGAAGCAATCAACCAAAATTACAGCCCTAGCAGTTCAAAACCTCCTTGAAGAACTAGCACCATTCCTCGAGCCAACAACAGACAGGTCGAATTGAATATGAGCATGCAGGAAAGCATTCATGGAATAATAATCATGATTCGTATATAGCCAGGCAGACTGCCATCAATTAATGCTTTGACAGTGGAGAGAACATACATGGCCTTCTGGTAGGCATGTGGAACACGCATGGGCACAAGAACATTTTGTGATCAGATGTCGGCCGACATGCGACATTTGTAGTGCTTCGAGAACTGCTCTACACTGTTGACCAGAGTTATGCATTGAGACCATGGTTGATGGCACCACACAGCCCCCTTGTGACTGCAGCAGAAGGAGCATACAACATAGCACAAGGGGAAACATACAAAATCATGGAGAGGTGTTTTGGCATCCTTGGATCAAGATTCGGATCCCTAGAACTGTCTGCTGGTTTACTGTTGTAAAGGCCAATAATGATTATACCTCTTCGCTGCATTGGGTGGAATGTCACTTGATGAGCACTCAGACAGCAACATGCTGATGTCATTGACGCAGTCTGCAGCACTTATTGTGAGTCATAGGGTAGAAGGATCAGGAAACAATATCAGGCATACCGTCTTCAGTCTATGCACACATTTTAAATGTCATGTACATTAGCAACAGGCCACATCTCTGACCTCAGCTGGCGAACGAGGAAATGCCCATGAGAAACCTCTTACTCATGTAAACAATAACAAAAAGAAGTTGTGTCCCTCGTATGTAGCCTGCCTACCCAAAACCGGCAGAGGCACACCTGTCTCGTGAATTACACAACATTTACCATTAATCAACATATGAGAAACCAAATATTAATTGATAAGAAAAGTACTGAAAACAAAATAGATATCAGCAACATCTGATCAGTGTTCCCTTTCCTACTAAGGTTAATCCGTGTGCACACGATGCTGTCCCTTCATGACGTTTGGTGAGCCATACAGAGACTCAGGGCCAGCTTTTACCATGAGTGTTCAGAGGGGCGCAAGGAGCTGTCTGTACAGGTCATGCAGCAATCTAACTCTGAAATGTCTCCTGCGAAGCAGCCCCACTGTGTTTGATCATTATTTTATTTAGGTTTCGCCTACACAGCGCTGGCACTGAACTTCAAAATCTATTGTTTTTAATATAAACTTTCCTGGCTTCTCATTGGTTCCTATACGTGCCACTTACCTTTTCTCAATTTCTATTGGCTGTATCATTTTTCCTGTATTTACCAATGCTTGCTCCTCGCCTGCTTCTCTGATCAGCTTCCCGCCGCGGAAATACTGTTAACATCTGCTTTGGTGGAACTATATTTTCATAAAGTTTTGATTTTTACTATTGCAGCATCTTTATTTAAAATTTATCACCCAGACAGATTAAGTGATTTGCATAGAATCAAAGGATGTTGAGAGCATACATGCCAACATTTTAACTTCGAGGGAGAAATATGCGTGGGTGGGAAGACCTGAAAAAACGTGTAACCCGAAACAGGTCTGGCGTAACACAAAAATTGATTGCAGGCAGTGGTGGCTGGTGACATTCGAAAGTGGTGAGGCATAAACTTTCTGTTGGACTGCACCATGGCGAGCAAGCGCAGCGAGCGAGCCCGAACATCTTAAGGGGAGTTTGTGGGCGTTCTCCCCTAAGAACATTTTGAAAAAAGAGTAGGTAAATGGTGCATTTTCAAGAAAATTTGAGAAGCAAGAAGGTGAATAAAGCAATTGTGAAAGTGCAGTTATTACATTAATAAAGGACTGTCATATAACAACATGTAGATAGTAATGTTTTTGAAGCTAGGCCCTGCCAGAGCACCTCTGAGCAATATACACGCTGTGTGCCAGCAGGACCTAGCGTCAGAATAATTTCTATCATTATGTTTTTGAAGCTAGGCCCAGTGCTGGCACTCAGTGTGTATGCTTCTCAGAGGTGCATCACACGTGGCAGGGCCCGAAGCTTCACAGTGAGAAACATTTTCTGCACCAGTCTCCGTTCTCACTCTATAAACACTAACACTCTTTGAAGTGCAGAGTCACTCTGTACTTCAAAGAGTGTGAGTGTTTAGAGTGGGAACGCGACCCAAAGGTAATTCATAACTGCTTTTGATAAAGGCACACATTTGCTGCGACTGTCCGTTAATTGTTCCAATTGCCTCTGACGGTCAAAGATAAAATGTACGTTTGGGCCATAGAGACTACGACTGTTGAAACTATAAACAATAGGCTCGATTTGCAAGGCAATTTGAGAGTTTCAGAATAATGTTATGTTATGTTAACTCCATTTTTAAGCGCACAGCTGCCCTAGCTAAGGGGCGTCCCGGCGCTGCGCCTGGAAAGGAACACAACACGAACAGAACAAAGAAGGAATCACAAAAAATAAAGGAAGTTAACAGCTGTTTGGAAAGATATAAGTTTTTACAGCTTTCCTAAATGACAAGAGGTCATCAAGGGCACGAATATGGGCAGGAAGAGAGTTCCAAAGTTTAGGGGCAAGCACTCTAAAAGAGCGACCGTCGGACCTGCTTCTCAGAATACTATTGTAGTACTACATCTCAAATAACTAAGGGCTATTTGCCAAAATCCATGCTGTAGATTTTTGCCTCAATCTGCAGACTTTCTCAGAGGGCTCCTACCACTACTAATAGAACTCAGGCACATGCAGACCTACTACTTTGTAGTATGTGTGGGAGTAGCCAGGGCAGGGGAGTGCCAGAAAAATGAACAATACCTACTACAAAGTGGGAGAAAAGAAGGGAAAACTACAAAAAGTAAGGGGGAACAAGGAGGGCCATGAACATGTAGAACGACAATTACAAAAGTGTAAGGCAGACCCAGTGCCCATAAGTTCCGTCACAGACACCCCCACACAAACAAGAGCACAGAGAAACCATATAAACACCCATCCAAACACAAATCACATAAAACATACAAACTTGCAAACCTACTCACACACACACAAACCCTTTAAATCGTATTTGTGGTATCCGTTCTAGAAGGGGTTTCACTATCTAAGTGATTCTGAAACCAACTTGTGTTTTGTCTCAATGTGGTGGTATTGTACCCTCGGTGGGAACAGCATACTGGAGACAATAAACATAACAACCAGGCTTTGTCGCCTGAGGTGGCGTACTATGCCCATTCCCTGTCGGCTTTGCGTGTTGAAATAATTAACCCATTTTGCTCTGACACCACACCAACATGTGGCAAAGTGATATGGGCTGGAGGGAGGCGGCCCGGAGGTGCAGTGCAGGGAACAGCCAACCACGCTACCACAACATTTCGTATGGGCGCAACAGGTGGTACTAAAAAAATGTCTGGCAAATAGTCCATTTGCATGGATGAGTTCCAATGCGTACCTAGAGTGTCTAGCTAGCCGTGCACTGTTTGCACCGTGCACTAATATACACATTGAATTGTACGGTGACTGCGGTTGTGTTCGCACACTGCACACGCTCTCTGTGGGATCCCTATCTACTTACCTTGGGTGGTTCCTTGGGTCCCCAGCAATTCTATGTCCTCCTGACTATGTGTCAACTCGAGTCGTGATTCTTATACCACTTTCTTCATATATAAATTTTGGTCCCGCCCTGGGACCCACTGTGTATTCTGTGCTCCTTACATCATTTCTTCGCTATGTGTTGTGTGCATTGTATATATCTCAGGGTAGGAGATGTATGGGTGTATTAGAGAGTACTGTATAATAAATACACATATTTATAAGTACATTGTGTGGTTCTTTATATCCAATCTATATCTATAAGATTGCATACTGGTAAAACAAGCTGCTTTACACTGCTTCTGGGCTAAGCCTTTAGGCTGCTCTCCACAGGTACCACTTAGAGAACATTCTAAGGTTGTCTAAGACCTCTAAAACGACTGTATGGGATTGTCAGGACTGGTGCCCACTTACATAAGTGGACATCATATACCAGGCCAGCCTCTCACAAGAAGTAATCACGATTTAAACGGACAAGCCATTTACACATCAGGCACTAAACAGTTTTTACTTATATTAATGCTTAGTTTTTACCTTGTTGTTCATTTTTCATATAGCCGAACCGACCTGAAGGTACGGGAGTGCTTTACATGAGCACCAATTACATTACACAATGTCACTACTCGTTGTTTATAGGGAGATTAAGTTATTTGCCCAGAATCACAGGATGAGGAGGCAACTCCAGGACTTGAAACTGGTTTCCCAGTTCTAACTCTGCAAATTTGGCCCTAACATCACATCATGAGTATAGGGAAAACAAGAATTTCTTTTTTGGCGTTAAAAAATACAGAGTTTTACACTCTGTTTTTAGGTGCACTAATAATAGGTAAAACTGCCAAAAATGTTGATTCCTGTCACATGCTCCCATCTCCCTCTCCAATAATTAAGGCCAAAGCAGTAAGCTTTTGGTGTCTGAGCTAATTCTTAGAGATGGAAATTAAAGCGTGTGGGAATGAAGACTGGCATCAACATTTTAATGTTGGTAGCTTTACAAAGTGTTCAAGCAAAAACAGTTTAAAACACATTTTTCCCAAGGCTATTTCTCACTTTCCTTACTTTTTCTTTTCATTACCTTTCTTTAACCTGTGTCAGGAGCCCGCCATAGCAGGCAGAGGCCTTTTGAGTTATTTGAGTTATTTTTAGCACCTGAAGCAGGTCATTCTGTAATTCCTGCTGCATCCTGTGAAATCGGGTTTCTGGATGCTTGAAGCGGGAGGCGGGAGACATTACCTTCAAATCGGTAGTCTCCCGCCTGAATCATGAGGGTTGACATGTCTGAGTTGCGAGGCGCCACCGAGACTCGAACCAGGATTTTTAGCTTTCGATTCAGTAGCTATGGCCGCTGTCCAATTGCAGTCTTCATGTCAGCTGACATACCCATGTCATTACTGAGCTCAGAAGCCATGTCCTCAATGGCCATCGCAATGTCATTCACTGTTGGACATCTGTGTTGCTCATCAACAAAACAAGCATACAAGTCGTTGTGGTACGTTGTGTGCTAATATTGCATTCAAGTATTCTATGATGTGTGGGATCACTTTTAAATCAGAATCATGCCTGCTAGGCCATTTTCTTAGACACTGGCAGTGTGAGTTTGACATTGGATGATCGAATCATCAAACTCAATAAGATAACCTTGTGTTTTAATACACACCCTGTCGAGAATCAATTTTGTGTTCAGAGCTTTACCAGTGGCTTTTTTGGAGGGTGCTTTAGCAGAGTGTCCTAATGCTATGGAAGTAGTTGTTTATTCCTAGTGTGATTTTGTGACTGTCTTCACCTGCAACATCACAGTGCCATCATCAATGAAGAGATGCGTTTTTGGCTGTGGCATGGCACCGACGTCATTAGGAGCAGCTGGACACGCAGGGAGCCATTTACTTCCAGGCATCCGAGGGAGAAAGGTAGGTTTCCCAGCAGTGGGTGTGGAGGGGTTCTCGGTGCATTGAGGCATCGGGGAGAGGAAAGAGTTTTTTCTCTCTCCTGATGTCTCTTTCATTCATACATGGTCTTGTGCTCATAATTAGGAAGGGAACGCCTCTTCCTAATAGCAAGTTGCAAAACCTATTTAGCGAGTAGCAAATAAATTGCGACTCACTAAATAGGCTTTGTACATGGCCCATGCTGTTTTTGCATGTGCAACCGGGTTCACAAAGTGGTTTGCGCATGCAATAACGGTCGTACATCTGGCCCTAAGGGTATAGCACAGAGAATTCTAAGCTCTACATTTTCTAGAAAATACATTTTAGCCGATTTTGCATTGGACAGTCACACAAGTGAGGTATAATTTTACCCAGGAGACCAAGGGGAACACTAGGTGGTAGGACATTTGTGCTGGCATGGTAATCCCACACAGAAATGTGTGGAAAAAGTGTTTTTTTCAGCCAAATTTGAGGTTTGCAGGGGATTCTGGGTAGGAAAACGCTGAGAGATGCATGCAAGCCAAACCTCACTGGACTCCCCAGGGAGTTTAGTTTTCAGAAATGTGTGCTTGTGGTAGGGTTCCCAAGATAGCCGCAAGCCCCCGGCCAAATATCCAGGTGCCCCCCGCAAAACTGGGTCTTTTTATGATAGGTAATTTTGAAGTCTCCACAGTATGATTTGGGCCATTTCCTGTTGCAGCCACTATGACTACCAACACAAGTGAGGTAGTATTTTTATTGGGAGACCTCGGGGAACGCTGGGTGGTCGGAAATTTGTGTCAGCCTGGTGATCCCACAACTTTCCCACACAGAAAAGTGAGGAAAATTAGTTTTTTTTCTGCTACATTTGAGGTTTGCAGGGGATGCTGGGTAGGGAAACAATGGGGGATCCACGCAAGCTAAACATTCCTGGACCCCCCAAGTTGCAGAAATGTGTGGGTTTGGTAGGTTTCCCTAGATAGCCGAGGAGCCCGGGCCCAAAAACCCAGGTGCCCCCCTTGCAAAACCAGGTCGTTTTGTGATAGGTAATTTTGATGTATCCATAATACATTTTGGGCCCTTGCCTGTCGCGGGTACTTGACCCACCCAACGAGTGAGGTACTGTTTTTATCGAAAGACTTTGGGGAATGTGGGGTGGGTCATCCATGCAGATTCCAGAACATTCCATCACACAAATGTGAGGAAAATGTGGTACTTTATTTTTTTACAAAGTTTGAGGTTTGCGAGGAATTCTGTGTAACTGAAGCTGGTGAGATCCACACAAGTGACCCCATTCTGGATTCCCCTGGGGAAAAATGTGTAGGTTTGCTAGGTTTCCCTAGGTGTCAGTAGAGCTAGGGTTCAAAATACACCATTTTCACTGAAAAAATGTGGTGTGCCCATGTTGCGTTTTGGACCATTTCCTGTCACGGGCACTAGGCCTTCCCACACAAGTTTGGTACTATTTTTATCCAAAAACTTTGGGGAGGTCAGGGTGGGTGGAATGTTGTGGATCCATGCAGATTCCAGAACTTTCCATCACAGAAATAAAGAGGAAAATTTGTTTTTGGACAAACTTTGAGGTTTGCAAGGGATTGTGGGTAACATAACCTGGTGAGAGCCAGACAAGTCACCCCCTCCTTGATTCCCCTGAGTGTCTAGTTCTCAAAAATGTACATGTTTGCTGGGTTTCCCTAGGTGCCGGCAGAGCTAGGGTTTGTTATCTACAGCTAAGCACTTTGCAAAAAAGGGCCACATTTTAGAATAAAAATGTGGTTTGTCCATGTTGCCTGTAATCCGCTTCCTGACCCTAGCACTAGGCCTACCCACACAAGTGAAGTATAATTTTCATCAGAAGACTTTGGGGAATGTGGGGTGGGTGGAATTTTGTGGATCCACGCAGATTCCAGAAGTTTCCATCACAGAAATGTGAGGAAATTGTGTTTTTTTGGACAAAGTTTAAGGTTTGCATGGTATTCTGGGTAACAGACCCTGATGAAAGCCAGCACCTCACCCCATCCTGATTCCCCTGGGTGTCACTTTGCAAAAAAAAAAAAAGGGTCAGTTGTGACTGTGAAAATGTGGTGTCTCCACATTGCGTTTTGGGTAGCTTCCTGTCGCAGGCACTAGGCCTACCCACACAAGTGAGGTACAATTTTTATCGGCAAACTTTGGGGAATGCGGGGTGGGTGGAATTTTGTGGATCCAAGCAGATTCCAGAACTTTCAATCACAGAAATGTGAGGAAAATTAGTTTTTTTTACATAGTTTGAGATTTGCAAGGGATTCTTGGCTACTGGTGTGACCCACACAAGTCACCCCATCCTGGATTTTCCTGGGTGTTTAGTTTTCAAAAATGTATAAGTTTGCTAGGTTTCTCTAGGCTAGGGTTCAAAATCCACAGAAAGGCACTTTGCAAAAACAGGGTGTGTTTTCACTTTAAAAATGTAGAGTGTCCACGTTGGGTTTTGGGCCATTTCCTATTGTGCGCACTAAGCCTACCCACACAAGTGAGGTACCATTTTTATCGGGAGACTTAGGGGAACACAGAATTGTAGAGCAACTGTTATTATTGATTTCTGCCCGTCGTCTCGGTACTCCGAGTCTGCGTACTTCGGTGAGTTTTTTTTATAACATGGTGGGACGCATCCGTACTGTTTTCTACTGTTGCTTATTCAAATAATTATAATGTCACTCTGTACTATAGATCCTTGGGTGGCACACTTACCTTGTATCTAGATTGCTCACCTCACTCACGTTCTTGTGAGGTGCAGAAATTTTGCAATATCACCAGTAACTGAGCGTGTTTAATTCAGTGTGTTTGATAATATGGTGAGACGCATCAGTAATGTTTTAAAGTATTGCCCATATTTAATAGGATTTTACCCGGTAATTTAGAGCCTCAGGCGGTGTAGTCACAGAGTCTGTTTACTTCGATGAATTTGATAATATGGTGAGTGTTAGATCTGGCACCATTGGTGTGGGTCTGCCTTCCATTTTTGCTGTTGCCTCATGTGTGTTTGCTGGTGTAAGATGATTTGGACACTGTGCCACTGCTGTCCAGTGCCACAGTGCCAGTGCTCCCTATTGTAAATTAATGTATGGATTAGTGATTCCATGATTGGCTTGTTTGGTTTACTTGTCAGACCACTAATATAGTGCACTGAGTGTGTCCAGGGCTTGTAAATCTAAATGCTGCTGGTGGGCTTGCAGCACTATTGTGCCACCCACAGAAGCAGCCTTGTAAAATGTGTCTAAGGTCTGCCACTGCAGAGCCTGTGTGCAGTCTGGTACTGTCATGCTGACTGGGCAAGTGCACCCACTTGCTGGTCCCAAAACCTTCCCTTTTCTTCATATCAGACACCCCTATGGCAGGCCCAAGGGCAGGGTGCATTGTTAGTTAAAGGTAAGACAAGCCCTGAAGTGTGTGGCATGTCCTAATAGTGAATTACAGCCATTTTCGTTTTTCACTATTGCAAGGCTACCTGTTCTCCATAGGCCAGAATGGCAGATATATTATTACATTTTATAATCCTAACTGACTCAGGGAACATGGTAGAAATTCAGGTTTAGTGTGCCTGAACTCAGAATGATAAAATACATATTTTAGTGAAGTTGGTTTTAACATTCTGTGTTTGAAAATACCACTTTTAGAAAGTAGGTATTTTCTTCTCTAACTATCCAAAGCATGCCTCTGCTACGTTGTGTATTCCTTGTCTGGAGTTTGAGTGACAGGGCTGGGGGATTCCAGGAGACAGAATGAGTCAGCCCAGTGGTGAATACAGAGATCTGCATCTAGATGGGTGGGAGGAGCTGCACTTGGGACCTAAATAGGGCTGTTCCTTCCTCCCACAATGCTGGCTCCACCTCCTGTGGTGCGGCTGATGTCTCTGCCTTGCACTGTGAAAGAAGAGAAGGAATGATGTCAACAAAGTGCTCCAGGGCTGTGCTTTCCCTCCACAATGCTGGCTCCACCTCCTATGGGGCGTCTGATGTTTCTGCCCTGCACTGTGAAAGCAAAGAAGGAGTCTTGTCAACAGAATGCTCCAGAATTGGTTTGGACTGGGCAAAGGCCCCTTTGCCCTCAGAGGACAAAGGATTTGGGGGTATAAGTATTGGGGCCCTGATCCAAAGAATTTAGATCACTTTGGACAAACAAGAAGAAACCTTTATTGAGGAGAGGAACCTGAAGAAACTGAGGAGAGACTATTCCTAAGCTGGAGTGCTGCTTAGGGGATTGGCCTGCAGTGGTTGCCTGACTGCCAACGATCTTTGTGTTCTTTACTTTCAGCTTGTGAAGATCTCCAAGGGCTTGGAAAAGAACTTGCCTCCTGCTGAAGTCTCAGGGACAACAGACTTCAACCTCCAACTCCCCAGAGTTCTTTAGAAGAGCCTGCTGCTGTTTTTGGGCCTTCTGAGGGACTACGTGTCGTTGCATCTCTGAACAAGGGTGTCGCCGCCGTATCTGTCGTATTGCACCGCATAGAGAGAAGTGTCTCGCAACAAGGAAGAAGCGTGTCACTGCTGCTGCCGTTGCATCTTGAATGTAGGCGCTGTAGCTGTCGTATTGCACCGCATCGAGGAAAGCGCCTTGCATCCCCGGAAAAGCGCGTCGCCGTCGGAGCTGCTGCCGTCGCATCTTGGATGTCGCCGCTGTAGTTGTAGCAGCATGCGGAAGCTTCTCGCAAACGTCGGAGAAGAGTGTTGCAGCCGAGGCTGTTGCCGTCACATCGCTGAACAAGGGTGTCCCTGCTGCAGTTGACGCATCAAACCAAGACTTCTTGCATCATCGGAGAAGCGTGCCGCATCTGGAAGATCTTCACGTCTTTATTTCCTTGCACCGGAATTTTGCCGCATTTCCATCGCTGCAACATTGCTTGTTGTGGAAGCGCAACGCATCGTAAGGTACATTGACGCAAAGTGTCGCATCTTAAGAGCTGAACTGAACTAAGCTAAAACTGCCATTTTTAAGTATAGTATCGTTGATTTTTGTCGCTTGTGGTCTTGTTAAATGACATTACTGGCAATACTAGGCAGTCACATTATATAGTATTTGTTAACCTACCCAAAGCAATGCAAAATGACACACATCAACATATGAGTGCTGGTAATCAACATGTAATAGCCAAAACATATAAATCCCCAAAATCGCCATAAACACATAGGGGCCAATTCCGATGTTGGACGGACCTGAGTACATCCGACATCGATCTGGAACTGGGACCGACTCACCGGCGGTCCCAAAGCAGCAATTAGTATGTGACTGAACACTGTCCTATTCTTTACAAAGGGAGTATGCATTCAGACTAGAATGCATGCTCTCATTGTAAAGAGCTGGAGTGCAGTTCAACCCTGCACCCGGAGGCAGGCACCTTGAGGTGCCTGCCACTGGGTGCAGGGATCAACAGTGGGCGGCCGCCATCCGGAGGACTTGCACCCATTGAGGCCCTGCTGGGGCCCCCTAAAGTCAGATTCCCACAGCCTTTCTTTGTCAGAAAGGCCGGCACAGAAAGGCAGTTGGAATCTGCCATCATAATCCCTCGGGTGGAAAGAGCCGCCTGTGGGATTACAGGCCCCTATCCGTAAGGCAGACAGGCTCTCCGAGCTCGCTGTAAACCACACGTAAATCCCTTTTGGATTAATTTCCGACCGACTCCATCAAAATGGGTAAGTCAGAAATTAATCCAAACAGGAGATTACAATGCCATATGAATGGCTACGACCGAGGGTGGGCGCCGTTTCCTATAGCATCGTAATCGTACCCATAGGGTGCAGCGCCCCTATAGTCTTCTAAGCTTTATGCTGTAATTTAGGCACCAAATATAGCGCACAGTAGCACCTTTGAGCCAATTACGGGAAATACAGTAATTAGTAGTTGCTTAAAAAAAGTATCCAGTTCCATACTCGGGGCTCAATCGAGAACTCACACGTCATGTACAACAATATAGCTGGTCAGTGCGAGTTCCTCTCAGTACTGCCTAATCAGGGATAGGAGATACCCACTATCTATTGATTTCTGTGGGGAGATCTCGCTGGGTTCCCTGCTGCATAATCAGCAAAGGCAGCTGCAGGCGAGAATGCAGTGTCTTCCGTTGTTCCCTTTCCAGGCCACAAGGGTGCAGATCACGTTGGAGACCTCTTCTAGGCTCGGGCTGCTGTGTCGCATGTAAACAATCATGGTGGTCCACTGTGGTCATGAGAAAACTCCCTCTGTCTCTTCAGACTGCGCCGCGTTAGAAACAAACCAACAGCAGTGGTGGCAGTCGCACTGATTTCTCCTTGACAGCCACAGGGTCACAGTACCCAGCTGCGCCGGGATTCCTTCTTTTAACAGCGGTACGAAGCAAAAACATAACCATGGTGTTAGACTTGACAACATTGACGTGAGCCTCCCTCTTTTTGCTGTTGCCTCATCTGTTTTCGCTGGTCTAGATGCTTTGGGCACTTTGCCACTGCTGTTCAGCGCCAAGGTGCGAGTGCTCCCTATCGTAAATTGTTATATGGATTGGTGGTTCCATGATTGGTAATTTGCTTTACTTGTCAGACTTTACAGGCCCTGGGCACAATGTGTGCCCAGGGCCTGTAGATCAAATGCTGCTGGTGTGCTTGCTGCACTGATTGTGCCCCCCACAGAAGCAGCCTGTAAAATGTGTGTGCAGTCTGGGACTGCAATGTTGACTTGGCAAGTGCACACACTTGCCAGTCCCTAAACCTTCCCTTTTCAGCATGTTAGTAACCCCTAAGGTAGGCCCAGGGTATCCCTGTGGGTATGGTGCATTGTATGTAAAAGGTAGGACATGCCCTGATGTGTGTGTCGTGTCCTGATAGTGAATTACAGCCAATTTCGTTTTTCACTATTGCAATGCTATCTGTTCCCATAGGCCAGAACGGGCAGTTTGAATATAACATCTTATAAACATAACTGACCCATGGAACAAGATAGGAAAATAGAATTTAGTATGCCTGAACTCAGATTGTTAAAGTGCATCTTTTAGTGTGGGTGATTTTAACATTCTGTGTTTGAAAATACCACTTTTAGAAAGTAGGTATTTTCTTGCCATTTGGCCTTGTTTAGATAAAAATGACTTATTTTTGTAAACTGTTGTGGTATCCATTTGTAGTGTTTTCACTGTGTTACTGTATGTGTTCACAAATGCTTTACGCACTGCCTCTGAGATTAGCCTGTCTGCTCATGCCAAGCTACCAAGGGGATGAACAGGGGTTATTTTAGGAGTGTATCCCCACTAAAATACAATCTAGCTCAATATGCATCCAACTAACCCATGTCCTGAGCTGGTGTGCAGTCATGAGAGCAGTTGTTGACCTGGATAACGGCAATGCTCCCAGAGTTACTCAGGTATCATAGATCACAATGGAATTGCAGATGGTAACACTCTTGGTCTCAGCACAAACCAAATACAAAGAGTCAACAACGGAAAAGGGAAGAGAGATGCGAGGGGATAGAGAAGAAACACAACAACAAAGATACAGTGTGCGAAATCGTCGAGTGAACTAATGATATGTGAAGTCAATTCAACCGCAAATCATTGCAAGGCAAGTTGTGCACAAAAGCAACCTGTTCAATGCTCTTCTGCCTTGATTAACCCAGAATTGTATTGTAACCTAACCTTCTAGTTTCCAGTCTTTCCAGCGACCCGTCTTCCACAATTCCCAGTACCATTTCCATCAGAAAATATGAATTCTAAAGTTGTTACGAAAGGCCTAATCTCTCAAGTCCTGACCCTTCCCATGGCTCTCAACTTTGTGACTCCTGACGTCTGATGTTGTAAATACCTCTGGACAAGACTTATCCTGGTGATCGCTTGTAAAATGAAAACACAGCCACAGTCGGTAATTCCTAGTGCTTATGCAACTTGCCCATCATGCGCTTTAAGAAGGACTGAAATGTTCCTGGGCACTAGGACAGGCAAGCCTCTTTATCTTTTGGTTGGACCAAGAATTTTCATGCACTTACTTAGTACACTTCTCTTACGCAACAAAATCCTACACCAAGCAGAAGATAGGATTCACTGAAGGGGAAGAGGAGAAAAAAGGAGCTGAGTGGACCATATCAGTTTGTCTGTGTGATGGAGGATGCTCACACAGAGAACAAGGCTACTCTTTGGTGCTCCCTACCACTGGTACCCTCCGCTAATGGAGTAAGATGTACTAATCAGTCTCTGTAACTGGACCTCTCTGCTCACAGTGGGACTTTAACACAACCTTATGGTGCTATGGCGGCTTTGCCGCAGGTTAGGAATGGTCTTTGAAGGGCCCTCACTTTCTAGGAATTTAACACCCCTTCTTTGGAACCTGAGAACTGGATCTGATTAAGACAAATTGTCAGGACAGAGTTGAAAATTCAAATTTAATCATGTTATTTCACCTTTTCCAAGTTTACATCCAATAATTAGGAAGAGCTAATGAAGGTGGCCTCCACACTGCAGGGACTGGATCTCTGTGGAGGGAAGTCTTGTGTGGGTTACTAAAGTTATTGTTCAGAACTCTGTTATGTTTGTCAAACTGTAAAAAGTTATCTTTTATTTCCTTCTTTCCCTTTTGGATATAAGTGCCATTTGTTTTCAAACCAGTCTATTGTTTATTAAAATGCAGGTTTAAAAAATGATGTTCATCTGAAAGGTCCCTTCTCCACTAGAGGTTGGTCCCTCAAGGAAAAAGAAGTAAGTAGCAGTGAGAAAAAAATAAAATAAAATCCAGCAAAAAAAACGGTATTCTAAATGCCGTTTCTATCTCTTTCCCATTTTTGAGACGTGCGGCCTTTGCTATTATTTCAGAGAAATGCCTTTTGTCTCTCTAGTCACCGGAAATGTCTTCTTTTTCATTTGTCTTTCTTTTCCCATCTTTTTTCTTTCTATTTGTCTTGTCTGTTATCTAGTTTTCTGTTTTTGAAAACAGTCTGGTCACTTTCAAACAGACGCTGATGAGAATGATAGAAATAAAATAAGCGTAATACTTACCTGGAGAAATATATTAGCAAATAGCCCATTACACTAGCAGCATATCTTAACCTTCTTTTTCCAGCCTGTTTGTGTTTTACCCTGGCAGCCTACTTCCTTACCTCTTATGTGTACTGCTCTTTTATCATTCCTATGCTCCCCCATACAAGCCAACATTTTAAAAATAGAAAAATGTAAGAGGTTCAGTCCGTAAGTCCATGGCTGAAAGGATAAGAATGTGATTAAATTGACATTAAACCTGGGGTCAATATGGCGGGGCCAACTCAGGCTCTAATCCTTAGTAGTAGGCTGTAATCGCAAAATACAACATTAGCATAAGTACACACCGTGGACTATAACTCCAACCCGACCCATGTAAGGGAAAAACTTCCTGGCACCACAGCCCATGATCACAGACAGGAGCACCTGTAATACAGCAGCAAGGCTTGCTCATTAACATGGGATGCAACCAGGGGCCTGGAATGACACGTCAGGCCAGCATAGGGGCAGGACACCTGCAGTCACAGGGCACAACAAGGTTTACTCCATCATCAACCTTGGTGCTGCATGAACTCTATTTAACCTGGGGGCCTATACCATCAGCATAAACCACATCAGTAGGGCCTAAATCTCTCCAGGCCCCAACCCTGCACACAACCGTCAGGCGGCACGTTGACAACACCATTAATGCAAAAACAGTAACCTCAGATAACTGTAGGCTGTGAGTCGACAGCTTCCTTTAGGCAGGCCTAAACATTTCAGGGAACATGAGGCAACAGGTAAAAATGTGCATTTCATTAGGCATATGTAAATGTCGGAATTTTGGGGGCCACTACAACATTCTACATTTCCCCCGTGGCCCTTAAGATGAACCAGGGTCTCTGTAGGCAGTTCAGGAGGGCCTAACTGGCATCCTGTGGTTAACTAATCCCCCAGCAGTCACTAGCGGCCTTTACCCAGGTTCTGGGCACTCGGGCCCCTATCAGTCAACAAGGGGGGGGGGGACACCGACCCTGTGTCCCGTTGCCCTCTCTACCCCCTACACAGTTTAACGTAGGCCCCACTCACCGGGGTTCTTGAGATGTCCCCTGGGGCACCGGCACTCTTCCTGCCTCGCCCGGGTCCCTCCTCTCTCACGGGGACCCGGGTCTTCTCGAAGGGCTGCTCTAGACTCGCAGGCTCTCCTTAGCGTCGGAGGGCCCCGCCCTCTGCACCACTCGGCCAGTCCTCTCGACGTCAGGGCTCCCTCTGCGCACGGGGGCCCTGCAACGGCGTGGGAGCATGCGGAGGCTCTCTCAAAGCATGAGAGCCCCTGGGCGGTGATTCCCTTTGATAGGGGTCGGTCACACGGGACTCGCAAGGCCTCACTCGGGCACCGGCAGCACACTCGGGGCTCCCTCTTCACCACGGGAGCCCCGCAGCCACTCAACTCCTCCGGTCTTCACCCGGCACCTCCACAGCTTCACCCGGGCCCCCCCTTCCACACGGGGGCCCGCTCCGGTTAACAGGCCCAATCGGGGCTCCCTCTTCACCACGGGAGCCCCGCAACACCTCACGGGAACACGGGGCTTTTCGGCAGCTTCCGCGGGCTTTCCGGGACTCTTCCTGCTGCCCGGCTGGGCAGCCAATCCATGCGCTGCCTTTCAGGGGCGTGGCCGCGTAGGCCAATCCGTGCACGGCGGGCTGGGGGCGCGGCTGCTGATGTCACCGGCGCCCCAGCCACGTGGTGCGGGCCCGGCCGGCTTCAGGGCCTAGCGCGGCCCTCTCCTCACACCGGCAGCCCTCTCCTGGCACCGGGGGCCGCCGCGACGATGCACACAGCAGCAGGGGTCCCTCCAAGGCGGCGTCGGGCCGCGGCGGTGATTTTCAGTGGCAGTAAGGGGTAGGCTCCCTTTTATTCAAGTATTTATCTTGCGGGGTGACACCCGCCCAGTTCACGGGGCAAAAGCGCGCCAAAACACGGGGTAGGCTCCCGTGGCGCTATCTTCTCATAAAAAGGCGCTATTCACAGCACACCGCTCCTCCCCCTGCCCACACAGCTCTCAGCTCCTTTCTCAGGCCTTGCAGCAGGGGCAGGAATTTAGCACTTCTCCAGCGTTTCCACATTTTAGCGCTTCACAGGCTGTACAGATGAGGTCAGAGCTTAACTTCACATCACGTGGGGCACACTCCTCACCTCTTGGGTGCTTCTTTCGCGCAGCGCTTCCGGTGGCAGGTTGGCACCTCGCAAATTATGGTGCTCAGGGCTTCACAGCGCTTCGGGGCCCTGGCGCTCAAGGGGCCTCCAGCATAATCTTCCCCATGCGGCACTTCACAGGCAGCTCCTCACAGCCCGGCGCTTCAAAGGGGCCACAGCTTCACAAGGGGGGCGGACAGTCCCACAGCAGTTCCTCAGGGGTACGCTCTTCACCTCCTGGGGCTTCTGTCGCGCAGCGCTGGCGTAATTCACGGTCCCTAATAGTGACAGGGACCTAGGTGGGCCCTCCTAATTCCGGGGCCCAGGGGACAGCAGAGGGGGGGGGGGTTTAGGGGTGCAGGGCCCAGCTCACAGGCCCATGTGGCAGTAACACCTCGCAGCAGGTCCCCTCTCTTTCCTGTCCCAGCTCTGTCTGCCTCTCTGGTGGCACATCCCCCTTACTTATACCCTCCACCCAGGCAGTGCCAGAACCTTCTAGAATGTTGGCAAAGCTGGCCTAAACTGGCTCAATGGGAGGGGTTGAGCACCCTGGGTGCCAGGCTTTCCCTCCAAAAGCTAGGGGTGACTGGGTAATAATATCTAGACCGCTGACCTACGGCACAGTCAGGTGGCAAAACCCAGGGCCGTTGCATCCATTTTAAATACGGAACATTTCACCAGGGTACATTTTACAATGGGGGAAATTTACAAGTGCTCACACCATTGCATGACATTACATATTAACAAGGTGTCTCACACCACACATGGCCTACACAGGTTTATTACCATTGGGGAGACATTTCAAATTAGGGGGGGCAAAAAGCGAAAAAGTTCAGGGGAAAGGCCAAGTCCAACACCTTTCTTCTTTTTCTACTTCCTTTTCATTAAGTTTCTCTTTTCTGTCTATATGTATTATTTTTATTTTGAAGGGCCTGTTCCGAATTCTTCCTAACCATCTAGACCCATGTTTCCATCTTGTCCATTTGTTGTCTTACTGTAACCACCACATGACAGTTCCTCAACGAGATGTTTCTCTGAATCAACCAAAGGAACATCTTTTAGTACAATGCTCGAACTGCAGGATACTTTATTCTACCATTAAACACACCTGATGATGACATCCAACAACTTCTTTGGCATAGAGTCCTACTTACTCTCCATCCAGACCCCCCCAGAGGTACCTCATTCCAAATGTCAGAAAGAAAGCACAGCCGTGCACCACATAACAGTTCTCCAACAGGAGATGTAAACATTATGCAAACCAGGGGCTTTGTTAGAAAAAAGATTTTTGAGACATAGACAGCATCAACTGGACAAACGATGACAGATAGCAAAATATCTGAATGTAAATACAAGTCACGTGTCCACTCAGGACGTGGATGAGCATCATAAAACCAACTTCCGATCTACATTCATGGGTAGAAAAAAGTGATAAATGTAGTATCCTGTATGAGTGATGTAATCAAAAGTTGTAACAGAATGTTGGTGTGCAGGGTGGAGTGGAAGGAGCTGGGAATAGTTGGAGGGAAATTAGAGTCCTAACAGTACCTACCTGCTGTTGCTGTAGCTTAAGGACTTGAGATTAATTCAAGCATTTCAATCATCTCTTTTTTGTGCCGTTTAGGGTTGGCACCTCTTATTTTTTCTTTTTAACCCGGCATGACCACTATTTTACTGTTTATGCTAGTAAATATTTTACAGTTTAGGCTGGTAAAAAAATAGGAAAATGACATGAGTTAAATCATAAAAGGGAAGGCTACGGAGAAACACACCTTCGAATAGGCACAGGTGGCGCTGCCCCTCTCCCAGCAATGGAGTCTCGGTACTTCAGAGAGTCGGCGATGTAAGCGCGGAGGTCCGCTGGTCCGGTTGGCGGCCCCTGCGAAAGTACGAAGCTTCTATCGGCCCCCTGCGAGGTCCGGCTGAAACATAGCGTTTTTGGATCGCGCCATGGCATTTGTTTCTTTTTGTTCTCGAACTGGCAGTCAGGTGGCATGAGATGCTGCGGGCAGAAGGTTAAAGGTTGAGAGACTGCAAGCTGTAGCCACCAGCTGAAAAGGTTGTAGAGGTGCAGGCTGTGGAGGGTGAAGAGGCACAGCATTTGAATTGCGCAGCAGCTGTCAGCTTCTCTCAAGGACCAGCATTGTATCAACAGGAGGTGCCGGTGGTTGAGGCGTGAATGGTGCAGAGAGTCAAGCAACAGATAAAACGCCTGGAGCTTTCACAGAGGCAGGCTGCAGGCTAAGAGGCCGGAGTGGTGAAAAGGTGAAAGAGGTACAGAGCATGAGGCTGGAGCCAGGAGGTATGAGGAATGGGACTAATGTAATAGATGAAAAAGGCTGTATTTAATAGATGAAAGCAGCCCAGGTGATGCCCAAGTGATGCCCAAGTGATGCACGGTACTTATGAGATCTGGGAGTAGTCTGGTGCGGTTAGGGTGACACTTGGGCATATTTGTGTACCATGCGTTGAAAGCAGATGGGGAGATGAGAAGGCATCTGAATGAGTCGAATGCTGTAGCCAAAGTCAATTAAGCGGCAGGGCTGAAAGCTAAAACCCGCTTAGCTCAGGCAAAAGCCACTGTGCTAGTAGCTAGAACTGAACACAGCACAAATCTCCCTGGCTTAAACCCTAGCTTAAACTCAAGCTTTGAAATCTCAGAAGTGGAACAGCACTTGTCTCTGGTACAGCTAGATGGAGGGACAGCTGAAGTACAAAAATCTATGGAGATCACACCTTCGTTAGTAAGGGAATAGCAAGATGTTCAATAAGTGGGAGTCACAAGAAGGAACCGAAAGACGCTAAGGACTTTCCACTTTTTCGAAAAAAATCATCTCTATTGGCTCCATCTAATCTTTTAACAAAACTACAAGAGATATCAGGAGAATTGCTAAAGGGTATTTCATAGGCCCTGACATCCCTACCACGAGCCCAAATGCTTGGACAAGCTCCATCTTCTCTCTCAAAGGGGGATATGGCAGCGCAAAACCAGGGCAATCTTTTGAGCGATCAAGCAACATCGCTAGCTTTAACAGCACGAATGGCGCAGAATCAGACCCAGTTAGCGTTGTTATTGCCTGAAGGTACAAGAATGACATCAGTAGAGGCTTGAAAACAGCCACAAGCTCTAGTCCAGCCTCAAATACAGCGGGAGCTGTCAGGTAAAACTGGTTTGGAGATGGAGGGTTTACTAACTGAGAATCAAAGGATTAATGGAAATGCCTCTCAGGACAGTTGTAATCCCTCGACAGAAGGTAGCATTACGCAATAGATGGAGATAAAGGATATGTTGAATCTTATCCTAGAAGAGATTAGGGAGATGAAAAAATCTAAAGATTTCGAGATTGCCTCGCTTCACCAGCGGTTCGGTAAAATTGAAGAAGCAGTGGTCTGTTTCCCAGCCAGATTGCAGGAAGCGGAAACAAGAATCGCACTGCTAGAAGAACAGATGAGCGGCATGTGTCTGAAGACGAATTAAGCGGTGAAAAGCAAAACTTTTCTAGAGAACAAACTCGAGGAACTCGAGAATCACTCCAGAAGATCGTATCTTCGAATAGTGGTGGTCCCTGAAGGGATTGAAGAACTGAGTATATTGAGGAAATGAGTATATTAAATGTCACATATTTTCTTACATGTCAGGTGCCGCAGCGCGTAGGCGAAAGAAATTTGTGAAGATGTTATATCTGTTTAAAGCTCAGGGTGCCCAGGCCTCAATAGTGCAACAATCAAAGCTCTGTGTTCTCGTGACAGGGTACTTCCATCTTTTCTCAAATTTAGAAGATGCCCAGGGCTTATTGAAACAAATTTCTTCTAACAATCGAAAATGATTTGTGGGTACAATAGGAATTTAAAGCTTCTGCATTGCTGGGAGTAGCAAGGTCACCAAGGGTGTAGTATCATGACACCCATCAGATGTGCAGGGTGGGCAGAAATGTGGCTAGTGTGACTAGTGGGGTTTTCCACATTTTAGGGGGAGGAGGTTTGGGGTGGTGGGGTGTGGGAGTATGGCAGTAAAAAGAGCAGATGGAAACAGGATGTAGATGAGTGGAATAAGAGTCTGATCCAAAAATATTTACTGAGATATTGGAAATATGAATCCAACTAGAAGGTGTTGTATTATATTGTTAAATGCTAATTTTATGTTGAATAGACGCAAATATGGGGGGCTTACAGGCTGGCTCGCCATGTTAAGGCCTCAAGTCCTCTTTATTCAAGAAACCCACTTAAAAACAAATCTACTGAGACTTTTCATCCCGGGGGTATTTTCTAGAGTCTTTTTTGCCTCAGCTGGGGTGGCGATGAGAGGGGTAGCTATCTATTTTAGTAAAGATTTGGCCTGAGAATTTGTCCAAGTAAAGAGAGATCCCCAGGAAAGATGGATATGGGTCATGGTGAGGATTAACAGGAGCACTATGAATTTCATTAATTATTATGGTCCAATTATGGACGATCCATCTACTTTATTAACGCTTCACGAACTTCTTATTGGGGTCCCCGGTCAGACTGTCCTGGGTGGGGATTTTAACTATATTTAGGATTTATGAAAGACACCTCAAACAAAAATAAAAAACAGCTGAAGCCAAAGACTAAAGAAGTCTTTGAAGCTAAAAAGATCTTCAGCTAACTGACTCATGGCAAAAAGTTAATCATGATATTCCCGAGTATACCTGCTTTTCTCGCCAGTTTCAGACAGCTTCACAAATAGATTATATTTTAACATCTCGCTCTCTTGCTCTTGCAGAAGCAGAAATTGGTGTGAATGCTTTCTCGGACCACTCTTATGTCAGAGTGGAACTAGGAATCGAGGACTTGGGGAGAGGGAGGCATAGGTGGAAGATGGTCTGCCTCCTTCTTCAAGATCTTCAAAGTGATATACGTCCTCACAAGAAAACCCCTCCCCCAATATGGCACCGTCAGTGGCACAGGGTAATGGTGGAGGAGCTGCAGAAGGTCTGGGAAAAGCCCAACCTTTTGGAAACAGATGATGTGGAGGGTACACTAGCCACATTCAATAACTCCTTAACTGAGGCAATAGACAAACTGGCCCCTCTGAAGTTGCATAAACAATTCCCTGCAACCAAACAGGAAAAATGGTACACTGAGGCATTAAGAGCTGAGAAGCAGGGATGTAGGAGGATAGAGAAAAAATGGAGGAAAGTACGCACAGAAGCCAATAGGAAGGCACATTATGAAGCTCAGTCAAACTATTATAAAAATATAAAAAGGGCTCGAAAGAACAGTCTTGCCCAGCAACTTGCAGAGGCGGGCAATTCCCCGAAGGAATTATATAAAATATTGGAAGCATTTGTCAAACCAACAGCTTGTGTTAGCCCAGATGACTTCTCACAATCCCTATGCAACGATATTTCACTGTTTTTTTAAAACAAAATAAATTTAATTTATGAGAAAATCCTGAAAGCCTTGAGCTTTAAATGTAGCATTCCTGTCTCCCCTACACCCACACAAAGAAAAATCTCTTTAACAACTTTTCCACCATAAGTGACCTAGATCTTCCCCTCCTTACCAACCACATAAAATCGGGATCCCCCAATGATTTTTTACCAGCTAAAATGATGGCCCCCCTGAGTACCCTGCTAGGACCTCAAATCCAGGCAGTAATAAATCACTCCCTTAGGGAAGGACATGTGCCAGTGGAATGGAAAAAAGCGGTGGTGAACCCCATCCGAAAGAGCGCCGCACTTCCATGGACGGACCTTTCTAACCTCCGACCCATCTCCCTCCTACCTAATCTAAGCAAATTGACCGAGAAGCATGTGAATACTCACCTGTCAAATTACATCGAGGCAGCGGAGGGCCTGGACCACTCTCAATCTGGTTTCAGGCCCAATCACAGCACCGAATCGGCCCTCCTCTCAGTGACTGACAACATCAGGATATCACTTGATGGGGGGGGCTCAATGATTCTGGTGCTGTTAGATTTATCCGCTGCCTTTGACATGGTGTCACATGAACTATTTCTCGGCCGATTGAGGGATGTGGGCATAGGAGGTGTGGCTCTGTCATGGTTGGAAAGCTTTCTTTCGGGTCGCTCACAAGGTGTCAAGTTGGGCTCCCACCTTTCCACCTTTAGGGAGCTCACCAAGGGAGTGCCACAGGGCTCATGCCTAAGCCCCGCGCTTTTTAACGTGTACGTGGCCCCCTTGGCAGACATTATAAGATCTTATGGGTTCACCCCGGTGTCAAACGCTGATGACACCCAGCTTCTATTTCCTTTCCATACTCTCACACCCGCAATCCAAAAATCATTTGCGAATGGAATGAGAGCAGAGGCACACTGGATGGCACAGAACTGCCTCCAATGTGACCAAAACTGAGGTCATGCTGTTTGGGGGGGCAACTCTCCTGTGGTCCCCAGACTGGTGGCCCTTAGAGTTAGGACCTGTCCCAAGTCCGAAACAAACAGTCAAAAACTCTTGGTATACGGATAGATCAAGCACTCCTACTTAAGGAACATACTACCCAAGTCACAGGTGCATGTTTCCGTGTGATTGGGCTGCTTCGGCGCGTTTTTCCATTTCTGCCCGACAACCACAGGAAAACGCTTGTCCAGACTTTAATAATAAGTAGGATGGACTACTGTAATGGCCTGTACATCTCGGCCAATGAGGAACAACTGAAAAAATTACAAGTGGTCCAAAACACTGCAGCGAGGCTAGTTCTTAATGCCCCTCCCAGAACTCCCTCTCGTCCCCTTCTGCACCAACTCCATTGGTTACCGGTAAAGCAGCGTGTTAAATTTAAGATGTGCTGTATTATTCACAAATGTCTGTTTGGTACTGGACCCAAATACTTAAAGGAAAAATTTGTTCCATACACCCCTGGACGTACTTTATGCTCCAGTAGCCACCAATTGCTTCAGGTTCTAAGGTTTAGAAGAGCTAGACAGGGAGGTCGGGCTCTTTCTTATAAAGGCCCTGTCCTCTGGAACTCCCTTCCCCCTATGCTGAAACAAATTACCAGTCTTGAATCCTTCAGGAAAAACCTAAAAACTTTTCTTTACACTCTGCCTTAGGTAAAACCTTTCTGCTAAATAGCATATAACCCTGATTGAGTCTAACCAGTAGAAGCATAAGCGCAGAGATATATCCCTTCGGGAATTGACTCAGGCGCTATATAAGGAAATAAATAAATAAATGGGTAAAAGGATTCAGAGAGTGGATACTTGATTTCTTTAGAAGAAATGAGGGGTCAATTGAACTTTTCTCAGTATGGGGTGGATTTAAGGCGGCAGTAAGTGGACAAATGATTGCCATTTCAGCAGCACAGCCGATAATTCGACGCATGAAAATTGCAGAATTACAGCTAGCCCTGGAAAATGCCTCAAGTTTGGGAAACTCTCCTTTACGGGGGCGGTGGAAAAAAGCGAAGAAAGCACTGAGGGATTATTTTCTCTTAGAGGAAATTAATAGCTCACAGACCTATAAGCAATGGGTCTATGAGGAAAGTCAAATGGTGGGAAAACTTCTTGTGTGGTCCACTAAGACACAACAAGAATCGGCCCTTATCATGGAGGTAATAGATCCTAAGACCAGTTTTCCATTGACTGATAGGAAAGGGTTCACTCGTGTCTTCGTTCAACAGTATCAATAGCATTATACTACTAAATACATGGTTAGCCAGGAAGCGTTAGATGAATATTTTGCACAGGTAGCACTTCCGAGGCTATCCAACAGCTTGGTTGAACAAGTGCAACAGGATTTACTTCCAGCAGAGATTTTGGCAGTCTTAAAGTCAATTGATGGAGCGAAGGCTTGTGGCGAGATGGACTACCTATTGAATTTTATAAAGTATTTGCTAATGAGCGGATCCCTTTTTTTAAGAAACTGTTTAATTATGTAAAGCTTGGAGGCATGGTCCCCCCCTGAGTTCAAGAGGGCGATTGTGGTGAGTTTTGTGAAAAAGGACAAGAACCCCAACAATGTTAACTCATATAGACCAATCAGTCTGTTGAACGCTGATTACAAGATTTTGATGACGATATGGGCACAGCGTTTCACCCCAATAGCCCAGGAAGTGGTTCATGATGACCAGTCGGGGTTCATTGCTGGGACGACTATGTCATCCAATACAGTATTTTTGATTCAAGCGCTCGATTATTTGAATATCAAGAAGACGCCAGCATGTATTATGATGGTCGACGCTGAAAGGTGTTTCATTTGGTTAATTGGGACGCCCTATTCTATTGTCTAGATAGGTTTGATGTTCCATCTCAAGGTATTACTATGCTTCGGAACATCTACCAGGGGACCCAGGCTCAGTTAGTAATTAATGCAACCCAAGTAGGGTCAGTAGACATCAATCGAAGGACCAGACAAGGGTGTTGGCTTTGGCCCCTTTTATTTACGTTCTTTATAGAACCTCTGGCTACTTAAACCTGATCTAATAAGGATATCCAAGCCCTGATTCAGGGTATGGCAAAAATAAAACTGTTTGCTGATGATGCTATTCTATATCTCAGCCCCAAAAGGCAGAATTTAGACCGGACGATAGCCGAATTTATCCAATTTGAACTTATTGGGGGCTATAAAATTATCCAAAACAAAACAGAGATTTTAACGTTGAATACAGGTACAGATTTTATCCCGTAAAATTTAAAACAATTTGTTTTAAACCAAGTGGTCTTTCTGGGCTTTGCTCATTAAAGTTAAGCGAGTGTAAAAGTTTGGGCCTGCATATCCACTTCAGTCATCTTCAGATGTGGAAGCATTGTGATTTGTAAGTATTGGGGCATTTCATTATTCAGGAAAGAGTGATCACTTGGCAGGAAGTACAGATCAGATGTCGGGATCGCTATAAACCTGTCTTTTTTTAATATTTACAATTTGTAAATTTTATGAACAAAACTAATCTTTTATCTTGTGGTGTTCCAAATAAATGAGTGCCTACGCTATTTATTGTTAATGTTAGATAGATGGGCAACTGGCATCGGCTACTGCGATCCCAAAACAAATCGCCATTGGTCGATACGGTTTTGGAGAAAGTAACCCAGGAGACCCAATGTTCCTTCTCCAGTTTGGAGTGGCAGGCCTTATCTCTAACAGGTAATAGAGCCTTATGAGCAGCCGATTTTAAAAGAATGGCGTTTTTCCCCCTGGTTGGCTTATTTTACCCCTAAGGTGTTGAATAAAATCTATCCTGAGGTGGAGAATAAGTGTTTTCGCTGTTTGGCTGAAGGTGAACGAGGATGGAGACATACATTCTTCACCTGTTCAAAATTAGGGGTGTTTTGGGATAAGATTTTTGTGGCCATAAGTCAGGCATTCCAGAAATCACTTGACCCAACAGCTGAGGCAGCCCTCTTTGGTATAATGAGCCGGGAGGTTAATCTGTCAAAATCAGAGTGGGCATTTTCAGCTATCTCGCTCTCGCTCCTTAGTTCTACAAAATTGGAGATCGACAGTAGCTCCTTAATATGAGAAATGGTTCAACAAGATGAAGCATACCAGGACCTTTGAAGAAGCTTATGCAATGCGCGTGGGGGCAATTAAAAAGTTTACTGCGACTTGGAAATACTTAACTGCTATCGAAATTCAAGCCAGGTCGGGGTTTTTTGCACTTTAGAAGCATGAGGAGAGGATGAAAATGTTTAAACTGATTGTAAATTTATATGGGGAGAGTACTGCTGGTCAGCTTATGACAAGAATCTGTTTTTAAATCGTATACAGATCTTTATACGGCTGTATTACATTAATCCATTTGAACAACTTGCCCTGTTTAAGCTTGGTTATTATGTATTTAATGAGATGTTCAGGCACAGTTCTATTGTAACTTAAATGTCTTGGTTTGCTTGATTTATATTCTTGTTGCTCTGCTCAATAAAAATAAATACAAACAAAAAAGAGTTAAATCATAAACTGCAAAGGAAGATTTATTTAAAACGCCATCTAGAGCTGCCTAAAGAATATTTGAATTATAATTACAATAGGGAATGTTAGAAATGAATCCAGAGGATTTGCCCTACATTCTTATTTAAATATCATGCCTCCACCCTTACAGAATATTAAAATATGAGTAGATTGCCATATTTTTCTCGGGGAAAGGTGACTATCCTACCCCGCCGTTTGGATTAGTAATGGACATCCCGGCTTTTGAGTCCAGCCTCGCGGGAACACCCACCCCTCTCTTCGCGTGCCTCTCGCGCAAGGATCAATAGGCCTCTGATGGAGCCGCATTAAGTTTTCCCGTGGCCCCGGGGAGCAAGGAGGCAGACAGAAAGCTGCTGCCAGCACTTCCTCCGCCTCGGCTGGAGCAGGAGGTGTGAGGCTCGTGCTGCTGAGAAGGTGGCCCTCAGGGCCTCACCAGCCCTCCTCCCTTCATTCCGCTCAGATGCGCCTCTCAAGCCCGTAAACGAGAGCGAACGAGCCGGACGGCTGCCGGGAAACCGTATTCCCACTAGGGATCGTTTCCTCTCCGTGAAGAAAACCGAGGAGGGGGAAATAATGCGAGTTAAGGCTCTGAAAGCCTACTTATTTCATTATTTTCTTGGCCAAGCACCAAAAAAGCTCTTTGCTTTGGCCTAACCCGTGAAACGGTGAAAACCGCAGTCTGACGAGAGCTCGGAGCGAAGACCCTGAGCCTTCCGAACTATGAACTGACCACGGCCGGCAGCCTCTTGCAGAGACAGGGTGCCTGGAATAGGAAGCCTCCTTTCTTCCCAGAATTCCCTGGCCGCGCCTCGCGCACTGACTGAACCAATAACCACGACCACTAAGGGGCGGGGGTTAACGGCGGATGGGTGCCACTGAGCAAGTTATGTGTAGTTTGTAGAATAAAATATTTAACCTTCTTTGTTGTTCGTTTGACTTTCAACTGAGACTTTGGTCCTCAAAGAGATTCTCCTGAGTAAAATACGCTGCAAGAGGACTCAGTGGGGTAGAGGGACAAACGAGAGAGGGGTGTTTTCGTGTTGAGATATATGAACGATGGATGTAGAATAAATCGAGGTTTGAATGGGTGAAGGGAGAGAAGAATGGAGGGATAGTTGAGACAGTGATGAATGAATAGATACACATAAGGATGGATGGGTGAGAATAGGATTATTGCACAGGGATAAGAATGGATTAGGAGATGGATGAATAGAGTGAAGGTAGGATGGAAAGATTGATTGATGGAGAGAACAAAGCATGGATGATGGCGAGATGGATGGGAGCAAAGATGAGTGAAGAGATGTCTGGAGGGAGAGACAGAAGGAAGTACGGATGAGAGAAGGATTAACAGAAAGAAGCAAAGAAGGAAGGCTGGAGAGTAGGATGGATAGTTGCATGCACAGAAAGATAAAATAAAAGATATATGAATAGATGGATGGCTGGGTGGATAGCTAAATGGACAGAGAGAAGGTGGATAGAGAAATGGCAGGATGGATAGGTGAGTGAGTTAATGGAGGAATGACAGATGACTTGAGAGAAGAAAGAAAGGGATAAAATGGTCTAACAATGAACAGATGAATTGTCAGATAAGAGGCAAAAAGGAGGTTGGAGATAAACATGGATGAACAGTTAGAGACAGAGCGGAAACGGGAAAGAATGAAATGTGGAAAGAATGAAAAAGAGGAAGATGGAAAGGAGAATAGATAGAACTGAAAAAAAGCGAGAAAGGAAGTTGGACATAAAAGTAGAAAATAGATGGACTGAAGTTAAGACAGGAAGAAATACTGAAAGATGGAATGAAGAACAGAAACATGGAAAGAAAGAAATAAAAATGGAAAAATGAAACAAATATGGAAGCAAAAAATGAAAGAACAAAAGGACAGAAAATGGGAAGAAGGAAGACAGTTAAAAGAAAGTTCAAAAAAGAAGAGAAAAACATAAAAGGAATTATATTAGCATTTTAGCCATTCATCTGAAACATGTAACATTTATAATGTGGCCCTATTTTTAATAATTTTAATATGGAAGGCGTGGACCGTTCAATAGCAATATGCTGCAGGCATTGTTGCAGATATTTGATTATTTCACGAGTGCCAACACAGATCTACCTGGAAAGACTCTACGTTTTTGGCCAGATAGAGAATAGAGGTATAAAATGCACCATCTGGCCACAACTGCGCGGACGAACTCGCCCCTCTGAGGACCCCGCCCAGCAGATCCTGCAGCAGAAAAACACCATGGTTCACCAACGAACTCAAGTGCTCCAAGAAGAACTGTCGAGCCCTCGAGAAAGCCTGGAGAAGGGAACCAACGACGGACAACATGACCACCCTCAAGCTCGCCACCCGGAAACACCACCAACTGATCCGCGCCACCAAGAAAAATGAATACAAGGACCGGCTGGACAACAACGCACACAACTGCAAGGAACTCTTCAACATCGTGAAAGAGCTCTCCAACCCCAGCGCCGGAAACAACGACATCACCCCGTCGCAAGACCTCTGCAACTCCCTCGCGTCCTACTTCCACAACAAGATCACGGACATACACAACAGCTTCAACAACCAACCAACGCAAGCCACAACCGCAACGACGCCACCCACCACCACCCTCCGCACCTGGACCCCGATCAGCACCGAAGACACCATCCGCACCATGAACTCCATCCATTCCGGATCTCCGACTGACCCCTGCCCTCACCACGTCTTCAACAAAGCCGACGCTGTCCTCGCACCCCACCTGCGGGACATCATCAACACCTCCTTCGACTCCGCCACCTTCCCTGAGAGCTGGAAGCACGCCGAACTCAGCGCTCTCCTCAAGAAACCCACAGCAGACCCCACCGACCTCAAGAACTACCGTCCCATCTCGCTCCTCCCGTTCCCGGCCAAAGTCATCGAGAAGACCGTCAACAAACAGCTGGCCGCCTTCCTCGAGACGAATGGATCCCTCGACCCATCACAGTCCGGCTTCCGAGCGAACCACAGCACCGAGACCGCCCTCATCGCCGCCACCGACGACCTTCGAACCCTGATGGACAACGGAGAAACAGCGGCCCTCATCCTCCTGGACCTCTCCGCGGCTTTCGACACTGTCTGCCACCGCACCCTAGTACAGCGCCTCAGCAACATCGGAATCCAGGAGAAGGCACTGGACTGGATCACCTCCTTCCTCGACGGAAGAACACAAAGAGTCCGCCTACCACCGTACAAGTCAGAGGCCACCAAAGTCATCTGCGGCGTACCCCAAGGATCCTCGCTGAGCCCAACCCTCTTCAACATCTACATGAGCCCCCTCGCGGCCATCGCACGCCAACACAACCTGAACATCATCTCCTACGCCGACGACACCCAGCTGATCCTCTCCCTGACCAACGACCCCGCCACCGCCAGAGCCAACCTGCACGAAGGGATGAGAGACGTAGCCGAATGGATGACGACCAGCCGCCTGAAACTGAACTCAGACAAGACGGAGGTCCTCATCCTGGGCTCCACGCCCTCCGCCTGGGACGACTCCTGGTGGCCCCCCGCCCTGGGCACCGCACCCAAACCGACAGACCACGCACGCAACCTGGGCTTCATCCTGGACTCCTCCCTCTCCATGACCAGACAAGTCAACGCCGTCTCCTCGTCATGCTTCAACATCCTGCGCATGCTACGGAAGATCTTCCGGTGGATCCCCACCGAGACGAGGAAGACGGTCACCCAAGCCCTCGTCACCAGCCGACTGGACTACGGCAACGCCCTCTACGCCGGAACCACTGCCAAACTCCAGAAGAGACTCCAGCGGATCCAGAACGCCTCGGCGAGACTCATCCTCGACATCCCCCGACGCAGCCACATCTCCGGACACCTGAGAGACCTGCACTGGCTCCCGGTCAACAAGAGAATCACCTTCCGGCTCCTCACCCACGCGCACAAAGCCCTACACGACCAAGGCCCGAGCTACCTCAACAACCGGATCAACTTCTACACTCCCAAGCGCCTCCTCAGATCAACCAACCACGCCCTCGCCGCCGTCCCCCGCATCCGAAGAGCGACAACAGGAGGAAGATCCTTCTCCTACCTGGCCGCCAAGACCTGGAACTCACTTCCGACCAATCTGCGCCTGACCCAAGACCACCTCTCCTTCAGGAAGAAGCTCAAGACCTGGCTGTTCGAGCAGTAGCGGCACCCCCCCCCCTCCCAGCGCCTTGAGACCCTACGGGTGAGTAGTGCGCTCTACAAATGACCTGATTGATTGATTGATTATTTACAGAAGTCCCTTGATGACGCAACTCCCCGAACTAGTGCCAAGTTTGTTGCGTCACTCAGTGCCATTCAGGATTTGATTTAAAGTTGGGGTATTTTGCTTTTCTGACTATTCCCTGGGCCACTGAGCACAATCCCACTAGTGAGGATATCGACATTTTCACGTTACATACTCAATACTTGTAGCACTTAGAACAGGAACACATACTGAGCATTCTATATAGAGAAGTTAGCATTGTTATTGTGACCTTGTCGTCACTAATGGAAGAGATGTGGCCTCATTTCCACTTGTAAGAAATTCCAGCTTCGGACATGCCTCTCTACCACTCATAACTGAAGTGTCAGAGGCGAGAACGTGTTCTGTCCTTTTCCAACCTCGCGAAGATTTATTAGATACGCTGAAACCTTGTGTAGTTAGCTAAATGTTTTACCTGGGAGGTCTTCATGAATATCATGAGTTTTGTAACAATTAACCACGTGTATCTCCTTTTTTTAATACTAAGAAGAAGAGGCATAATGAAACAAGATGGGGCCCCCTGCAGATTGTGGCGTGGGGCCCCGCAGAATCCCATGTTTCACACTTACTCATAGCAGTCGGATGGAAAGGGGGGGCGACCCTATAAGGGTGCCCCCTATGCTGAAGGCGCTACAGGACTGCTTGGGCCTGCGTTATGCCTATGTACTTTGCTTCCAACTGTTAAAATGCGTTTTTGAAAGTACTGAATTACCAGGCGGTGAAGTCACCGGAGAGAATGGGGTCTCGGGGCACAGCCGACCACAGGGAATCCTGCCCCCCGTGATAGTTTGGGGAATGGAGTAGTCCAGCGACTGCTGAGGAATTTATGGTTTAGTTGGGCTAAATGTAGCCCAGGGGCATATATGCGGCCATTTCCTGCTACCAGCCACCATGTTATAGTGTTGACACAGTGGCAGGTAGCAGTTTGTAAAGCAGTTTTAATTTTGGGACTTTGGGTGACTGGTGGTTGGCATCTGGTCGTTACCTTAGAGTTCACTTACTGTTATAATGGCAGCTGAGGCAAAGGTTGTGGATGCATGGTGGCTCCTGGAGGAGGTGGGCGGCTGGTCCTGCTGGCGAATGACACAGCACGTGGTAGTCGGCCGAGGAGCAGGGCAGCGGCAGTGGTCGAGGCAGCGGTAATGGCTTACTCTCCTGACCCCCACTGGTCTGGTCTGGGATGCGAGGTGAAGGAAATTGGTCTCTCCCGTCTTCGGAGATGAGCCCGAGTGCGCGTGGGCAGGTAGAAGGGCAGAGCTAGTAAATAGATGGCACTACTAGGACATGTAAAACTTAAAATCACATGTCCTACTTTTCAAATACATTGCACCATTGCTGTTTAGGGCCTACCCTCGAGGTGACTTATATGTATTGAAAAGGAAGGGTTGGGCCTGGTACAAGGTTTACTTTGCCATGTCAAAATGACAGTTTAAAAATATGCACATAGGCTACAATGGCAGGACTGAGATTTTGGCCACTTAAGTGGGGGGCACAATCAGGGCTACAGGCCCACTAGTAGTATTTTAATTTACCGTCCCTGGACACATTGTGTACCACTTTAATAGGAACGTACAAGTAAATTAAACATGCCAATTGGATATAAGCCAATTCTACTACTTTTTAATGAGCGAGTACAAGAACTTTAGCAGTGGTTAGCAGTGGTAAAGTGCACAGAGTACTAAGACCAGCTAAAACAAGATCAGAAAAATAGTGAGTAGTAAAGCAAAAGATTTGGGGATTTGGGGGAAGACCACCCTAAGGCTGATAGGTCTAACAACCACCAACCTCCTCTACATGCAGTTACCCAAAGCCACACAAACCCTTACCCTGGACACTACAGGATATCACTGTACTAGGTGGGGGACCTACTTGCATCAACTCCAGTTTTCAATGATGTCCAGGACCTGTTATTTTTAGACAGTACCAGGTTTTGAAGTGATGCATGATGGGTACTGTGTATGCAAAACCAGCATTCTGGGAAGGAGAGGCGAAGAGAGCGGACGGAGACAGAGAAGGATGTAGAAGCAGAGGAAAACTGACACTGCAAGGGAGATGAAGGAAAGAATTTGGAGAATGGGGAGTGCTAAAGCAGAAGTGGAAGTGTTAAGGTGAAAGAACAGTGGAAGAATAGGAGAAGGCAAGGAAAGAGAGAAATATTGGTGAAGGGAGATTAAGGAAGTAAAATGGACTGTCAAGAATGAGGAAATGTGATAAAGAAGAGGTGGGGGAACAAGATACAAGTATTGTACTGGGCAGAAAAATACTTTTCCAACCGAGGACTTCAAGTTAGTTCCCCACTGCAGGCACCAACTAGTTACATACTATGACTACTTCTTGACATTTCATGATGACAGCTATCTATGGGATGTTATTAATAAAGTCCATACCAGCACATCTATACAAAATGATTTCCTCCTCCAACCTATGTCTGCTCAAGACCCTAACTTATTTAAAAGTTGTCTCAGAATGGCCAATCCAGTGCAGAAAACATCTAATTATGATATATGGTAATACAATAAAGGGACTTGCAGAGCTGCTCAAAGCTTCAAGCTTGAAGAAAACCATAAACTGTGCATCTCTCTCTCCCATGTCTCCATCTATCACACTGCTAAGCGCTGAGTCGTATAACATTATAATCGCAACACCATGATTATTACTCGGGCATGGAAATGACAACACCCTCCAACCACATGCCCTATTCAGGGTAGCATGCTGTTCATGTAGGCAAGTGCTCCAGTGCACCATTTACCGCTATGTAAATGTTTCAATACAATACAATGCAATATAACACACTGAGGAAAACAAAGGATTTAGAGGTTGGGTAACCCCGCTTCTAGAATGAGTGAGACTCCAGAAAAATCAAGCTTCGCTTGGTGAGTGAAAAGTTCATTGAGGAGCACAAGCTTGTCTAGAATGAGGAAGACTCCACAGAGATTATTAAAGTCCATACCAGCACATCTATACAAAATGATTTCCTCCTCCAACGGCGGACATCTTGGAAAGTGCATTTTAACACCATAAGTTCATAACTAAGGCTAGTTAATCAATTATATGAAGAGAGCAATTTCTATTGGAATACAGAAGAATCTACAGGGAAGAGGAAACTATAACAAGAATCTTTTACAATTACTAAAGATAAATTTATTGTTATAATTCTTGAAAGAAGTGTGATAATTACCATTAGTAATTAATGCTAAGAAAATTACAATACCACTAGAAAAAAGGCAGCCTTAGTTTACAACGCCAACACATATCACAAGATGGAAGACAATTACCTCGAACGAATAGGCAAGAACGCTTACAACATACTATACCCTTCATATCTCTCCAAAAATGCAGCCAAAAACTTTAAGCATAACCTCATGAGGAGAAACCCTGACACATTGATCTCTGACACTTCCTTTTGTTTGGATAAAGGAATCATTTTAAAAGATATGATTTTCTTTACCAGAAGAAGGGCGAAATGGCGCAATACCTTTACAAACCTGCTACACATTAAAGCCACTACCAACATCCCACATGGAACAAAATTCATGACTAAACTCAGAGCGGACATTTGCATAACTATCTTTAAAAATGGAATAGTACTGATCCAAGCCTCTAACGATGATCAGAAAAACTCGACTACATCTTCGATACCCTAAAAAGAAATGTGGAGAACAAGAACCCACCCCTTCACCAGAGTATATCAGAAGACAACCCCGTCCCACCCGACACTCTCTCCACAAGCAGCTCAACAACTAGAGACCATCAGGAACCGGAGCAAGCCACACAAAGAAAAGACGCTAGGCATTTTCAACGACAGAATCGGTCAACGGACAACCCTTTCTCATCTGACAATAACCATATAAGTAGTAGCCCAATCAAAGTCCAAAGGGACCCGAAACATATAAGAGACACTTGGCTGGTACAAGTCCAGAATACGCCAACAGACAACCTAAGCTCAGCCGACACCAACACTATAAACATTACTCCAACCAGAGAACAACAGGAAACTGTACAAACCAACACCCCATCGAATATCCCACGGGATCTAGTCCCTCAACCTAGAGCCATAGACGAAATAGAAAATTCGTTAATCGAGAATAAATCAGAGAGAACACAAATCATATATAATAACAGTTATAACTGTGGCTCAACAAAGCATGATAGAATGACTAACTCAGAAACCAATGAGAGAGATAATAATCGACCGAAGGGAAATATCAAAAAACCAATGATACAGTGCTCTAAATGGAAACTCAGGAACAGAAATAGTGAAAATGGGAAATTATGAAAGATTATTCACACAATGACACCCAAGGTCATGAGAAATATCCGCGCGACCTAAACACAAATCAGCAATCTAGCAAAGGATATACTAAATTCCATGATAGGGATAGAAAAACGTTATGATATCACAAAGAATACGCAGAATGAAGTAAAACTCATCAGAGAGCTAGTAAATACATCCATAGGGATAAACAACATGAGATCTCTACCTTTGACAGACAGACAAAACAGACCAGATAGGAACCAAAATAATCTAACCGAAGAAGACATAACAGCACTACTCCAGGAATATGACTCATCAGACCCCATGAGAGCACAGGAAATCAAAAGAGTAGCGATAGACACAAACAGAACATCCACAAGGAAGGAAAGGAAATTAAACCTCAACAACCTACAACAAATCCAAATAACCACGGAACCGTTAAACATGACCTCAACCAGAACGGAGAAATCTCTAAAATGTCTGTTACTCAACTGTCGATCTGAGGCGAAACATGCATCGGACATAGCAGACATCATCATAAAACAAGAAATAGACATAACAATCCTGACTGAAACCTGGTTATCTGAAACCACTGCACTACAACATATTAAGACTAGACAGGCAGATAAAGACAGGAGGAGGTATTGCCTGTATCCATAGATCGACTCTAGAAGTTGGCCAATTTCAATCCGACCCCCTCGAATCATGCGAATACCTAGGGCTCAACATAAGAGCGGCAAACAAACAGATCTACAATCTACATGCCCTATATCACCCACCAGGAAACAATATGAACTTCATTGACCAACTGATGGAGATCATCACTGCTAACGCCAACTCCGACATTAATAATATATTCTTAGGTGATTTCAATCTTCGTTGGAACGACAACAACGACAAACAGGTCAACGCCTTTAAAGAATTTTTAAATGATCTAAAACTATCCCAAAAAACACAGTTGATGGACAGAATGTAGAACAATGTCATACATTCACCCCAGTACAAGGATCTGGGCCTAAATCCATCGTTTTTTTGCACTCCACACCACCCTGGGTTAGACACTGGCTATATGCAAATCAGCTCTGACCCTGTGCCTCATGGGAACAGTCCAGTCTGAACTACCAAGCCATGTCTTTCCCAGACCGGAATCAAGCATCCAAGGACCGGTTTCTGGCTATCAGCCTTCATCAGCCTGGATAGCTTGACTCCAGTGGTGTGGAGAGCCTGGGACTCACGTCTGAGCATACCCAGCCCACTTGGGGTGAAAATTGCAAAAAACACAGTTGATGGACAGAATGTAGAACAATGTCATACATTCACCCCAGTACAAGGATCTGGGCCTAAATCCATCGTTTTTTTGCACTCCACACCACCCTGGGTTAGACACTGGCTATATGCAAATCAGCTCTGACCCTGTGCCTCATGGGAACAGTCCAGTCCGAACTACCAAGCCATGTCTTTCCCAGACCGGAATCAAGCATCCAAGGACCGGTTTCTGGCTATCAGCCTTCATCAGCCTGGATAGCTTGACTCCAGTGGTGTGGAGGGACTCACGTCTGAGCATACCTAGCCCACTCGGGGTGAAAATTGCAAAAAACACAGTTGATGGACAGAATGTAGAACAATGTCATACATTCACCCCAGTACAAGGATCTGGGCCTAAATCCATCGTTTTTTTGCACTCCACACCACCCTGGGTTAGACACTGGCTATATGCAAATCAGCTCTGACCCTGTGCCTCATGGGAACAGTCCAGTCCGAACTACCAAGCCATGTCTTTCCCATACCGGAATCAAGCATCCAAGGACCGGTTTCTGGCTATCAGCCTTCATCAGCCTGGATAGCTTGACTCCAGTGGTGTGGAGAGCCTGGGATTCACGTCTGAGCATACCCAGCCCAATCGGGGTGAAAATTGCAAAAAACACAGTTGATGGACAGAATGTAGAACAATGTCATACATTCACCCCAGTACAAGGATCTGGGCCTAAATCCATCGTTTTTTTGCACTCCACACCACCCTGGGTTAGACACTGGCTATATGTAAATCAGCTCTGACCCTGTGCCTCATGGGAACAGTCCAGTCCGAACTACCATGCCATGTCTTTCCCAGACCGGAATCAAGCATCCAAGGACCGGTTTCTGGCTATCAGCCTTCATCAGCCTGGATAGCTTGACTCCAGTGGTGTGGAGAGCCTGGGACTCACGTCTGAGCATACCCAGCCCACTCGGGGTGAAAATTGCAAAAAACACAGTTGATGGACAGAATGTAGAACAATGTCATACATTCACCCCAATACAAGGATCTGGGCCTAAATCCATCATTTTTTTGCACTCCACACCACCCTGGGTTAGACACTGGCTATATGCAAATCAGCTCTGACCCTGTGCCTCATGGGAACAGTCCAGTCCGAACTACCAAGCCATGTCTTTCCCAGACCGGAATCAAGCATCCAAGGACCGGTTTCTGGCTATCAGCCTTCATCAGCCTGGATAGCTTGACTCCAGTGGTGTGGAGAGCCTGGGACTCACGTCTGAGCATACCCAGCCCACTCGGGGTGAAAATTGCAAAAAACACAGTTGCTGGACAGAATGTAGAACAATGTCATACATTCACCCCAGTACAAGGATCTGGGCCTAAATCCATCGTTTTTTTGCACTCCACACCACCCTGGGTTAGACACTGGCTATATGCAAATCAGCTCTGACCCTGTGCCTCATGGGAACAGTCCAGTCCGAACTACCAAGCCATGTCTTTCCCAGACCGGAATCAAGCATCCAAGGACCGGTTTCTGGCTATCAGCCTTCATCAGCCTGGATAGCTTGACTCCAGTGGTGTGGAGAGCCTGGGACTCACGTCTGAGCATACCCAGCCCACTCGGGGTGAAAATTGCAAAAAACACAGTTGATGGACAGAATGTAGAACAATGTCATACATTCACCCCAGTACAAGGATCTGGGCCTAAATCCATCGTTTTTTTGCACTCCACACCACCCTGGGTTAGACACTGGCTATATGCAAATCAGCTCTGACCCTGTGCCTCATGGGAACAGTCCAGTCCGAACTACCAAGCCATGTCTTTCCCAGACCGGAATCAAGCATCCAAGGACCGGTTTCTGGCTATCAGCCTTCATCAGCCTGGATAGCTTGACTCCAGTGGTGTGGAGAGCCTGGGACTCACGTCTGAGCATACCCAGCCCACTCGGGGTGAAAATTGCAAAAAACACAGTTGATGGACAGAATGTAGAACAATGTCATACATTCACCCCAGTACAAGGATCTGGGCCTAAATCCATCGTTTTTTTGCACTCCACACCACCCTGGGTTAGACACTGGCTATATGCAAATCAGCTCTGACCCTGTGCCTCATGGGAACAGTCCAGTCCGTACTACCAAGCCATGTCTTTCCCAGACCGGAATCAAGCATCCAAGGACTGGTTTCTGGCTATCAGCCTTCATAAGCCTGGATAGCTTGACTCCAGTGGTGTGGAGAGCCTGGGACTCACGTCTGAGCATACCCAGCCCACTCGGGGTGAAAATTGCAAAAAACACAGTTGATGGACAGAATGTAGAACAATGTCATGCATTCACCCCAGTACAAGGATCTGGGCCTAAATCCATCGTTTTTTTGCACTCCACACCACCCTGGGTTAGACACTGGCTATATGCAAATCAGCTCTGACCCTGTGCCTCATGGCTTGGTAGTTCGGACTGGACTGTTCCCATGAGGCACAGGGTCAGAGCTGATTTGCATATAGCCAGTGTCTAACCCAGGGTGGTGTGGAGTGCAAAAAAACGATGGCTTTAGGCCCAGATCCTTGTACTGGGGTGAATGTATGACATTGTTCTACATTCTGTCCATCAACTGTGTTTTTTGCAATTTTCACCCCGAGTGGGCTGGGTATGCTCAGACGTGAGTCCCAGGCTCTCCACACCACTGGAGTCAAGCTATCCAGGCTGATGAAGGCTGATAGCCAGAAACCGGTCCTTGGATGCTTGATTCCGGTCTGGGAAAGACATGGCTTGGTAGTTCGGACTGGACTGTTCCCATGAGGCGCAGGGTCAGAGCTGATTTGCATAAAGCCAGTGTCTAACCCAGGGTGGTGTGGAGTGCAAAAAAACTATGGATTTAGGCCCAGATCCTTGTACTGGGGTGAATGTATGACATTGTTCTACATTCTGTCCATCAACTGTGTTTTTTGCAATTTTCACCCCGAGTGGGCTGGGTATGCTCAGACGTGAGTCCCAGGCTCTCCACACCACTGGAGTCAAGCTATCCAGGCTGATGAAGGCTGATAGCCAGAAACCGGTCCTTGGATGCTTGATTCCGGTCTGGGAAAGACATGGCTTGGTAGTTCGGACTGGACTGTTCCCATGAGGCACAGGGTCAGAGCTGATTTGCATATAGCCAGTGTCTAACCCAGGGTGGTGTGGAGTGCAAAAAAACGATGGATTTAGGCCCAGATCCTTGTACTGGGGTGAATGTATGACATTGTTCTACATTCTGTCCATCAACTGTATTTTTTGCAATTTTCACCCCGAGTGGGCTGGGTATGCTCATACGTGAGTCCCAGGCTCTCCACACCACTGGAGTCAAGCTATCCAGGCTGATGAAGGCTGATAGCCAGAAACCGGTCCTTGGATGCTTGATTCCGGTCTGGGAAAGACATGGCTTGGTAGTTCGGACTGGACTGTTCCCATGAGGCACAGGGTCAGAGCTGATTTGCATATAGCCAGTGTCTAACCCAGGGTGATGTGGAGTGCAAAAAAACGATGGATTTAGGCCCAGATCCTTGTACTGGGGTGAATGTATGACATTGTTCTACATTCTGTCCATCAACTGTGTTTTTTGCAATTTTCACCCCGAGTGGGCTGGGTATGCTCAGACGTGAGTCCCAGGCTCTCCACACCACTGGAGTCAAGCTATCCAGGCTGATGAAGGCTGATAGCCAGAAACCGGTCCTTGGATGCTTGATTCCGGTCTGGGAAAGACATGGCTTGGTAGTTCGGACTGGACTGTTCCCATGAGGCACAGGGTCAGAGCTGATTTGCATATAGCCAGTGTCTAACCCAGGGTGGTGTGGAGTGCAAAAAAATGATGGATTTAGGCCCAGATCCTTGTACTGGGGTGAATGTATGACATTGTTCTACATTCTGTCCATCAACTGTGTTTTTTGCAATTTTCACCCCGAGTGGGCTGGGTATGCTCAGACGTGAGTCCCAGGCTCTCCACACCACTGGAGTCAAGCTATCCAGGCTGATGAAGGCTGATAGCCAGAAACCGGTCCTTGGATGCTTGATTCCGGTCTGGGAAAGACATGGCTTGGTAGTTCGGACTGGACTGTTTCCATGAGGCACAGGGTCAGAGCTGATTTGCATATAGCCAGTGTCTAACCCAGGGTGGTGTGGAGTGCAAAAGAACGATGGATTTAGGCCCAGATCCTTGTACTGGGGTGAATGTATGACATTGTTCTACATTCTGTCCATTAACTGTGTTTTTTGCAATTTTCACCCCGAGTGGGCTGGGTATGCTCAGACGTGAGTCCCAGACTCTCCACACCACTGGAGTCAAGCTATCCAGGCTGATGAAGGCTGATAGCCAGAAACCGGTCCTTGGATGCTTGATTCCGGTCTGGGAAAGACATGGCTTGGTAGTTCGGACTGGACTGTTCCCATGAGGCACATGGTCAGAGCTGATTTGCATATAGCCAGTGTCTAACCCAGGGTTGTGTGGAGTGCAAAAAAACGATGGATTTAGGCCCAGATCCTTGTACTGGGGTGAATGTATGACATTGTTCTACATTCTGTCCATCAACTGTGTTTTTTGCAATTTTCACCCCGAGTGGGCTGGGTATGCTCAGACGTGAGTCCCAGGCTCTCCACAACACTGGAGTCAAGCTATCCAGGCTGATGAAGGCTGATAGCCAGAAACCGGTCCTTGGATGCTTGATTCCGGTCTGGGAAAGACATGGCTTGGTAGTTCGGACTGGACTGTTCCCATGAGGCACAGGGTCAGAGCTGATTTGCATATAGCCAGTGTCTAACCCAGGGTGGTGTGGAGTGCAAAAAAACGATGGATTTAGGCCCAGATCCTTGTACTGGGGTGAATGTATGACATTGTTCTACATTCTGTCCATCAACTGTGTTTTTTGCTAAAACTATCCCAAGCATGTCTTCAACCTACTCACTCAAAAGGAGCTACACTGGACTGGATTATCTCGAAGAACAAGGACACCGCAATCCTCTCCATTGAACAGTGCGACTGGTCAGATCACCACGCTATAACCTTCCGGATACCTTCACGGGAGAAAATAAAAACGACTCAAACTACCAAAATGAAAAGATGGATTAGAGATACCAGGGACTCAAATTTGGATATGCTAGCTGAAAGTTGCAAGAGAGACTTAAACCCACCTGAAAACTTGAAAGATGTGAACGATCTAACGAACCATTACAACACCACAGTAACGGAAATAGTCAATACCACTATGCCAGTCAAATTAAAAAGAGTTACGGAAAAGAATAAAAATCCATGGTTCAATGGAATATTGAATGAAGAAAGACGTAATTTGAGAAGAGCAGAAAGAAAATGGAGACAACACCTCTCCTCCCCTACACTGAAATCACTTGGAAAAATCTGAAATGAATATAACAAGAAGATCATCAACACAAAAAAGGAATTTATCAGAACAGAATTGGATAACGCCAAAAACAGACCACGTAAATTATTCGAAATCATAAAACAACAATCCAACAAGCTGGCAAAATCTGTCCAAGAGGTCACTAAAACACAACTAAGCTGCGATTAATTTTCTACCTTCTTCATTAACAAAGCCAATAAGTTGGAAGAAGAACTTAGGACCGCCGCAGATAACATTAAAGACAACACGCCTCCATCACTATCTGACCCGAATTATGCAAACAAGTCGACTAAAAACTAAGCACACTGGAACACTTTCAAATTATTAGACCATATGGAAATTGCTAAAACACTTGCGACCACGAAACCCAACAACCATTATAACGACCCACTACCAGCGAAATGCCTGAAAGAAATCAGCCACACTATGATTCCAATATGGACAGATATCGTAAACGCCTCACTCACACAGGGGTGCCTGCCAGAAAGCCTGAAGATTGGACAAGTAGTCCCGATCATCAAAAAAAACACAGTGGACCCAACAGACCCAAACAACTATCGCCCAGTGGCCAATATCCCTTTTCTTGCTAAACTCATAGAGAAATGTGTAGAGAATCAGTTGAGTAAACATATCGACAACTTCTCACTGCTAGATGACTGTCAATCGGGAATCAGAGCAAATCATAGCACGGGAACAGCAATCCTACACATTGTCGATGATGCTCTTCAAGCTCTAGATCGCAATCAATCCTGTCTACTCATCCTCCTAGACTTGTCAGCAGCATTTGACACAGTTAACCACGAAAAATTACTGAACAGACTTCACGACAGGATGGGAATTTCTGGCATTGTACTGAAATGGTTCGAATCATTTTTAAAGAACAGAACTCAGAGATTCCTAGTAAACCAAGCACTATCGCCATCATGCCCTAACACACTCGGAGTACCACAAGGATCCACCTTATCTCCTTCACTGTTTAACTTATACATCGAACCTCTCACAGAAATTCTGTGGAATTCGAAAATATCCTACCACATGTATGCAGATGACACGCAACTTTACATCAAGATTGCTAGCCTGGAAGACATAACCACAATGAATGACGCCCTCAAAATATCGCTAAAATGGTTAACTAACAATCATCTCAAGCTCAACGCTAATAAAACAGAATTCTTACTCATCACACCACAAAAAAATCATTCCTTAGTGAAAGAATGGTCCAAAATTATTACAGCATTAAATTGCATCCCAACTCTAGTTGACTCGGCAAAATCTATCGGAATCACACTGGATGAGAACCTTGATATGAAAACACACATTAAATCTATGGCAAAAAAAACCCATTTCCACTTGAACTATCTGAGGAAGATGAAATCCTTTTTAACTGAGACAGACTTGAAACTAGCTGTGCAATCACTAGTTGTCTCTAGGATAGAATATGGGTGCACTATACTTGCTGGCCTACCAAAAATATCAACAGCACCTTTAAAAGCTTGCCTCAATTCAGCGGCAAGGCTTATTACAGGGTCAAGGAAATGTGATCATATCTCGCCTCACTTGAAGGCCTTAAACTGGTTACCGTACGAAGCCAAAGTATAGATGAAAATGGCATGTATCACCCATAAAGCGATTCATCACAACACACCTAAATATCTAGCCCACAAAATAGAAATCTCAGGAAGAAACAGACTTGTCAGGAGTGCCAATTATCTACTCCTGAAACCACCTATCTTTAAGAAGAAAAAAACATATGAGAGGACATTCTCAGGCGTAGCCCCCAGGATATGAAACTCAGAAAAATTACAAACACTATAACATTCAAGAAAGAAATCAAGAACTTTCTTATGAGCAAGTTCCTCCCATAACAAGACAAACGCTACCGAAGACTTGCCACTGATTGTATGACCGTATACCCAATATGGGAATAGGATTTGACTGAACCTCAAAGAAATACTACCTCAGAACATTGTAACTAAGTCTCAATTAATACCGTCCCGTTATTGTTTTCCCCTATATCAGCCTATTAGATACTAGGTCTAAAAAGGCATTATTAAGTCTGTACGATCTTATTGCTTTATATACATTGTGTTTGTAACCCATACCATATGATGTTAAGCGCTTTGATACCCATGGGTCCTGTCCGCGCTATAGAAAACTGTAAATAAATCGAATAAATAAATAGAGAAGCCGGGAGACATGTTAGTACGAGCGACTCCAGTAGGGAATATGTGCTCTTCTAGAAAGAGGGAAGCTGCAGAGAAACGTAAGACCCTTGCCAGATGATTGAGAATCAGAAAGAGGCATGAGCTCTGCTAACATGAGAGTGAGCCGCACACGAGTTATGAGCTATTCTAGCATGAGAAGACTCCAGAGAAAGGCTGTAACACTTTCAGCATGAGTGAAACTCCAGAGAGGGGTATGATCGGTACTTCAATGAAGGAGACTACTGATAGAGGCATACACTTTGCTACATGAGTGAGGTTTTAGAAAGAAACAAGAATTCTGATCATATGGATAACACTCCAGAGAGTTACGAGCTCTTTTAACATCAGTGAGACTTCAGAGAGAGGCCAGGGGCTCTGCTAATATGAGTGATACTCCAGTGAGGGGCATGAGATCTGCTAGATGCCTAAGACTCCAGAGAACAGCAAGATCTCTGCTAGACGCGTGAGACTCCAGAAATAGGTCATATGCTCAGCTAACATGAGTGAGGCTCAACAGAGAGGACACGGTCGCTGCTATCATGAGTGAGACTCTAGAGAGAGGCTAGGAGCTCTGCTAATATGAGTGACACTCCAGTGAGGGGCATGAGATCTGCTGGATGCCTGAGACTCCAGAGAACAGCATGATCGCTGCTAGATGAGTGAGGCTACAGAGAAGCCATGAGCTCAGCTAATGACGGAGGCTCATGACAGATGCCATGAACTCTGCTAGATGAGTGGGGTGGTAGAGAACAAAATGACCCCCACTAGCATGAGAGGCATGAGCTCTTCTAATAAGAGTGAGACTCCAATGAGGGACACAAGCTCTGCTGGATGCTGAGACTCCAGAGAACAGCATGATCGCTGCTAGATGAGTGAGACTCCAGAGAGGCCATGAGCTCAGCTAATGACGGAGGCTCATGACAGATGCCATAAACTCTGCTAGATGAGTGGGGTGATAGAGAACAACATGACCCCCACTAGCATGAGAGGCATGAGCTCTTCTAATAAGAGTGAGACTCCAATGAGAGACACAAGCTCTGCTAGATGAGTGAGACTCCAGCGAATGACAAGATGTCTGCTAATGTGAGTGAGACACCAGGGAGAGGTATATGCTCCGCAAGATGAGTGAGACTCCAGTGAAGGGCACGCACTTTTCTAATATGAGTGAGACTCCAGTTAGGGGCACGAGCTGTACCAGATGTGTAAGATTTCGGAGAACGTCCTAAGTTCTGCTACTAGAGCAAGACTTTTCTGAGCTCTGCTAGATGAGTAATAATACAGAGAGAAGCCATAAGCTCAGCTATGAGTGTGATTCCAGTGAGCGGCCTGACCTCTGCTAGATGAGCGAGATTCCAGAGTAAGGCAATGAGGTCTGCTAATATGAGTGAGACTTTTCTGAGCTGCGCTAGATGAGGGAGACTCCAGACAACAGACTGAGGTCGGCTAATGCGTGTGGGACTCCAGTAAGGAGCATGGGCTCTGCTAGATAAGTGAGACTGTTCAGAATGACATGAAATCTACTAACATGAGTGTGACTTCAGTGAAGGGCATCATCTCCCCTAGACGAGTGAGAGTCCAGTGAATATCATAATCCCTGCTCGATTAATGAGGCTACAGAGAGAGAGAGACCATGAGCTCAGCTAAAGAGGGAGGCTCATGACAGATGCCATTAGCTCTTCTAGTATGAGTGAGACTCCAGTGAGGGGCACACGCTCTGCTAGATGAGGGACACTCGAAAGAACATCTCGATCTCTGCTAATATGAGTGAGTCTCCAGTGAAGGGCATACACTTTTCTAATATGAGTGAGACTTCATTGATGGGCATGAGTTTTGCTAGATGAGTGAGACACCAGAGAACATCATGAGGTTTGCTAAAATTTGTTAGACTCCAGTGAGGGCCATGAGCTCTACTAGATGAGAAAGGTTCCAGAGAACAGCATGAGCTCTGCTAATATTTGTGAGACTTCAGTGAGAGGCATGAGCTCTGCTAGATGAATGAGACTCCAGAGAATTATATGAGCTCTTCTAAACGTAAGGAAATGCCTATTTTTTGCATGAACACCACTAAAGTTTTGGACTTAAGCTGATGGTTTTTCGACTGAGAGTACACTGAGGACAGCTAACCAGACCTCAGTGCCAGTGTTCTAAACCTTTACAAAATGCATGTTGCGTTGGCTATTCCCAGTTTGTATAGGCTAACTTATTTATAAGTTCCTAAAATAGGTACCCGGGCATGTAAATTAACGTAAACACCCAGGGATGCAGCACTGATTGTGCCACCACGCATGTGACAATGTACAAAATGTCTCCCAGCCTGCCACTGCATCCTGGAAGAGCAGTTTTAACACTGCTACTACAAATTTGCTATTGCTGAGTACCTGACAAATAAGCCCCACATTAGAGGCCTCCTCTTTTCCTCTCTAGACCATCCCTCTAACATCCTGGTTCTCAATTCCCCAGCAGCAGGAGCACAGCACCACAAATGTTTAACCATTAAACCAATTCCTGCCAGTTAACCTGCAATCGTAACTCTGGACTGACCCCTTTCCACTCAACTTCACAAGGAACCAGACCATATCCTTTGTTTGAGCACAATCATCCTGTCTCCTCTGTGCCCCACTATCTAAAAACTCCCACCCAAGCTTGACTATAAGCCCTCCTTGTTGACATGGCCAGTGACTCTAATGCCTGCTGGAGCATCCTGTCACCTACTGACAATAGCACCAGCGTCATCCTGGTCCTCCCCCTGCAAACACTTCAACACTAAATACCTGCAGAAAGCTTCAACACTTGGGCTTCCTTTACTGACTGTCTGTTAACTACCTGCACCACTGCAATGTTGTCAATGCGGAATAACACTTTTGTGCGTCAACTGTTCTCCCCAAAGAGACCTGCCACTACAAATGGGTAAATTCTAATAAGGCTATACTCTGTCCCTGCGCTTCCATTCAGAAGACCATGCCTCAGTGTATAATTTCCTTGACAATATAGGCCTCAATTTATCCCTTCACAGCAGGAGAGCGAGTCACGCCATCGGGCGGAGCCGTGAGGGAAACGGCAGCATTGTCCAGGGAGAGCGAGTCACGCCATCGGGTGGAGCCGTGAGGGAAACGGCAGCACTGCTGCACACTACAACCCCCAGCAGCCTAAGGGGCGCCCGTGACGCGAGGCAAGCTCACAGAGGCGCTTGAAAAGCAGACGCGCCCGTGAGCCCCGGGGGAGAGCGAGTCACGCCATCGGGCGGAGCCGTGAGGGAAACAGCAGCATTGTCCAGGGAGAGCGAGTCACGCCATCGGGCGGAGCCGTGAGGGAAACGGCAGCATTGTCCAGGGAGAGCGAGTCACGCCATCGGGCGGAGCCGTGAGGGAAACGGCAGCACTGCTGCACACTACAACCCCCAGCAGCCTAAGGGGCGCCCGTGACGCGAGGCAAGCGCACGGAGGCGCTTGAAAAGCAGACGCGCCCGTGAGCCCCGCGAGTCGCGCGCGGGAGGCGCCAGGGAGAAGCCCGGGACAAGGGCGGGGCCATCTGCGGCCATCAGAGGCCTGAGGAGGCCGGGTCGGGCCACCCCCCTTAGTTCTCATGCCATCATCCCAGGAGCACTGATTAAAGGTACTGTTACCCGTTGACTATCTGTGCTCCCTCTAAGAAGCCCCTTTCAAGGTTCTCGATATAGTACAAAACTGTCTTATTGGTGATAGCTCCATCGCTATGTCTTGCAAAGCGGACCTTATCAATATCTCCTCCCAGGGTGATCTGAACAGGGGAACACTGGATACGTACTTTAAGCGTGTTATACTGCCCATTGCTAGCGATCTAGATAGAATAGAACGATTCTCAGTTCTAGACAGCCCTTTCGCTCTGGGTTCTCTGCCTCAGACTGCCAATATAGCCCCGGCAGTATCTTTATTGGATGAACTAAATCTATTGTGCAAATCCTCTTACGTCCCTTTGGTTCCAGAAATAGTTCCAATTTCCTCATTTTCTACGCCTAATAAGGGGTCTAGCCAATTAATTTACACAGCTCAGGTGACGCCCCACATAATGCAATCAACAGCAAATGTCCTACCGGTAACCCCCAACCTGGTGCTCTCTGCAAAAAGGAAGAGAGGTGAGGCAATACACACGGGCAGTCAGGCCAAATTACAAAAGTTACATCGTATTCCACCCTCATGCAAAACTCCGAGGACCACGACTTCGAATAGGCCTACACAAGCCTCCCTGTTGTTAGAGCTTGAAACCATGATTAAATCGATCATAACTCCATTGATAGTAAAAATAACTAGCCTAGAGGACAGGCTTAGGGGAGTCGAGGAAGCTATAAAAGTCAACTCAATAGTTACAAAATCTATGGGAGGACCCGCACTATCACATCACACAGCCCCTAGAGAAATGCCAATTTCCACCACACAAACCAAGTTCTCCAGTATACAACCACTTGCCCCACACAAAGCTGTAAATACTCCAAAAGTCGCTAAAAACGCTAGGCCACCACAATTTTCTTGCTTTAGGGCTGGGAAGAACAAAGACAAGTCATCTTATAAGAGAATAGCGTCTAGTCATGATACTCCCCCTCACAAAACTAACCATTTACAATTGCCTCCTGAGGCAGCTCCTATTGTGTGTGTCCTGTCAGGTATACCTGAACTCCCAAAGGGAAAACTCGAGAGACAGCAGGACCTAAGGAACAAGGTAGTGTACTGGCTCACCAAAAATAGACCTCTGCCCTCCAATTTAGACGGGACAATATTAAGTGTCCGGAGGGTGGGCTGGCTAGGACCTCTCTTAAAAAACACTGTGGGTGACTTTGTACTCGTAAAGTTTAGAAACAAATACGTCGTACCATACCTGCAATCCTGGCAGCCACAAACAGGGGATGGTCCCATATCAGTTTGGTCTCTAAGTGACTTTTACCCCAGAACATTATATGTGCCGTCATAATGTCAGATAACACAGATTAATTTCTAGACGGCAACACAGGGGTCTCGTATTGTGTGGCCAACTTTCCCCTGTCTTTTAATTTGTTAATTTGTTCATGCCGCACTTCGTATACTGATTAGCCGATTCATCTTATTGATTTAATTTATTTTTAAATTTATTTAATTCTTTTATGAAATGAAATGTATTAATGTTTTGGTGTATTTTTCTGTACTGTTGTTGCTTTTATGATTTCTTTTTTTTACTGAAATCGAATAAAGCTAATCGAATCGACTGTCTGTTAACTACCTGCACCACTGCAATGTTGTCAATGCGGAATAACACTTTTGTGCCTCAACTGTTCTCCCCAAAGAGACCTGCCACTACAAATGGGTAAATTCTAATAAGGCTATACTCTGTCCCTGCGCTTCCATTCAGAAGACCATGCCTCAGTGTATAATTTCCTTGACAATATAGGCCTCAATTTATCCCTTCACAGCATCTGGGTAAACCTGTGCACCCCCTCAAGGTCTTCCATGGCCACCAGTGGCATTCCATTGAAAGAGTCCAAAAAGAAACGCCACACTCTTAAATCCTTTTTTGCCCCTGTGGACAATCCGATGTCAAGATGTTGCAATGGTTATCCTTACAGTGCCATCCCCAACCTCCTACGGAATGACCTCCATGTTCTCATCACCTTACCAGCAACGTTCAGATGCCCCGACAGCACTACACTTTGGTAACGGTAACTTTTGTTTTGCCAACATGGCATCCAACAGCCATTGCATTGACAATTTTACCACACAAGTTAGCAGGCTTCCATTGCCACCAAATCAATTTCAATGCCTTCGAATTACAGTACGGTACTGGCGCCCACTGTCCTCACATCGTCAATTATGTTGCAACCTTTAAGAATCGTCCATTACCACTGAATACATTTCAATGCCCAAGCATGACATTATCCTACTGGGTCCGACTTTCTTCTCATTGTCAATTTTGTCTCCACAATTAAGCAGGCTTACATTGCCACTGAATCAATTTGAGTGCCCAAGAATGACAGTACCTCACTGGTTCCCAATGTCTTCTACGTTGTCAATGACACCCCCATGTCCCACATGAGCTCCTGGAAACTCCCCAGCATCTGCTGGCAGTCCACCAAACCGGGGTTCCACACCAATGAAATGAACAAGATAGTGTGTCAAGTGCCGTAAACCCCATGTGAATCTCTCCCCCAAAACATTGGTGTCCTCCTTCTGTTCCAAGAGCGCTGACCAAAATGAAGGCAGTCTAGCTTAATGGGCATAAAAGCTTTTGCCCCAGATCCTTTTGCTCTCCGTTCTAACTAAACTAACTAAACTGCTTTCTACCGCTGGAACCCTGCTGTTGCTGCCATTGTCATGATGAATTACTGGAACACCCTCCCGCTCCGTAGCAATTTACATGGGGATGTTTGACAGCACATGGCAAACATTCATGTCCGAATCTACAATATTCCCTGGTGCACGCTTCTTTGTTAAAATCCCATATGGATCCATGTGCTCAGTCTCTCCTGGTTCCGCTGCCCCCAGCCCTCAGTGTGGTGCCCTTGAAGGGCTGATGCACGATAGGTAACCTGCTGGCCGTAAAAATTGTTCTTGCCAATTTTGCGAGGCCCATAGTCTGTTGCCAAAGGTCTGAGTTGACTTCACCCCCCTGCACCTCAGGGTCTAGGGCCATACATGCCCTAAACTAATAATTATATTGGGCTCCAGCTTAACCCTGTCATTAATCTGCACTTTTCTGATGCTGCCCATATATTTAAACATCTCTACACACCTCTCTGGGTATTTTTTTAATAGACGCTGGTATAAATTAGAAAAACCGCCATCCAGTTCTATATCGTCAAAGGAACCATGGGACATTGGTTAACTCATACTCTTTCTCTTTGGAACCCTCCTTAACCTTCAATTCCCCATGTAGCCATTTTAACAATTCCACGTATTCACCATTCCATATCTTTTCTTTGGTCGCTAGCATGAGGTGGACCACTAACGGCTTGGAAACCCCCATAAAGGGCAGTTTTTTAACATTCAACTCCTTGCTGTCTTTGCCCACTGTTTATCCCGTATTTTCTTTCCTCCAACACCCCTTTCCTGCTCTACTCTGATAGTGTGGGTTGTGACTCCTGTATCCCTCCATCAATTCTGTCTGTACCCACTACTCCCTCCTTGCCCATCGACGTCCTGTCCCTGAGCCCATCCTTTGGGTTGCTATTCCCAATGTAGCCCTGCTCATCCATACTTACCCCCATATCTACCACATAAATACTGTTGCGTAAATGTATCATACTCCTTTCATGCAAATTTATCACATCCACACCAACCGAAACCATTTGAGCAGCTGTATGCTTGCCTCTGCGATTCTTACCTAGTGCAGATTCGGTGTCCATTCTCGAGCCCACCATTTCGCCACCTGTCCCCACCGGTTAGGCACACCACAGCTTCCATGTAGGTGCTACCCAGCACTTACACTCGGCAAGACAGTCTGAACCGTACAATGAGTATCTCCTCCTCCACATTACCCCAACCCACGTTGCCACCACCGTGTTTCCTCTGCACCCCCTACATCATCCTACACTAATTCCCCTTCTTTCAAAAGCTCTCCTCATAATCCAGCACTGTATCCTCCAAAATAGTGGCAATCATATCTCTATGTCAGTGATTTCTGCATGCCACCGTAGCCTAACCATGTTTGCTGGACCTGAGCTGTGCTCTGACCTACGCTGGGGGGTGTACCCTACTCTCCCAACTCCACCTCTGCTGCAGGATTCCGTGTCCTGTGTGGCGTACCCACCAGCTAGTTGTACCAATGAAGTCGTTCTGGACCTTCTTAGGGCAGTGATCCTGTGGTCCCTCAATGCCGAACAGCTGGCTATACTGAGCCTAGCCTTCTATTCCCCTTGGGGTGTTCCAGCCGCACAGAGTTCCTCAAGTCCGCCATGGCATTGTACTGTGCATCCTGCAAAAAATATGAGAGGCCCGGTGTGCTGCTCACTACCTCCTGCTTACTCAGACTCGTCCCTGCCTCCCAAAACCAACAACTCCCCGCCCATGCCCTCTCCCTTCCCACCGCATTCCTGCCTGCATCCTCTATGCCTCGGAGCTTCACTCCACCTAGCATCCCCAAAAGCTTCCTCTGGACCCTGCTTCTCCCCATCGCTCCATTCCAGGCCTACTGCCCAGATTGATGTAGCCTGTGCCTGCTGAGCTCCTTGTAGTGATGTGCTCAAAACCCCACTTCAACATGTACGCTGGCCCCTTGCTGCCCTGTAGCGAGGTGTCTGTTGTCCCCCAACACCATATGCGCTAGGTGCTCCAATGCCTCTGCTGGGACAAGCTCTAACAAGTCCTCCCTATTGTAAGAAATGTGGGGTAGTGTGCTTCCATCCCCCAACTCCTCCTTGTCTGCCATCACCTCACTCACATACTAGCCCTGGAGTGCCTGCCATAATTACAGGTTTCTCCACCACTGCTATGAAAGACTGCCTCTCCTCCCCTTTCTTGCCTTCCCAAACAGTCCTTACCTCCAATAAGGGGCCTTCCATGCCAACATCCTCACTCTCAATCAATCTATTAATCAATCTGGGAATTTTTGAAGCACGCTACTCACCCGTGAGGGTCTCAAGGCGCTGGGAGAGGGGACCAGCTCCGGTCAGTCGAAGAGCCAGGTCTTGAGGGTCTCTTTGAAGATGTGCAGAGTGGGGGTGTGTCTGATGTCGATCAGGAGCTCATTCCAGGTTTTGGCCGTGATGTAGAAGAAAGTTCTCCCACCCGCTCTTGCTCGGCAGATGCGCAGGATTTCGGCGAGGGTGTGGTCGGCGGATCTGAGGTTTCTCTTAGGTATGTGGAAGGAGATTCTTTCATTGAGATATTGAGGTCAGATGTTGTGGAGGCATTTGTAGGCATTGTTGAGCAGTGGTTAATTTGTAAAATAAAAAGTGGCGGTGCTCTCCTCAAGAGGCAGCGCTAACAGGAGAAA